>NC_135507.1:89285905-89885905 GCF_052857255.1 Amblyomma americanum
TACATTACTCTTTGTGGAAAATGAGAAGTTTTCTAACTTTGCAGGCTTCCACTAGCATGGCTCCTTGTCCTCTGCAGAACCACCCAGGTGGTGTTCTTGGTGTCAGTGGCCAGGTACGGTGGCTTTTCATGTTTAGAACTATTTTTGTGAGCTTGAAATGCTTTTTGCTCCCATTCTTGCTAACTACAGGCGAACATCTCCCAATGATGCCATTATAAGAGGTTATGTTACATAATCTTTGAAATGATATTTTGATCTATTTGGTCAAATTCGGTTTGGTCTCAGTGTTTAAGTTGCTGACATTTTATTATTTCATTTCTCATTTTTTGAAGAACTATATATCTTGTAACTGAGACAAACACGTTCAAAAAGTGTAATGTGATACTAGTGAACTCAAAATCTTTGAAAATTCCCTGAAGTTCTTCCTTAAGGTACAGTAAAAGCCTGTTAATTCAGATTTCGTGGGACACGAAGAAATGTCCGAATTAACCAAATGTCAAATTATTGAGAGGGGCAGAAAAAAAGGCAACAAAGTGCCCCACATCAACAGACCTTTAATTTATTTTTAAATCTGTTATTGTTGACTCGCTTGTATGAGAACTTGCATCACTACTACCTAGTGCACTTCTGCCAAATAATGCAGTGTGCGCACGCTGTCTGTAAAACCTGCTCATACGTCTTCCAGACACTCAGGACCTCAACAGCCTCCACAACATGACTCAGCAGTTCATTACATGCGTTGTCATCTTTGGAACTCGGCTGTTCACCCGCAAAGCTTCTTCAACGATTTCGTTGTCGACAGGTAACGACAGTGTTAATGTCGATTGCAACCATTGCACAGCTGAATATTCGGTGGCAGAATCCTTTTATAGTCTTTCTCCATCGTACTTGGCGTCCAGTTCATTTACAATGGTGGAATCAGCAAAACTGACTCAGGACAAGAACAAGGAGGCACAAACACAACACAGCATCTGTTTCGCTGGTTCCATCATTACGCATTATGAACCAACTAGCCCCGCAATTTATTCGACTGGTTCATTTACATCGGTGGTGTCAGTGCTCTTAGTAAAGCCACTGTGTTTGAAGCAGTTTGCAGTTACTGCAGGTGGTTTTTGTGCCACACATGCACTAATATATGCATTGTGCTAAGAAGAGTGGTGCCATACTTTCGACCTGCTTCCAAACAAAATAACGTGTTCAAGCACCTGCTTGCGGTACCGGGTTTTTAGATACTGAATTGTTCCCTGATCCACACACTGGAGGGAAGCAGTGGTGTTAGGAAGCGGAAAGGGCAGCTCGATATTCTCCAGCCGTGATGTGTTGTGTGCAATGCATTTGTCGAGGACAAGTTGTACTTGTGTTTTTAGCACAAAAGCTGCGATCTAGTTGGCGTAGCCAGGCTTGACATACACTCTTCTGCTATTAAACGCGTGCTGTAGATTGCTCCTCACAGCTAAACCAGTTAATTGTTCGAGCTCAAATTTCGTGCAGAAATGGCAATTTGGTCGGCAGAATTGTTTTATTTAACATTTCTTTGGGGTACTTGCCTGAATCAATACAACGAAGTTGGATATTCGCATCGTCTGCGTCGACGACAAAACAAACCACGCTGCTCTCTCAGTGATTGCATTGGTGGCACCATCTAGTTGGTCAGCCGTGGAGATTAGGTAGACGGTGGTCTTGTGTGGGAGTGCAGCATGAACTGGGGGTCGAGTTGGTCGGACATGGTTCTTGTAACCCAGTGCAACGGCTCGAATCCAAACAATGAAGGAAAAAGCACAGCGCTGAACTAACAACAGAATGGTTTTATTCAGGACACCAGGGCTTAAATACACGCTGGTATCACAGAAAAACAAAAATACTGAGAAAACATCAAGGTCCACATGCTAATCATTGTGAGCAAGCGAAAGCTTTCTTTCTTCGAGATAGCAACAGAAGGGGTGCTTATGCATTCGGTACCTATCCTCATAATCTCTGATGCCTCAATTATCTCCCTGGTGAGCTGGTCTTTGCTTTTTGCTACAATTTTACTTTTCTCGAACATTGGTCAGCATGAACAATCACGGCAGTGAATGGCGATATGGCAGACAGCATTTTTCACAATATTGTTATGCTTCTTAAGTCATCAATTTAAACAACGACCAGTTTGGCCAACGTATGATCCAGCACATGACAAAGGAATGGAATGCACCAAGTTGTCTCGGCACTGAGCATATTTCTTTTCATGCTTCTTCGTGCACAGAGGAATATTGCTACTTGTTTTTTCAGGCCGATTTACACACATGCATAAAGTCTTTAATTTTACAGGGGCTGAAAAAACATTTACTTCAGCTCGTTTTCCTATTCTTTTCAGATTGTGGGATATACCATGAATGTATGGGATTACGGGTACGTTTTTTTTGACTGACTTGGTTGAAAGTAGCGCCAAGTTCAGATTGTGGGATAAAGCATGAATGTATGGGATTACGGGTACGTTTTTTTTGACTGACTTGGTTGAAAGTAGCGCCAAGTTTCAATTTCTTCATCATACCCTCCACCACCGAAGCTAACATGTGAAGGGGGTATCCTGCAGCAACAAGCCTTTCAACTTGGCATGAAAAACTGCAAGATTTTTCATGGCATTGCCTTGCATTGCACTGACAAACCTACCTCGAGTCTACCTATTCAGAATGGGATGGGCGTGTTTTCATTCAGAAGAAAAGTATATCCATAGGAGCATGTATTGCGCCATTGCTCACCGATTTGTATTTAGCTATGAATTACAGGGCACTCGATGTTGGCCTTAAGGGATCAAATGTTACAAAAATGTTCCGCTTTGTAGATGATTACCTTATTGTACTTGAATGTGAACCTGCAAATCTTCCTGCAGAAGTGACAAAACTTTGTTCACTTCTTGCAGACGTTCTTTCACCGCTGGAAATAACTCATGAAGTGCCTGTTAATGACTCCATTAGGTTCCTAGACTTGACCATGTTTTTTAATGATATTCATGTATGCTCGGCCTTTGAACCAAGAAGCGGGAAGCCTCTACTTTGATACAGCTCTGCACACTCTAAGCTAGTAAAACAAGGCATTGTCGCGTCTTGTTTCAGCAATGCCATGAAAACATCTTGTAGGCATAAGACCACGCACAGTTTTTATGCCAGGTTGAAAGGCTTGCTGCTGCAGGATACCCTTTTCACATGTTAGCTTCGGTGGCGGAGGGTATGATGAAGAAATTGAAACTTGGCGCTACTTTCAACCCAGTCAGTCAAAGAAAAAATGTATCCGTAATCCCATACATTCATGTTATATCCCACAATCTGAAAAGAATAGGAAAATGAGCTGGGGTAGATGTTTTTTCAGCCCCTTTAAAATTGAGGACTTTATGCTTATTAGGTGTCGAAATATCCGGAGCCATTCACTACAGCGTCCCTCATAGCCTCAGTTGCTTTGGGACGTTAAAACCCCATAAAACCAAAACTTTATGCGCACGTGTAAATCGGCCTGAAATAACATGTCACGATGTTCCTGTGTGCATGACGCATGAGAAGAAATATGTTCAGTGCCGAGACAACTTGGTGTATTTCATTCCTTTGTCATGTGGTGGATCGTTCATTGGCCAAACTGGTCGTTGCTTAACTTAAAGACTTAAGGAGCATAAGAATAATGTGAAAAATGCTCCTGTATAAGAATTCATTGCCGTGATTGTTCATGCTGACCAATGTTTGAGAAAAGTAAAATTGTAGCAAAAAGGAAAGACCAGCTCTACAGGGAGATAATTGAGGCATCAGAGATTAAGGATATGTATGGAATGCATAAGCACCCCTTCTGTTGCTATCTCGAAGAAAGAGCACGAATTTTTGATGTCCTAGATTACGTGCATCGAAAGCTTTCGCTTGCTCACAATGATTAGCCTGTGGAACTTGATGTTTTCTCTGTATGTTTCTGTTTTTCTGTGATACCAGCACGTATTTAAGCCCTAGTGTCCTGAATAAAATCGTTCTGTTGTTAGTTCAGCGCTGTGTTTTCCCGCTTCATTGTTTTGCTTTGAGTTGTTGCGCTGGTTTACAAGAACCTTGTGTGAGATGTTCGAAGTTTGAAGATTGTTTAGCAACTGCTTTATCGATGATCACAAAAGCTTTGTATGGCCAAAGCTGCACTAAGTATGAAGACTTCATGGTACAGCATCCTCAAACCTCCCACAAAACACTTCCCCACTTCCTTTGTCGAATCATCACAGCTGACAAACAAGATGATACCACTGGTGCAGTCGTTGAAAAAGCGCTCCAATTTGTTTCATCGTTGCTGCAGACGATGCGAATATCCAACTTTCTTGTTGATGCAGGCAAGTACTCCAAAAAGTCTGGTATAAAACAATTCTGCCAGCCAAATTCCATTTCTGTGCAAAATTTGAGCTCTAACACTTTACCAGTTTAGCTCTGAGGTGCAGTCTAAGTGCGTGTTTAATTGCAGAACACGCTTATTTCGGATGTCATCCAAGCCTTTTGTTGGATCGGTAGTCTACGGGTGGCTGTTTTATATTTTTGAAGCACAGCGGTTTCTGCGATTTTCCAACAACCAGCAGCGGCAGCCGCTTCATGCCGGTCATATTCGCAGCAAGCAAAACTGTCACTCTGTCCTTATCTCGCTTGCCGCCGAAGCAATCGTCTCCTTTAAAAGCGAGGGTCTTATCTGGCAGGGCCTTGTAGAAAAGTGCCATCTCATTGGCATTAAATACATTGCAGGGCTCATAACAGCAGGGCGCCTCGGAAGCACATTTCTCCACGCTTGCATCCACAGCACCTTGCTCGCCGCAGGCACTCAAAGAGACCAAATTATGCCCCCTCTTGAAGCGGCCAGACTACCTTTCTGATGCACTCAAACCTCCGATGTCCATCATTAGGGCGTACTTTTCTGCTAGTGCGCAGATGAGAGGTCCGCTCAAGGGCAGCTGTGAATTTTGCGCATTCGCAATCCAACGAAGCAGTGCTTCTTTCTGCATTGAATATGCTGCCGTTCAGAGTCTTCCGCTTGTCGGAGAGCTGTTGCCTATCGTAAGCTTGCAAAATATGAGCTTCATTTTTAATGTACGAGGTCAGCGTGTTCCTCTTCACGTTATATCTTGTCATGATGGCCTGTCGCGGAACGGCTCCCTAGGCAGCCTTCAGTATTTCTACTTTGTGAGCTAATTAAGCCCTTCGCCACATAATTCGGCTGCTTCGTTAGGGCCTTGGTAGCCATCGCAGGAGTCGAAGATTGCAGCGTTATCGGGATTGTTGCTGAGAACGCTGTCCACACGCTACCCCAGCACGCGCACACCTTGCTCCACGGTGCATACGCAAAGGAAAAAGAAATGTAGCACAGCAGGGCAACAAAAAAAACAAGAAAACCCATTCTCTGCCATCTTGGCTGATGTTTACACCAATGCGGTGGCGCCTTTATACTTTGGTTTAACACCAGCGCCGCTTCCTCTATCCTCATCATCTCAGCTCCGGTGCACTCATGGCCTCCTTGTACACATGCAAGCTCTGCCGCCTGTCTGAATTAACCGAAGGGTAGCCAAATTTGTCCAAACTAACGGGCGTTTTATGCCATAGAAAAGTATTTGTGGTTGACGGGACGGGATGGGCTGTCCGAATGATCAGATCTCACATTTAAATCTATTTCTGTGAGCTTGAAGTGCTTTTAGCTCTTATTCTTGGTAACTGCAGGCAAACGATTTCTCCCAATCAAACCGCGAAGAGGTTCTGTGACATTATGTTTAAAAATATATATTGATTTATTGGTTGAAATCCACTTTGGTTTCAGTGTTCTAGTTGTTGACATTTAAATATTTAATTTCTCATTATTTAAAAGAATTATTGTTATGAGGTAGCTAACTGAAAATATTCGAAAATCCCCTGAGGTTGCCCTTGAATATGCCATGTACATTAGTCTTTTTAAATGAGAAGTTTTCACACTTTGCAGGCTTCCAGTAGCATGGCTTTGGCTCCATCGCAGAACCTGGGCATTCTTTCTGGAGTCAGTAGACAGGTGCGATGGCTTCTCTTATTTAGAACTATTTCTGTGATTTGAAATGCTTTTAATTCTCATTCTTGGTAACTGCAGGCAAACTTTTGCCAGTCAAACCACATTAAGAGGTTCTATGACATAACGTTTAAAAACACCTTATTTTGATCTATTGGTGAAATTACAGTTTTGGTTTTCAGTTTTTTACTTCTTGACCTTTCATTAATCAATTTCTCTTTATTCTGAAGATGTAGTGTAATGCAATAGCAAACTCAAAGTTAAAACTCCTCCGCGGGTGCCCATTTATGTGCCATGTAGATTACTATTTTGTGGCAAATGAGGTTTTCTCACTTTGCAGGCTTCCACTGGCATGGCTCCTGCTCCACTGCAGGATCATCCGGGTGCTCTTGTGGAAGTCAGTGGCCAGGTACTGTGGCTTCTCATGTTTAGAACTGTTTTTGAAAGTTTGAAATGCTTTTAGCTTCCATTATACCAATTGGTAGTTGCAGACAAGCAATCTAGAAACTGGCAAGTGTGGGCCTGAACAGCAGTGCACACATCTTGAAAGCGTGACATTTTCCTTCTGAATGCATGGTACATGGAGCAGAAAATAAATTTTGCCTGCACAGCAGTGACAGCTCAGAGTAGCTTTGAAGCCGCCGCGGTGGATCAGTGGATATAGCGCTCGGCTGCTGACGCGAAAGACGCAGGGTTGATTTCAGCACGGCGGTAGAATTTTGATAGAGGCGTAATTCAAGAGGTTTCTGTATTGTGCAATGTCAGTGGGTGTTAAAAAACCCCAGGTGGTCGAAATTTCCGGTGCCCTTCACTACAGCGTCCCTCATAGCCTGAGTTATTTTGGGATGTTAAACCGCCATAAACCAAACCAGAGTAGCTTTGTTCAACAATGGCTTATAGCAACCATCAACACAACCTCCAAGTTTCATGTTCTAATAGTGCAGCCTCTGATGCTACGTTTTAGCTGCTACATTTTAAATATACCTCAACTTTTATCTATTCTGTGCCTCTGAATGCCTGGCAACAGTAGTGTTGCCTACATGCAGTGGAGCCTGTAGGAATCCAAAGAGAAGCCGACCTGTGTTGTCTAACGTAGGTTTATATAATTATGGACTGAGGTGACTATAGGAGGCCCAATGTGCTGCTAACTCTAAAGTAGAGGGCCGAGTGTTATGTTTTGTCATTACTAGGATATGCAAGGAGAATTGATATGTTCGTAATATTGCATATAGCAACCCTTAGGAATGGGATTTTAGCAGTTTTAATGTAGCAAATAATGTCTCTTCTCAGTTTGTTACCGTACAGTATAAAAACATGCTGTTTTACTTCATTTACTTCAGGTACATCTCGGGAATGGGATGTATGTGAGTGCGAAGCGGTGGCGCTGGCTCCTTTCCTGAGGTCGGGACTCCCTGTTTTGCAAGGACACTGCAAAACTTTCGTGGGGAGTCTCAAATCTTCGGGAAAGGTGTGTCACCGGCGCTGCATGCCAGCGATTTCTGAAAGCTGGTGCCATACAGAAACCTGGGCTGACCCCAGAAAAGCTGGCAGCAGTGGGCAGTAAGTCTCATTATGTTTAAATTTCCTGAGTGTTCATTTTATTTAAATGTACATGATTTGAATCCCATTATTCTTCAGCACCTGTGTGTCTCCCAATTATGTCATGAATATATTACTCTTTCAGATGCATTTGATGCTTATATTATTGCCAATCCAACTGCCGAGGATCAAAAAGCGCGGCGGGGGAAGATGAATCGTTTCCTGGCAGATATGTTGAGAGACATTAGGTAGTCTTTACCTGTCCCTGCAATATAAAAATAAAGGCAGTGAAAGAAAAGAGTCGTATTTCATTCCCTGCAACCAGGTGTATGCAAGCATCCATTTATTTCTGGGATGCAGCATTTGCTCTGCTAAGGATTGCAAGTTCATTGATGTAGCCTGCATGTTCAGAGCTGTTAGCTGGGCATTCCTCTTTAATTGCTTTCCACTGCATGAGCTCCAAAGCCATCGTAACCCCACAACTGGTGGTCAAAAATAGGAGGCCCACGTATGTACGAGGGACACGTATGGGATATGTGACACATATCCAACAAATGCGTATATATGAGTCCCGTATATATGTGTTTTGGCATACGAGGGACACAGTAACATACGAGCACGCATGACATACGAGCACGTATGGCTTATATGTGGACACATATCCAATAATTGCGTATATATGAGACACATATATATGAGATTTTTCAATAGGGTACTGAATGCTAAAGAAAAACTGTTGAGTAATTTCGAGAATAAAATATTTACCATTTTATTGTTCCCAGATTTCAGGAAGGCTTTAGACTCAATTAAGCATAAAGTTCTGTACCAAAAGCTCCCGTTCTACGGCATTCGAGGTGAAACGCTCGGTTTGATTCGCACGTATTTATCTGGCAGATTACAATACCCACACCTTAATGGCTTTCGTTCCGAGTTAAAAGAGATAACATATTCTGTTATGCATTGCTCTACACTGGCACTCTTGTTGTTTATTATCTAGGTGAATGACTTTACACGCATTCCAAATACTCTCGCATAATTATCTACGCTGACGACACCACCTTGTTCTTCTCTAGCCAATAACTTGGGCTATCTTGCATGCTGAACTAACACATGGTTAAACCAATTATACAATTGGCTGAGGGTAAATCAGCAGCAATAAATGTTAGTAAAGCAAAATACGTCATATTGAAACCAAGAAATATACCTGATGGCGAAAGTATCATTGTTAAATATAATGACTCTGTAATAGACAGGGTTTATAGTTTTAAACTTTCGGACATTTACTTTGAAGAGCACTTTAGCTGGACGCCTGTACTTGACAAGATACATGCGAGTGCATGGTGCTCTGTTGGTATGCTGTGCGAAATTATGTACCTGCTTCCTGCCTGGCTAAAGTGCCGGTTATACTGCGCCCTTGTTCAATCACATTCAATCACTGCTTACTAGTCTGGGACTCCACTAAAACTCCAACACCATTGTTTGTCCTTTGACATATTGTCGAATTATTCACTGGTTTTTACTGACTTTGAAACTGTCTTCATTGCTTCTCTAAGAGTCACTATTATGGTTGTGTATCGCCCCCCTCAAGGTAATTCAGTCAACGTTTTTCAGTTCATTGATTCGTTTCTGAAATTTGCAAATATAAACAAGCTGCGCGTCATTGTGTTAGGTGACTTCAGTATTAACTTTTTGTAGCCAACCCTTTGAAGATCAGTTTAAATGCAATAAATTTGTATCATGGTTGTGACAATGTTATTGAATTGCCTACCCGTATATCATTACACACTGAGGCAATAATTGATTTGTGTTTTACTAATTTTCCACCCGACAGCTGCATATCAGGTGTTTTTTCTTCTGGGATTAGTGATAACTTGCCTTTCTTCTCACTTTAACCTGAGACGGCGAAATCGAATGCTCCGGTATGTGCGCGGAGAATTTATGATGAAAAGAACAACTCCAGATTTTGTCACTTGATGTCTACAATTAATTGGGTCGATGTATATCGTGAAGATGACTCATCCCGTGCCTGTGATATATTTATTCAGAAGCTGCTTGAATGTTACGACGCTACGTTCCTAACCCAAACTATAAAAAAACACAGAAAGGCAAGAAAAGAGTGGATGATAGGCGCGCTTTTGAAACAAATAAAGCAAAATAATAAAATGTTCTCTCATTTTTTTGGAAATACGATGCCCGGATGATTTAATTGAGTTTAAGAAGTTTTGTAACAAATTAAATTCAGATTTAAAGAAGGCTAAATGTCTTTTCCATAATAATAAGTTCTCGTCTATTTTGCACAACCCTAAATTACTTTGGCAAGGTATTAACGCCATCATAGGGAACAAGAAAAATAATCTTCCACCTGAGCTAAAAATCAATGGGGTGAAATATGCCGGTATGTCACTTTCAAATAAACTCAACGAACAATTTTTAGCTTCCGGAGCATACCAACCTTCAGTTCGCTGCCATTTAGCTCGGACTGTAGACACTTATTTGCCCTCCTGCAGCACTGATTCTATATTTCTGTCCCCCACTTCGGCGCATGAAGTTGTTTCTAATATTAATGCCTTCAGAAACACGTGCTCACCTGGGACGACGAAGTAGCTGTTTTTCCTATGAAATGGGCAGTTAATCTTATCGCTGGTCCCCTTACGCATATTTGTAATAGAATGCTGCTCTCTGTTGTATTCTCTAGCAAATTAAAAGTCGCACGTGTTGCCGTGATATTCAAAGGTGGCAACAAAAATGACCCGAACAATTATCGTCTCATTTCGGTATTGCCTCTCTTTTCAAAATTAGCTGAGCGTGTTCTCTTCAGGTGAATAAATAACTTCTTACAAACTAAGCATCTAATCGGTCCCCAACAGTACGGTTTTCAGGCCGGATAAATCAACTCAATCAGCTCTATTAGGTATTAAAAACTCTATAATTAACAATTTTGAGAATAGGCTTTCTTCTGTTGGAATTTTTCTTTATTTGTGCAAAGCCTTAGATTCCGTGAAGCATTCAATACTACTTCATAAATTAGAGCCTTATGGGATCCGCGGAGTTGCAAATTCACTTTTGGAGAGTTACATAACAGCACGTATCCAGTACACTCAGATTCATGATGAAAAATCTACTTTTGGTACGATAAATGTCGGTGTCCCTCAGGGTTCAATTTTAGGACCACTTTTATTTATTTTATACATTAATGACATTGTCAACATTCCATTAACTCCTAATATTATTATATATGCTGATGATACTAATGTCTTTTTTTCTGGCTACAATCTTCAAGTATTTCAACGGCAATCTAATGCCTGGCTCAACGAGTTAGCGGTTTGGCTCTCTGTTAATCAACTTCAGTTAAACGCAAGCAAAACAAAGTTTATGCTCTTTCATCCTGAAAACAAACCATTAGATCATCACGTCAAACTAGCTTTTAATGACTTGAACATCGAGCAAGTTTATAGTTGCCGCTATCTAGGTGCGTATTTTCGCAGTGATATGGGGTGGACAGATCATGTAAACTGCATTAGACCAAAATGGCCGGGTCTATTTGTGTTATCTATCGTATTAGGCATCTACTTCTACTACAGGTTAGAAGACAATTATACTTTGCCCTTGTTCATTGCCAACTTGTATACTGCAACCTGGTGTGGGGAACTTGCAACAAAAGCGATTCGTATAAATTGCTTTCTCTTCAGAAAAGAGCTCTAAGCTTAATATGTTCAAGCCCAGTTGTCGAAAATATTCTTTTCGAAACATTTCATGTTCGCTATTTCTTTCATTCCTACAATTTGTGTTTGGCTGTTCATATTTTTTATAAAGTAAAACATAATTTCAGGTCTTTTCAAAATGCTTACAATTCAAAAAATGTTACGTATAGTTTACGTGCGGTCGCCTTATCCAATGAAAGACCTAGAACAAACTATGGAAAACAAACTATAGATAACCAAATTGTAACATTGTGTAATGCTTATCAGTCTCTAATAAAAATCGCCGTAGAAAGTCATAGTGTATCTGGTTTTAAGAAAAAACTGAAGATTCTTTTCCTGTTTAAATTCAGCTAACTTTGTATATTTTGTCTTTTGCGTTGCTTCCTTTCCTGCCGAGTGTGCATATCGTGTTTTCTGCCAATTGCTGTTTATTATCTTTGCATCGTTTTTTCAGTGTTTGCTATTTCTATCGTATAACTATTCTTGTTTGTTTTGAAAGTTTCTTGATCTTTGCCATGCGGCCACTGTTCGATGTATTATTCGTGGTGTAGGCCTCGTCAGGAGGTTTGCCTCGTCTTCCTCCTTTTGCCTCACCTCGAGGGCATATTGTATTATATGGCCAAAGAAAAATACTACTACTACTACTACTGTTTTCTAAATACACACCCATCATTTCTTGACATATCGCAGCAATGTAGAGCATTCAAAAGGTCAAAAAAGCCTTCAGATTGTAAATACTGTCCAATCCAAAGCATTAAGCATACATGTTTTGAAAACCGACCAAACTTTCCATTGAACGTTATTTTTTTGTTATTGCGTTCGCACTTGTATAATGTTTTAATACTTGGTACATTTCTGAGAACTGTATGGGTGACAGGGTCCTCGTCAGGCAGAGCACATCTGCCTTTTGCTCTGTTAACCTAGACTGTCTGTGTCTGAATGTTAAAAATAAAAAGCAATCATTTTAAATTCCACGCGCTTTCTAAGAGCGGCGGGCTTGCGAAATCCGGGAGCTGTTGCTTGAACAAGTTTAACAAAATGTTTCCGCGTGTGAGTTGAGGTTATCACAGAAGTTATGTTTCTCAGAGTTCATAATTTCAGTCTCACTTATAACGTCAGTCAGAGTCATCCATGAAGCTTGCAAAAGACGCTTCTTCGATGATCCGAGCTGAGTGGAGCAGCTCCGCATGGGCTCCGTAAATCGGAACTTCAGACCTAGCTAAACGGCTCCTGGACCTCTAGGAGAACTTCGCTGGCCGTGAGCATCCCTTATTTTAGCAGAAGCTGCCTTGGAAGACCTCCGAGGCCGCCCCAACGCGCAAGCCGCTCCGGCGGCGCACGGCAAGGCAGGGTGTCATGTCAGCGTAGCAGACGGATAAGAGCGCCACTTTCCAGCCAGGGCCCAGCAGGCTGCACTCGACGCCCAGATGTGCCGGAAAAAGTGAAGACTGAACCGAAATGGAAATGCACTACATTCCACCCGGCCTCTCCCAGCAATGCTCGACGGAGGAGGGACCAACGCAAGGGATGCCTCCAGGCGATCATTTCTTAAATTGGTCGTTAAAACTCGACAAGCGCACGAAACGCCACCTCACTAATCGTGACCAAGTTCCGACTGCGGGCAACCCTCTGGCGGCTACCAACACAATATCATCAACATCGGTCATTAAATAGAAGCCAAACCCACCGCCTATAAAACGAGGCAAGCTTTCGAAGCTTCCGAAGAGCGACTTAAAAATCGTGGTACGGCCGAAGGAAGGCCTCCTTGACGAAACTTTTACCAACCATCATGTACCCCAAGCTGTATCTCAAGCCTGTGGAATTGAAACTGAAGATTCTAAATTCCTGCTTCTTCTGCGACCCGGCTCTAGCATCTTCATAATCAGATTCCCTCACTTGGAAGTAGCCAATCAACTTAGGAAAATCACTCAAATCATGCCCGACGGCGTGAATTGACTCCGTACGTCGCGAGACGAGAAGGAGTCTCCCGAGGAGTCATACACCATTGCATCGTAACCGCCCGACAGACAAGCTTAAAACCCACCTCGAATTTTGAACCCAAGGAGGTGAAAACCTGCAAGGCCGCATGCTCAGTAAATCAATGACAGTGGTTATCACACTCACCTCGATGACGCCTCCTCGTTGTGTCTGTTTCTGCAGGGTAGAAACGGCCTGCTACATCTACAAACTCATATGACCAGTCTGCTAGGTATCCCACAGCATCGGACGCTGGTAAGCAAGCTTCCAGCACTGCGCCCCATTTCCAAAAATAAGTTTATTATCTTGGGTCCAAATAGGACCCGACTCATAGCAGATATTAAATCAGGAGTACACGCTAAGGCGCCCGTGTGCTGTGCGCTGTCAGGTCACGTTAGATACCGAAGTGATCGAGATTATTCCGGAGCCCTCCACTACGGCGCCTGTTTCTTCCCTCTTTCTTTCACTACCTCCTTTATCACTTCCCTTACGGCGCAGTTCGGGTGTCGGCCGATATGTTTGACAGATACTGCGCCGTTTCCTTTCCCCCAAAATCAATTATTATTATGATTATTATTCCAGATGCAAAAGAAGCAGCCCAGTACAGAACTAGGCCAGTCCGTAGGCAAGCTCCAACGATGCGTGCGGGTCTTGGAACACTGTCCATGCTAGAGAGGGGACTAAACAAACAAACCAAGAACCGAGGTATTCATGTGCATCATCAACATATAAGACATCACTGACGCATAAAGATACGCGATATAAATAGGAGGTACGTCCGTAGAACTGTCAGTCGTTCCATCAAATCCCCGCCTATCCCACTCCCAACAAATTCTCTGCAGGCGACTCGAGACCCGAATTCTTCCCACCCTCAGGTCCTATCCTACTTCCGCTTTGTTTCCCAAGAGTGCACTCTCTGCGGAGAATCCTATGCTATCCTGGACCACATCCCCTTCGACTGCCCTGCCGATCCTCCCCCGCAGGGACAGCCCGCTATCGAAACATGGGAAGAATCGGAGGCCTTCCTTGCGTCGCTGGACCCGGACAACCAACTTCTCTGTGTGAACCGGAGGGCCAGTGCTATAACCCTATGTGGCCTGGACACATGCGCGTAATGTGAGGGCTGTGTGGTGTCCCTGAGACCTTAAAGGGCCCAAACTCGCTTGCTAATAAAGTTTTCAATCCAACCATCCGTAGCCTTGTCGTTGCAACTCCTTTTTTTAGTGTTACCTCGCCAGCTTCACCCGACGTGATTTGTCTCCAAGAAACAGGAGCACAATCAGCCACCCTAACAGGCTATTACGAAATTTGCACTCCGGATTTATCACGAGTCGCGGTGTATGTATCCAAACCTATAGCCTCAGTGGCACACGCCGCCCTAGCTATTGGGATTAACAACATATTATTGGAAGTCCTCCTTCATTATTGGGTGAAATACAGCACCTTTAAATAAAACTCATACAGCCACCTCTTGCGCAACAGAGACACCAGACACACCACATCTGATCCATATTTTAAGTATAAGGCTGTTAACATTAAATGGCCGCACCTCCGGGAGACCCTAGAGAGTGGCCATTACATTGAGTACACCGGTATCCACTCCTAAGCTCAGAGCTATCATTGTGGATACGAAAATCACTAATTGGGAAGCATTCCGTAAATGCCTCCCCCCACCCGGAGGAGGGATCACGAACATATAGAGTGGTCAACACATACGGGATACTCATTCTTCCCCTATCCTCTCTTCCTGTCCCCTCACCTCTTCACATCAAATCAAATCCTTTTATTCAGCATTTTTTCCATAATAAGCCAGGAAAAATTACTGGGACAGGAACAAAAAGCTACTATCCTAGTAGCTTGACGGGGTTCCTGCCCCTGTCTTGGCATGGGTAGCAGACAACAGGCACTTATGTACAAAACTTAAATAACGCCATAATCATACACGCGCTCAAACACAACATCGCATAAGTCAATTACAGGTCAAATTAACAACAACAATAAGACAGAAAACATAAAATGGATAGAACATTCAAATGCACATTTGTGTCAAATACAGTCTTTGCGACTCCGGAATCATAAAAAAATAGCAGAGTTACATGCTTTGTGATATGAGGTATTCTTTCCATTTTTTCTTTGAGATGTTACATATGTCAATATTATTTGCTTCCAATAGATTAAGGTAGTTCGGTATGTGGTACTGTACTCTGTGTAGGCTATAATTTGTGCGTGAAAAGGAAATTGACCAGAATTCTCTTTTTCTAATGAGATAGAGTGCTTCTGGATTTTTCCTGAGATTACAAAGCTGTATAAAAGTGACGCTGTCATCTTTTATGGCTTCTTTGTATTTCATATTGAGGTTAAATTGGTGGACATGCTGTAAAAGAAGCACATTAAAGGAGGAAAATAGTACTTGTGTATGGGCATCATAGGGAGCATTTGCTACGTGACGAATGGCTTTCTTCTTCAGCAGACGCAATTTGTTTATGTTGCGTTGGCTTGTGTCAGCCCAGATAAGGCTACAATAATTGATATGGGGGAGAAACAAGGAATTAAAACATAATTTTAATTTTCAATGGAAGCATGTGCCGGAACCGAGAAAGCAAACCCGTAGCTTTCGCTAGCTTTTCTGCCACATGGCGCACGTGCGTATTCCAACTTAAGTTTTGATTAAACATTACCCCTAACCTTTTAACTTCACTTGATAGTTTTATTTCCTCTGATCCAAGCTGCATGTTGAAATCCCTAGTAATATTTTTTTGCACAGGCGCAAATAACAGAGCTTTTGTTTTGCTAGTACTGATTTCTAAATCGTTTGCTTTAGTCCACTGAAACAATTTAATTAGTGTTGTATTTGCGGAAACCTTTAAATCGTTTAAGTCATTCGACTGGAAGAAAAGGCTAGTGTCATCTGGATATATAAAGAAATATGCATGTCTGCTAGTATTTATTATATCACTTATATAGATGTTAAATAGTATCGGTCCCAATACGCTGCCCTGTGGTACCCCTGCAGTAATATTTAGTACACTAGAACGCCATGAATTATTTACAACACGCTGCTTGCGATGATTAAGATATGATTTAAGAAGTGTACCAGGAATACCGTGAAAACCATAATGGTCTAATTTGGTAAACAGGATATGTATGGTCGATTCTATGAAACGCTTTTGAGAAATCGATAAAAACAACCAAAGTAACTATATTTTCCTCCAAACCTTTAAGAAATAATTCTTACTGCGTTAGGAGGGCCAGCTCTGTATATCGACGTTTACGAAATCCAAATTGCTCCTCCGAATCATATGCTTGTCACAGAAAGACATTAATCTCTTGCATATAACCTTTTCTAATCCCTTGGAAAAAATGGGTAGCACAGAGATTGGCCGATATTTTGATAAATTGTTTTTGTCACCGGATTTATGTATAACGCTTACTCTGGAACACTGCATGTTTTTTAGGAAAGTACCTGCTTGTAAGGAAGCATTAAAGATAAAACAAAGTTGGGGTACTAGAAGGTCGAGGACATATTTTACAGGTTTGATTTCTAAGTCATCAATGTCTCTGGCCTTGCTGTTCTTTAGAGACATGAAAACAGAATATATTTCTTCATTAGTGCATGGCTCAAAGAATGCAGTTTTAGAATTTTGTGAGATTAAGAATGTTTTAGCGGCATTTTGTCAACCGCGTGCCAATATGAGGAGAGAGTTGCAAAGTGTTCATTAAACTTTTCTGCAAGTTCTTCGCCCTCAAGTATTTCATCCTTTAGTGTTAAACGAAATTCCCCATTGTGGCGAGTGCCAGTTCAAGCGTTTTTCCAATTCGCGCCATAAGACGTCACTTTTTGTACAGGAAAAAAGATTTACAAAGGAAGTGTTTTTATATTTACGTAAAAAGTTTGTTACATAAATCCTGTATTTTTTGAAAGCTGCAAGGTCATCCAGGTTCATTGTTTTTGTGAACTTCCCGTAGAATTTTTCCTTCCTTTTTATTATTACAAGACATTCATCTGTCATCCACGGGTTACGCAGTTTTTTACACTTATTTATTACTTTAAGTTTAAGACAGGAATAGTAACATGTTTTGAAAAGGGACATAAATCTTTCATAGGCTCTTTCAGTACATGTGCATTCAAACACTGGGTCCCAACAAATGAGTGAAATATTGTTTCGGAATAATTCTAGAGTCTCCGGATTTAATTCTCGCAGATTATATGTCTCCGAACAGAGTTTACTCCTTTTAAGAAAGCCGCCTGCTTTGCAGAACATGTAGATAGGGAAATGATCGCTTAAGCTTGTCACAATTCTCCCCCACATTGCACAGCCATGAATGTTATTTGTCACAAGTAAGTCTAAAAGGCTTTCGGAGGGATGACTGATTCGTGTAAGTACAGATATAACATTGTGAGAAAAATATGAATCAAGAAGTATCTTAACTTCACGTGCCGGCACTGTGTTTTCTAATAAATTAATGTTGCAGTCACCACCTAGAATAAAATGCATCTTATTAACAGCTGCAAAATTGAGCAGCCGAAAATAGCCGAAAATAGCCGAAAAAACTGTTTATATTTCTTTGAGGGGGGCGGTAAAGGACTACAAAGAGTTTGCTTTTACACTGTAGGGTTAGAACTTCATAGTCGTCATTAACTTCTGAAAATGCTGGTTGCAAAGAACATAAAAATTTTTCCGATACTAACTGCAGCACACCACCGCCACGTCGGTTTTTCCTATTTAAATAAAAACTTCTGTATACAGGCAGACTCAACACATCACCCTCACATGTGTACCATGTGTACACCTCTCATTTAATTTCTCCATTCTGCCTGCTATCCTTTATTTCCGCTGCCCCAGCTTAGGTGCTTCAGTATCGATGGCAGATGCCGGGGCTAGCAAAAATCGTTTCCTTCCTTTTTACTATTATTTTTAATAAAACCACTACCACCACCACTCAAACCACACAGCGCACGACCACCACTCCAGAAGTCTAGTGACATCTAATACAGATCTTGGAGGCGCGAGAAAACTCAATGCGTCGTAAACAGCACAGACAGAATTAGGAACTCCGCCTGCACATTGTCTCCATCACACAAGCAGCTCGGCAATATTTCAGCCAACCCGCCCAACAGAATTGGATACAGTTCTAAGCCTCCTTGAACGGAACCCTCGATACTGCTCAAACCTAGTCTATCTTCCGCAATCTTGTTGAGCCTGACAAAGCCAAATCGACCACATACTCTGCACTCAAAATAATAGCTCAACAATTCTACGAGTCCCACAAGGAAGACGCAGGCGTCTTGTGGACGCGTTACGTTGGCGACACTCCATTACCACCTTGTCCAAATACCCACAACAATATTCCAACTCCACACTTGACGGTCCAATACCAACAGCAGCGGTGCGAGCTCCAGGGCATGCATCGCAACGCAACACCGCTTCTGATGGAGATGAAATCATACTGTTAATCGCAACCTCTGCCATGCGCATATAAAATTTATTTTGACTACTTCAATAATGAACTCAGGGAAAAGGGTATTCCACCTAAGGATGGACGACATAATAAAATGATCATCATTCGCAAGAACGGTAAAGGTTCGTCACTTGATGCCCTGCAACCCATCTTCCTAATAACATATTTGGGAAAACTCTCTGAACGGGCCATCCACACCCGCGTCAAATTTATATTGAAGGTAATGACCTCTTCTATCTTACTATGGTTTGCTTCAGGCCAAGCCTATCAGCCCAAGACACACTCTTGCATTACGGAGAAGTTCTCCCTACGGTGGGGAACAGACCTTAGGGACAGATGTCAACATTCTGGCCTTAGATTGAAAGCGCGCCTTCGACAGCTTGCATGAGGTAATCCCTCAAGGTATAAATGACCTTGAGGATGTGAAAAGATCTTTGAATACGTGCGCGCATTCCTGGCTGTCCGCTCTGCCACGATAGGCATCGATCAAGCCGCTCCGACATCAAAGACAGGGCACAGAAAGGCGCATCGCACACACAAATTCGATGGAGGCAAAACGCAAATGCGCACGTGTGCTGTGCGATGTGAGGTGGCCGAAATTATTCCGGAGCCTTCCACTAGGGCAGACCATTCTTCCTTTCTTCTCTCAGTTCTTTCTTTATTCCTTCTTACGGCGCGGTTTAGGTGTCCACCGAGATATGATACAGATACTGCGCCATTTCCTTTCCCCGAAAACTAATTTTCATTGTTCACAGATAATTATTGTGCTGCTTTTTTTAAGGACATGAAAGGGCTCAATGTAACTGGCTTACTTCTGCTGGATACTCCCTTTCCCTTCCTGAATGAATGAATGATAAACTTTATTGGTTCCTTTAGGAAGTAGTAGCGGTAGAGGACGAAGTCTTCGTCTTGAAGCTTGGGTCCTCCTTGGTCGTGGGTGGGCTCCTAGTCCAGGGCTCCACTGAGTCGGGCCACCTCGCTTGCGTGTGCTATGAGGGCCCTTTGGACCCCTAGCTCGCAGCTGGTGAGCCGGCTCTCCCATTGCTCCGCACTTGGTGTTTTGTGTTTGTGGAATGCTTGATTTCTTCTGCACTCCCATGTGACATTATATAGTGTTGGTTTTGCTCCGCACTACGGACAGTTGGCGCTATGCTGTGTGGGGAACATCTTGTTTAATATGTATAAGTTTGGGACAGGATGGCGAAGACTGCAAACAGGCTCCCTTCCTGATCCGGAGTTCCCGGGTTCGAACCCGACCGCGACGGCTGCGTTTTTATGCAGGAAAAACGCTAAGGCGCCAGTGTGCTGTGCGATGTCAGTGCACGTTAAGGATCCCCAGGTGGTCGAAATTAATCCGGAGCCGTCCACTACGGCACCTCCTTCTTCCTTTCTTCTTTCACTCCCTTCCTTATCCCTTCCCTTACGGCGAGGTTCAGGTGTCCAACGATATATGAGACAGATACTGCGCCATTTCGTTTCCCCCAAAACCAATTAATATTATTATTATTCCCTTCCTGAAAACAAGTTTTCATGCCGAACACGTTACCGGCACGGTGGCTCAGTGGTTAAGGCGCTCGTCTACTGAGCAAGATACAACGACAACGACGACAACGACGACAACAACAACAACGACAACAACGACAACGACGACAACGACGACGACGACGACGACGACGACGACGACGACGACAACCACAACAACAACGACAACAACAACGACAACGACAACGACGACGACGACGACGACGACGACGACAACAACAACAACAACCATAACGACAACGACAACGACAACAACAACAACGACAACGACAACGACGACGACGACGACGACAACAACGACGACGACAACAACAACAACAACAACAACAATAATAATATTAATAATAACTTTATTTGCATCAAACGCACATGATGCCGGAGGCCTGTAGAAAGAGCTGTCATTAAGGCAGCTTGACAAGGCCGCCGGCCCCCACACTGGCAGCTACACGTAGCGGTCAGCAGTCATGAACAAATATATACAACAAAGTGTGAAACAGCAAGCAAAAGTTATTACATTGAAAAAAAGGAAATTTCGCAAAACCTGACTGTTTTTATGAAGAAAAAACGCTAAGGCGCCCGTGTGCTGTGCTATGTCAGTGCACGGTAAAGATCCCCAGGTGGTCGAAATTATTCCGGAGCCCTCCACTACGGCACCTAATTCTTCCTTTCTTCTTTCATTGCCTTCCTTATCCCATTCCTTACGGCGCAGTTCAGGGGTTCAACGATATATGAGACAGATACTGTGCCATTTCCTTTCCCCCAAAACCAATTATTATTATTAAACCTGACTGTAACAAGGGACTGACCGTAACCTGACTGTAGCTGTAACACAATTTCAACAAATCTCATCGCCGTAGATTTAAAAGACGATATAGCAAATGAAAGGGATGGGTTGAGAGAGAATGTTGTGAGACGTTTTTGTTGTTTTGATGATTTTTTTAGTTTCTAAATTAGTGACGATGTTTCTTGAAAGTAATATTCTCAGGTTGTATGTTCTTCTGATGCAACGTATTTAAAAGTCTTGGTAACCGGTTTTTAACTTTGTAAACCATATGTTGTCCTACATGTTTCAACTTCCCATCTCTCAAAATTTCGCGTGTTGTATGTGTTGGGATGATTTCTTAGGTTTGGCTATCTGGCGCAAGAAAGAAGTACCATTTTTATCTCTTGTTTGTATTTTTTGCACAGACGATAATCATAATTATTCGTAACAGGCATCACGTTATGCATGAGAAATAATCGTTCCGATGGATAGCACATGGAGACACTTGCAATGGCAAGTAGCAAATTTTTAATAATAATACTAATAATAATAATTGATTTTGAGGGAAAGGAAAGTGCGCAGTATCTGTCTCATATACCTTTGGACACCTGAACCGCGCCGTAAGGAAAGGAATAAAGGAGGGAGTGAAAGAAGAAAGGAAGAAGAGGTGCCCTAGTGGAGGGCTCCGGAATAATTTCGACCACATGGGGAACTTTAACGTGCACTGACATCGCACAGCACACGGGCGCCTTAGCGTTTTTCCTTCATAAAAACGCAGCCGCCGCGGTCGGGTTACAATTTTTTTTCTACAGAAGATTAATTTTATGTATATTGTTTTGCGTCGTAGAGGCCCAAGCTAAATATCAATAATTAAGCCTTGAACAAAACAAGGTATTACACAGTAGCATCATTACATTACGCGGTAGTACACTTGCATTTCGATATATTAGGCCGACTACATGCGAGAGTTTCTTTGTTAAGCAGTTAATCTGTGCATCCCAAAATAAGGTCTCGTGAAATATAACACCTAATGTTTTATTAGAAGGCACCATTTCAACTGGGATTGATTTCATCAAGACAGTTTGGCTAGTTGTTATAGGTTTATTTCTGGCATGAAATAAAACTGCCTTTGTTTTTTGTATGTTTATTTTTAACAGTTTTTCTTCAGTCCATTTCTCTAGATTAGCTAGGCTTTCATTCGCATGGCGAATTACTTAATCGGTATCATTAGCTGAATAGAATAGACTCGTATTGTCTGCGTAAATGTTGAATTTTGTAGCTGGAGCTACGCTATTTCATTCACGTAGAGCTTAAAAAGGAACTTCCCCAAAATACTGCCTTGCGGCAGGCCACGAAGAACTGCCAGCGAGTCCGAACAGAATCCTTCTATATCTACAATTTGCTACCCATTGTTTAAGTATGATCAGACTAACGAAGGAGCGACACCCCGAAAACCATATCTTTCTAGCTTCCTGATGAGTAGCTGATGATTTATGAGGCCAAAGGCCCTTGAAAAATCTATAGATATGCCTAATATTGACACGAGGATTGGAAGTAGAAGAAGAAAGAGATCGCAGCCTCTAGAAGTAGACGACGCTGAAGTGTAGGTCCGTTGCTCTGGTGCCCTCGTTCAGCCGCTGCAGTTCCTTTTCAGTGTAACAACTGCTACACATCTGGTGGAGCAGTACTGGGTACGCTTCCCGACCTGCGTACGCTTACGAGATAAAGACGGCACTCACACCGGTCCATCAGCGCCCAAGCCGACGCCTCCGCGGTGAGACACCTGAGTTCGGGCCTCTTGATTACCCGACGAGGAAGACGCAGCCTCCACCGACGGCCCCAGCGGAAATGGCCACAGACAGTAGGTTCCCGGCGCCCATCCTCTACCACACGCCACGAACACCGCCATCTTTTCACGGCGACGTGTACGAAGATGCGGAAGACTGGCTGGACACCTTCGAGCTGGTCGCCCGCTACAACGGTTGGAGCGACGACCGTAGGCCCCATAATGTGTATTTTGCGCTCGAGGACTCCGCTACGACATGGTACGAGAACCACGAGAGCAACCTGTCCACCTGGGAGACATTTCGCCAAAATCTCATAGCTACATTCACCAACGCAGACCGCCGGGAGAAAGCTCAAGCTGCGCTTCGCTCCCGTAACCAGCGGACTAACGAAAGCGTCCGAAAGTATGTAGAGGACATGACGCGCCTCTTCAAGCGTGCTGACCCTTCCATGGCGGAGGAGACGAAGCTTCGCCACCTCATGCGCGGGGTCAAGCAGGAACTTTTCGCCGGTCTTGTCCGCAGTCCACCGCGTACTGTTGCCGAACTCCTCACGGAAGCGACTGCCATGGAGACGACGCTCCTGCAACGAGCCCGGCAATACAGTCGGCATGTAAGCACGCTTGGGCCCGCTGTTTCTTCGATGCCGCTAGGGAGTGATGC
This sequence comes from Amblyomma americanum, assembly GCF_052857255.1. Taxonomy (NCBI): domain Eukaryota; kingdom Metazoa; phylum Arthropoda; class Arachnida; order Ixodida; family Ixodidae; genus Amblyomma; species Amblyomma americanum. Next base: position 89,309,344 of record NC_135507.1, read on the forward strand.
GGCCGTTTTACGGGACCTAATCAGGTCGATCGTGAGGGAGGAATTACAAGCCCTCCAGCTGCCTCCCAGCGCGCCGTCTGTTACATAGCTGTCTGAAGTCGTCCGGGACGAGGTGCGCCTAGCAGCACAGCAGCAACAACTGCCTGAGATCCCAAGACAGACTGAGGTCAGACCAACATATGCATCTGTCCTCTGCCGGGCCCCAACGCCAGGCTACGACGTGAATACCGCGACTCACGCAGCGCAGCAGTCTGGTCTTTCCCATGTGCCTGCTCGACCAGCTTATCAGCGGCCACGGAATTGTGAAGTGTGGCGTGCACCGGACCGGCGGCCCCTTTGCTACCACTGTGGTGAGGCGGGACATCTTTACAGGGCGTGCCCGTACCGCCGAGTGGGTCTGCGTGGTTTCGCGCCCGACGACCCTTGCCCCCGGAATGGCGAACGACCATTCGAAATTGAAGCTCATCTGTCGGCCCGTCAGAGGCCTGGGACATATGGTCGCTACGATCCTAGGCCGTCATCTCCGCTGCGTTACCGTTCCCCAAGCCCTCGCCGAGACGCCGGCTACCCTGAGCGGCGTTCTCCCAGTACACGCCAGGAAAACTAATTCCAGCGGTCTCCGGAGGCAAGACCGCTGCTGTCGGGAAAACTGAAGATCCTCCGCCGCCGATATACCGATACGCTGATTCCTCACCGGGGCAGGGTAGCGACAGCATCCGACGCGCTACTTCTGTTTTGCGTGTGACGATTGACGGAACTGACACCATCGCTTTACTTGATACTGGGGCTGACTATCCCGTGATGAGCCAAACCTCGCCCAGGAATTGAGCAAAGTTTTGACACCATGGTTGGGCCCTAGCAATCGCACGGCTGGAGGTTACCTCATTAGCCCGGTCGGAAGGTGCACAGCCCGAGTCGGCATCCCCGGTTTTGTCTACGTGGGTGAATTCGTCGTGTTGAGCGAGTGTTCAAGAGATTTGATCCTGGGCCTCGACTTTCTACAGGCAAACTGTGCTGTGATCGATCTACACGAGGCGCGAGCCACATTTTCGACGAAGCAAGCCGTGGCGCACAGTAACACAGAAGGCCCAGGAGTCAACGCTCTGCGTATAGTCGAAGACGACGTAATGCTGCCACCACGGTCCAGTGTGCTGGTGTTAGTGAGGAAGGACTCGTTTCACGACTACGAAGGTATTGCGGACAGTCAGCCTTCGCTGTTGCTCGAGAAGGGTGTGGCTATCGCGCGCGGTCTTGTTGAACTGAATGACGGCTGTGCGACAGTTTTTCTGACGAAGTTCACGATTGAAATTCAGCACCTCGCCAAGGGAACGGCCGTCGCCTTCCTCGACGACGTGGATAGGTTGCCGAATCTGTGCCCCATACAGGTGAATCTTCACAACGATGCCGCGCCAAGTAACGCCCTTCAGAAGGTTAAAATCAACCCGGAGTTGTCACCTCATCAGAAGAACCTTCTGTCGTCGCTGCTACTTGATTTTAAAGATTGCTTCGCGGCGAGCTCCAAGGTCGGACGTACGCCGGTAGCCAAGAATCGCATTGTCACCGATTCGGCCACGCCACCAGTTTGTCAGCGTCCATACCGCGTTTCGCCTAAAGAGCGCCAAGCTATTAGGACGCAAGTCGATGAAATTGCTTGCAGACGACGTTATACAGCCGTCAACAAGTCCGTGGGCGTCGCCGGTGGTCCTGGTGAAAAAGAAAGACAACACTTTGCGATGCTGTGTTGATTACAGGAAACTGAATAATGTTACCAAAAATTACGTATACCCACTCCCGAGGATCGATGATGCCCTTGACCGACTCCGGGACGCCAGGTTCTTCTCTTCCTTAGGTCTGAAAAGCGGATATTGGCAGATCGAGGTGGACGATCGAGACCGCGAGAAAACGGCTTTCGTGACACCCGACGGTCTGTACGAATTTAAGGTGCTCCCGTTTGGACTTTGCTCCGCTCCGGCCACATTTCAACGCATGATGGACACTGTTTTAGCTGGTTCGAAGTGGCAGACGTGCCTTCTGTACCTGGACGACGTGGTCATCTTTTCGTCTAGCTTCGAACAACACTTGCAGCGATTGCGCATTGTCCTTCAAGCTCTTCAGTGTGCACAACTAACGATCAAGCCAGAGAAATGCCATTTCGCCTTCGAGGAGCTCCGTTTCTTAGGACATGTTGTCAGCGCACAAGGTGTTCTTCCAGACCCCGACAAGACTTCCGCCGTCTCCAGTTTCCCACGTCCAACCCACAAGAAGGCCCTCCGACGTTTTTTGGGCCTCTGCTCGTATTACTGCCGCTTTGTTAAAGATTTTTCTCGCCTAGCTGAGCCATTGACTGCCTTGACTCGAGATGACACACCCTTCGTATGGGGAAGTGCCCAAGACGCAGCCTTCGAGGTACTCCGCTGCCGCCTTCAAAGTCCACCAATACTAGCTCATTTTGACGAGAATGCAGAGACTGATGTCCACACTGACGCCAGCAATGTCGGCCCCGGAGCGATCCTCGTACAGTGGCAGGACGGCGCAGAGCGAGTAATCGCCTACACGAGCCGCACACTTTCTCGATCGGAACGGAACTATTCGACGACCGAAAAAGAGTGCCTTACCGTCATCTGGGCTCTGAGTAAGTTTCGACCTTACATCTACGGCCGACCGTTTCGTGTTGTCAGCGATCATCACTCGCTATGCTGGCTGGCCAGCATTCATTACCCTTCTGGCCGGCTGGCCAGATGGAGCCTCCGTTTACAGGAGTACGACGTTACGGTCGTCTATAAATCGGGTCGGCAGCACCAGGACGCGGACTGTATCACGAGCGCCCGTGGAACCGGCTACGCAAGACATCCCCGAAGATTGCCCTGTTCTTTGTGCCATTAGCATCTCCCGTATGGCGCAGCTTCAACGAGCAGATTCTGAATTGGCGCCACTCGTTAAGTATCTGGAGGGTTTGAATTCTCATGTACCTCGTGTGTTTCGCCGTGGACTACAGACCTTCATTATGCGGCGTGGAGTCCTCTACAAGCGCAACTTTGACAGCAACAAAGCGACGTTTCTGATTGTTGTGCCATCCCAGTTACGCTCCGAAATCTTAAGCGCTTGTCATGATGAACCATCCGCCGGCCGCTTGGGGGTTAGTCACACACTGGCAAAGGTTCGGCTTAAGTATTACTGGCCCAATTTACTCCCATCCGTGCGTAGAAACGTAACAACATGCCGGGATTGCCAACGGCGCAAATCTCCTCCTCTGAAGCCAGCCGGCTTTCTGCAGCCCATAGCACCACCAAAGACCCTTTTTCAGCAAATTGGCATAGACCTGCTCGGCCCTTTTTCGAAGTCGACCAGAGGAAACCGGTGGATTGCGGTCGCGACAGATTATTTGACCCGATACGCTGAGACCACGTCACTTGCAAACAGTACTTCTGCTGAAGTCGCCGACTTCTTCGTCCACAACATCGTTCTGCGTCATGGCGCTCCTGCAGCTATCATTACTGACCGTGGAGCTGCATTTACGACCCGCTTCACTCAGGCTGTACTCAAGCTCACGCACACCAGCCATAGACGTACAACAGCCTACCACCCACAGAAAAATGGCTTGGTAGAACGCCTCAACAGGACCTTGACCGACATGCTTTCCATATATATTGATATCGAGCACAAGACATGGGACGAAATTCTCCCATACGCAACATTCGCGTATAATACCGCGCAGCCAGAGACGACGCAGTTCACTCTGTTCGAATTAGTCTTCGGTCGACAGGTTACCACCCCCTCTATGCTATGCTACCCGTGGACCCCCCTGACAGTGAGAGTGAACTTGTCGACGTCGCCACCTATGTTCAGCGCGCGGAAGAAGCACGGCAACTGGCCAGACACCGCATTCGCCGTCAGCATCAGATTGATGCTGACCGCTACAACCTTGGACGCCGCTACGTTACCTACCACCCAGGCGACTATGTGTGGGTTTGGACGCCCGTTCGTCGTCTCGGGCTTTCCAAAAAGTTACTGCGCCGCTACTTTGGCCCTTACCTTGTTGTCCGCCGCCTCAGCGACGTAACGTACGAAGTTGCACCAGCCTCGCCAGCTCGTTCATCGCACAACGGCAAGCGCAGCGACGTTGTGCATGTGGTGCGAATGAAGCCGTACTACGAGCGACCCCCCGAGTGACTTTCCGGCTGCATGTAGTCATATTCCGTGATGTCAGACTCGTGGTGTACCTCTTGAACACTTTTTCTCCCCGCTATTCGGTCTGACGGTAACACCGCATCGGGGCGATGCTCCTGAAGAGGGGGCAGTGACACGAGGATTCGAAGTAGAAGAAAGAGATCGCAGCCTCTAGAAGTAGACGACGCTGAAGTGTAGGTCCGTTGCTCTGGTGCCCTCGTTCAGCCGCTGCAGTTTCTTTTCAGTGTAACAACTGTTACAATATTACGTTTTCTTGTTCAATATGGTCTAAAATGTAATCTTTTTGGGCAAGAGGAGCCGACGCTGTGCAACCTCCCTTTCGGAAGCCATATTGCATCTGGTGTGGAAATACTGCTTGTTCAAGGCATAAGTTGAACACGTAACTTATGGAGGGAGCAAGGAAACGGATGACGTGTTTCAAAGGTTTCACTTGAATCCCATCAATACCAATAACACTGCTGTTATTAAGGCTTTTTATTACTTCCGTCACTTCGGCTTCGCTAAAAGGATCAAGAAAAACTGAAATACTATTGTAAAGAACATTGTCTAGATTATTATTCACTGTCACTTGACCAGCAGTACTCACAATGTGGTTATTGAAGGCATTGGCTAAGGCTTTGGCTGACAACTCGGTACTATTGTATGTTATTTTACGAACTGAGTCATTCTTAACATTATAGTTTAATACTGAGCGCAGGTTCTTTCACAGACCATGTGTGCATCCAGAAAGAGAAGTGAATAGGTGGTAAAAATGCTCTTTTCAGCTCTTTATCTAAACGATTGCGGTAAGTTCTAAACTTCTTCAATGCGTCTGGATCCTTGTTCTTAATAAACCTGTTAAACATTGTATTGTTTCACGTATTCTTGCTGCCAGGTCGGAGGTTATCCACGGTTTACGGATTTTTGTGTTAACTTTCAATCGCACAAAAGGGAAACAATCTGCATATAGATGTTTAAGAATATTAAGCAGTTCTTCGTAAGCTTCACTAGCATTTGTTTTTTTTTGTACACACTATTCCACGATGCGAGTGAAACTTTTTCCTGAAATTTCGAAAGGTTTTCTTGTGAAGTACGCTGTATTAAACTCGGAGGCGGTTTTTTCTTTGTGTTGACCTCTTTGGTACAGCACAATAAATTGGCAAATGATCACTCAGCTCAACCATAATTACCCCTGCTCTGATTTTCTCGGGAGTTATATTTGTAACGAAAATATTTATTAATGTTAAAGTATTTAGTGTCACTCGTGTTGGGAGATTTATGACATTTGTTAGACCATTCGCCCTCAACAGAACATCCCGTTTCAGTTTTGAGGAATCATCGCTTAACATGTTTATGTTCACGTCGCGACCAAAAATGAGGTCAAAGTGAGAATTGTTAAGAAATTCAAGATATTTTTCTAAATAATCTCAAAACGGCGTCACCACTCCATTCAGAGGTCGATAATCAACGGCAAGTACAGTGTTTTGTCATTTAAGTGCCATAAATTCACAGTCACTTGTACTTGTACAGAAAGTTTCGAGTAGTTCACATGGGAACTCATTTTTTACCAAGAGGCACACTACACCACCGTGACCAGTTGCCCTATTAACGTAAAATGTCTGGTAGGAAGGTGAACAAAAACATTTATATCTTCTGTGCACCATGTTTCTGTGGGCATTATCACATCAAACATGTTATCGTGTTGCTCAAAAAAGAGGCCAAGTTCAGATTCTTTATGCTTTACTGATCGTATGTTTATGTGAAAGCACTTCAAAGATTTCATATATGCTTGACCTAGCTGACCGTGTGGCTGTACGTAACGTTCACCATCGGCTCCCGTTATGACTATCAGGTTAGTCGTCTGTTAAAAATGCCGTGGTTCTTATCGTAGCTTATCCAAGTCACAAAGACTTGAAATGGCCACCGCCGACTCTCCCGCAGATTTGCGCACGAGGCCGCGCCCATTGTTGTGCCACACGAACTTGAAACCATTGATCTTAGCACAATTTTCCACTGCGAAAAGAAGAGCTCGTGTTTGCTTTGTTATATTTTCCTGCAAATACATATGATCATCCACACTGCTCAGCTTTTTCCTGTTCTGCCACCATTTATTTCGGTTTGCATCTGCCGCAAAACGGCAAATTATGCCGGGCGTTTTGTCTTTCCTTGCTGGCAGTCGGTGGATCGCCACAGCATCATCTTTCAGGAGTTGTGGAAGTTGGGCCTTAGATGCTAGCACGTTTATCTTTTGCAGTAAATTTTCGTTCTCTGTGTCCTGAATTTGGTGGAATTTCAGTATTAGCTTACGGCTTTGCCATTCCAAATTTTCAAATTCGGCTTTCATTTGCGTGACCTCATCCCGTGCTTCAAGCATTTCCAGTCTGCTCTTCATATCGGCGACATCGCGCTCATTCTTTTCAGTACGTGCCAGGGGATGATCATATTGTTCGCTCATGAAGTTAACTGCATCCTCTAGACCCTCAACTGTTTTTTTCAGTGGTAGCAACAGGTCCAGCCATTCGTTAATGACTTTTAGCCACACGCCTACGTCGTCGTGCGCCTCAGGCTCTTTCCCCACATTTTCTAACTGTGCGCGAGGCTTAGAACGTCTGCATGTCGTGCATCGCCATGCTTGTTTATACGCTTCACCCTTCAATTTTACCTTGTTCGAGCCCGACCGCGGCAGCCACGTTTCGATGGAGGCAAAACGCAAAAGGCTCCCATGTGCTGAGCGATATGTGTGCGCGTTAAAGATCTCCATGTGGTCGAAATTGTTCTGGAGACCTCCACTACGGCACCGCTTTATGTTAACGCGACAGCGCCCGTATTGCGTTGGACTTTAGCATGGCGTTGGCACGGCGGCGTTGGCAGCGAGCGAAAAATCCCAGAAGCAATAATAAATAAATCCGAGTAAGAAATAGACAGAGTTCAAGGAATCGTACCAGGGCGTCCGGAGTGCGATGTGAGATCGCTAACCACTCCGCCACGACAGCTTTTTATTGCATAGAAATAGTGCCGAAAATATATGTGTAAGCACACTTCCGCCACAAAAACTGACTACATTACGCCTGTATGAACTCTCCTTACAAAACATGTAGAGTCTGGGAGGCACACACGTGCATAAGGATAGGGGAGCCAGCTAGGCGGCTCTTGCAGGGCAGCATATACTCCCTGCACCGAAGAGTATTTTCCATGAAACAGAGATTTTGACGACCATCGTGATTCGGTGTGGCGGTCTATCATGCGGTTCCTCCAGAGACTAAATAGTCCTAGCAACATAAATAATCATATGACCCAGCACTGTTTTTTCCGCGGGCAAAAAACGGATACTGTAGGGTGTGATGTCCATGCCCTTCTTAACTGTTTGTTGTAATATGTCCAAGAAGAGCATAGCGTCAATGCACAGAATAAAACAATGGTCAACTGTCTCTGGGGTTTTGCACAGGAGGCAATTCTCCGTCCATGGCGCAATCATATCCTCAGCATGAAGCCATGCCTTCACACGCAGCGTGGATGTGTGCAGTTTAAAGAGGAATATTTTTGCGGCAGTAGAAATGCACATTCGCCTAACACGTTTTAAAGCAGTAGTGTCAAGAAACTCCAGAAAAGGTTTCCGATACAACGGTACAGGGAACAAATACTCTGTAAGAGTCTGAGTCATGTGCCTTCTGGAGAGGCTACATAGGGAGTCTAAAGCGAAGTGCACAGTGAGGAAATTGAAGGTCTTAGCAACTTCCTTAAAGGAACCCCATAAAGGCCCCTTACGAGTGTGTCCCGCCGGTACGAATAGGAAAGGCAAATGAGGACTGAGACGCCTAATAAGCACTGCTAAAAGGGTGTTTTGAAGATTCGAAAAAGGAAAAACGCGAGACAAGCTGATGCACGAATAAGTGAACAAGGCTGATTCCACCAGACTCTAGAGAAAGAAATAGGTTATCGCGATGCATGGGTTCCCATTGGGTACGCCATAAGAATGTAGCAAATACTCTGTGCGTCGCCTGCCCTTTCTTGCTCGCACAGTGGAGAACCTGCAACACATAGGGAAGTTTTGGAAATAACAAAATTTTGCAGACTTGAGCCCGAGCAAACACAGATAGTTCCCTATTCATTCAAGCCTGGGTTGGCCACCTCATGGAGACTATCAGTGAATACCAGTAGGCGCCACTGTTGCAAACTTGGTGAAGGGTAACCCCTAGGTAGTGAAGGGGCCCGCAGTCTCAGCTTATGCCACCATAATGACTTGGCGTTGTGCTCCAATAGCCCAGCCAAAACCCCTTGGATTTATCTAGATTAAGAGCCGCACCTGATATCTTGCAAAATTTCTCAGTCAATTGCGACGCATCAAACATACTCTTTTTGTCAGAACAAAAATGGGCGGTATATCATCTGCACAGGCTCAAATCTTAATTTCACATTCGGTAAGGAGAAACCACGGATAGATGTGCAGTTAATAATACTGAGGCAAAGGGGTTCAAGATATAGGACAAACAACAAAGGCGATAAGGGACAGCCTTGGCGATCAGATAATTTCAATGTAATAGGTTTGGGTAGCCCTTGGTTAACCATTGGCCTTGTATAGGACTCCTTATAGCATTATCTAATGCCCCTAAGCAATACATCTCCAATATATACATGCTGTAAGGCCGCGAACAAGAAGTGACGAACTTTATCAAAGGCCTTGGCAATGTCGATCTGAATAAGAGCTACTTGTCCGATCTCATACGATACTGTCTCCTCTACTGAACGTGCAATATAAATATGGGTTTTAGATGCTGCGGCCTCGAATACCGCAGACCTGATGCGTGCCTATTAAATGAGCGACAACTAGCTGCAGACGATTGCAAAGAACCTTTGCAGAAAAGTTGTAATCCACATTACAGAGAGAAATTGGACGATATTCCTCAGCTGTTTTCAACTGTGTTTAATCTGTACTTTTTGGAATTAATATAGTATATCCAGAACAGAAAGTGGGGGAAAACGCCAACATTGTAAGAAGCCTGGAAGACCTCCTTTAAGACTGGTGCTAGGCGAGTCGAAAAGTTTTGTAGAACTCGCTAGTAATGCCAGCTGGCCCAGGAGATTTATGAGCCGTAAGGTCAGAAATGGCAGATTTATTTTCGGCCTAAGGGATAGGCCCGTCCACTACAACACGCTGCTCATCGACAAGTCGGAGCAAGGCTTCGAATAAGTGACTGTAATCTGATGTCACGTTTGTGCCCCCACAACCACCAAACAGCTTCCAGTAATAGTCAAATAAACCCTCAATAATACCAGCACCAGCGCTGTATGTGCATCCACCATACTGACTGTCCAATATTTCTTTAGCTAGAGCAGTCTGCCTTTCATCACACAGGGCTCGACGAGATGGTTGCTCATCCAGAAATCTACGGGTCCTAGATCTTACCAAGGCTCCTTTGTATCTTTCGGCTCCAAACTGCTGAAGCTCTGCTTTTACAGCAGCGATATCTTTTACATAGGAACCTGGACTAATCATCTCTAACTCATGTAGCTCAACTAAAGTGCAGCCGAGCTCTCGAAGGTGATGTCTCTTCAAAAACGCGATTCTTGCTGAGGCTGTTTCTTGGTTCTTGTTTGAATGAGTACCATTTTTGCAAAACTGAGAGGTTATCGCGTGACCACATGTCCTTCAAGCAATTAGATACTGCACGTTTGAAGATTTCATCTGAGAGCAGCCAGCTATTCAGCTTCCTCAGCACTCATCGAGGATGCAGTATGTGCCGACTGTACCTCCCTATTTGAAAAGACTTCATGCAGTGATCACGAAGAATACGCATCGCACCCAGTAACCAAAAACGCTGGATAACATGTCTGCTGAAACATAAATCCTTTCAGGCCGATCACTAGAGGAGCACTGAAAATGAGTTAAATGTATGTTATTTTCCTCATCTTGCCCAACATCCACCAAGTTGTATTCGCATGCCAAATCAGTGATTAAAGCAGCACCAGGGTCATATCGCTTACTTTACACTGCTCGATCTTCATCCCTACAAACACAATAGAAATCATCCAACAGCATAATTTTACGATGCGTGCACAAATGGTCTAAAAATGACAAGAAAAATAGCCTTCTATCACTCTGCTTTAAAGGGGCATAAACACAAAAAATTCGCCACTGTACAACCGAAATTGTGAGGTCGCAGCAGATAAGTGGCCGGTCATCATCTATGATATGCGACACGGCAGTAATCCCCAGTGTGTTCGCCAGTAATAGCATGCACCCACCGGATAAGCCTCTCGAGTGACTAACGATAATATTGAATTTGGACAGAAAAGGCTCGACACCAGCCTGTCTCCTCATCAGAGGACAGCTTGGTTTCCTGGCTGGCTTCCACACTCACGCCCCATTTGTTTAAAAGATGACGTAACTGATGTTGTCTTCGACGATTACGCAAACCCCTAATGTTAAGGGTAGCGACCTGAAATGCTGTGACACCCGCCATTTTGGGCGCTTGTCTTATTCAAGGACATCCCCTGTACTGGGGCAGCCGGCCTGCATATCGGCGGCCTGTATGGCAGACATCGCCCTGCGTTTTGAGGTGACCCTTCCCAATGCCTCCACACCAGGTGCCTTCTGCACATCGCAATCGACACACATCTCATGATCTGCAGGAAGCTTCAAAGATGCGCTGTTGTCCATCGCCTCTTGTGAGAAAGCCAAGGCTTCGGCCCATGAGACCGAGTGTGCCACGTCACTCGCGATCACTCTGACAGGAGACGGGGCATCGAACACACTAGACGCTGAAACTTCAGGCGACACACTGCTGCACTCCGGCGGCGAAGGGGCATTGCCGACACAAAAGGGATGTGGCACATTCATTGTGGCTGAAGTGCGTCCACTAACTCTACAGCAGGGGCGTTCTCCTCTCGGGATCGTTGGGTGACAGGTGGCTCCTGAGCACCATGGCACTGGACTCAAAGTAGCAGACCCGGGCAGACCCAGATCCGGTGGCTTTGGGTCTGGAGACGGGAATTCCTGTTTGTTCGTACTTGCAGGCAAACCGTTACCGTTATTCGGTGCAGAAGCCTTTGGGCCATCTTGTGTTTGGAGCTCATGACACAGTTCGCCCGACGCTTCCACAACATCCGAGACATCCATAATATGCTCTGACACCGCTTCATCCTCATGCGCCTAGTTGCCTTGGCGTAACCTCTCAGCATAACTCATAACACCATTGTCTACAGTGTGCCCAAAGCGTTGGCATTGGGTGCATCGATGCGTACGACTCTAACGCCGTACATGGCCGAAACGGTTACAACGAAGACACAGCGGAGGCTTGCCTGCCGTCACAACTAAAGCGTGTTCCCCTAAAACGTTCAGCGTGTGAGGTGTTGTACTTGCTGACACTCTGTCCTTCAGCGTGAGCGAGATTTAACGGTTCGCTGTTTCCATGTGCTCCATTCCGGAGCACCGCCACTTCTCACGCTCGATAGTTTGTATAGTTCCAAAACGCTCCGAAGCTTCCACAATCCTCCGGTGCTCCATATAGCGCGGGAGCCATAGAAGCTGAAGCTTCGCGTTTTTGGTGTCCGGGTCAAACACGATACATTTTAGACCTTTCACGTGGAAGTCTGCTTTGTCAATAACCTTCTGTTTCGAGGAACTGCTCTCGCACGTAACCATCCAAACGTGGCTCATTTGCTACTGGCCAATGCACAGAATTTCACCGAGGTCCACAATCTAAGCACGCGCGTCTCGGAAGTCGGGAGCATTGCATAGGCGAACTTTGAGGTCAGCATGCTGAAAGACGGTGTTGACGACAGCATTACCGGTCTATAGTCGACGAAGGACAACTTTGTACGAATCCGTGGCCACTTCAGATGTCCGGAGCGCTGTTTGCAGCTGGAAGCATTTCAACACAAGGGTGCTCAGAACAGCTTCCTCTTCCTCTGCCACCGCCACGACAGCTCGATGGTTTAAAATGAACAAAGGCGCCTCTAGTGACTACGGTGTTGTTTTTTCCTTCCCTTACGGCGCGGTCCGGGTGTCCAGCGAGAAATATGAGACAGTCGTCATTTCCTTTAATAAGCAACCAATTTTGTTTTTATTTTTCTTCTCTTACGGCCCGGTTCAGGTGTCCACCGAGATATGTGAGACAGGCGTCCTTTCCTTAAATTGTCCAAAGGGCCACGCGTCGCGCCGAAAGGGCGATGGCGTTCGGTGGACGCCTTGGCAACGCTGCAACACGCTAATTGACTGACTGATGTTGCTGAGGGGAAGAAGAAAAAGGAAAGAGCACGGGCCTGCCTACTGGCTCAAGCCGAGGCATGCTCGATGCCGCATGCTGAAAGTAGGAGGGTTAAAAGATATTAAAGCAAACAGTGAAATAAAAAACGTGCCGCGCTAATATGCCCTGGGTTGATCCCGGAGGCAGTGCAATACCGGGCCGACCCATGCCAGAGTGCTTGAAGCCAAGCACCCCGTCATATTCCAAACATAATTTTAATATATTAGCTCCAAGGACCCGCTGCAGATAATAAATCAGGTAATTGTCACGGATCTTCCCAGAGAACAGTCGGACCGAAAGAATGGACTAGGCGAGAGGTGTTCCCACACAAACGCACATTTAATACACCCCACGTGACACACACTCTTGCACACAAAACTAACAAAACTAACACAAAACCCGAACACTATAAATACACACGACCCGGTCACACTCTTACCAGCGTCTACTACTAGCGTTCTACTATTAGTGGTGGGCGTTCGAGCTCACGGTCGGATCGGTGCGGCGGCGGCGTTGTATAGATCCCGTAGCCGGCATCGAGGCGGCGTTCCACGTGCTTGTGCTGGCGTCGCTGGCGGCGTAGTACAAGCTCCCCATTCAAGCGCCCGTGTAGGTGATGCCGGTGTTGTTGGCGTTGTTGGCACCACCCGGATAGGTGGCAACAGCGCTGGAGACACCCCTGGCCGTAGCAGGTGGTAGCGTCCTCCGTTGACTCCCCGGAACGGGCTCAGGCACGGCAGGAAGTCCACGATGGAATGCCGCAGAACGCGAGCTCACCGGAGCAGTAGCCGGCGTCGCCCTCTTCCACCCGATGTTTTCCTGACCCGCCGGAGCCTCCACTTCTCTGCGGTTCCCCCGTGTCTCGCTCTCACTCGCCCTTTTATAGCCTCTGTGTTAGTCCACGTAAGCCCTGTCGTCGTCTTCTCTTCTCCACCAATCATCTCTCTCCACCTCACCGAATGCTTCTCCACCAATCATCTCTCTCCATCTCGCCGAATGCTTCTTCCTCTTCTTTTTTCTTCGATTAATCCAAGTCGTCTTCTTCACCCCTCTTTCCTTTAAAATTTAATTTAGTCCCCTTAATATATGTGACAACGGCCCCTCTCTCAAGTGTTTTTCCATGAAAAACTGCTCACGTCATCCTCATCTTCAAGTCATCCAGCCATTGTCCATCTTCTGTGGCGATTCTGGGTTCAGCCCACACCACACCGCAGATGTCCAGCACACACTAAACGCACACCACCAACACCGCACACCAAATTGCGTTTTCAGAACACTAACACACCGCTGCCGCTGTCCGTACAAAGTTCTTAATAAACAAGTTCGTGTCCACCACACACTCCCTTGTATGATCAAAAAACACCAGAAACAGCAGCAACAACAAGATAAAACACAGAGATACATTAACACAGCAACAAGATACATCCCAGCTATACCCAGATCTGTTCAGTTAGCTCTATCTGTATACAAGTCTAATTTGTAACATATGACCTTCGTTTTGCGTGGCCCATCCGAAAACGTCTCCCCCTTGATGTGGAGTAGAGCTGTGATCGTCTGTCTTCATTCACATTTGGCTTCATTAGTAATTCATCCCCTCCTGCAATTTTCTTTCCACTGCACGTGGGTACCTCGGCAACATCACCTGTCTCCTCGGCCACTAGCGAACAAGCTGCCCTGGTGGCGTACCGCCGTACGGGACCTCTTTCTTAATATTTCTTCAACATATTTACATAGAAAATCCTCTTAGTGCCATCTATCAATACCACATAATCCATGTCCCCTTCTTCCGCGTCACTAGATACGGGCCCTTCCACTGCATCAGTAACTTATGATCCGTGGGTAGCAGGCCGAGAACCCTGTCGCCCGGATCCAGATTCCTGTGAATGGCTTTCTTTTCATAATATCCCTTATGGCGTTCACGCGCCTTTTCAGGCCTTGATGTGCAAGCCTGCATGTTTCCTTCAACCTGTCCCGCAACTTAAGAACGTACGTGCATGTTGTCTTGAGATCTGATGCAATCTCTTTATTAGTCCACAGCTCCTTGAGTATTGCAAGCGGACTTCTAACGGTTCTCGCATACAACATCTCGAAGGGCGAGAACCCAAGACTCGTTTGCGGTACTTCGAGGTAAGCGCACAAAAGAGCTGGGCGATATCTGTCCCAATCAGTTGGTCTCTCCTGGCACATTTCCTTGATCATATTTTTCAAGGTGCCGTTGAACCGTTCTAGAAGCCTATTACACAAGGGATGGTAAGGCGTCGTCAGTAATTGCCTTACTGACAAAAGGCGGTTAACCTCCTTCATTAGTTACGATGTGAAGTTCGAGCCCCGGTCACTCAAAACTTCCCTCGGAACCCATAACGCGAAAACATTTCCACAAGACCCTCCGCCACTTAGATACCGTCACTAGTTCTCAGTGAAATAGCGTCAGGATAACGAGTGGCCACGTCAACCAGAGTAAGCACATATCTATTGCCTTTGGCGGATACTGGGGAGATTGGCCCCACAATGTCAATAGCCACTCGCTGAAACGGTAGGTCGATGGCTGGCATCTTGCCCAGAGGTAACGGACTAACTCTTCTCTTCGGAACTGTGCGCTGGCGCACGTCACATGAGCGAACAAAGCGCTTAACGTCACTCTGAACACGCGGCGAAAAGAACTCCTCGGTGATCCTAGACACCGTTTTTTGAACACCCTGGTGTCCGGCCATAACGGCATCATATCCTAAGCGTAGCACGGTCTCTCGCATATCTCTCGGTAACACCAGCTGTTGGACCCGCCTTCCTGAAATCATTATGCATACCCTATGCAGAAGACCATTTACCAAATGATATTCGAATGACGTCCAACTCTTTCTTTTCACCCTTTCCCCGACTCTTTCGATGCAGGCCTTCAAGCTCGGGTCTTCTTTTTGCCTAACTGCAATTTCGCCCGCTGTTGTGCTCAGGCATATCCTAACAGGAGTAGAGAGCGGACGCTGCGTTGCTCGGGCTGTCGCATGAGCTCTTGTCTCCACTGTGGACGAGAAACTGACTGCAGCCGTCTGAGCTGTCGTGGGCCTTTCCTCCTTTGGATGTTCTTCACCATCGAGCATCCTCCACTCGGGATCGGGATCTTCGGCACTTCTTGCACCCGTAATGTTTCCCAAGATGAGATCGTAGATGGGTTGGTATACGCATTTTGCCACTACCTGCCCCGTATAATATGGCGTGGACACTAGAATCCTGGCTTCAGGAAGGTACCTTACTGTGCTGTCTACCAGAGTGACGACCGATGCTTCCCCTCTAAGATCCTCGTCCTTCACCAGGCTTCTTCGAACCAAGACTGTGTTGGCCCCGCTGTCTCTAAGCACCAATATAGAACGGTCCCCTATTTGCCCAACCACCACCAGCATTGCTGCTTTCGGCTTGGGTGTTCCACTCACTGCCTTATTTTCCAGCGGCATTTGCTCTCCTTTGAGCTGTGGAACTTCGGGTAGCGTGACAAGTTCCACCCTAGAGTTGACAACGCATGCAGCTCGGTCCTGCGTTCTGTATCGGCACTCATCCAGAGTATGACCCCTACTCTTACAACCCTGACACACAACCTGTGCTTTTTGGGCAGCGCTACTGGTTCGACAGTCAGCTGCACGGTGTCTCACCTTGCCGCCGAGAAAACACCTTACTGGCGCCTTAGATGCACCGCGTATGCTTTTGGTTTGCCGCATCTGTCTCTAGGGCCTTTGGGTTTCGTCCTTTGCCTAACTGAAATATCTCAGCCTTTGAGCCTCGAGGAATTGGTCTGCAGTATCGGCGAACTCTTCCAATGAACACAACTTTCTTTCAGGAATAGCGCTAGCTTTGAGCTGCAACACGCTAAAATTTGCTCTGTGACCAGCTTGTGACGCACCCCTGTTTGACATATCAAGCCACCTATCAAAATATTTGGTCAACCTCCAGGAAAACTGCTTAGCGGTTTCGGAATCCTCAAGTATCGCGGTGCGAAATCTCTCACGAAAACCTTCTGCCGTAAGCCTGAATCTTTGGAGGAGTGCCTTTTTGACTTTCTCGTAGTCCACGGAATCAGCAGCAGGCATGCTTCCAAACACATTCAATGCCTCTATGACTAAACACACGCTCGATGCCGTGCCCCATTCACAGCGCTCCCAGCCTTGCTCCAAAGCTATGCTCTCGAATCGTTGCAGATATGCATCCAAATCATCTCTCTTGTCATCGAAAGGAGCCATAAGCTTTCTTGGACAAACACTAGCCGGTCTAGATTCTCTACCCGCAAAGGAACGCTGATCACTGTCCGTGAACTCATATATTCCCGCGACATGTGCCTGTTTCCACAAAATAAACTCTTTCTGCCGTTCTATCCTTCTTTTCTTCTGTTCTTCTGCCTCGCGAGGTCTCCTCTCTGCCTCGTGAGCTCTTTTATCTTCTCGCTCTTCTGCTTCACGAGCGTCTGCGCGTGCTTGCGGCCTTTCCTCTCTCTGCCTATCTGCCTGCTCTTTCTGCTGGTCGCAGAGACGCATCGCCTCTTCTTTGCTTATCCTAAGCTTGAGCGCCAGTTCTATCGTTCTTGCCAAACCCATACTTTCTGCCGTCGAGAGATCGGAAAGATCCGAGACAAAGCAAACGAGAAAAAGGAAATGTATCCTGGCAGAGGCTCGCCACTTATTTTGCCACGGATCTCTCCGGAGAACACTAGGACCGAAATAATGGACTAGGCGACAGGTGTACCCACACAAACGCACATTTAATACACCCTATGTGACACACACACAAGAACACAAAACTAACAAAACTAACACAAAACACAAACACTATATATACACACGATCCGGGCACACTGCTACCAGCGTCTATTACTAGCGTTCTACTATTAGCGGTCGGCGTTCGTGCTCACGGTTGGTTCGATGGGGCTGCGGCGTTGCATGGATCCAGTAGCCGCCATCGAGGCAGCGTTTAACGTGCTTGGGCTGGCGTCGCTGGCGCCGTTCGGCGTGCTTGGGCTGGTGTCGCTGGCTGCGTCGTATAATCTCCAGGTCCAAGAGCCCGTGGAGGTGATGACGGTATTGTTGGCGTTGGGGGCACCACCCGGATAAGTGGCAACAGCGCTGGAGACAGCCCTGGCCGTAGCAGGTGGTAGCGTCCTCCGCTGACTCCCCGGAACGAGCTCAGGTACGGCAGGAAGTCCGCGATGCGATACCGTAGAACGCGAGCTCACCGGAGGAGTAGCCGGCGTCGCTCTCTTCCATCCGATGTGTCCCTGACCCGCCGGAGCCTCCACTTCTCTGCTGTTCCCCAGTGCCTCGCTCTCACTCGCCCTTTTATAGCCTGGGTGTTAGTCCACGTAAACGTTGTCGTCATCTTCTCTTCACCAATCATCTTTCTCCACCTCACCGAATGCTTCTCCACCAATCATCTCTCTCCACCTGTCCGAATGCTTCTTCTCCCTCTTCTGTTTTCTTCGGTTAATCCTCGTCGTCTTCTTCACCCCTCTTTCCTTAAAAATTTATTTTAGTCCCCTTAATTTATGTGACAGTATTGTCGCGTCGCAGTCTTAAAGACCAAGCTTAAGCCGCCTCCAATTTTTCTTCTTCTTTCGGTCCCTCCTTTATATCTTACCTTACGGCGTTGTTCGGGTGTCCACCTAGATATGTGACACAGTTACTGCGGTATTTTCTCTCCTCAAAACCAAGCTTCATTTGTTTTCAGATACGAGAGGAAGTAAATGTGCATGCACTGACATCGCAAAGAAAACGATATTTTTCGTACGCGCTCTAGTCATCGACAATACATTAAAGAAAGAACAAAGGTAATAGCTATTGTTCTCAAATCTTAATTTCTTGCTACAACTTGATCAACATTTCGATGCAGCGAATATAGCACAGCCTGATCGAAGGCTGGAATAATTCTTTTTCATAAAATCTTCAAGCTAATTTACTAAAATTTCTGCAAAACGATTAGTTTTTTTGGCCACTGAATGCAATAATCGGAATGCCTTTATAGTGTCGCATCGGCTATATTAGCGGTGGCTTGTGTCCTATGGAGCATTTGATAATACATAGGCATAGGCGCAAGGCATTGCAGGTGGCCGCACGCGCACTTTCTATAACAGCATAATATTTCGTTGCGGTAAATATACTGGCTTACGATATTTGCTTCTTTACGGGACAGCAGTAAAGGTGTCGACCAAAGGAGAACCCAGTGTTCACTTGTCGCCGTGGTGTGTGCTCAAAAAGGGTTTTTTCTTTGTACGTAGACCTGTTCAATGAAAAGTGAATAAACAATAGAAATTCGGTAATTAGATGCTCGCCACATGATTCAAAAGACATCAGGACATGTGAGTATATAAAGCAAATGAATTGCCTGAATAGAAATGGAGGGGGGCAGGATTACCTGATTGCACTGCCTCCGGGGTCCGCCCGGGGTCTAAGGGAGTATCAGAGCGCTGCGCCTTTTCTTTCTATCTTTCCTCTGCTATCCTTTAATTCTCCCACTTTCGGCACGCGGCAGCGAGCCTGGCTAGGCTTGAGCCAGTAGGCAAACCCCTGCAGTTTCCTTTCTATCTTCCTGGCAGCAGCAGTACCGTACAGTACCTGAATGGAAATGATCATATAGTTGAAGAAACGGGAGGGAAGAATTTAGCTGGGCCTCAAGGGCATGACACGATAGCGCAGTGGTTTATTCCGCGTATGTGCAGAAGTTCGCTCTCAGCCGTGGCGGTGCTTCAGTGGTTTTTGCGCTTGCCTGCGGACCCTAAAGGCGCCGGTTTCATCCCGGTCGAGGTGGTCTAATATTGATGAAGGCGGAATTCTGGAGGCCCGTGTAATGTGCGGTGTCAGTGCACGTCAAAGAACCGCAAGTGGACGAAATTTGCATAACCCATCACTACGGCGTCCCTCATAGCCTGAGTCGCTCTGGGACGGTAAACCCCCTTAATTCAAACCGAACCAAACCAGAAGGTCACTCTCTACTTCACAATCATAAATCCTTGGAACTCCTCGCGCCGCTCCTGGTGCTGTGGTGTTGCGGGTAAGCGATGCGCCACTGCCCTGCGATGGCTGGTGCTTCAAACTGTGGGTCTTGCGCGGCTCAGGTTGCTCTTTCCGGGCGACCATTCATTAATTTTAAGTATTACGATCCGGGGTGGGCAGCTTGCTGATTTGCCGGTCACCAGGTTGCGATGACGCCGGAAGGTTACGTGACATAGGTGGCCCACCAGCCTCTTAGATTTCTCTTTGAGCACCACCTGTCAGCCATTCCCGTCATTCTTCATACTCAACGCCAACACCGGATTTTCTGTGGACGTGGCCTTTAACACTGTCGCGTTAAAAGCGGCAGAAAATGGCCACGTGAAGTCTAAATGGGACGAGGGGAGCCAACAGAACCAGCCGCGGCGGCCCTGTGGTTAGGGCGCTCTGCTATTGAGCCAGAGTACCCAGTTTCGAACCCGGCCGCGGCGGCCGCGTTTCGAAGGCGGCGAAACGTAGGCGCACGTGTTTTCTGCCATGTCAGTTCATGTTAATGTTTCCCAGGTGACGGAAATTTTTATGCGAAAGCATCAGATGGTTATGTAGAGTGTTCTGTGTCAGCAAATCATTCTCCTTTCGATTACGTCGTTCTGTTAAGGTAAATGTGAAAATGTTTGATTTTGTTCCATAGTGCGTGAAGAGATCTTGATGCGAGAAAAATTAGGCTGATGAACTCTAGATAGTTATTTGAATAACCGGAAAATTTGTTACAGCTCCCGCGTTGCAGTTCTCCCGGCAGCACAGGCGCAGTTTCAATAAGATAAAGCTGGCCTACCGAGCAGAGAGACAGCTCTAGACCTATCCCACCCCTCCCTTTAAAATTACGACCGATCTCAATGGCGCCGCCTCTTGACGCGAATCCTCCTGTCCACTTATATTGAGTCCAACAACCATTTAGCCCTACACGACGACCCTTGGAGCCTCTGCAACCACCCAACCCTGCCCTTTGTCCACATTCCTTTACAAAGGCCGGTGGACCATCCGCCGCTGGGCCTGGAGCCTCTCACGAGCTGGGAAGATAGGGAAACACTACGGCGGTCTAGGGCCTGACGTGCCCCAAACTCGTCTTTATCAATAAACGT
Organism: Amblyomma americanum; assembly: GCF_052857255.1. Taxonomy (NCBI): domain Eukaryota; kingdom Metazoa; phylum Arthropoda; class Arachnida; order Ixodida; family Ixodidae; genus Amblyomma; species Amblyomma americanum. Next base: position 89,329,861 of record NC_135507.1, read on the forward strand.
TTTCACCACCAAACAGACGGACTTTGCTGCAACTCGCGATGTGCTGCTGGATGGGCTTTCCCACTTAAAAAGGATACTTTGTGAAGGCATACTGAAATAATGACCCATAACTGTGGGTGTGGACATTTTGCCTTTAAGAGTGTTTCACCCATTTGGCATCAGGTAAATAGTACGGACACTAAGCGCGTGAGAGAAGAAAAGTATTGGCAGTGGCTTAGCTCAGCTATGCCAGGATATACGTAGCGAGAGCTGTAGTTCCCAGCTGGTTACGCATGTTGCCGGGTTTGTTGTTAGGACTAAAATGTTAAAGCAGTGAAGAACTATTCGGTCATACACATTGTTTATTTATTCAATTCTTTTGACAGAGATAAACACTGCCCGATGATCGGTAAAATGACACGCAGTTGTCTGAATGCTGCCTACTCAGCTGCAACACGCAGCTGCCTACACAGTTTTCACTGGTTGCTTTCTCTCAGATACACAAAGTCAATTCTTCCAGTCCAGGGTCTGGAATACCCAGGTTAGAACCCGACCGCGGCGGCTGCATTTCGATGGAGGCGAAACGCTAAGGCGCTCGAGCGCTGTGCGATGTCAGTGCACGTTAAAGATCCCCAGGTGATCGAAATTATTCCGGAGCGCTAACATACGGCACCTCTTTCTTTCTACGGTCCCTCCTTTATCCCTTCCCTTACGGCGCGGTTCAGGTGCCCGCCGATACAGTGAGAGATATTGCGCCAGTTGCTTTCCCCCCAAAAAATGTTCATAAAGCGTCGGTGCACTTTGATGCGTTCAGCGGATGGATAGATGAAAGAAACTTTTATTAGACGAAAAAAAAATCTTCAAGGGGGTCGCCTACAGGTTCAGGAGTCCACGGGCTTGTGCTTCACTTAGAACCTGATCCAGCAGCCATTTCTGGCCGGCGGGCTGAGCGGTCCGTAAGGCAGCCTCCCAGGAAGAATGAGAGGGGTTGGGGAAGGGGGGTACTGCCTGAGGGGACGAACCTTCTCAAAGGTATTGTAAAAATGTGTATCTGGGCATGCCACAGGGTTTACAATGAGGAGGAAAGGTGGGGTGAAAGCATGAGAGAAGGTAGGGTGAAATAAAACAGTCCGTCTGTAATTGTCGCCATGTGGCGCTGTATAAGGGCGATGAGGTACTATAAGGTGGCGCTTGTCATGCGGCTGAGTTTGTAGAATGTGGTAATTTGATTATATATATAAAGGACTGACGGGACGTCTTGCGGAGGGTTGGGTGCCTGATCGTCCGGGGTCTGCAAGGACAGTTCTCGGGCCAGCGCATGAACGCGCTGATTACCGGGGATCGAGGCGTGCCCTGGGGTCCACGACAGAGTAACCGTTCCTTTGACAGAGGTGGCTGTGGCAAGAATACGGTAGGTGGCCGGCGTCACCACGCCTGTAGGTAGTGGCTCTATGCGGCCTGGGAATCTGTGCAAGTTGTCGTTATGTTTTTGGAAATGGTGGAGCGGGCCAGCGCAATTACGATGGCGGTACGGGCTTCCGATATAAGTGATCCTACGTTCGCAGAAAAATCATGTAAGGTGTAGGACTTGCTGGGGCGGGAATGGGTGGATTGAGACGGAGCTGCCGCAGTAAACATTGTCCTGTTTCCGTGCGACTTAGGCGGGCTAATTGATTGGTGCGTTGAGCCTCTATTAATTCGATCACGGTATTGTGGGTACCAATGGAGAGGAGACGTTTCGTGCTAACCGGCCGTGGAAGATGTAGGGCGGAGGGGACAGCCATGCGTATTAGGATATCTGCTTGTTTTGTTTGGCGCTGAGTGAGTATATGATATGGGAGGTAGTATGTAATGCGGCTAATAATTAATGCATGTGCCATATTGAGGGTCTCGCATTCAGAGAGCCCATGATTGCGTGCTGCCACCCGCTTGATTAGTGCAGCTATCTGTTTGGTCTGTCTTTACAAGAGCTGAAGGGTGGCGGCTGCATCCAGGTTGTTGTTAATGAGAAGGCCGAGAATCTTCACCAGACACAATGGCCACTGGATTCCCGTACATGCGCTGTTCAATGGGGAGGGGGGAGGGGTGCATCCCCGTGCGTTTCACGTGCATTAAAATTGCCCACCACAAGGAGCTTTGAGGAAATAAAGGAGCCTAGGATGGCCGGACTAACTCTGCCTTTATCTTTGGGAGTGCTGTACAATTAAGAATAGTGAGGCCATACTTGTGCCCGGGAGAGCTGAGCTTTATCGCGCTATACTGAGTGCCCTTGCCGTCGGGCGTGTTTGTCGGTGTGCGGTCTAGCACCGGCATGGATGCGCGTGTCAAGATTGCCGCCCGTGGCATAAGGGCTGCCGTGTGATAAGCGCGGATATGAATGCAATTTGTTTCCGTCTCTTGCAGACCGATGACATGGAGTGGGATTAGGGCAGTTTGCGATATATGCTGCTAGTTTTGCTTGTTTTCGGCGTATGCTGTGAGAGTTCCACTGCCATATAATTGTTTCTGTTCGTGTAGTGGGCTGGCGTCGCCACCGACCTTTTTGCGTGTTATTGTTCTGTGCCATCTTGCTGGTTTGGAGATACTGGATGAGGACAGGCAACGTGTTGAACTGCGCGGTGCTTGCGAGGCAATTCCTCATGAGGTACAAGTTCAAAAAGCTTATTGATGCCGCCTTCTTGTTTTTCCAAGCGCGTGTTAATCGTAGCTTCTATTCTATCAGTAATTGACTGTATCAGCTGTGCCTGGGCTTGTATGAGCTGTTGCTGCATCGCTCCGAGTTGTTCAGCAGCTATAGTGTTTATTATGCTTGTGATTTCTCAACGAAATTCAGAGGAACGTAGGTATTGCTTTACAGCCTCTTGAGGTGTAATAGGGGGGTCAGGGCTTGGGTTAGGGGCACTAGGGAAGGCTGCTTGGATGGACCACTCACCCTTTCTAACAGGGCCGGCTCCTTTCTTAGGTGTAGCGTTCCGGAGTGACTGCGCCTCCCAAGTCTCCTGGTTGCGGGCTGCGGATTCACTGGCTTTCGAGGTAGAGGCCCACGGCTCGATGGCGTCCGTCATGGTAGCACTAGGCTCGAAAGCTTTAAGTGCGGCGCTCATGGTGTCCACACTGTGCTCTTCCGTGTGGTTTCTGTTATCTTGTTTGTGCGACGGATAATGATTCTCGGTCTCCATGGCCTGCACCAAAGGTGTCTGGGCGGCCGTGGTGACCACTGGATTCTGCTCCCTCAGCGATGGGAGGGATGGCCATTCTTCTGTGCTTCGATTCCAAAGTTTCTTTGGCACGCCGGTGAGTGTCTTGTTTGGACCGTTGGCCTGGTTCAATTTCATCGGCAGTGTTGTGCTCTTGCTATATCTTTGCGCTTCTCCGGCTGGTCGACTTGGGTTTGGTTCAATTTGGGCCCATGCTCATTCATGGGTTGATGATACATGTGCTCATGCTCAGTCTTGTGTTTCAGCGCGGTCTGTTGCTTCTCCTGCACATCTAGAAGTGTGCTCTGTTCAGCAATTTCTCCTTAAGAATTGTGTCGGATTGGGGCTTCATCAGTTTTGCCTGCCTTTTCCCCTCTTTTGTTGTAATTTTTCTGTCTTGCCGGACCGTGTGTCAATGGTGGAGTGGTTGGATGTCTCACAGACGATGGAGTGCTTTTTGCAATCGACATGTCCTGGTGGAGGATTGCGTATTCCGCAATTGTAGTGCCTTTTCTCCTCCGGAGTGGGGCAAATGTCGCACTGTGTCCTGTTGTCAGGCAGCGTCCGCAGGCCTGCATCGCTGGTCGGAATCGCTTCCACCTGTATTCTATGCCACTGAGGTAGACAAACCGTGGTACTGCTTTGTCTTCAAAGGCATATAGACATGACCCCTTTGTGCGGAAACGCCTTGCTTGAATGACGTTTCTTTGTTGGGGATATGTTTCCGTGCAGTTTAGCAATTCCTCTTGTGTTGGTGTCGGTAAGGTGCCAGTAACGATGCCTTTACATCAGTTGTCTGGTAATGCTGCATAAGCATTCACTGAATATTCCTTTCCTCCCGGATTGATTGCCTGGATGTTGCATAACTGTTCAGTGAGGTCCGGATCCGGGGTGCTCATAATAGCGATGTTTTGCTCCGGCTTGAATCTGACCCTGGCATCGTGGGTTAATCGGCGGCTAGGCTTGAATTGTAAAGCAGCAAGTAGTGACCTACCGGTGTTCTTATGCAGGGTCATTCCTCCGCGTAGAGGTATTACGGTCTTGTAATCATCATGCGGCAGCCTCGGTAATGTCACGGGGCGTGCGGGTCGTGATCTTTCCGCAGGTTTGTGTGCTTCTGCCTCCGTTACAGGTTCGAATCGTTTTTTTCGCGCGTAGATCACCCTAAACCATTGCGTAGCCTTCGAGCAGGCTTCAGTCATGTCTCGTGTCGTCCAGTTGGAATACGAGTTGGAGTACGGGTCCTCTGGGGGCGTACCGTGCGGTTTGCCCTCCTCCGGTGCGTGGGTTTTAGAAATTCCGGGTGTGGAGTCCTGAGTTTCTATGTCGGCAAGTTCGTGGACTCCCTCCGGTGCCCTCAGCAGCGAGCGCGACCCACTGGGGCTGGATGGGAAGGCAACGGCGTCGGCTGCTTGATGCGTTGATGTGGAATGCCGCTCCGCCGTGCACCGCCGAGGGGAATTACGCTTACTGCGGCGACTCCGCCTCTGAGTACTTCGTAAGCTGCTTGTGCAAAATACACTGCACTCATGGGCAAACAAATCCTCGTAAAGGTCCCTTTGTGTTCATGAAAGCCTGAGGTAGGAAGTTCGGATATTATAAAGGATATTTGGTAGAATAAAGCATGCAATTTGCAGAGCCCACGTGAAGCGCGTCCGCTCCTCTCGGCTCCCTCGGCGTTCTGCGCTCTCAGCTGAACGTCAGGTGTGATCCATACGACGCCTGCCGTGGAGAACGACAACGCGGACCGCGGCTGTAAGGTTAATAATATTAAAAATAATAATTGCTTTTATGGTGAACATAAATGGCGCAGTATCTGTCTCATATATCGTCTGACACCTTAATCACCCCGTAAGGAAATGGATAAAGGAGGGATTGAAAGAAGGAAGGAAGAAAGAGGTGCCCGAAGTGTAGGGCTCCGGAATAATTTCGACCACCTGGAGATCTTTAACGTGCACTGATATCACACAGCACACAGGCGCCTTAGCGTTTTTCCTCCATAAAAACGCAGCCGCCGTGGTCGGCTTCAAACCCGGGAGCTCTGGATCAGGAGCCGAGTGCTCTAATCACTGAGTTAAATTGGTTTTTAGGGAAAGGAAATGATGCAGTATCTGTCTCACATATCGGCGGACACCTGAGCCGCGCCATAAAGACAGAGATAAACGAGGGACTCCTGAAAAAGCTGCCGTAGTGGAGGGCTCCGAGCGCATGCGCAGCACAGCTCACCAGGAATTACGTGAAACTGCTCAACCTCGGCCTGCGTAGCTCCCGCTTCAAAACGAAGGACGATTACACCGGTGTCACTGTCGATGGACATAGCCGCCTGGTACATCTCACGCACTTCCATTGCAGCATTTGTTTTAAAACTGCCGCCACGCGCCAATCACTCATTTTTGTGCTTTAGTTTCGGGAGAGGTGGCAAAAGATGTAATGTGGTGTAATTTGTTTCCAGGCATTTCGGCATCTTCCCGTGTTGCACTTTAATGGCTATGTATCCAACTCAATTTCCCTTTGGTGGACCCGCTAGGCATCTATGGCTGTTGCCTTCCCCAAACGTGCCGCGTTCAGAGAACAATGCTCGGCCATACAGTGCAATGGTGATAACCCTTATTAAATGTTCACGTACTTAACTCCGTGTATCATGATTATTTTGCAATGCACACTACCTTATAGTTTCAGAGCGAAAGCTGTGTTGGCGTTGTACAAGCTATTTGGTGAAGTCGTAAAGAGTTATGCGTATCGAGAAACCAAGTGATACGCGTAATGCTATTGTATTTGAAGTGTCCACCGTGAAGCGGAAAATTACTTCGCCACTCCTTTTCTTGAAATTAACCAGCAGCTCACTACAGTCTTTACACGCTCCCACCCATCAAAGAGTGCAAAAGAACGCGCCTTCGACCTCCATTTAAACGCGGCCACAACGGTTAGGTTCGAACCCGGGTAGTCCAGCTCAGTAGCTGTGCGGCTAATTACTGAGCCCTCGCGGCAGTCGAGTCCCAATGCTATAATATTCCTTTCCAGGCGCCTACCATGAGCGGCGGGCTTTCAAAGCCTCGCGGATTTCCTCCAGGAAACGCTATATACGGGAGCTCTTGCTTGAATGAGTTTAGGAGTATGTTTCCGTGTGTGCCTTGACGTTACCTCTGAAGTTCTGCTTCCAAACAACGCATAAGCACAACCTCACTTATAACGCCAGTCAGAGTGAATCATGAATCATTCATTAGAGGACTCTTCAAAGGATCTGAGCGCAGCGGACGCGTTCCACATGTGTTCCCTGAATCTTGACTTCAGGCCTGACTAAACACCTCCTGGACCTCACGGGGAACTTCGCTGGCCATGAGGACTCCTTATTTTTTTCAAAGCTGCCTTTGAAAACCTTCTAGGCGGCGCCAACGTGTCATGCCTAGAGCCGCTCCGGTTGCGCACGGCGTGGCAGGGCGTCATCTCAGCGAAGCAAATCGATAACAGCGCCTCTTCCGAGCCAGGTCTCAGCCGGCTGCACTCGATGCCCAAAGCTACCTGAAGAAGTGAGGACTCAATCGAAATAAAAATCCAGGAACTTCAAGCCGGTTCAGCGCTCACCGCTAGACGGAGGAGGAACCAACACAGGTGATGCGGCCAAAGGACACTTACTGCAACTGGTCGGTAAACATCTACAAGCGCACGAAACACCGCCCAGATAAAGGCGATAAAATCGGAGCGGGGGTTCCCTTCTGGCGGCTTCACTCATCAAGCAGGAGCCGAACCCTCCCTCTATAAAGACGCAAGGCTCCGCGGCTTCCGAATAGTGACTTCAAGATCGTGACACGGCCGAAAAAGGGCAATTTGTCAAGGCTTTCACAAACCTATAAGTGCTCAAGCTGTATCTCACGCCTGCGGAAGATTCTCAACTTCTTGTTCTTCTACGGCTGCGCTCTAGCATCACAGTTATCAGTCTCCTTCACGAGGAGGCAGCCGAATTGTAGAAAATGAGTCATATCATGCTCAAGGGCGTGATTTTCCTCAGTATGTGGCGAGACGAGACGTCTCCAGACGGGTCATGCCCGAAGTGGACCCCAGTACCCCGGCAGACAAGCTCATGGCCAACGTGAGTGTTGGAACCCAAGGAGGAGAAATCCTTCAAGCCCGCGTGCTCGTTACATCAAAGAGAGCGGTCATCACACTCAGCTCGCCGCCACCTCCCCGTTACTACTAGACAGAAACGTCATGTTACCCCCCTCCCAAACACACCCGTACACTATGTTAGGTATGCCAAAGCATCCTGCAATGATCAGAGATGTGCCCAGCTCTAGGTGCCCAGGCGAACACTATACCTGCTCCCCACACTACGCTGCCTGCGGAAAGGCTAAAAACGCCCTAAGCCCTACGCTCGCCATCGCCGAAAGACCCCCTTCTTTTCAATGAAACAAGGAGCTGCGGAAAAAACGAACCGTCGAATCTACCTGCGCAGACTAAGCCTAAGCCATCTCAACAGCTTTAAATAGCCGACAAACCATCCAACCTACCAGTCCGGTAGTACATATCGGATCAAGAAACCTCATCATGCTCCATGCCGAGATTTCGTTCGCATTCGTGATGCAGGGCAGAACTACACAGTCCTACTGAGCGATCCTGCATCCCGTCAGTGTTCATATGGAAGCTGAAGTAGATGAACCAGCGAAGAAGACACCCCCTTGTGGGTATGTTGCATGTCGTGAGGCAAACAACAAAAACACCCAAAAGCCGCGTGTGTCTTGGCCCTTGCCCCGAAATGGGTATGCGCCATCTTTATTTGAAGCCAACCTACCAACCAACCACACAACTCCGACGATCAGGTGACGTGACCAGATTTTAGCTTCTCTTACCCAAAAATAATAACTGCTTTTTGGGGAAAGGAAATGGCGCAGTATCTGTCATATATCGGCGGACACCTGGACCGTGCCGTAAGGAAACGGATAAAGGAGAGAGTGAACGAAAATCGTTTTTGGGGAAAGGAAATGGCGGAGTATCCACATATCGGCCGACACCAGAACAGCGTCCTAAGGGAAGGGATAAAGGAGGGATTGAAAGAAGAAAGTAAGAAAGAGGTGCCGTGGTGGTGGGCCGGAATAATTTCGACCACTTGAGCCAGCTGCTGCACAGCACAGAGGGGTGTGCTCCGCATCGCGGGAAAGTGGAGGACACCCCTCCATGCTGTGCACCACCTGGCAAGGGCCGTCATACACGAGGAGCTCCAGGACCATTTCCTCGTGTACACCGAGGGCTCAGTGGCACACAACAGCTGCTCCCTTGCAGCGGCGGCTATCATCCCCGCACAGCCAGCAACACGCAACCTTCCTGAACTCCTCCACCAAGGCATAGTTGTTGGGGATCCTTCTCGGGCTGGACGTGCTGCTCACGCTGTGCCCTCCGGCGCCCAGGAGTGCTCTGCTGTGCAACTCCCGCGCCGCCCTCAGTCGCCTGCAATCCAGGGGCCGCGGTACCTTTCTAGTGCGGGAAATTCGCTCGCGTATCAGTGGTGGTGAAAAGCATTTATTTAATGAAAGAGGTGAGGCTCTTTAAAGAGCCCCGCAATGGGTGGAGTCCTTATTCCGGGACCCCATTGGTCGAAGCCGCCAGCTTAGCCCTCTTGACCAAAGCCTTTTGGGACTGAAGGTCCTAACAGCCAAGCAGGGCCGCCTCCCATTCCTCTCTGGTAGGGTTGGGGTGGAGGGAGAGAGCTGAGTTGCTCTGGCAAGCCCAAACCATCTGGTAGGTGTCAGCTACCTAACCACAGTGTTTGCACCTGTCAGTGAACGCGGGATCGAAGTGTTTTAGTACTGCCGGGCACAGCATTGTTTTCCTGAATAATTGGAGTAGAACGCGTTCGTTTGCTTTCCCCAGTCCCTTTGCAGGGGCCGGGTAGAGGCGATGCCTATCCTTATAATAGGATGTGATACCTTTGAAGGAGAGTAAGTAGCTACCTTCAGGTTTCAGGTGCTCAGGAGCCAATGGGAACGCCCGATAAATGAGTGCTCAGGCCGCCGCGTCTGCAGCTTCGTTTCCTCCTAGGCCCTGATGGCCCGGAGTCCAAACCAGACAGCGGGGTGTAGGATCGGTATCCCGGCTGCAGTTTCTTAGTATTCGTTCAGCTAGTGGAGTTATCCAGCCAGCCTCATAGTTGCGACATGCCGAACGCGAGTCTGTTATTATGTGTTTGGATTTTGAATCAGAAGCCGCTAGAGCGATGGCAACCTCTTCAGCTTGTGTTGTGCCGGGGGCTCGAAAGGAAAGGCCATCCACCTGTATTTCTTGATGTATGACCGCGGCCGTGTACCACCTCCCGTGGGTAGGCCCAGCTACATCTACGTAAACGACACCATGTTTGTTGCCATAGTGGTGCGCTAAGGCTTCCGCCCCAGCCTGACGACGACCACTATGATCCTCCTTGTCCATCTTAGTGGGGAGAGGTCGAACTCTGACGTCGCGTCTTCAGAGTTCGGGCACTCGGACCCGCTCCTGAATGCGAAAATCATGTTGGATGTGAAGGCGGGCTAACAAGTGCCGACCCGACTTCGTTTGGGCCAGCCTCGTGTATTGATTTGTGAGATGGGCTTCCTTGAGCTCCTGAAAAGTGTTCACCACTCCCAATGCAAGAAGGCTCGCATTGGAGGTGGACACAGGAAGGTCAAGTGCCCACTTCCTCATTTTGCGAAGTATTACCTCAACTTTGTCTTCGTCGTGTTTCCGCAAGGGTAGGTAAGGGACCGAATCGAGGATTCGGCTGATTACGAAAACATGGGCCAGCCGCACGGCATCCCTGCTTCGCAAACCCCCTCTCTTGTTGGAGACGCGACGGACCATACGGCCTACTTGGTCTCCAACTTTGCGGAGTTTGTGCAATGTTGTGTCTACTCTTCTTTGGTTATGGATGTAGAGCCCGAGTATTCAAATCTCTTTGGCCTCGTGTATGGGGCCGCTTGTTAAGGAGAGATGTATTTGGGTAGTGTATTTAGGGGATGCCCTAAGGTGCACAAATCCAGACTTGGGTGCGCAGTGGAGACCACAGTGCCGTGCGTAGCGATCCATTACGTGAGCGGCTGTTTGCAGGCATTCATCCATGCGCCCTAAGTTTCCCTCTGTGGCCCTAATCGTGATATCATCGGCATACAGAGCATGCCGTATGCCTTCGATACCATTCAACTTGTCTGGGCGATGGAGCATCGCCAAATTAAAGAGTAGGGGGATAGCACCGCGCCTTGTGGTGTCCCCCACGTACCCATTTGATACGGACCAAATTCTTCCTCTTGGATACTGATTAGTGCGGCTCGATCGGTCAGGAAGTCTTTGATATAGTTGAAAGTGTTGCGGCCGCAGTTGGTTTCATTGAGGAGTGTCAGTATGACGCTGTGTTTGATGTTGTCGAAGGCTCCTTTCAAGTCCAAGGCCAGGACGACCTTGTCATTGTGTGGGTGTTCGACTGGTTGTATTATGTCTCTGTTGAGCTGGAGGAGTACGTCCTGTGCCGAAATATGTGGGCGAAAGCCGAACATAGTGTCTGGAAATGTGTTTCGTTGCTCCAAGTATTCGGAGAGCCTATTCCGCACCATGGTTTCCATCAGCTTGCCCACTCACGAGGTGAGCGAGATAGGCCTCAAGTTGTCTGTGTTGATTTCCTTTCCCGCCTTGGGGATGAAGGTTACTAGGGCTGTTTTCCAATGAAGGGGGAGCGGGTTCTCGCCCTTCCATATAGTGTTGATGTATTTCAGAAGAGCCTCATACGCCTGGTCAGGGAGATTGGCCACCAGTTTAACTGTGACCTTGTCCCGTCCAGGCGCAGTGCCTCTCCTCATTTTGGTCAGGGCTGCCTTGAGATCAAATAATTGGAACGGTTGGTCCAACTTAGGATTATCTTTGTCTGCGTAAAGATACTCCTGGCCGCGAGGGTTCTGTTTGCAGCAGAGATACTTGTCCCTGAGTGTCTCTGCAAGTTGTGTTTTGCTGCCCTTGAAATTATGGAGTGCTCGTTGTAATTGGCGCTGTGTTTCGCCCCGGGTCTGCGCGGGGTCAATAAGGCTGCGGAAAAGCCTCCAAGTGTTCTTGCCGGACATCTGTCTGGCAGCCGTATTACAGCGACCTATCCAGTTGGCATCAGCAAGCTGCGAGGCACACTGAGCTGCTTTGTGAGTGAGATCTAGGATGTGCTTCTTGAGTATTCTGTTATGTTTCTGTCTTTTCCAACGTTTGGTTAGGCTGCGGCGGGCTTCTCAGATTTGTAATAGATGGTTGTCCACTGCCGGGCAGTCTTCCGTGGTCTATATCTGTGTTTCATGTTGCTTGAGTGTTGTCATAAGTGTTTGGGCCCACTGATCGTATCCATCTTTAATCAGGTTGGCTGAGGGCAGGGACTTTCTGAAAGCCTACCAGTCTGGGAGTCGACAATGTGTGAGGGGCTTTTTGAGGGGCAGCGTGTGAATAAGTGTGTTAATGATGCAGTGACCACTGCCTAGTGTCTCTTCCGTGTTGTTCCATTCCACGTGTTGGATGTGTTTGGAAAGTGTGAGATCAGGACAGGTGTGTCGAGTCACAGAGATTCCCATTCGTGTGGGATGCGCTGGGTCGGTCTGGAGGGTGATGCCTGGCGTAGAGATAAGCTCCGCTAGCTTTCTACCTCGCGCCTCCCCCTTTTTATAGCCCCATAATTGGCTGGGGGCATTGAAATGTCCGGCAATCAAAGATGGGTCCCGACCCGCTATCTTCAGTGCCCGGCTGAAGATATCTGAGAAAGTAATATGTTGGAGCTTGGGCGGACAGGATATGTTCATTATGTGTACAGGGGGGTCAGAGCGTCGCAGAGGTAACACGGTGGCCATAGTGTAAGAGTATGTTATCTCTGCGAGAATTTGCCAAATTTGGCAAATTCTCGCAGATCATGAGTGGCAGTTTACCAATTTCCCTCAAGAGGAAAGTGTACAACAGCATAATCTTACCGGTACTCACCTACGGGGCAGAAACGTGGAGGCTAACGAAAAGAGTTCAGCTTAAGTTAAGGACAACGCAGCGAGCCATGGAAAGAAAAATGATAGGTGTAACGTTAAGAGATCGGAAGCGGGCAGAGTGGATGAGGGAACAAGCACGGGTTAATGACATCCTAGTCGAAATCAAGAGAAAGAAATGGGCTTGGGCAGGGCATGTAATGCGAAGGCAAGATAACCGCTGGTCTTTAAGGGTAACGGAGTGGGTTCCAAGAGAAAGTAAGCGTAGCAGGGGGCGGCAGAAGGTTAGATGGGCGGATGAGATTAAGAAGTTTGCAGGCAAAGGGTGGATGCAGCTGGCAAAGGATAGGGTTAATTGGAGAGACATGGGAGAGGCCTTTGCCCTGCAGTGGGTGTAGTAGGGCTGATGATGATGATGATGATGATGTTATCTCTATGTCGAGGTCTACCTCCTGTGCTGTGTACGACTTATGTACAAGAATACAGGTGGATGGGTCCCGCTGAAAAGCGCTGTATCCAGAAATTTTTGCCGATGCCCCCGGGTCTTGAAGCACGACAATGGCGGCATGAAAGTCCAATGTTTCAAGGTAAAAGCATAGGTGTGCTCGTTTCGCGCGGTCGCGAAAGCCTCTACAATTCCATTGTATTATGCCCAAAGGTTCCTGTTTTATTTTACGAGGTGTCCTCTTAGTGCCCTGAGCCATGATGAAGGCTAGAGGCTGGCTGGCTCACCCCACCTACTGCGCTGGTGCCCTGCATGGTAGCGAGGGGGTTATCTTGATTTTCTTCCTCAATAGTTTCGCGGCAAATTTTGGATGGACGGCCTACTTCCCTTACGGGGCCTGGCCGCCTAAGCAATTTTGGGCTAATCTGTAACCAAGCTTTAATGTTTTGTGTGACTTGCTGCGTAACGGGCACAGTCAGTTGCTGAGTAATGGTTGTTACCAGTTGCTGCATTTGTGTTTGGATGACTTGTGTAATAATCGCTGGCAGTTGGGTCATGTGATCAGCCAAATTTTGCTCAATATCCGTCATGCGGCTTTCCAGACTTGCAGTGAGCGGAGCACCTGACAACGGAGCGACGCTCGAGCACTCAGACGCCGATTCATCAGCGTCCTTCATTGTTTCCGATGGAGGTGGCTCTGCCTAGCGTTTTTAGTGCGTTCAATTTGGATTCTAACTGCATTTTCTGGTTTTTGAGAAACGCTAGCTCTTTTCTCAGCTCAAGTTCGAGTGGGGAATGGGAGGGAGAGGAAATAGAGGCGACGCCCGCCCAGCTGCTTAGCTTTGATGTTGAAGTTGGGCTGTTGCCAAGGGGGGGAAAATCCTCGGCTTCGAAAGCTGGCGGCTTGTCACCGGTCCCGAATTTCACAATTTTGGAAGCGGGAGGTGGTTGTTTGCTGCTGCCCTGTTTCCCAGCCGCTTGGCCGGACTTGCCCGTCTTGTTCCCAGGGGACTTGCTTGACTTGTTCGGGTGCTCCCCTTGGTGCTTCCGGGCTAGCGGTCTCGATCGCTGGAGACGCCGAAACTTGCCCTTGCAGTCAGCGGAGCCAGTCAGGTGGGCTTGCCCGGAGATCATGCAGCATGGGGCACAGTCATGTTCGTTAAGACCCTGCTTGGAGGCACCCACATGTTGCCCGCAAAATCCACATCTTCCGATGTCCGGGTGTGGGCAGTTGTCAACCCGGTGGCCGATGGTCCCGCAGCGGAAGCATGCAGGGATCGTCCGTTTGTATTGTTGCACAAGCGTGCATTCACAATTGTAGTGCACGTAGCGCGGCACCTTGCGGCCGACAAAGGTGAGCACCGCTATATTTGATTTTCCCAGTTTGCGCACAAAGGCCATCTCACCTTCGCGCCACTTCACCTTGTTCTTGAGGGAAGCCGTCGTCTCATCAGCCGACACCCTGATCACACCTCGGCACACCTCACCATTAAGCTTTACGTGGCTCCGAAATGGATGGGAGTCCGCTCCGGTATTGAGGTCAGCCTTTAGTCAGCTTATTGGCTGCTTCGATGTGTTGGGTCCCACAAACGACGAGGTTCTGGGTCCAGACTGGCCATATGCTGAGCGCGGCGCCAGCGTCTCCTCCCACGTACTGGGCAATAGCCGCTCCCAACTCGCCGTGCTGGAAAATTTCCTTGAGGTTCATGGTTTGCCTTGGCTTGAGAACCACGATTATATCTTCTGAGCTCAATTTCGGGGACTCTGGTGCGCCATAAAGCAGCCTTGTTATCCAGCGGCAGCCCAGCGCGATCGCTGTGGGAGAAGAGGCGGCCGTTGAGCCCAGCTGCCTGTATTTGCTTGAGCGACGCCATCGTGGTACCGTCCTTGGATGTCTTGGAACGCTGGGTCCGCTTACGCATAAAAATGAGCGTAAAGAGTCCTTCATCTTCAATGGGTGGAGACCTGTCTTCGGGTTGTTGAATGTCGATTTCAGCCCACGCCATTGCAGTGGGATCGTAGCCGCGTTGAGTAGTGGTCGCCATAGCGTTCCGCGGCGTGTCAATGATGAAACATTGTCATAGAACAGCCAGGTTCGGGCCTACCTCCTCAGTACAAAGACCAGCAGGTTCCCCTCGATGTTGGGGAGCTGATAGTTACGGTTTCGGTGGGGTCACACGAAAAGTTCCGCGGTTTCTGGGGAAAATCGCTCGCGCATCGAGCGCCTCGCGCAGAGAGGATGCGCTGTGCGTGCACAGTGGGTGCGTTGTCACTGCGGCATCGGCGGCAACGAAAATGCTAACGACCTCGCGACGTCGCACCTGCCAGCGATCTGCCCCTCGCGCTGGAGGACGTGAGTGCGACCATCTTCGAAAGCAGCATCCCGACCCACGCATCGCAGGAGGCGAGCACATCGACAGCATCAACGGGTGTCGCGCACTTACGCGGTCACAACGGGTAATGATCCTCCGCGCGAGCTCTGGCTGCGTGTGGCCCTGGGAACGATGGGGGCTTCATGGTATCGCGAAGAGTGATGTGTGTGCCGGATGCGGTGCAGTGGAAACACTAGAGCATCTACTCCTTCCCTGTGCCGCGTTCGCCGATTCTCGTCGCAATATGCATGCGGTCTATAGGGCGCTGGGCATACTATCAGACTCACTCGAGACGCGATTGTGCTCGCAGGGCAGTGCGCGCACCCGTGAGCGAACCTTGGCTAGCCTCTATGCATTCCTCGAACATATGGGCTTGACATCCCGTCTGTTCTCCGCCTGGTAGTACATGCACACGCTCCGCGCGTGTGTGTGTGAAAAACTGTTTCAGGGAGGAAGATTGAGGTAGCCGGAGCAACCTCTTGCAATCTCTAGGTGGGCTCCTCATTACAGGAGCCCATTGGCGACCGCCGCAACTCGGGCTCGGTGGACCAGGGCCTTCTGGCTTGCTAGGTCAGACCAGCCGAGCAGGGCTGCCTCCCAGTCCTCCCGGGTGGGGTTCGGGGTCGACTGGCATGCCCACACCATGTGAAAGATGTCCGAAGATTTCTACGCACAGTGTGGGCATTCTCCTGTACAGGCAGGATCAAAGTGTTTTAAAACTGCCGGGCACAGCAGCGTTTTGGTGTAAAGGCGGAGGAGTGTGCGTTCCTCCACCTTTGTGAGGCCCTTGCAAGGCTTGTGATAAATTGCATAGCCGAATTGGAATAATTCAGTAATTTCTCGAAAAGTGAGGGCCGGACTGGGTTCGGGATCCGTATACAAAGGGTCTGAAGGCGTTGCCCGGAGAGTGAGCGCGCGGGCGGCGGCGTCTGCCGTTTCATTGCCTTCGAGGCCCATATGAGCTCGAGCCCATACACTCGTTCGAGACGCGGGGGCCCCGAGGTAGTTAATGTTTTGAAGGATGCGATGCGCAAAGAGAAGAATGTACCCCTGTTTAATATTTCTGCAGGCCCCTCTCGAGTCGGTGACGATCACTCGCGACTCCTGGTCTGCGGCGGCTAACGCGATGGCAATTTCTTCCGCATGTGTTATGTCTTCAGCTCGGAACGTTAGGCCATTCACCACGATTTTTTGGTGGACGACTGCGGCCGTGTACCACCCCCATGGTGAGGGCCTGAGGCGTCCACGTAGAAGATGCCATGTTTGTTCCCATAGTGACGGGCCAGTGCCTCCGCCCGCGCAAGGCGCCTGCCACTGTGGTCGTCACGTGTCATGTTGGCCGGAAGAGGGCGTACGTGCAGGGAGTATCTACAGATTTCAGGAATGCGTACGCGCTCTTCCGTAAGTGTTGGGTGGTGGATGTGTAGTCGGGCTAATAGGCGGCGACCCGACGGCGTTTTTGAAAGCCTTGTGTATTGATTTGTCAAGTGCGCCTCCCGGAGCTCCGCGATTGTGTTAACCATCCCCAGGCCCATGAGACGCTGGTTGGATGTGGTGATCGGGAGATCGAGGGCACGCTTGTACATCTTTCTGAGAATCACTTCGAGGGCGTTCTCATCAAACTTGCGCAGGTGTAGGTAAGGAGTCGAGTAGAGGACTCGACTGGTCACGAATGCATGCGCCAGCCTCAAAGCGTCTCTGCACCGTAACCCCCCGCGTTTGTTGGAAACCCGGCGGACCATCGGGCCCACCTGGTCCCCCACCTTGCGCAGGTTTGCTAGTTTGGTATCAGCCCGTCGATGTTTGTGGATAAGGAGACCAAGTACTCTAATCTCATCGTGTTCGGGTATCGGGCCGCTGGCCAGAGATAGTTCCATTTTGGTGGCGCACTGAATCGACGGGAGAATGTGCACAAATTCCGATTTGGACGGTGAGCACTGAAGGCCGCAGCGGCGGGCGTAAGCGTTCACGATCTCCGCCGCTTGCTGCAGGTTGGCCTCAATGTCTCCAACCGATCCGTGTTTGGCCCAGATGGTTATGTCGTCGGCGTACAGCGCGTGCTGGATGCCTTCGACCTTCGCCAGCTGAGCCGGGAGTTTCATCATGGCCAGATTGAAAAGTAATGGCGAGAGGACCGCACCCTGTGGGGTTACTCTCGTTCCCAGTTTATATGGGCCGTGTTCTTCGTCTTGTATTGGGATGAAACTTCGTCGATCCGAGAGAAATTGCTTGATGTACTGAAACGTGTTATGTCCACAGTTCGTTTGGGAGAGATGTTGCAGGATGATTTCGTGTGTGACATTGTCGAAAGCCCCCTTCAAGTCAAGGGCGAGTACTGCCTTATCGTTGAAGGGATATTCGACAGGGTTGAGAATTTCTCGGTCGAGATGAAGCAGAACATCTTGAGCGGACCTCTGCGGGCGGAAACCGAACATGGTGTCTGCGAATGTATGTTCATTTTCCAGAAACCCAGACAGCCTATCCCGCACCATGGTCTCCATCAGCTTTCCCGCGCAAGACGTGAGGGAGATGGGGCGGAGGTTGTCTGTGTTTATGGCTTTGCCGGCTTTCGGAATGAAAGTTACCAGGGCGGTCTTCCATTCAAATGGTAGAGGTGCCTCACCAAGCCAGATCGAGTTGATGAAAGCGAGGAGGGTTTCGTAGGCGGGATCGGGAAGATTAGCAAGCATTTTCACAGTTGTCTTGTCCCTGCCCGGTGCCGTTCCTCGTTTCATTTTGGCTAGGGCCGCCTTGAGGTCATGCAACTGGAACGGTTGATCCAGATTCGCGTTCTCTGAATCTGCATAGGAGAACGCGTGTCCTCCGGGGTCCTGCTTAGTGCAAAGATATTGGTCGCGCAGTTTGCATGTTAATTTTGATGTATTTTCATCGAAGCTATGAATAGCTCGTTGGAGATGTTTTTGTGTCTCGGCGCGGATTTGAGTCTGGTCAATTAGGGCGCGGAAAAGCCGCCACGTGCTCCGGGTCGACATTTGTCTGGCCGCCGTGTTGCAGCGGTCTACCCAGTTCGAGTCGGCGAGTTGGGCCGCGTACTCTGCCGCTCGCTGGGTGAGCACGGCGATACGAATTTTGAGCTTTCTGTTACGTTTTTGGCGGCGCCATCTGCGGACGAGGCTGTGCCGCGCCTCCCAGAGGTGCAGAAGGTGGTTGTCCACCTCCGGACTAGCCTCCGAGAGCTGAATTTGTGTTTACACCGAACGAAGGTGTGTAACCAATCCTTGTGCCCACGCGTGGTAGCCTTGTTCGTGGATAGACGCCGAATTGATGTAGTTTTGCCGGAACTTATTCCAGTCTGGAAGCCGAGCTTGTTCGTGGGGTCTTGCCAATGGTTTAGTCCTTATGGTGGTATTGATAAGGCAGTGGTCACTACCGAGGGTTTCCTCGGTGTTGATCCATTCTGCGTGTACAATGTTTTTGGTAAAGGCGAGATCCGGACATGTATCCCGGGTCACGGAATTACCCAGCCGCGTTGGATATGCAGGGTCAGTGTGAAGAGTCAGGCCCAGCGTGGACGCGAGTTCCGCTAGCTTGCGTCCCCGCTTATCTTCACGCACGTATCCCCATAGTGTACTGTGGGCGTTGAAATCGCCCACAATCACTAGGGGGTCCCTACCCGCAGCCTCTAGAGCGCGGCTAAAGAGTGCTGCAAACGCTACATTTTTGAGTTTGGGGGAACAGTATATGTTCTACCGCGAGTTCTACCTTTGACGATTAACAACTGGACGCAACACTCAAGTTGTATTCAACACAGTGCTGTGTGCGTGTGTTTTTATTGCTCCATGAAGGTCCAATCACGCGCACAACCTGGACACATTTTTTATTGTGTAAAAATTCTGTGTATATTACATCTCCCCTATCATATCTTCGTGTCCCCTCAGCTCTTTGAATTCATTACCGCACAGTATGGTTATAGAAAAATTTGAACCACTGAACTAGCGCCCGTGGTTCAGAAAGAACTCATCCTTGAAAATTTTGAAAACAGAAACATGGTTCTTGGTGCCTTCCCTCATTTTGCAAAAGCTTTGGATTACATTAGCCACCGTATACTTCTACAAAAGTTGGAGCATTATGCCATTTGCGGTATAGCCCACAAGTTAATTTCGTGTTACCTTCAATACTGATAACAATGCGTTGTTATAAATGGACACTCTTCTGCCGTCAAACCGGTTAAACTAGGTGTTCCGTGAGGGAGCATCCTAGGTCCATTTCGATTATTGTATATACAAACGACATAGTTAACATTGACCATAGTGCTAAGCACAAAAATTACACTGATGACACAAGCTTATTTTTTTCCAGGTAGTCCTCGTCTGGATTTGGCTTCCCATGATAATCGAACGTTTAGCCTCGTTAGTACCTGGGCAGCACGAAACGATTTAAAATTAAATATTGCAAAAACCAAAGCTGTTATGTTCCTTCCAAGAAATAAAGTTTAAGTATTACAGCCAATTGTCATTGTCCCCATAGAGATACAGGTTGATCTGTGTTTCAAGACGCTCAGTGTTTTCTTCCTGAAAATTTGTCCAGGGATGCACACATAAATGACCTCATCAAAAACTTTATAACACGACAGGCCTCATGCGCCGACATTGTTTCATGTTTCCAAGAGCAGTTGATATCATGCTTTACAACTCCTTATTCTCATCATCACTCAATTACGGCGCACTCGTATGGGGAACTACTACGAAAGATAATATTCATGAGCTCCATTTGCTACAAAAACGTGCTCTCCGCATAATATGCAAAGCACCCTATTTAAGTCACACGCAGGAGATATACAAGAAGCTAAATATTGTCAACGTAAAATCTATGCATGACTACAGACTTTCAAAACAATACAGATTAGAAATAACTAAGCGGAATGAGGCCCTGAAGTTACTGGCAAATCTTGAAAAACACACGCCTATGTACCCAATGCGCAAACCAGATGAGTGGAAATTGAGCAAATTCCGTACAAGATATGGATGGTAAATGTTAAAATTTAGAATACCAACATTGCTGAATGATTTCGCGAGGGGCAGAACTACAGATTTCGACTGTTTTCATTGAAGAGCCTGCGGAATAAATATGTATTGGACTGAAATGTCCCCACGTTTTGTTCGCGCATTTACTTTTTTACTTTCTTTTTCCTTTTTTTGCTGTTCTTTATTGCTGATGTCGTTGGATGATGGTGTATGTATGGGTAAACATATATATATATATATATATATATATATATATATATATATATATATATATATATATATATAGTAACGAAGACAGGACCGGCACAGATCACGGTCTCAGCGAAGTCCAGCGCACAGCAGGGAACTCACAAGGTGGCTGTCCGAACCACACACACACTTCGTCTTTGTCCACCGGCACACGCACACTTCGTCTTCATCGTCGGCGCGCTCCTATGAGCGCGCGCCATTACCCCCTCCATCAAGGCGGCGGCCCGACGCCGGAAACGAACACGGACCGCAAAGGTGATGTTCGGTATAGACGGCGGACGGCAGAGAATACAGAGGGCTGTTAAGCTGGTAAAGCGGCGGGTTGCAGCCTGTCATGGTAGGGCTTCATGCGCACCACGTGGACAGTCTCGGTCGGATGGCGCCGACGTGGTGAGGAGGTCGTGTCCCGCGGAAAAACTTCGTATGTGACATCACTTATACGACGAACCACCTCGCACGGACCGAAGTACCGTCGGAGGAGCTTTTCGGAGAGTCCGCGGCGGCGCACAGGTGTCCATACCCATACAGAGTCGCCGGGCTTGTACGGAACGCATAGGTGTCGGAGGTTGTAGCGACCAGCGTCGAGTTGTTGATGTCGAATCCGGCACCTTGCGAGTTGGCGGGCTTCTTCAGCCCGCCGGACGAATGTGTCAACGTCAGCGTAGGGGCCGATGTCTCCGTCGTTGTGAGCAGCGGGTAGCATAGCATCCAACATGGTAGTGACACACCGTCCGTAGACCAGCTGGAAAGGTGTAAGACGGGTAGTCTCCTGTTCTGCCGTATTGTAGGCGAAGGTTGCATAAGGAAGAACTTCGTCCCACGTACGATGCTCAACGTCGACATACATAGCAAGCATATCTACAAGCGTCCGGTTGAGGCGTTGTCAAGCCGTTTGGGGATGATAGGCTGTTGTCTTCCGGTGACTGGTGTGGGTGAGTTCGAAGAGAGATTGCATTAATGCCGCCGTAAAGGCGGTTCCACGGTCCGTGATGACGACTGATGGCGCACCGTGACGCAAGACGATTGATGTCATAAAAAACTGAGCCACTTCTGCAGCACTAGCGTGGGGAAGCGCCTGGGTCTCGGCGTACCGCGTTAAGTAGTCCGTCACCACAACAATCCATTTGTTCCCAGAGGAAGACAATGGGAATGGGCCGAGCAAGTCCATGCCCACTTGTTGGAAAGGTGTTGTAGGCGGTGAGATGGGCTGGAGAAGCCCAGCGGGTTTAACTGGTGGTGTCTTGCGTCGCTGGCAGTCACGGCAGGTCCCCACATATTGCTGGATTGATGAGAGCAACTTTGGCCAGTAATACTACGCACGAATGCGGGCATACGTCCGCGTAACACCCAAATGGCCAGCCGATGGCTCGTCGTGGCAGGCGTGCAAGATTTCTGGACGGAGTTCGGATGGCACAACCAGAAGAAAGGTTTCCGTGTTATGGGCGAAGTTCCTCTTGTAAGGGACGCCATCTCGGAGACTGTAGGAACCCAAACCTCGAACGAAAAGCCGCGGAACAGCGACGTTAAGGCCCTCCAGATGCTCGATAAGCGGACGCAACTCTGAGTCAGCCCGTTGACGCCGGACCATAACGGACGACGTGACGAGAGCAAAAAACGGGAAGTCGTCCTCCGTTTCGGCCGGAGCAACGTCGGCAGGTGCACGTGACAAACAATCGGCGTCATTGTGCTTACGGCCGGACTTGTACACTACCGTGATGTCGTATTCCTGGAGGCGAAGGCTCCATCTCGCAAGCCGTCCCGAAGGGTCTTTGAGATTGGCTAGCCAGCATAACGAATGATGGTCACTGACAGCTCGAAACGGGCGACCATAGAGATATTGTCGGAACTTGCTAATCGCCCACACTACCGCAAGGCATTCCTTCTCTGTGGTAGAGTAGTTTGCCTCGGCTTTCGAGAGGGAGCGGCTGGCGTACGCTATGACTTTCTCGTTGCCATCCTGCCACTGAACGAGAATAGCGCCAAGACCAACATTGCTGGCGTCAGTATGAATTTCAGTGGCAGCTCGTTCATCAAAATGGGCGAGTATTGGGACAGTTTGTAGGCGGCTGCGTAGCTCGTTGAAGGCAGATTCCTGATCATCATGCCACTCAAAAGATACATGGTCTCTAGTAAGCATTGTAAGGGGCTTGGCAATTGTGGAAAAGTTTTCAACGAAACGTCTGTAATAGGCACAGAGGCCCAGAAACCTACGAACGGACTTTTTGTCGGTTGGGCGCGGGAAATGTGCCACAGCGGCAGTCTTCTCCGGGTCAGGAGGACTCCGTCAGCGCTTATCACGTGACCAAGAAAACTGAGCTCTTCGAAACCAAAGTGACACTTTTGTGGCTTTATCGTCAACTGTGCCGAACGGAGCGCCTGTAACACCATTCGCAGCCGGTTGAGGTGTTCCTCGAAGCTAGGAGCCAAAATGACAACATCATCAAGGTACACTAGGCATGTCTGCCATTTCAGCCCAGAAAGAACGGTGTCCATCATGCGTTGGAAGGTTGCTGGCGCAGAACAGAGTCCAAAGGGTAGCACTTTGAATTCATAAAGGCCGTCAGGTGTCACGAACGTTGTCTTCTCTCTGTCCCTTTCGTCCACTTCGATCTGCCAGTAGCCATTCTTAAGGTCGAGTGAAGAAAAATATTTAGCGTCACGCAGTCAATCTAAGGCGTTGTCGATACGTGGAAGGGGGTAAACGTCACGTTTCGTGACACGATTCAACTTCCGATAATCGACGCAGAATCGCAAGGTGTTGACTTTTTTCTTCATCAATACCACAGGCGAAGCCCAGGGGCTCGTGGACGGCTGGACTACGTCGTCTGCAAGCATTTCTTTCACTTGGGATCGTATAGCCTCCCGTTCCACCGGCGACACTCTGTACGGGTGTTGGGATATGGGGCTAGTCTCCTCGTTGACGATGATGCGGTGTTTGGCTACCGGGGTGCGCCCTACCTTTGATGTCGTGGCGAAGCACTCTGCGAAATCGTGAAGGAGCTCTAACAAGCGCTGCTTCTGACCCACCGACAAGCCGGGATTAATGTCCACGGTAGACAGAACGGCTGCTGCATCGCGTCCGTCCGGCGCTGGTAGCTCCAGAGCACATATTTCTGCGGGCTCAACGAAGTCGGTAACGTATGCGACGGCCGTTCCTTTCGCAATAGGCTGGAACTCTGTTCCGAAGTTGGTGATCAAGAGTGTCGCAGAGCGATCCCGTAAGCGAACAAGCCCTCTTGCAGCGCAGATTCCTTTCTCGAGTAGAAGGCTGACGTTTCTCTCTGCCATAACGTCTCGATCACCGGGCGAGTCACTTTGCACGGGGACCATCATGCTGCTCCGCGGAGGCACCGTCACGCCATCAGCAGCAATACGCAGGGCGGGTATCCTGGAGTCGTCTGGGTTGGCTATTTCAATTGCTTGCGTCGGCGAAAACGTCACGCGCGGCTCTTGTAAATTGATAACGGCGCCGTTAGCTTGTAAAAAGTCCAGGCCGAGAATGACATCGCGCGAACAGTGAGGTAGGACAACAAAGTCACAAACGTAAACAAATCCGTCGATTGTAACTCTCCCCGTACACCGGCCAACATGGGTAATTAGGTGCCCACCAGCTGTGCGAATCTGAGGCCCAGTCCACGCGGTTAAAACTTTCCTTAGTTCTTTTGCTAGCTCGTTGCTCATAACCGAATAGTCCGCTCCCGTATCAACCAATGCCGTAACTGCTAAATCGTCGATATCGACCGGTAAGTCCGAAGCTGCACATCCTTTGTGATTGTCACGTGTCCTCGTTTGATAGCCGTCGTCTGGTCGGGAACGCGATGGAGGATGTTCGGCTGTTCGCTCGTCAGCGGCCTTACCTCCGCAGGCCGCTGGGTCTAGTTTCCCCGGCGAGGACTCGGTGAGCGGCTGAAACGGCTTGTCGATGGACGGGGACTCGGCGAACGATAGCGGGTAGAGGTTGGTGGGCGGTAGTCAGGGCGAGGGAAATCAGTGTGAGTGTGATCCCGGCGCGTTGACAGGTGCTCTTCAATTTCGCGGGGCCGTTCGCCATTGGGCGGACAGGGGACTCGCGGATGAAATCCGCGAATTCCAGCTCGACGATAAGGGCACCACCGCAAGATATGGCCAGCCTCACCGCAGTGGTAGCAAAGGGGCCGCTTGTCAGGTGCCCGCCACACGTCCGTCTTCCGCAGTCTGGCCTCGGGCAACACAGGGACAGGCGGGGGCCGCGGCTGGAAAGCAGATGCAGATGGGCTTGTGCTCCAAGGGGCTAGGTCGCAGTTCTGTCGGAGTACCGACGCGTACGTCTGGCGCGGGGGCGTCGGTGTAAGGGCAGCAGGGGCAACAGGTTCAGGGACCACCTGCTGCACTTCCTCTCGGATAATTTGTGCTAACGATGGGCACTGCGGCTGCGACTGGGCAGAGAGGCGCATTTTGTGCAGCTCTTCTTTGACGATAGATCGAACCAGCTCCCGAAGGGTGTCCGCGGAGTCGCTGGAGGCTGGCGCAAAGTCGGCAGTTGATACGGTGTTCACGGCGCGATTGTAATAGCGGGCGCGTTGTTGCAGGGTCTTTTCGACGGTAGTGGCCTCCGATAGAAACTCCGAAGTGGTGTTAGGTGGGTTTCGCACAAGCCCAGCAAACAGTTCTTTTATCCCGCGCATCAGGTGGCGCACATTCTTGTCCTCGGCCATGTTTGGATCCGTCCTTCTGAACAGTCGTGTCATGTCCTCATAATACATTGCGACGCTCTCATTGGGTCGCTGGTTCCTTCACTGGAGCGCCGACTCAGCTCGTTCCCGACGGTCGGTGTTGACGTAGGTCGCCAGCAACTGGCTACGGAACCGTTCCCAAGAAGGAAACGTTGTCTCGTGGTTCTCGTACCACGTCCGCGCCGAGTCGTCAAGAGCGAAGTAAACATTGTGCAGATTCCGCTCCGCATCCCAGCCGTTGTACCTGGCAACGCGCTCGAACTGGTCAAGCCAGTCCTCCGCGTCCTCAAACACTTCGCCATGGAAGGTAGGCGGCGTTCGCGGCTGGAGGACCAGGAAATGAGCAGCTGAGTTCCCATTGTCAGCCATAGCTGCCGCGTCTCCGTTGCTAGCCATAGGTGCCGCGTCAGTCCTGCGCGTCGCAGCTGGAGCCCTGGTCCTAGGGGATAACGGACCGTACTCTGGTGTCTGACCTTGGATTCGGCGGCTCGTACTGCGATGAATCGGAGTCAAATCCGTGTTCATAGAGAGCCTTCGGGGCACGTAGATGTTAAAAATACCCAGCACCTCCACCAAAAATGTAACGAAGACAGGACCGGCACAGATCACGGTCTCAGCGAAGTCCAGCGCACAGCAGGGAACTCACAAGATGGCTGTCCGAACCACACACACACTTCGTCTTTGTCCACCGGCACACGCACACTTCGTCTTCATCGTCGGCGCGCTCCCATGAGCACGCGCCAATATATATATATATATATATATATATATATATATATATATATATATATATATATATATCCCACCGGCGGCACGGTTGTTTTTTCTGCTGCTTTATTAGTAATTTTCTTTAAGCGATAGATTAATCTAAGTATAATTGTCCCACTGATTAGCTATACACATTAAAAAAACTTAAACATTCCCCTATGTACCTTGGTTTCGGTGACTGTTGGCTCCCTTCATAAGTTTGTCAAAACGAGTCCCTCATTTCCGTTACCTTGTCTACTACACACACACACATATATATATATATATATATATATATATATATATATATGCTTCATCATGTGAACTAATAATTTCACAACAATGCACTTTATTTTCTTGTATGCTCATGTTTGACATGTGTTTGTATTCTCCAATCGCACCCATTTTTCTATTCTTTATTTTTAACCACTGCAACGTGTAGCTGCACACTGCTTGCCATGTATTGGGGTACGGGCCTTATTCAAGCCTTATTCTGGCTTTTTGCCCGTACTTCAAACATCCCTGAGATGTTGAACAAACATTGTATTGTATTTATCTCTTCTCTTTGCTATGATTTGTTTCAGCTGCCCCAGCTCAGGTGCTTCAGTATCGATGGCAGATGCCGGAGATAGCAAAAAATCTTTTCCTTCCTTTTTATTATTATTTCAATAAAAATCACTTACTCCAATATTTAACGTGTACTGATATCGCACAGCACACGGCGCCTTGGGGAAAGAAAATGGCGCAGTATCTGTCTCATATATCGGTCGACACCTGAACCGCGCCACAAGGGAAGGGATAAAAGAGGGAGTGAACGAAGAAATGAAGAAAGATGGGCGGTATTTGAGGGCTCCAGAATAAATTCTAACACTTGGGTATCTTTAACGTGCACTGACATCGCAAAGCACGCGGGCGTCTTTGAGTTACGACTCCGTAGAAACGTTGCCGCCGCGGTCCGGTTCGAACACTGGTACACTAACCACTATGCCCCCGCGGCAGGTGGATAAATACTGTGGTGTTTCTTTAGGGCATGAAAGGGCGCAATATAACTGGCTTACTTCTACTGGATACTCCTTTAGAGAATTACTGCGCTGTTGTTTTTTCAGGACATGAAAGGGCGCATGTAATTGGCTTACATCTACTGCATACTCGGTTTTCCTTCCTGAAAACTTCATGCCGGCGCCTTTCTTCGCTTTTCTTCCACTCTCTTCTTCATCTCCTCCCTTATGGCGCGGTTCGGGTGTCACCGACATATGTGAGACAATTGCTAGGCTATTTCTTTTCCTTAAAACCAATTTTCATGCCGAACAGGCGCACCCACACCCACGCATCGCCGGAGGTGACCGCATCGACAGTATCACCGGCTGTCACGCACTTATACTGTCACAACGTGCAATGATCCTCCGCGCGCGCAGTGGCTGCGTGTGGCCCGGGGAAAGTCGGGAGCGTCACGGAATCACGACTAGTGATGTGTGTGACAGATGCGGTGCAGTGGAAACACTACAACACCTGCTCCCTCACTGTGGCGCGTTCGCCGATGCTCGTCGCGATATGCTTGAGGCCTATAGGACGCAGGGCAAACTACCAGACTCCATCAAGCCACTATTGTGGCCTCAGGGCAGTGCGCGCACTCGTGAGCGAACTTTGGTGAGCCTCAGTGAATTCCTCGAACACACGGGGCTTCACGTCCCGTCTGTTCTCCTTCAGGGAGTTACACGCAGTGACCGAACGCTCCGCGAGTTCTACCTTGAACGTATAATACCTGGACGCCCAACTCAGGTTGTAGCCAACACATTTCTGTGCGCGTGTGTTTAATTCCCCTAAATTGAACTAATCACGCGCACAACCTGGACAAATTTTTTATTGTGTAAATAGTTTGTGTATATTACTTCTCCCCCTATCCTCTCTTGCTGTCGCCTCACCTCTTTCATTTAATTTCTCCATTCTGCCTGCTATCCTTTATTTCCGCTGCCCCAGCTCAGGTGCTTCAGTATCGATGGCCTGAACGCCACGTTGCGCTGGAGGCGAAATGCAAAAGGGCCGATGTGCTGCGCGATGTTAGTGCACGTTAAAAACCTCCAGGTTGTCGAAGTTATTCCGGAGACTTCCACTACAACCGCTATATCGGACGTTGTTACAGCGCTGGAGCATGCCAGGGCGGCAGGCTAGGTTGCCTGCTGCTACTACTGGACGTCTCGGGCGCTTTTGACAACGTTCACCGCGCACCAATTCTCGCGGTGCTTGAGGGGGCTGGTGTGAGCGGGCGCCTTTTGCGATACTTTCATGGCTTCCTGAGCGGGCGCATCATGCGCGTACGAGTAGAGGGGAAGCTCTCCAAGCCTCGCCCGGTCGACATGGGCGTGCCGCAGGGCTCTGTCCTATCACCATTTCTGTTTAATGTGGCCATGTCGGTGGTGTCGGCCTCCCTCCTCACGAGCGGCCGACACCATGTGTACATGTCCATATATGCAGACGACATAGCTCTGTTATGCCGGGGACCATAGGGCGAGGCGTTCCGCGTGCGGGTTTGCCTTCAGGGCGCCCTGACCGCAATCGATGCCAGCTTGCGCGGCCTTGGTCTCTCGCTGAGCGCGGACAAATCGGTGGCCATGGCCTGGATTTCGCGCTCGCGCGCGCACCTAGCGCCACTGTCACTGGACGGGACTCCGATTCCTTGGCGTAAATCGGTGCGGTACCTTGGCCTGGACATCGACTGGCGCCTTTCCTTCCGCCCCGCGGCGCCCAAGGCCTGTCTGCAGATGAAGAGGATCACCGCCGCCGTGCACAAGCTCACCGCTCGAGGCCAGGGCATCTCCCAGCAAGCCGCGCTGCGGCTATACAATGCCGCGCTGCCGCTCTTCACGGTGCGAAAGCCATGCTGGAAGAAACTCGAGCTTCAGCACCGCATGTCCCTGCGCGTGTGCCTAGGCCTGCCCAAAAACTCGCAGTGCGCCGCAACGTTGGCCGAGGCAGGAGCGTGGCCACTTGAGCTCCAAGCAGCGCGCAGGGCATTGAATCCCATCGACCGGCTTCACCGCGCACCGGACGGCGGCTCGCTGCTGCAGCGTATGCGCTCGCACCCGGGCTCACGAATGGGCGCGGCGCTGCTCGAGTATGAGCAATTGACCCAAGGCCCACCCCCCAGCGGCTCCTGCACGCCCTGGCTTGCTGCCTCAGAGGTGCAGCGAATGATCGTCAGCATTGCGGGAAAGCGGAGCACACCCCTCTGTGCTGTGCAGCAGCTGGTCAGCGCCGTCATACGAGAGGAGCTCCAGGACCATCTCCTCGTGTACACCGACGGCTCAGTGGCCTGCTACAACAGCTCCCTCTTGCTGCGGCGGCCACCATCCCCGCCCTGTGACTGCACAGCCAGCAACACGCAGCATTCCTGGGCTCCTCCACCACGGCGGAGTTGATGGGGATCCAGCTTGGGCTGGACCTGATGCTCACCCTCGGCCCTCCGCCGCCCAGGAGTGCTCTGCTGCGCGACTCCTGCGCCGCCCTCAGCCGCCTGCAATCTAACGGCAGCGGTACCCCACTGGTGCGGGAAATTCGCTCGTGCATCGAGAGCCTCGCGCAGAGAGGTTGTGCCGTGCGTGCACAGTGGGTGCCCGGTCACTGCGGCATCGCAGGCAACGAAGAAGCTGACGACCTCGCGACCGCTGCACACAAACTACCTGCCAGCGATCTGGCCCTTGCGCTGGAGCACGTGCGTGCGGCCATCCACGACCATCTCTGAAAGCAGCACCCCGACCCACGCATCGCTGGAGGTGAGCGCATCGAGAGTGTCACCGGCTGTCGCGCACTTACACGGTCACAACGTGCAATGATCTTCCGCGCGCGCATTGGCTGCGTGTGGCCCGGGGAACGACGGTTGTGTCACGGAATCGCGAAGAGTGATGCGTGTGACGGATGCGGTGCAGTGCAAATACTAGAGCACCTGCTCGTTCACTGTGCCACGTTCGCTGATGCTCGTCGCTATATGCTCGCGGCCTATAGGGCACAGGGCATAATACCAGACTCCATCAAGACGCTGTTGTGGCCGCAGGGCAGTGCGCGCACTCGTGAGCGAACTTTAGTGAGCCTCTGTGCAATCCTCGAACACACGGGCTTGACGTCCCGTCTGTTCTCCATCAGGTAGTTACACGGAGTGACCGAACGCTCCGCGAGTTCTACCTTGAACGATTAATAACTGGATGCCCCACTCCAGTTGTCACCAACACAGTGCTGTGCGTGTGTGTGAATTAATTCCTCTAAAATGACCTAAACACGCGCACAGTCTGGACACATTTCTGATTGTGTAAATAGTTTGTACATATTACTTCTTCCCCTAGCCTCTCTTCCTGTCCCCTCACCTATTTCATTTCATTTCTCCATTCTGCCTGCTATGCTTTATTTCCGCTGCCCCAGATCAGGTGCTTCAGTATCGATGGCAGATGCCGGGACTAGCGAAATAATTTTTTCCTTCCTTTTTACTATTATTTTTTTTACACAAAACCAGTACCACCACCTTCCACTACGGCCCCATTTTCATCTTTTCTACTTTCACTCCTTCCTTTGTCTCTTCCCTTACAGCATTGTTCGGGTGTCCACCGAGATACGTTAGACAGCTGCTGCGCCACTTCCTTTCCTCAAATCCAAGCTTCATTTTTGTTTCAAACACAAGAGGTGCATGCACTGACATTGCAAAAAAAAACGTTTTTTTTCTTACGTGCGCGTCAACTTAAATATATTGAAATGAACAGCGAAATTAATCTCTTATATTTGGTAAAAATTCATTGCTTTCTACTACTTGATCGACAATTCAATACAACGATTTTGCACTGCGTCACTGACCACTGCAGGCGTGCTTTTCAATAAAATGTTTAAGCTGACATAGCGAAAATTTCTGCTACACGACTACTTTTTTGACCACTGAATGCAATAACTTGGTTTTCTCGGCAGTTATGTTCCGACTCTACTGGCGGTGCGTTGTTTCTAGCTCCATTCTGAAGTTTATTTGATAATATATAGGATCAAAACATTGCAGGCGGCCATTCGAACACTTAGTATATAAGCACACTGCTTCAATAACGGTTACATTTCATTCCAGTAAATAGGCTTTCGATATTTGCTTATTAATGGGACAGCGCTAAAGGTTCCGGCCAGAGGAGAACCTGGCGTTGATTTGTAGGTGTGGTATGTGCTCAAAGAATGTGTCTTCTTTCTACGTGGACCTGTTTAATGAAAAGGTAACAAACAATAGTCGCGATTAATAGGTGACAATTGGCATAGGATAGGCGAGACGCCTCAGCGATAGAAAACCGGTGATTAGAAGCTTGCAGCGTCTCTCAAACGACATCAGGTCATGAGAGTATAAAAAATAAATGAAGCGGAAAAATTGGAGGGGCAATTAAGCTCCGCCTCAAGGGCATGACACAAAAGTGTACTGTATTTAGTAGAAAGACGACTGATGCCAACCAGGTTAATTTTTGAAAGACACACGTTTCGGGACTGGCTCGGTTCCTTCTTCACGGTGTGACTACGGGCGAGGCGCAGCTTGGCTTTTCAATCTCTCGTGATGAATACCTCCGGGTCAATGGCCGCAAACCATGGATGGAAGACGTAAGAAATATCCCCAGGGAGCGATAAACATTCCTTCGTGCCTGTTGTATGTGCCACGACTCCAGCAGAAGCCTCCTGCGCAGGTTAGCTTCAGTTTCCAGTACAATAGTGCCGTCAATGTCAATTCGGTGGTCACATTCCTCGCAGTGTTCGGCCACCGCGCTGCGCTAACGGTTCATTTGTCGGACGTCCGCATTGTGTTGCCTCATTCTTTCGGCGAAGCTCTTCGACGTACGAGGCCGGGCAGACTGAGCAGGGAATCTTGTATGCAAACCTTTGGGCTCTTTCTTTTGGGTGACGGTCCGAAAGACCGTAAAGCTTTCGCTTTAAAAATTACACCACGTACTAGAAGAACCACGTAAGGCGGTGTACCTTAACCTTTCCTATTTAAGATTACTATGAATGGCCTCCGCGTCTGTTAGATGCTATCCCATATATAACATCATTCTATATAGAGGGGAGAAGAGGAAGACGATGCTGCTCGATCTGTTGTCACCTCAGCTCAGTAATTTTGCCTTGTTTTCTAGTTATTAACTAGGTTATTTCCATCCTTTAAAGACGGCCGCGTCTTTAGGGCGGTACTGTCCCTACGGGAAGGGTACGGCAGCTCCGGCGCCGGTATCCTTAAAGGCACAGCTCCATCCGAAGGAGCCCAGTGGGGCGGAGGCGGCCATTGCATCACATGGCGGGGACCTGCCAGTCATCAGGGACGTCCAGCAGTGCAGTGCGTCATCATCGCTCAGTGGGGACGACTCAACTATCGTCGCCTCTGACGAGGAAGTGGCTGACATGGCGGAAATAGACAACGATGGCTTCAAAGTGGTGAGTCATCGGAAGCACCGGACAGTCGGCATCCCAGTGATAGTTCAGCCAAAAGAGAAAGGTGTTGACTTCAGAGAGTGGGACCCTATCAGGCTGTTCGATGATATTAAAGTACTTCTGGGATCTGCTCCGATTCGCAGTCGCTTCACAACGCAAGGGGCTCTTCATCTAGATATCTCAACGGAAGAGCAAGTAGACATTCTTCTCCGGTGCTCTCAGATCGGTGGCATACGAGTTCAAGCCCGGTTGCCACACTCCTACATGACTAACACATGTATTATAAGGGGAGTAGCAGTGTGGTATTCGGAAAGTGCCCTTCTTGACTACTTGAAGCCGCAAGGAGTTCTGCACGTGCGACGGTTAATGCGCCGAGTGGAGCCTGGAGAACAACAATGGGCAGCCAAGCCTACAAACTCTATTGTGCTAACGTTTGCTCCCAACACCGAGCGCCCTGGAATAATTGACCTTGGTTTCACCAAACATGCAGTCCACGAGTTCGTTGAAACTCCTCCCCGGTGCTTCAGGTGCCAACGCTTTGGACATGTAGAGAGAGTTTGCAACAAAGATCAACGTTGCAAGCGGGGTGGTGGTGGCCATGATTACAAAGAGTGCAAGGCAGATTTTGCTTGCGCTAATTGTGGAGTTGACCATCCAGCGAGTTTCAGTGGCTGCACATTCCGTGTAAGCGCCTTACACCGTCGCAAGTCCTTCATTAGTGGCCCCAAACCACAACCTACTGACAAGCCGATAAATGGAAGTGAAGAGTTCCCTGCGCTCGAGTCGGAAGCTCGGGACGTGGTAGCAAGCGACGTCGCTGCACGACCTGATCCGAGCAAGTCGGCAACGGCCTCCGAGGGTGAGCTGGCTGTTCAATCTGCTTCTGCAAAAAGTGTCCATGTTCCTCAGCGACCAGATCACAGCAAGGCTCGACAACATGGAGGACATCCCCTTGCCTTAAAAGAGATGCAGACACCAGCTACCGTGGCCAAGAGTGGGTCCCAGTCCCCGTCTTTTGTCCAAGTGGTGCGCCAGTGCATGCAGCAAAATAAGGAGCTCAAAAGCCGGAATCTCTCCGACCTTCTACGCGTTATGTTTGATGTCCTGCGTTCATATAGCCAAGCGATGCAGCCTGGCACTTTGAAGAACTTTGTACAGCTGGTGCTTTCAATTGAGACCTTGATCAGCGCCTTCGCAGAGAACTTCAACTCCTAGATGGTTAGTTTTCTTCAACCTGTTGCAACTAAAAACCCTAGAAAAGTGCCGTTTATGATGCAATGGAACTGAGCTGGGATTATAAGTCGATTAGCAGAACTAAAATTGTTCTTGAAAGAGACCTGTGTTCCAATACTGGCCCTCTCAGAAGCTGGCTTGCCAAGCGGGAGGTCTTTGCCGGGATACGTCGCCCACAAAAATTTCAGCATAATGTCATTTCCCGCAGGAAGTGCCGCCCTTTACATACGAAGGGAGATTCCTCATGTGGCTTTGAACGTCACCGATCTTTGCACCGACAGTATTGAGGTAGTGGCTGTGAGGATTCGGCTCGCCTTCCGAACTCTGTCCATTGCATCAGTATACGTGTCCCCGCGGAAAAAGGTCGATATGGCTTTGTTCTTCCAGCAACTTTGTGACCGCTGCCCAGCACCCAGAATTATCTGCGGTGACTTCAACACCCACCACCCTGCCTGGGGTGACAGGAACACAGATCCTCGCGGACGCCAACTTGTAGAAGTCATCGACAGTTTGAACCTGTGCGTGGCCAATGACGGAAGTCCCACTTTCTTTCGGCCTCCAACGTCACCCACATCTATAGACTTAACCTTACATTCACCTGACGTCCGTGTGCAGTGGTCAACTAGAGCTGACCGAATGGGAAGTGATAACTACCCGATATTTGTGTTTACTGCCGACTTCCATCTGCGTGGTCCTAAAATTTGCCATGTTGTTAATTGGGACAAATACAGGGAGCACTTAGCCTGTGTTTCCGGTGATGTGACAGACAAAATGATTTATGCTAAGATGCTGCTACCACGGCGCTCAAGCTACCTGATCATTTTCCGACTCCGGATTTAAAACACAGGAACCTGTGCGCAGCGCGCAGAAGGGCGGAGCGACAACTGTTGCGGAAGAAGGACGACAGAGCCTTGAAGACAACTTTCAACAGGCTCAACTCTGCCATTAGACGTCATGCGAACAAGCTCTGTATGTCCCAGTGGGCATCCTTCTGCGCTACTTTGAATTTTTCTCACCGATAACGAGAATTTGACGTGTCGTTGGCAGTCTTGCTGGTGGCTCTCGTCCGAGTAAACCTTTCGAGGCGATTGCATTGCGCACGCAGAAACATCTCGTGTGCTTGGCAGAGGAATTTGCGGATGCATTTGTAAATTCCAGACCAGGCATTCATCCCTGCGCTCTGCCTGCTACGTCTCAGTCTGTTATGGACGCACCGTTCACACTTCGAGAACTACAGACAGCGCTCCGCAGCCTGCGGCGTCGCTGTGCACCAGGTCCTGACGGCATTACCAATCAAATGTTACAGAACCTGCCTGTGGAACACCGGAAGATGCTCCTAACCTATCTCAATCGAGTGTGGGAGTCTGGTGACGTTCCCCCTTCATGGAAGGTGGCTTGTGTAGTCCCACTGCTGAAGGCCAGCAAAGAGATGACAGACGCGGCCTCGTATCGTCCTGTATCGCTGACGTCGTGTGTGGCTAAGCTCATGGAGAAGATGGCAAGTAAGCATTTGTCTTGCTGGCGTGAGGATAGAAGGGCACTACCAACATGCATGACTGGATTCCGCACAGGTTTAAGCGCGCAAGATAGCGTCCTGGACTTGATAAGCCACATTGAACATCAGAGTGCTTTTGGACTTTCAACACTAGCTATTTTCCTAGACATATCAAAGGCTTATGATGGCGTCCTCCAGAGCTCAATACTGAATAGTCTGCAGGTCATAGGCGTACAGGGCTATCTTCTGCGATTCATTCACTCATTTCTCAGTGATCGTGGATTTCGAGTGCGGTTAGGCAGTACAATGAGCTACGAAAGGGCGGTATCCTGAGGGGTACCTCAGGGTAGTGTCCTGTCCCCAACGCTCTTTAATGTTGTCATGGCTGGTCTTTCCGCAAAAGTGCAAAAACATTGTATGCGTGTCCATATGTCGATATATGCAGACGACATTTGTCTTCGGTTAACCGGATATCAACACAAACGCTTAGCTCTATTAGCGCTATTAGCGCGACAGGCCGTGCTTTAAGTTAAAAGTTACCTTCAAGGTGTTGGGTTGACTCTCTCGGTGGAAAAATCTGGCTTCGTCCTGTTTCCAGGTAGGGGACGACGGTATGCGCGGCTGAGCATAGACCTGGATCAGTCTTGTCTTCGTCAGGTTAGCCACATACGTTTTATGGGCGTCACTTGACTCACGTCTACAGTGGCGACGACCTGTGGACTCGATTGTGGCTTCACTATCTTCGGGTCTCAATGTGCTTCGTAGAGTTGCTAGTGAGCAATGGGGAAACCATCCTGCTTCAATGGTCAGGCTTCACGATGCCCTGGTGACAAGTCGCATAATGTACCAGCTCCCTTTAATTTCCCCCTCGGTATCGCAGCTGGAACGCCTTGAGGTTTTGCACAGAATGGGACTAAGGAGGGCTCTCGGCGTTCCGCAGGCTGCTTCTAACAATGCAGTACTGTATGAGTCTCAATCGAAACCTCTACTGCTAGCCGCTTCACAAAGACTTTTGCTGCAAATTGGCCGCCTCAGAGAGACTGTCGCCGGTAGAGCGCTTCTACAGCGCCTTCGAAAGAGATCTGAGTCCCGGGCGTACTTGGCTTTATATACTCTTCGTTCTCTGGGTCTCGACCTTCGAGATCGACCTAAGACGTTGAAGCCACTTTGGTCCTTTCCGAGCCTCGATTGTTCCTTGACAACTCCCCACGTTCGCGCTAAGCGGAATTCTCCTTTAGCGGCAATGCGTTCGCTCGTACCGGAACATCTTGAGACCGAATATGCCAGTCATCTTCAAATTTTTACAGACGGCTCTGTGGACAAGGTCAGAGGATCTAGTGCAGCTGCTTTTCATATTCCGTCTTTGAAGTATGATTGGTCTGTTCGTTTTACTAAAGTCGTGTCCTCTACAATGGCCGAAATCGTTGCCATTGAGGCAGCTCTAAAGAAGCTACGGTGTTGTACGCTTCAACCTACTGTCATAATTACGGATTCAAAATCTGCACTTCAAAGGTTAGAGTACAGGTTCCCCACTGATGCCTTGAGTCTTAGATCCCTACGTTTGGTGCAGAATCTCCATAGCAAAGGCTTCTCTATACGCTTTCAATGGGTGCCCTCACACATAGGTGTCTTAGGCAACGAGATAGCAGACAACCTCGCCCATACAGCTCTATCCGGGATTCCAGTAAATGGAGTCCCTCATGAAGTCAAGCAAATGTTCAGAGATGTGGTGTTGTGCCACTTCAGTTCTTTGTGGAGCTCTCCTCATCAGCCATGTGTGACCAACGGTCTCAAAAGGTACCAAGCCACTTTGCTGCACCGCATTCGCACGGATTCTGCTCGTACGCCGGCGTGGATGTATAAGACTGGGCTAGCGTTGTCACCATTGTGTTCAACGTGTGGTGTGTGTGGTGACATAGAACATTACCT
The DNA here is from genome assembly GCF_052857255.1 of Amblyomma americanum. Taxonomy (NCBI): domain Eukaryota; kingdom Metazoa; phylum Arthropoda; class Arachnida; order Ixodida; family Ixodidae; genus Amblyomma; species Amblyomma americanum. The sequence goes on from NC_135507.1 coordinate 89,366,581, forward strand.
CTTGTGCTGTACTTTGTACAACGCGGAACGGGCTGGGTTATTCGGATCCCTCAAGAAGGCAGGAGTTCCTCACAGTTCTCTTCAGGACATTGTTTTCCCGCGCGGGAGCCAGTCGAATAGAAGGGATGCTTCTCGCCTTCTTCTACTTTACCTGCAGGACACGGATTTGGCCTCCACATGGTGACATCAGGAGTGTCTGAGATTTTGCGGACAGTGTTTTCTGTGATTTCTATTTAAGTGTCGCTACGGTGGAGCGATTGCCGGCAGCAACTGCAAGGCTAATCCCACCGGTAGTTTACAACCACTCAACTCAACTCAACTCATTCTATATACGCCGATGACATCGCCGTATGGACCAACTCGGCATCCGATGTGGAGATTGCCGAGCCAATACAAAGAGCTATCGACATGGTGCACTCTTTCGCGCCGGGGAACAGGCTTGCGTGTTCACTGGCTAAATCGGAACTCTTATTCCCTCTGCCCCAGCTCAGGTGCTTCAGTATCGGTGGCAGATGCCGGGGCTAGCAAAAATCTTTTCCTTTCTTTTTACTATTACTTTAGTAAAAACCACTACCAGCACCAGTTATCAGGAACAAACAAGCCTCACAGGCAGCACCCGATCCTCGGTAACCCATCGAATTGCACATTGACAACCATCCAATACCCTCGATAGCCACAATATTGGTTCCTGGCATGTTGATTCAGATCAAAGCTCGAGCTCACAGCCCCAACCCGCATTGGAGTAATGATAAAGCATTGATGCCTCCTCGGCAACCATCGTGCTTCTGTGTTCCTCTGCCGACGAGTTCCAGGAGACTGATGACTTTACTTCGATTGTTGTCGGTCGAGTTCACCTTCCAAAGCACGTTTCAAACGCTTCGCTTCGGTATTCCGTTTCTGACGCTCCTTCACAGGCTTTCGCTTCGCATGTGGTCTGGACGTTGAAGCTGCACTATGCGATGACACAGACGGCTTACACATGATGCCACACGTCCACACAACGCCCAGCCAATCACCACGGCATTAGCGAGCGAACACTGGACCTGCACTCGACAACGGCGAGAAAGCGATTGGCGTACAAGTGGCGCGCCGAAGCGGAAGGGGTCGTATACTCATTTCATGTTCTTTTGGTGCGTAGTCGTTGGAGCGTCTCACTGATCGTGACGTCACTTCAGCAAACCGCCAATCTTGTCGGAGGGAAGTGTCGTAGCGGATGGCGCCGTATACTCATTTCACGTTTGGCGTGGCATACTATGCGCCGCACCTTTTCACCATTAAATCACCTTAATTTCGCTTTATTCAAGCACACTTTTCATTATTCATTAAATAATTGATTGGATTTCGACTAACTGCGTATTCTCTCTCGTTTCATCTCAGTATACATTTCGGGTGTTCACATTTGGCGCCACGCATTGTCTACGCCCACAATTCCGGGCACGTGATCCCACAATTAAGGCGTCGTCAGGTTTGGGGCCACTTTTGCTCTGGACCCGCCCACTCTCCAGACATTTCTGGCTCTAACTGATTAACCATTCATCTGAATTTGAAAACTTTTCCTTGCACAGCATCCTCACATGAACTTCTTTCGATTACAACCACTAGTTTGACGCTACCTCTTTTCAGTTCTCCACAAATGCTGCGGAGATGTTTTTACGGACACTACCTTGTCAACATAGCATAGTGAAGCTTTCACCGTAATACTCACAACATGGAAACGATCCGCCGGCTACGCGTCACGGCGCACTAGGTAGGCGGTGTCGTGAGGCCCATTAGCCAACCGCCACAGGGGCATGACAACAGCCACTCAATAGCATCATTAGGACCGCATACAAGGCTGCCCTTGGCCTGCCGGCGTACGCTAACTTAGCTCGACTGCTGCAGTTGGGAATTTTTAACACGCTCGATGAGCTAATCGATGCACATAAGACGGCAGAAGTGACCCGCTTGTCACGCACTGTTGCGGGACGACTAATTTTCGATAAATTCCCCACCCACCCCGTTGAAGAGGTGTGTGCAACATCACATTTATCAGTCGACATTTCCAGTAGACTTGTCGTAGAACCTGTAGCCAAGAACATGTTGCCGGGCAGACATGACGCCCGCAGGAAAGCAAGGGCGCAGGCCTTTGAGAAACAGTACGAGAACGAACCGCACGTGTACGTGGATGCAGCTCAACACATCAAACGCGGAACATGCGTGGCATGTATGGCCACTTCAAAATCAGCCCTCGTTAACTTCACAGCCTTTCACGCTAGCTCTATACGCGAGGCAGAGGAAGTAGCTACCTCTCTGGCCGTCGGGGATCCTGGCACCAAAACTATTCTAAGCGACTCTAACAGCGCCATTCAAAATTTCGCCAAAAACTCGGTAAACGCGCTAGCAATGTGAATTCTGCGCAGCCGGACTCTCGGTCAAAAATTATTTCCGTATCGGTTCCGGCTCAAGCGGGTAACTCCGGAAACGAAGGGGTCGACCGTTCATCCCGAGGTTTAACCAACCTCGACCTCTGGAGACCTCTCGGGAATGAACGCCTCCGCCGAGGCGCCTCGCACGTAAGGGGAGATTACACAATTTTATTGTGAGCTAAGATGCACGAATACCACCCCTCACCCCGATTTGGGCAGGGCGCATGCACAACACTCTGACGCCTACAAACAAAGGAGATTCTTAGCCTCTACGATTATGTAAGATCACAAACGGTGAATATGACCCTGCATGCCCGAACTGCAGTGACTGGGCGCACGCCACGCAAGACTATATATTATGGGAATGCACTAGCATACCCCATGCGACGACTCTTGCCGGCTCCCCCGGTGGAGGAATCGGACTAGCTCTTCGCGAGTTCAAGAAAAACAACCTAGTTGGCATTCACCTCGCGGCCTTCACCCCCGGTAGTCGCGGACGCCTGAACCAACCAGCGGCTGCGTCCTCGATCCGCATCTCACTGGAAAATAAGCATTGCTCCATTTTGTTGCCGGCAGCATCCAAGAGAGCAATGGCGTCCTATCTTGCGCATGTCAGGGTGAAACAAGCGTTGAACGTTATTTAGCCATCTGAGACGCGATAACCATCCGTGCAGATATTAGATACCTTAACCATACCGCGTACGTGCTACCATTATCGGATTGCCGTGAGTACGCGCCTCGTCACTGCGCATGCCCAGATCGCTTGGAGGGCGCTAGTTGGCGCCGCGTACCCGGCCGCCGCATCGGGACTAATCAGCGCGGCCGCTCTGGGATGGGCGGGCTCCCGAACATCAACACGGTAGGCTAAAGCTGTCTAATAATTTGCGAGTTTGGCTGTCGCTCGAACCGCTGCATAGAAGCCGAATACGAAAGGTAGGATTCTTGCGTCTTTCGGCGGCGGGGAATTTAAAGTAGGAAAAGAAACTCCGATTGAGCCTGAAAGGTAACTGCGCAATCTCGAGCAATGTAGAATTTTCTGAACGTTTCAGCGATCATCCTGGATAAAATTAGCCCCCTCTCGCGTCCAAAATTACCAAAAACCGCTTACCATCGGCTTTGACTAAGAACGAGCAAACAATACGAACCGTCGCAGTATAGCGTCGTATTTTTTTATTCGTTGAAAAAAAAGAGGAATAGGAAGGGAATGCACGGGATTTAAACTTAAAAGAAGTAGCGAAGACCCGTTGCGCTGAGGTAGTCGCAGAGGTTGCTAATGAAACGGTTGTTTATAGTCCACTTCACGTAGTCACTTTCGCGGTTCAACCGCAGGCCCACCTCCCTGAAAAGCCGTTTTCTTATAGCAGCCGTAGCTGGGCACGTTCACAAGTGCCGCACATTAAAAATGTCCGGTGCAGCACTACAGTGAGGACACCTGTCAGGTGCTGGCAGATCTTTGGCACGCCATCGATGACGGACAGATGGTTTGAGAGCCGCCCTTGCCCGAATCCGGCGCACGGGTACCTCCTCCTTCGGAGTAAGACTACGGGGGAGAGGGTGCGAGCACGGAGGATTTAGAGCGCGTGTTCGCTGGCGCAGAACTTCGGAATCGGAAACGTGGGACAGGAACGGAACTTGGGGACGAGGGGACGGTGGCGGAATGTCTTATGTGTGAAGATGAGTAATAGCATGCGCTTGAATGTTATGTGGATCCTGAGCATGGCCGCGAATCCAGTGTATGCGCACAGGACATGGATACTTTGCACAGAACACATGAATAGATTGTGAAATCTGGAATGTCCGTCGAACAGCCTTAAGCTGTTTAAGCGGCGCGGGAGTCGGTGTAAAAATGAACTGTATTGAATGTTGAAACGAGCGGAAGGGAAGCAATGGCATTTTAAATGGCTTGAAGTTCCAATGCCAGGGGAGTGCACGTATCCGCAGTATACATCGCGCGAGAGTTGAGATGCGGATGAGATGGACTATACACAGCAGTAACTCCCCTCTCTGCAGAATGTGATACATCCGTGTATAATATGCACCCTTAAGGCAGATACGCTGCTAATACCGACGAGGAAACAGTGGAGCGATTGTCAGTGAGCTGGCAATATGACCGCGGAGGAAGTGTCTTTAAACGATGAAGTTTGAGAGAGTGTTTTCGAGCTCTATTTGCCACCCGTTGGTCGATGAGATCACTGAGTGTAATAAGTTGGGCGAACTCCTGTAGCACAGGTATGGGTGTTAAACGAGGCAGATATGTTATGACGCGCATAGCCTCACGATTGATAGCTTCTAGGGAGTCCCACTGTCTGCGGGTGAGACGTTGAAATTGTGCCTGATATACTGTCTGTGGCTGAAGGATAGCGCGCACAAGCTGGCGGGCCGTATGAGCACATGCGCCACCAGAGCGCATAGCTATGCGAAGAATCAGACCTAGAGTAGCGTGAGCCGATTTACGGTTGGCTGTCAGCCACGGGGTGCCAGTCCCAGATGTATGGAGACCAAGAATACGAACAGTTTCTACCTGAGGAATCAGATAATTATGTACCGTAAAATTTAAAGGGGGAGCTTTCCGTAAGCCGGCTTTATGTCCAATGCGAACGAAACAGGATTTAGTAGGTGACAGTGTTAGACCCAGAGGTGGGAGGCGAGATGTCAATACATCCAGCGCATGCTGAAGGACCGACTGATGAATAGACGCATCTGGATGACAGCACCACAAGGTTTTATCATCGGCATACGCAAGCACGCGGATAGCAGGGATGGTATCTAGGGCTCGAACAAGAAGAATTAAAGCCATATGAAATAATGTGGGCGCGAGAACGGAGCCCTGCGGCACTCCAATATTGGAAGTGAAGTTACCAAAGGGCTTTCAGTGGACACGCACACTGAAGGTTCGATTTGCTAAAAAGGCGTGAATGGAGAGGAGCAAGTCAGGGAGACCAAGGGTCTGAAGGGAGGAAAGAATGGCAGAGTGAGGATGTTATCACACGCCTTTGTTATGTCTGTAGCTATTACGGTTCGTACAAGGTGACTGCAGAGAGTTGTCAAGCACGTTAGCAGCCAAAAGAGCAAGGCCGTCCTCTGTTCCAATTTGTGGGCGGAAACCAATTTGGGATCTGGGTAACAATCATGGGACTTCAGCCACCACGACAGGCGTGCGGTGAGAATGGTTTCATAAAGCTTGCAGATGGCAGGCGTAGGGGAAATGGGACAAAGGGCCGAGAGAGATAGTGGAGGCTTACCTGACTTGGGTGTTGGAACCACAATAGAAATCTTAGTCTCCCGGCATGACGCCAGAAAACCACACTTCGTTAAAAGTATCAAGTAGGGTTTGCAACGCCCTCCCTTCCAAGTTACGGAATAAGGACTTCGGTATACCGTCGTGCCCGGGAGTAGCAGTAGCTTTTAAAAGTTCAATGGAGGCCAGCACCTCTGCCATGGTGAGGTCAAAAATAATCCCATCGGACGGCTCTGTAATCAATAATTCAGGTGGAGACGTAGCGGTGCAGTCATGCTGTGGAAAAACTGACGGGCCGCTTGTTGTGCAAATGTGTCCTCATCGACATTCAGCTCGAGGCGAATGCCCTCTGGGTAATCTGCAACCTGAGAAGGGCGTTCCATGGCGTGAAACATTCTCCAAAGATGTCGATTGCCCTGCGTAGAGGACAGGCGGGTGCACCATGCAGCCCAGCGTTGCCTGCCTAGCCGCTTTGCATAGCGCCGCGCCTGTGCGGTAGCGCGATGAACAGTAGGAAGAGCCGATGGGTCATCAGAATGACGAGTAGCGTAAAGATTCACCTACCGACGAAGAGCCCACAGATTCAAGAGATGCATGTCCGGGTTTGGGTTGTCTTCATTTACAGTAGGGGTAATAGTGTGAGTAGCCAGAGCAGCAGAAAGAGTAGACAGTGGTGAAGAGGCGTTGAAAGTAAATAAATGATTGCCTGCGCGTACAGAGTCCAACGATGTTATTCGTACAGTGCGGTGTATTTCCCGTAGACGCGTAGGCGTCAGGGAGATAAAAATAGGGCTGTGATTGCTACCCCAAGTATCAGAATCGACAGACCAACGAGGGTTACCAGGGCCTAACCACCAAGTCAAATCAGGTGAATAGGTGCCACCTCGTGGGCGGGTAGAAGTATTCCCGTGGTTTAAAAGTTGAAAGGAATGATCCGAAAAGCTCCCTTGGATGTGTGCACCCCTTGAGGAATCCGATAGGTAACCCCATGGAGTGTGTGCGCCGTTGAAGTCACCACCAACTAGTATAGGGATACCCGAGTTGGTAGAACGTAGAAAACGAACCCATCCCAAATTGTGAGGTGCGGTGCCAGGTCGACTATAAGAAGAAACTAGGACAAGAGGTGTGCGTGCAGGTTTTACGAGAAGGGCGACCACCTCTTGACCTGTGTTGCACCACAGTGAAAGGTCGAGCGGTGTGTGCGGAACTGAACTTTGAATATAAACTGCAGATTTACCTGGGCTTAGGGAGGAGGCGGTGCAACGGCGATCAGGGATAGGGGTTGAATGGTATGCGCAGAAACCTGAAAGGCGTGGAAATGCATTATGATCTTGCAGTAAGAACGCCCAAGCCTTCAGCTTTCCATCGCGAAGGCGGATGTTCACTTCAGAGGCCTTATTAGCGTATCCTCGACAGTTCCACTGCACCACCATAGATGATGATGCGCTATCCATGACGAGGACGTAGGGCTTCCACGATGAGCAATGTCACCTGCTTTATCAGCGCTAATATCTTATCAACTGTCGGGGTAGTCACGGCTAACATGTGGTCGGCACCTGATTGTGGCCCAGTGCTTACTCGAGGTGATTCCTCTGATGATTGCTCCCGAGTTATTAGAGATCTTCGAGAGGATTGAGAAGAACGTTGTTCCCGGCGCTGGGTGAGGTCGTCTAGTTGGCGGCGAGCCTCTGCGATTGCTTTGTCTAAAGCTGTGCCTTCGTCTGCGGTATCCACATGTGACGGATGCAGTGGACGATTTGATCCGGTAAGGTGAGCGGCTTGTGCATATGTACGCTGGTGAGGAGACGTATGGTGAGGAGTGGGCTCAGATAAAAGAAGTTCAGGGAAGTCGTAGTCGTCACATGAGAGAGCTGCAAAGCGATCACTTGTAGGAACATCCATTTTTGCAGGCGACTTGTGAAACTTCTTCGCTTGCTTCTTCTTTGGACAAGTGGGGGAGCGAATGTCACGGTCCGGCGATTGGCACAGGGCACAAGAAACTGTTGGTTCATTCAAGCCGGCCACAGCTGCTGGATTAGGGCAGGTATTTTTAATATGTCCTTCTTTGTGGCAGTGATAACAAAAATACGACGAGGTCGGAAGGGCTGTGGTTTGACGATTGCACCGTTTTAGGTAAGGTACTTCGGGAGAATCAACGGGCCTTGCATGACGAGCAGGTCTAAGCCCCGGCTCCTCACAGGCCGTGCTTGCACTACTGCGTGAGTTGAGCAGCGAATATTTGCGCGCACCTCCTCGGGAGGGCTCGTGCTGTCGACATGATAAACCATGCAGCGGAGGGTGTCAGGACAAGATGCAAAATACATTTGCACCGGGACATGCTTGCTCTCATCCAGGGGATCCGTGTAACTGCGCACACTTTCTGGGCGTCCATCAAGGATGGCAAGATTACAGTGATGGTGTTAGATTGGCGATGGACGACAAAACCGCAGTAGTTCGAAGAGCCACGATCGTGGTCATTTGTGTCTTGAACATTCCGGGCAGGGATGGCAGTCATATCAAAGCGCAATGCAGGCTTGATGGTAACGCGGAATGAGTTTGCCGCAGGCGGAAGAGAGCCTTGACTCACGGAAGGCATCTGTGGAGGTGGCAGGGGCTCAGACGCTGGTGACGTCCTTTGGTGGGAATACTGAACCGGCGCGACGGGCACAGTTTCTTGAGGGAGTGTTACGGGTACGGAGGCGTTGGAGCAGTCCATGTCAAAGGCCAACTTCGTAGCATCGGAAGACGGCGCAGGCTGGACGCCTGGTGGCGCTGACGATTGCGTGGACGTGGAGGCTCCGCCAGGTGGCAACACAGCGGGCGTCCGCGTAGGTGTCGTCGACAACTCAGAATCCATGCAGACGCGTAGCGCGGCCTCGCTCGACAGCGTCGAGCTAAGCCTAGCATGCCCCTGAGGGTTCCGGTTGGGTTTTCTCAATTGAGAATGCGCCCACCTTGCCGGGAATTTCTCCGCAGGGGCGTCGTCAGCATTCGGTCTCACGGAGGGCACTGCCCGACCCACGCCACATGCGAGAAGACAGCGAAAAGCGAAAACACAGAGCTAGAAGCAGACACATAGCCACCCACCGTCGTATTCAAGAAATGATCACATGCTTATCTACAAAACGGGAGTTCGGCAGAAAAATTTCTCAGCGCCCTTTCATTGTTCTCACGTGTATGAATTAGAAAGCTATGAAATCTCGCGGTTTAAAAGGTTTACCTCGACCTCCTTCCTGTTCGTGCCTCTGCAGCATTGCTTCTGCTTCACGCTGTAGCAACTGAGGATCGCTTTGACGATGTTGCCGGATTGAATCCTTTTCACGTTCCCGCAACTCGACTGGCCGCACGCTTCTGTTGCTTCATGTCCACTTCTCGCTTGCGTAGTTCAACGCCTCAATCGTTCGAAACTAGCTTTCCCCGCTCGTACTGAGGCGGGGATCGTCTGGGTACAGACCGCCTCTGCAGCAGTCGAGCAGAACTTCTCGGCTACCGTGCCTTGGAGCCGGTGACGTACAGACCTTCGTGGGCCCCCTCGTCTTCCTTTTGCCGTAGACCCGGTCGCATCGCAGGTCGCAGACGTTGATGTCGCCGTTCCATCACACTGCATCGTACACACACCATCGACACGGGAGTCTGAAGAGACAGTGACGCGCACACAGCCAAGAAATCCTTCGCAAAGACACTTATGACTCCTATCGCGTGAGCGCTGGCGTGACAAAACATGCTGCAAGTAATCTGACGCTGGCATCTGCTGGCTCTGACGCTCCGCCCCTTCCGGTACTTTACCACTCGACGCAAGCTGTGCGATAAGTATTTCTCTACGACGCCTCCTGCAGTCCTATTTCACTGTAGTGCTCAAGAGCCTTTCGACTGCGACGCTCTCTCCGGCAATGTTTCTCCGCTGCGAAGCTGATCGAGTGGCCTCACTCTCCACTTCTGGACAGGTGCACTACACAGGCGCCTCGTTGTCAAACCGCCAGCCAAGAACGTTCGCTCTCCCTGGCCAACACGACGCACGCAGTCAACACAAAGCCCGATCGCTCGCTGATTTCTATTGTGCCGACGAACTTCAGCCACTTTCCCTCTTTTAATGAGTCGAGAAGAAAATATGATTATCCCGGTTGTTGAGGTATTTTCGATAAGTTAAGTGATCGATACAGGGAGCACGGTAGCTTCACTTCTTAAATGCATATCTAATACGCAAGCGATAAGCTGTTTTCCAACGCGTGTTCCATGTGCCCGGCTAATGTTGTCTTCATAAATGCCACTGAGCCGTCTTGTTTCAAAACTACAAAAGAGACGAAGGCACAACTTACGTTTGTATTCATTATCAATACGTTTCTGTATTACAAGAGTTACCAACGTCTGCTGACGCTCCTCAAGCAGAAAGTAGCAGACGACGCGCCCATCCCAAAGCGACTGCAGCGCCACCGTCAAGGCGGCAACCATTTTCGGTTCACAGTTTTCCAACTGCCGTTATCTAAAAAACGTTCAGCAACGTTTCTAGATAACGTTAGATAAAACAAAAAAAAATAACATGGCACTGCCAAAACCCTAGAGATGGCGCATTACAGTGCAAAAAAGAGCATTTGAACTATACAAATACAGCGGCAAAAAAGACCCCTTTCATATTGTCACCGATCTCCCCGAATAACACTCGGACCGAAAGAATGGACTAGGCGACAGGTGCACCCACACAAACGCACATTTAATGCCCCCTACGTGACACACACACTAGAACACAAAACTAAAAAAACTAACACAAAACACAGACTAAATACACACGACCCGGGCACACTGCTACTAGCATCTACTACTAGCGTTCTACTGTTAGTGTTCGGCGTTCGTGCTCACGGTTGGTTCGGTGCGGCTGCGGCGTTATATGATCCCGTAGCTGGCGTCGAGGCGGTGTTTGACGTCCTTGGGCTGGCGTCGCTGGTGGCGTCGCTGGCTGCGTCATATGAGCTCCCGGTCCAAGCGCCCGTGGTTGTGATGCGGTGTTGTTGGCATTGGGGGCACCACCCGGATGGGTGGCAACAGCGCTGGAGACACCCCCGGCCGTAGCAGGTGGTAGCGTGCTCCGTAGACTCCCCGGAACGGGCTCGGGAATGGCAGGAAGTTCACGATGCGAAACGTAGAACGCGAGCTCCCCGGAGCGGTGGCCGGCGTCGCTCTCCTCCAGCCAATGCGTCCCTGACCCGCCGGAGCCTCCGCTTCTCTGCTCTTCTCCCCGTGCCTGGCTCTCCCTCGCCCTTTTATAGCCTTTGCGTTAGTCCACGTAAGCATTGTCGTCGTCTTCTCTTTATTCTCTTCTCCACCAATCATCTCTCTCCGCCTCACCGAATGCTTCTTCAACTTTATTTCGGTTAATCCACGTCGTATTCTTCACCCTCTTTCCTTCATAAGTTTATTTTTGCCTCCTTATTATCTGTGACACATATTACCCCTTTACAATAAAATCAAATGGGCAACTAAACCTTTGGGCGAATTTTTCTTCTCTCTCATTGGTCTCGTTCCATTTATCGGTAAAGAGACATAGCGAAACTCGACGTTTCGCTGCGGCAACCGCAACGCAGTGATATCCGTGCCGCCGCTTACAGTCGCAACGTAACCGACATCCGCTTCCGGCGTTTCGACCAATCAGGTGCGGCCGCTGTGGCAGATTATCAGGCTTTTTATTATGACACAAACTCAGAATACGGCCCCAGGTAGGCGTCGACGTCGAGGTTGTCCCCGTCGGTAACGTCCTGCAACATTGCGTCGATCGTGTCATCATGGCCTCAATGTTGTGCACGAGTGGAAAGGGTTTCCCAGGGTTGCCTCCTTAAGTGCTGTTTGTAGGCGAAGGCAAAGTAGGGCAAGATCGTTTCCTATGATCTGTGTTCGGTGTCAACGTAGATGGAGTCTTCTTACATGCAGTTCTTTCTTATTTTACTCTCGTCAGGTTGCCATTGCGATGTCTACGCCTAGTGCGAGGTGCAGCCGTCTAATTGTGTTTTATAGAGCCAGCGTAAGTTATCTCACAAGTTTGCATTGCAAACGGTACTACTTGTTACTACTAGTAAGCAGCAATAAGAAAATTAACGAAATACAATTAGACCTGCCAGCTGCCATGAAATATGACCACTCACAATCCTCGATTTAAGAAGACATCAAGGCGGTGACTAACATTGCATTACCTATTCCTCACATTCCATGACATCACCTTGCATCACCGCAACTCCCGACTATCCCTCCCTCTCCCTTACAAGTCCCTCTCTAAGCTCCAACAGAGCATGTGGCGCCATTAACAGGCGCCAACACTTTCCTCTCTCCTGCCCGGCTTGAGCGTATTTACCCTGGTGCCAATTCCCACCGGAATGCACGCTCTGCAGCCACCCCCGAGCAGGCTATGCTCACAACTTTTATTCAAGTCCAGCACTCTGGGCCACCGCATCCTGGCACTTGAACAGTCTGCAGCTGTGGGAGGCATCTCTGGCCATCTCGGAGCCGTATATTCAACTACGGTTGACGACCTGAGCAGCCGCCAAGCATGACATGGAGGCCACGACCGGCAGCCGGAAGGCCACCCACGGAGTGCCAGCATCATAATTTTCTTTTCTTTTTTGCTTTAGCTAAATTAAGTTTTTCGCCAAACCTATTAAAGCAAAAGCACTTATGGTCTGGTTCTTTGGAAAACCCCGGCTCCGCGCGACTGGGAAATCGAGATTCGTGGAATGGGTGTAGAGACGTAGAAAAGTAGCTTCGCTGCTAAGAAAAAAAAATTGCTGCTGCTTAGCTCTGCTAACCCTAGTAATGCAAGCGAAAGCAACCCTAACGAAAAATCTCATATGGATGCATATATGTCTCATATGAATTTATTTGTGTCTAGTTTGTGGTCATACGAGATGATATGTGTCTAGTATGTGGTCATACGAGTTCATATGTGTCCAATATGTGTTTTGTATGGGCTGATATGTGTCCCTAGTATCCCTCGTATGGGTTTATATGTGTCCTTCGTATCCCTCGTATGGGCTGATATGTGTCCTTCGTGTGCCTCGTATGGGCATATGTGTCCTTCGTATCCCTCGTATGGGCATATGTGTCCCTCGTATGCCTCCAAGTGCTGATACGTGTCTATCGTATCAGTTGTTTGAGCCGAAATATGGATTTCGTATCACCCGAATGGGCCGATGTGTCTTTCGTATCACTCATTTGAGGCAAATGCAGCTCTCGTATCACTCATATGGGTGAACTGCGTGTCTCAGTGAGCTGATATTGTCACGAACCCGAAGACGACAAAGTTGGCAGTGACGTGCACGGAGCGCTCGCGCTAGGCCCACCGCCATTAAATTAAGCATATGTCTGGCTATCTAGGAAAGCCGTAAAAAGTCGGAGTTCCTGGTGAGGCCAACAAAAGGGAATTCTTCTAACTGGTGGAATGCGAACTGTACAAGAGATTACAGGTGGAGGAAGGCAGCATGAAAAAAGCTTCTTCATAACCAATGCCCGAATAACTGGAGTGATTATAAATTTATTGCAGCTACCTTTAAACACGCAGTTTCTCGCGCAAAGGAAAAATATGACTCAGAACACTTCGATTATCTTTCAAAGGCAGGCAACCAACGTGCACTATTCGGTTTTCTACGGTCTAGGAAACAGCTCATGTCCTCTCATAATTTTCAGTCATTAGTTATGTCACCTGTAGAAGCTATCCAGGCGGTTGAATTATTAGCCACAGGCCTGCAAAAGCGGTTCTCATCTTTACTACCTATGCGACCATTGTTGTTTGCACCAGTCGTACCAAATGATAATGCCTCACAAGTAAATCTATCAGAGCTTTCACAAGTTGTCCAGAGATTGCCAGCTGCTGCTCCTGGCCCTGATGGTGTTACCACAAAGATGCTCAAGATTCTATTTGAAGAGTCTCCCAACTCCTTATTGCACCTAATAAACTACTCTCTCAAACACGCTTGGATACCTTCTGAGTGGAAGCTGTCCAAGGTGATCCCTTTACTTAAAAATCAGAGTGGAGGCTATGAATTGGATAATATTAGGCCAATTTCTTTAACATCAAACGTGGTAAAGTTGATAGAAAGGTTGTTACTAATTCGGGTGTCAGCCATTGTGGACCGCAAAAGTATACTCAGCCCGTGCCAACTCGGTTTCCGGCCACGGTGTTCGATATAGAATGTACATGCTGATCTTGAGAGCAGAATTCTCCTTGCTCGTCGTCAACGCCTGGTCGCGGCTTTGGTTACGTTAGATGTCGCCAAAGCTTAAGACAGTGTAGAACACTCCATCCTGATACATAAGCTACAGTCTCTTCAATTTCCAGATTATATAGTAGCATGGATATCTGCATTTCTTCATAACAGAGAATTCTTTTGCGTCCATAATGGTGTTCATTCAGAGAGGTATAGACAAACGCGAGGTGTACCGCAAGGAGCTGTTCTTTCTGCTGTGCTCTTTAATATTCTGTTAAGCTCAATTCCTCTCCACCGCCATGTACGCACTTACGTCTATGCGGACGACATTGCGTTTTTTGCTGCTGCGCCGGATATACATTCTCTGTATGGTCTGTTGCAGTCATATTTGAAGACACTTGAGCACTGGTTGAGCGCATTACACCTGAAGTTAAATGTTGGCAAGTGCGCTACTCTTGTTTTCCCTCTATTCACTCCTGTAGTGGTCTCTCTCACTTGCCAGTTAAAAATAACAGCGCAGGTTCAATCCTTAAAATACCTAGGGGTCATTTATGACAAAAAACTCACCTGGCGACCTCACATTGACCATGTCGCGGCGAAAGGGGCTCGTGCCGTGGGCATGTTACGGAGATTATGTCATCACCGGCACGGCATGCGCAGAGATGCGCTATTAATGATCTACATAATGTATGTCAGGCCAATTTTAGAATTTGGATCAGTGTTGTTTTCAGGCTCGGCTACATATAAACTTCGCCCTCTCGTCCTTTTAGAGAGGGAAGCACTTCGCATGTGCCTCGGCCTTCAAAAATTTGTGGCTATCAATGTGCTGTACCTTGAAGCCCGCATTCCGTCTCTCTTATCACGACTTCAATTTTTAACTGTGCAATCTTACCTCAGGATCTATGAATCCCATTTCCACCGTTCCCAAAGCATTTTCTGTTCTCAGCCGACCTCCTTTTTTGGTGTCCCCTGGTCTCGTTTCAATTCCCCTCAGGTAGTGTTTGTGCAAAGATTACTTCAGCCTTTAGATGTAAACATTTATGATATCCTTCCTGCGCTTCGGAATGGGCCCACTATCCACATTGTTTTCGACGACATATTCCCAAAAAATGCAAAACTTTTGCCACCGAGTATTCTTAATGGCCTTCTAGAAGATCATCTGAGGACCCTACCAACAGATATAGCAATAGCCACTGATGCATCGCAATGCAATGAAAAAGCAGGTGTGGGAATATTTTGCTCGCATTTAGACTGGTCCTTTTCTCTGCGCCTTTCAGATTTCACCCCTATTTTTCAAGCAGAGTTTCTAGCAGTTGTACTTGCTCTACGCAAGCTAGACCCCTCTATTACAGCAGTTGCAGTAATTACTGATTCTTTATCTTTGTGTTCGTCCCTCGCTGCACAGGTTGACGGTCCCATTTTATCAACTTTCTTAACCCTACTTCCTCCGCATTTCAGCCTTGTTTATTTAGTATGGGTTCCCGGCCACAGCAGTGTGACAGTAAATGAGATTGCTGATAATCTCGCAAAGGCTTTCCTCAGCGGCCCCGTGTTGCCAATCATCCCGGCTACAGCCTACATTACAGCATCTAGATTTCGGCGACGTGCGTTTTTAAGCACGCAAGACACATCACTTTTAACATCGGCGGAATATAAACACCTTAAATATTATTGGAACAAGAAAATTTGTTGCTCTCGGCAGCTTGAAGTATCACTGACGAGGCTACGCTGCCGCATCCCCCCTCTAAATTTCTATTTACACAGGTCGGGTTTGGCGCTCTCTCCCCTTTGTGCATTTTGCCGTGAGCCAGAATCTATTGAACATTTTTGGCTGTATTGTCGCCGATTCAAATCACTGAGAAAAAGGTTGCTGGAGGAGCCCTTGCCGCATCTTGGCCTTAGTTTGAGCAGCCCGCTCTTGCTATCATTTGGCGCCACCACATTTGGGTTCAGCCACAGATCTGTTTGCATCGCTGTTCAAAATTTCCTGATAGAATCTCACCGACTGCCTTGCTAAGTGTACCAACTGTTTCTTTTCTATCAATTATTACATTTTGACTAAACCATTATTATTTAATCACTCTCTTTATTATTATTCTTAAAATTTTAAGATCAAAACACTCATCCCTTTTCTGTTCATGACGAAAAATTCACTGGTGTTGCGCTCCCACGTGCTTTTCCTTTTTGTTAACTGCGTTCCGGTGAATAGCCACCCGATTCTTGGCCGATCCCCCAGTGTGGGTATGTGCCATCTTTTGATAGGCTAACAACAACAACAACAAATCATTCCATCGCCATCTGTTATGTAGTACTGTCTTCACCTGCTTGCCGTCGTGTAACATTTGGCGTGAGGTGCGGAGTTCATCCCCATCCTGGTCCTGGAGCTTCGGTGTCCTGCGTGTGCCGTGGTCGTCGGTCGTGTGTTCCTGCCCGCACCGTCCGGTTGTGCCCCAGCCCGCCAGACAAGAACCGACCATGTCGTTCACCCCAGCCCCGCCCCCTGCCCCGGCAAGTAGACACAACTTGACGCCGCCGCTACTCGAACCTATGACCCCACCGACCCTAGTAGTCGCCAACATATTCGAACACAGCCCCTGCACATGCCGTTCGGTGTGTTCATGGGCCTCGGCCGTCGGCTCAAGGTGACCTAGCCAGCTACGGCCCGGAAGCTTCCTGGACCAGCGCTCATCTGATCACCATCTGTTCATCTCTTTCATCGTGACGGCAAACCCTGCATCTTCTTCTCTTCTGTGTTCATCCGACCTGTCACGCTCATCGTCACGCACTGCGTTTCGTCTTCACTGCCGGTCTTTCAGTTCGCGCGATCGGGACGATCGCTCGGCAGCCCCGGGTAGTGTCACGGACTCGAAGACGACAAAGTGGGCAGTGGCGCGGCATGGAGCTCTCGCTCTAGGCCCACTGCCATTAAATCATTCCATCGCCATCTGTTATGTAGTACTCTTCACCATGCTTGCCGTCACGTAACAATATCTGTCTTTTATAAGGCTTGACGTATGAAATTAAATGGATAACATTTCATCTTGTCTTTCACGCGGTGCACTTGAGCTCATAATTAAAGAACACAGGTGATCAAATTAGATCCCTCTAACGTGGTGGGATGTTAAATCCCAAGTATAGTACCATTTTACGCTGTATCAGCTTAGCACATGAATGGACAAGCATATGGCATTCCAGTACTGTCCTGTTTCAAAGCTACATCTCAGCTGAAGCGCACACATTCAAAAAAAAGTTTAGAACACCCTCAGGAAAAGTAAAATTAAGCCAAGGACACCATCTAAAACATAATAGATAATGAGGCCACAAAACATTGGTCCATGGGAAAAATGACTCAAGTAGCTTCCAATAATAAGGAAGTGACTATACAGATGCAAAAAATTTCCCATACATATATCCCAAGCTTAAGAGGTGTGTTGAATAATTTGCCTCCTTGTCTATAACATGCTAATTACTGAAAGTGAAAGATATTATTATAAATGAAGCTTCAGATGTCTTTTTTCAGAGGTGTAATTCATTTTTTTATATTGTCCCCCACTTACACTGATGCCCTTGCATCATCGATGCATTATTCTTGTTTACATGCCCTCAGAGAAGAATGAGGCTGATGGCCCCAACTGGACACTAAAGATCTTCAAATGTTTCTTCAGCTACGGTATAGCCTGTAGCTACAAGGCACTAGGTCAGAACTATTGGTGGGTGACGCAGAACATCCCGAAATTGCAGCTAATTCAACATGGCGGTATTGCCACCTAACTTGTTGTCATGCCAAGCATTGTCACATTAAATGATGGATTTTTTTAGGACAAACTTTAAGAAAAAGTGCACGGTCCTTCAGCACCCTCAAGTTCAAGAATGCCCGCAATAACAGTCTGCTTAATGTGACAATCATCAAAAATAAATTCATCCACATGTGCCACGAGCTCAGATGCGAGATGCAGACAGTGGGCATCCACTGCACTCCTCATCTTTCACACTCAACACAGCTGGATCTTGCATGTACGTACAGTTTGTACCCACCTTCTGACTGGAAACATAATATACCCATTACTTTAAATTGGACTCATTCGATGGTGGATAATGATAGGGAGAACAACTTCTGCCATCCAAAATTTGGTTTCGAAAAACTTTTATAACCGTACACTCATGTATACTAACATTTTCCTTGTGACTACTTCAATATCAGTGGTGCCATGTGCAAAATGAAAATATGAAAAGTGGGAACATCAAACTTTCTTTTCATTGTAACGTCTTTCCCTTTCACGAGGTGATAAATGTGTTACAGACCAGGAGGTAAAAAATATACTAATCTCCCCTCGTATAAACAGAATCCACCAATACCATCTGTTTAATGAAACAAACCTACATAACACAAAAACACTACATATATACTATATCATGAAACAAGAGTAAGAGTTTTGTACACAGACCACACGAACAACACAGCAGCAAGTGACATACAATATTAGTTTCATTTCTCCATATTTACTATACTCAAATACAACTTAAGAATGAAGTGGCAGATGCCTCTCAAAGGACCAGGCATTGTAATGAGCATGGAGGAGGAGGACACAACCAGCAGTGCATGAGAGTTTTGATGATGACGATGAGATGTGAGCCCGTTAACAGGCCAATGTGATCCATTAAACGTCTGCGTATAGAAGCCGAGCACATCGAGCACTGCCACAATGAGATTAGCAATAATGAGAATGACAATGTCTCTAATGAGCTATTGTAGACGCCATGGTAGAGGGCTCCAGATTAACTTCAAGTGCATATGCACTGACAAAGCACAGCAAAGAGGCGTGTTTTCCACTTCACCTATATCAACATGTGGCTGCTCTCGCCTGGATTTGACTCAGCTTCCCTGGGCATAGACCACAATGGAGTGAATAAATGTCCATCCAAACAACTGTGACGTGACAACTAAAGAACTGAATATGGACAGGTAATAACAAAAAGCAAAGTGGGCCATATATGCCCTCTTCACTGTGTGAACATGCCGCCCTTCTGAAAACAAACATAAAAATAAAAAGACATGAAGTGTCACCTGCTGAAGAAATAAACAGCCGAAACACTAGTACACCTTCATTCACAGAAATGGAGCTACTTGTCACAAGGCAACGGGTGTGGTAGGCATGCGGCAACCGAATTATATAGTGTGCGCCAACCTGATTGGCTCAGGTCGTCGTACCTTCCATGCAAACAACTTGCGAAGTGAATTTTAGAGAAGCATTTGCCACTTCATTCTTGAGTTGTATTCAACTATAGTTTACACAACACACAAAAGAAAATACTGCTTCTCAAAGGAACACTCAGTCCATGTACACATAATTTCTGTTCTTAGTAAAAATATGTTGCATTGGCCTTTCTAACCATTCTGTTATTCTGTTAACCATTCTATTTACTAGGGCCGCCTACCCGTGTGTGTTTTTTTTCTTGCAGAAATGAAGGGTTTATTTGAGATATGTCAATAAAAGAATTCCAAAAAGTTCCTATAGTTAGACGAAAGCTATACATTCGAAAAAAAAACAATCCGATATGCACTGCAAACTGCCTTCAAAAATCTTTCCTGACCGAATGCTTCGTCGGATCTAACATCTCTCAGGACACCTCGGGCGTTTTAAACTTGTTTACCAATAGACATCGGCTTTGCGACCAATATCAGATATACAATATGCAAAATATACCCACTCCAGCGGGCCGATCACGTATCTATAGGGCCGCTTACCCGTGTGTGTTTTTTTTTTCTTGCAGAAATGAAGGGTTTCTTTGAGATATGTCAATAAAAGGATTCCAGAAAGTTCCTATAGTTGGACGAAAGCTATATATTAAGAAAAAAACAATCCGATATACACTGCAAACTGCCTTCAAAAATCTTTCCTGACCGAATGCTTCGTCGGATCGAACATCTCTCAGAACACCTCGGATGTTTCAAACTTGTTTACCAATGGACATCGGCTTTGCGACCAATATCAGATATACAATATGCAAGATATACCAACTCCAGCGGGCCGATCACGTATCTATAGGGCCGCTTACCCGTGTGTGTTTTTTTTTTCTTGCAGAAATGAAGGGTTTCTTTGAGATATGTCAATAAAAGGATTCCAGAAAGTTCCTATAGTTGGACAAAAGCTATATATTAAGAAAAAAACAATCCGATATACACTGCAAACTGCCTTCAAAAATCTTTCCTGACCGAATGCTTCGTCGGATCGAACATCTCTCAGAACACCTCGGATGTTTCAAACTTGTTTACCAATGGACATCGGCTTTGCGACCAATATCAGATATACAATATGCAAGATATACCCACTCCAGTGGGCCGATCACGTATCTATAGGGCCGCTTACCCGTGTGTGTTTATTGTCTTGCAGAAATGAAGGGTTTATTTGAGATATGTCAATAAAAGAATTCCAGAAAGTTCCTATAGTTCGACGAAAGCTATATATTCGGAAAAAAACAATCCGGTATACACTGCCAACTGCCTTCAAAGGTCTTTCCTGACCGAATGCTTCACTGGATCGAACATCTCTCAGAACACCTTGGATGTTTTAAACTTGTTTACCAATAGACATCGGCTTTGCGACCAATATCAGATATAAAATATGCGAGATATACCCACTCCAGTGGGCCGATCACGTACCTATATATAGGGCTGCCTACCCGAGTTCAGGTGGGCTATACTCAAGAAGCATGGAACAGGGGTTGGCAATGGGGAAGGTCGCCTCCCCCCCCCCCACATTTTTCAGGGGAGATGTGCCCCCCAATCGCCGTTTGCTTCTACTTGGATCAGATTTCTGAAAAGTTTCAGTTATATATAAAGGCGGCGACAAAAATGATGCTGCCAACTACCGACTAGTGTCAGTTCTCCCAGTGTTTTCAAAAGGTCTTGAAAAAGTTATTCTGTCTCGTCTCGACCCCTTTTTTACCAAGCATAAACTTCTTTCTGAATGTCAGCATGGGTTCAGAAAAGGGTGCTCTACCGAGTCCGCCCTTTTGATTCAAAAGGAATTGATACTCAAAAACATGGATGCGAATAAACTGACGCTTGGGGTGTTTGTAGATTATAGCAAAGCTTTCGACTGCCTCAACCATACTGTTCTCCTTAATAAACTGTATCACTATGGCATTCGGGGCGTACCCCACTCACTATTAAAGTCGTACCTTGCAACACGCATGCAATCTGTAGTTATCGATGGCAGTCTGTCGTCCTTTAAAGAAATACCATGCGGCGTCCCTCAAGGCAGCGTTTTGGGACCGTTTTTGTTCAATATCTATGTTAACGATGTGGTTCGTATTGATAAGCATGCCAAGTTTGTTTTGTACGCTGATGATACCAGCTTGTTTTTCACATCAGATAATAGTTCTCACCTACTGCATACCGCTAATGAAACTCTCTGCAAATTGCTTGATTGGTCGAGCAAAAACTGTTTAAGAATAAATCCTAAAAAATCAAAAGCCATTCTGTTTGCTTCAAAAAACAAACCAGTAAGTTTGATTGGCGAGCTCCGTTTGGGCAGCTCTACAATCAATATAGTCAAAGAGCACAAGGTTTTAGGAGTGGTACTATCGCACCGTATGACTTGGGATGCGCATATACAGCAACTGGTGAAAAAACTCTCTTCCGCTGTTGGCTTAATACGTCGATCTCGAGATATTTTTCCAACTAACATTAAACTTCAAGTTTTTCACTCCGTCTTTCGGTCCCACATTAACTACTGCACGTTAATTTGGGCCACGACTACTAAAAAAAACATAACTATACTACATAGGCTCGAAAAGAAAGCTGTTCGTTGCATCGCTAATGTTTCATACCTTCACAACACTCATGACCTCTTTACTCAGTTCAAGTTGGTCAATATACAACAGATTTACGATTACCGTCTACTATACCTGCTGTACTTCTCTAGTGTATCTTACCAGCAGTTCCTGAAGGAGCTGTGTACTCTTACTTTGCAAACTCGCACATATCGAACCAGGTCGTCTGAGGAATGGTTTGTACCGCGGCCACGCACTTATTATCTTCTGCAAACATTAACGTACAACGTACCATTTCTATTAAACATGATTAAAACGCAATTTTCTGGTTCCATTGCCCTAACGTGCACCGCATTGCGCAGCATGTTTGTTTCTGGGCAATTTTCTAAGACTGTTTTATGATTTTGAGTGGTAATTGTGAAATTGGGCATACAGAGTGAGTGTGTGTGTGTGTTTGCCTTCTCATCGGGATCTCACATGTCAAACTCTTTATGGTACTAATTTTTATTCGTTTGTTGCGTAGTTTGATTGTAGTGCACATTGTTCTTTTGTGGCGTAGTTAAGTTGATGAATGAAGTCCGTGTATTCCATTACAATATTCACTTGCATTTTAACTATTGTACTCAGTAAGTAGGACAATGTATGTAGTCTGTTGCACATTTCATTTGTATTTGAATTATTGAAGTGCATATGAAGTCGCTGCTGCCAAAATGGTTCCCTGACCTAGTCAAGCTGTCCTCAAAGCTTTTTGTCACGGAAGCCATCAACATTGTATCAATGTTGAAAATAAATTTTTTGATTTGATTTGATTTTGATATTAGTTCTAACCTCTTTTAATACCAAAGCACAGTGGGCTGCATGAGCTGCTTGGCTTAGTAGTCAGTTGTAAAACATTTGGTATATGAGTAACCTAAACCGGTCATGTCCCTATAGAATTCGATGGACTATATATCGACCTGACCGTGTACATGATCACGATTAGCAGAATTTAAACAAACTATGCACAGGCTTTTTTAATGGAATTGATCACTCCTCGTGCATACAGCTTCCCACCTATAAGCTCCTCATTTCAATTAATTTTATATTGCCATAAATCTTTGCACCGTTTGTTCATTCGCACTCACAACCTCCGGCACGCGGCTTTATCATTTTGTTTTGGAATGCGAGGTGCGACCAGACTTATGCCGTTGATCATGGCCACGTGCAAATGATTCCACATTTTTCCAGATTCTTGCTGCTTTTGGTTCTCTATCTCGAAGGTTCCTTGCCAGCTTTAAATTCAGCACGACCAAGAACAGCATGGCAGTCAGGTCGATGACCGCCGAGCACGCATGATTAAGCCTATTGCAGCCGCCGAGTAATTCAGTTCTTAGTGGGCGTGAGTCAGCCCCTTAAACAGTTAATTTTGGAAGCCTTTTCGTTGTCTTCCTGACAGCTGGAGTGTCGTCACCGCATCGTGATACTTTGCATCAAGCTTTGAATATTGAATATATATATATATATATATATATATATATATATATATATATATAAATTTATTAAGTAAATGAGCATTAAATAAATAAATAACAAAATAAGCTGGAAGTCCTGCCCTCCCACTAAAAAAATTGAGTTCCGGAGTCCCTGGCTACACTAATTGTCTCTACCATAGCCCAAACCTTCACCCGCTGCCATTACGACCTGGACGCGACAGCGGTGTGCCAGAGAACACTGCGAAACTATAATTATAGAGGTCCTCGATCACCTCGATCGAAGCACCTCGATCGAGGGCGCGGTTGTGCTACCCAGTTCCGCGTTCTAGCGCACACTAGCAGTTTATTTTTGAGAGCCTCTTCCTCCTCGTACCTTGCAAACTTCTGATTTCTTAACATAAATTCTTTCAGTGCATCAATTTACCTATTCAGCAATCTATATTCCCCCTCTGCTGGTCCTAAGTCGCTGATTTCAGGTCAGTGGCAATATAGTACTTATGTTATCTACCACGCTCCGTGCCAGAAAATACTTTTTTGCAGCAATTACAGACTTTTCAAGCAATTGCTGCATTTAGGGGAGTTCTAAAAGAAGTGTTTATTTTATTGTAGATAACACAGAAGTTGCTGTTTACAGCGCAGAGAACAGGGAAGGGCCCAGCGTTATTTATGATCAAGAGCCGCGCATCAGGAGCTTTTATATTTCGAAACCGAAACTGAAAACGTTCTAGCGTCGTCTGACGGCAAGGCCCAGACTTTATAGGTGCTTCCTGTTTGTCGTAAGCCACACAAAACTTTCTGCTTAAAGCACTAAGTAAAAAGCGCAAAGCACAATCAGGCACCGCGCGCCACTATAGCTTCCATCTTTGAAACCGAAACCGAAGGCGATTTGTCACATAGCGACTACTTTGTTTATTGCAGTGGCGATAAAAAATCGCAGAACACTTCAAACATTTAGGTTACAGCGGCACCATAAAGCTCATACATGGAAGAGCCCACAGAGTTACACTAAGCTACCCTATTCACACTCTATGGGCAGTCACAGGTGCAAGACCGATTTGAGGGGCTAGTTTGTTCTGCTTATGTTTGACCAACGCTCTGTGGCACAGCTTGACACGGAACTCATAACTATTTCCCATTCAAAGTAGTATTTGTAACTTTTCAACTATAAGTATTTCATAGTGTGTAGAGCACCGCGTCGTCTGCTACTACATGCGGTCAATCAGCAGTCAACTGGATGGCCGGATGCGCTGCACGAGGAGGCTGCGACATGGAGCGGTATAGAGATCACGGTCGGAGACGCAAGTTCTGCCGCAGGAAACAAACAGACGAAATTGAACGAATAAAACGTATTTATTATTCTGGTTTTTAAAGAAGAGGTCATCATCATCATCGTATGCAGTGCCGTGTGCGGTGCGCGTCGCCAAGCCAATCCAAGTCTGCGGTCGTTTGCGTCCAACGTTTGCGTCGTCACTCGTGTCGGTGTGTGTGGTTGTTACAGTTCTTAGACTGTGTGTTTTGCAGCCACATGTGACACTTCCACTATGGGTTCGTCTGCTGCGGCGAGCTATGCGTACGTGAAATACTTCGACCGACGGCGCAAAAGCTATCGTACACCTCTCTATGTCGTCCTTGTTTCCTTTGCGCTACACCTATCCATGATGCCTCACCGACTGGCGTTAGCGACCTGGCAAAAAAAAAAGACGTCTACTGGCGCGGCGGAAAAGATGAGAATTAAGGCATTCTATGCCGCCTAAGTAATGGAGCTTGAGGTGAGTTTTGCAGTTACTTCGCTACGTGGTCAGATTTCAGAAGTGCCAAACGTGTGATGCGTGTAAAGTCAAGCCTAACGCTTTTAGCAAAGCTTGGTGGCGTTTTACATAAAGTCGATGCACATGCTTTTTTACTGTTGCGAGCACTTGCAGAACGCTTACGATACCACTTCCTCTGTGATTGCGATCCGAGCACGCAGCAGGCCAGCGCTTGCTTCCCAAAGAAGGGAAAAACTGCGTGGTCGCGTTGTAGCAGGTCTCGACGTAAGCGTCACTCTGAGCGAAAAAATATATCGGGATTTTTTTCATGAATTCAAGTAATTGCATGAGGCAGGGAGAAATTGGCTGTGTTCAGATCTGCTAATTTTTCGCATCATATGATTTTTGGAAAGCAATGAACGCGACACACTAACTGATCCGTTTCCGTAGCTTGCCCTGTGTTTGCGGTCGCTTTCATTATTTTATCTCTCATTTCTTGTGTTCCAGTAACAAAAGCGGAGCTTATCCAGAGGAAGTCGAAGAGAAAAATCACTGCAATGGACCTTGAAGTCTGAGCCAGCAGCAACAGTTGCACAGATACATGTATGTACTGAGCGAAGTTTTACTGCGGATGCCTCTGCTACTGCCACTCGCACGCTTACCAGTCGCAATATGTACATTACATAGCAGCATACTTCAGAGCCAGGCAGGCGTCTCTGTTTGTGTGTGTCTAAAATATTTATGGTTGCGGGAAGTAGCCAGGCTCCCGTCAGCAACAGAGAGCTTTGTAGCGGATCTTTGAATTGTAGTATAGAGATATTGCTTAAATGCTACCATTGTAAAAGATTGCGTAGGACACTAGAGAACCGCATGCGGAATGGAAGCATCGTTCTGTTTTTTGTTCTCTCATATATTGTGTGCTTCATGTCAGGTCAAAGTTCCATTTTTCGTATTGCATCCTCGCATTGTTGTCTAAAATATTTATTGTTTGGGGGAGCAGCCAGGCTGCCTTCAGCAACAGAGAGCTTTGTATCGAGCCCACCGATACGGCGTTGCGGGACAGCGCACTTCTCTCACTGCAGCACGTGTCTTAGCTTCGGCTTGCAACTCGGTGGCCTGTTTTCTCAGTGCCATGATACTGGCTTAATGTATGCATTGCTGGAAATTTATAAGCCCTGCTATTCTTCTGTTATGCGGCATACCAAAGCGAATCGGGCCACGTGAGACACGAATAGGGCCTCTGATAATTATTATTCACGAGGGGCGATAATTATTATTCACGTGTCTATCGAAAACGCCGGTGCTGCGCTGTGGGCTACAACTGCGGTGGGCTCTCTCCGGTCGGGGCGGCTCTTGTCGAGACACAATTACTGGAAGGCACCGTTCCCCTCTTCCCGTCATCTGTCCATCGTCGGTCGCTTCTTGCAGGGAACCAGTCAAAGGGGGAAGGTCATTTGCATCGAGCCGAGCGTGGGAAGAACAGGCTCCTTCCCAGCTAGTCATCCTTTCATTTTGTGCAGTCGTCGGCCACCTGATGACGCTGTCGAAATTGCCGCTGCTGTTGCTGCGCCACCGTGGTCATCCCTGTCGATGGGATCTGCACCTTAATCCTCTTCGGCTGGTGTGCATTCCGTTCATAACAGGCCCAACGCGGACGCCACCGAAAGCTCCCCATTTGACTTTCAAACAAAAGGGTTGCTGTCTACTCTTGTAAACGGAAGGGCAGCCACACAGAACAAGCAGGGATGGAGGACTAAAGCTAGTGGACCAAGCTGAAGGAAGAAAAACCTCTGAGAGGGAATGGAAGGAGAGGAGCATGGAAAAGTAGCTAGTTTGCCATATATGTAACTCCAATATAATGTCTTTTATTAAAGATTGTTTGCGGTTGTGTGTTCCGAGGACGGTGCCTCACAACAACCTTGGTAGAGGACATTTTCAGCCAGAGGGTGGTCGGGGCCCTTTAAGTAGTGGCTGCCGGCTGGCGTGCATGTGTGCTCTGCCAAATTCGTTGTTCAAAATTTTTATTCTCTACGGAGGTCATTTTCATTTCACAGCTGAAGATGAAGCATAACCTTGCGTGTGCCGATTCGGTTGTTGCCATAAAGCTTGCTGCTCGGGTCTTCTGCCACAAGTGCTTAAAATACCTGAGAAATGCCGTATGCATACTTCACCTTGCATTTGACTCATCAAAAAGAA
Source organism: Amblyomma americanum (assembly GCF_052857255.1). Classification (NCBI taxonomy): domain Eukaryota; kingdom Metazoa; phylum Arthropoda; class Arachnida; order Ixodida; family Ixodidae; genus Amblyomma; species Amblyomma americanum. The sequence goes on from NC_135507.1 coordinate 89,393,602, forward strand.
AAATTTCCCAGTGTGGATCATCATGCCTGCACACACAGTGCGGGGCCGACATGCAAGGCCAGATTTGAATGCCTTTCATTCGAGTGCTAGCTCTGCAGTAAAAGCGATAGCATACAGACACGACGTGCAGCTAAATTTGTACAGTGCACGCACTTCAGAAAAATGTTCAACCAGCTGATATGCACGCTTGTCAAAATATTGCGTGCATTACTTTCTAGCAGCAATATTAACAGCTGGAGGGCGGCAGACTACAGTTGAGTGGAACATATCCTGATTGTTTTCTGCTTACAGCCCACAGGAATTAGTTCACAAACAGAAATTGCAACTACCACAGGAGAGTCAGTATAGGCAGAGTCGATCATTGGCGCCCAAGTAATTAGTGTGTAGTTAACAAATATGCAATAATCTGAGACTACAGCATGTTGTTTGAGCAGTGCATGCGCAGTTTTTTCCTCCTCCTCATCATCAGCCTCACTACACCTACAGGGCAAAAGCCTCTCCCATGTATTTCCAATTAACGCTGTCCAATTAGTCCTCCTATGTGGTGTCAAATGCAAGTCTTTAGACTGCGACTGCCCGTCACATATGCTTTAGAGGATATCTCGAAGCTTACATGCAGACTTCACGACAGCACACAACGCACTGAAGGACATATACTTGCGTTGTTGCCGCCGATGTATGCATCTGAGTGCAAGAATCCGCGGCTGCCCTGAATAACTAACGTCCTTTTTTTCGCTCCCAAGCATCAGATTTCTACCGTACGCATGCGAGCAATGAGACGCAACAGCAAGCAAAGCAGTAGAGGGCACTCGCCTTCCGTGATCCATGGACGGCCTTGGCGCCATGATTGCCAGCAGGCTGGTTCTGGCGGCGACCAGTTCATGTGAGCATGATGCACCTTCCGGTCAGGAGTGAATTTTCTGGCAGCGAACAGACTCTCCGAGCACGGCAATTTGAAAAAGCCCAATGATAATTTAAAGATTTAAAGATGTATAGACACCATATTTTGGTGGCATGTTTTCTTCCCTACAATGATTCAGAAGACACTACTATGAATGAATCATCATGTGGTGTTTGCCTGAGACCTATAAATAATTTATAATCGGATTTTTCTGCCATGCTTTCTCGGTTTCAACAGCCGAGTGAAGACTGTGATATCAGAGAGGTTATATGTAACGTGAAGCATGGAAAAAATGCGATATAATTGCTGCTTGATCGTTTTAATTCACTACAGTGTTGAAGCCAGCCTTCCTCAATAGTCGGAATGACAAATGAGGCAGCACCGATTATATTGCAGTTTTTCATGCCTCGCATGACCTATAAGCTCACTTTGACGTCATAGTCCCCATTCAGCTCTTAAAACTGAAACGGCGCGAGAAATTCGATTATAAATTATTTAGTAGTCATGGGAGAGTCTTCATCATCATCAGCCAGATTACACTCAATGCAGGGTGAAGGCCTCTCCCATGTCTCTCCAATTAACCATGTCTTGCCAGCTGCGCCCATCATATGCCTGCAAACTTCTTAATTTCATACGCCCACCTAACCTTCTGCCGCCCCCTGCTATGCTTTCTTTCTCTTGGAATCCCTTAAGCACCAACAGCTATCTTACCTTCGCATTACATTCCCCGCTCAAGCCAATTTCTTCCTCTTGATTTTGGCTAGGATGTCATTAACCCGCGTGTGTTCCCTCAACCACTCTTCCTGCTTCCGGTCTCTTAAAGGAGTATAGACACCTAATTTTGGTGGCATGTTTTCTTTTCTTCAATGATGCAGAAGACGCTACTAGGCATGAATCACCATGTGATGTTTGCCTACGACCGCTAAATAATTTATAATTGTTTTTTTCTGTCATGCTGTTTCAGTTTTGGAACAGCCGAACGATGGCTCTGATGTCAAAGAGGGCTTTTCCTTCACGTGAGCCACGGAAAAATGTCCATAGAATCGCTGCTTCATTGTTCTAATTTACTGCAGTGTTGAAATCAGCATTCCTCAATTGCTGGAATGACAACAAATGTGCAAGCAGCGATTATATTGCTGTTTTTTCATGTCTCGTGACGTGTAAGCACACATTGACGTCACTGTCCTTGTTCAAGTGTTGAAGCCGAAACTGGACGAAAAATAAATGCTATTATAAATTATTAAGCGGTCGTAAGAGATTACTAGCTGCTACTCCATGTATAATAATGACTTATGCATCATTACAAGCAAGAAAGCACGCACCCAAACGGTAGGTGTTATACTGCTTTAACGTTACGCCTATCATTTTTCTTTCCGTGGCTCACTGCGTGGTCCTCAGCTTAAGCTGAACCCTTTTTGTTAGCCTCCACGTTTCTGCCCTAAAGGTGGGTACTGGGAAGATACAGCTGTTGTACACATTTCTCTTGAGGGATGTTGGTAAACTGCCATTCATGACCTGAGAGACCGTGCCATATGCGCTCCATCGCAATCTTATCCTTCTAGTTATTCCCTCATGATCCGGATCAGTTGTGACTATTGATACCTGCCTTAAATAGACGTATTTCTTTACCTTTTCCCTTACCTCGCTACCAATTGTGAACTGCTGTTCTCTTGCTAGACTTGAGAATAGGAGAATACCAGAAGGTAATCCTTGTATAATAATACCTGATGCCTCATTAGAAAGCAAAAACACACACCCAAAAGATGAGTGTTTATACTCCTTTAAAGCTAGTTGGTGCATTACAGAATGTGAGTCACCAGTGTTACCAGTAAAACCCTTTAACATCATATTTTGATCTGTTGATTGAAATCAAGTTTTTTTGTGTTCTAGTTAATGGTATTTCATTATTTCTTTGCTCCTTATTTGGAAAAATTATTTCTCGGGACTCTAACCAGGCCCAAGAAGTGTAATGTGATAGTAAGCAGAATATGTTTGAAAATCCTCTGAAGTTGCCCTTTAGTTTACCTTGTACATTAGTCTTTTGTAGCAAATGTGAACACATTTCATACTTTGCAGTCTTCCACTAGCATGGATCCTGCTGCACCAAAGAACCCGGATATCTTGCTGAGGTCAGCAGCCACGTATGAAGGTGTCGCATATTTAGAATGTAAGACAAGTGGGCTTTGATGCCCCATTGGCCAGTGCTGATAAAGGAGCAAAACACAGACGGAAGACGAGGCTGACAAAGTTCAGTTTGGTGCTCAGGAACGCTTGGCTACCGGGGTGCGCCGTGCTAACAAAGATTGTGGCCGTCCACACTTCTTGTTTGATTTGCGTCTTTACACTTGTGGAGGGGCTGGGTGCTCAGTGCGAACAAGAAGTGTCGACGGCCACAATCTTTGCTAGTACAGCGCACCTCGGTAGCCAAGCGTTCCTGTGCGCCAAACTGAACTTTGTCAGCCTCGTCTTCCGCCTGTGTTTTGCTCCTTCTTCAGCACGGGGCGCTGGGGCATCAAAGCCCAATTGTCGATCTTACAAGAATGAATTTGTAAGCTTGAAATGCTTTTAGCTCTCATCCTTGATAAATGCAGGCAAACAATCTAGAAACCGGAAACATGGGATGAGCATCACTTCACACCTCTCGGAAATGGGAAATTTTCTGTCCGAATAATATGAAGCAGAAAAAAAAATGCCTGCAGAGCAGCCCTAGGTACAATTTTAACCTGTGGCAGCTCAGAGCAGTTTTGCTTAGCAATGGCTTTGTGGTCGAAATGTAGTTTTTGTTTGTGTTCTAGTTGTTGACATTTCATTATTTTGCAGAATTATTTCTTGCAACTGAGACAAGGTTCAAGAAGTGTAATGTGATAGTAAACTCAAAGTGCTTTAAAATCCCCTGGAGATGCCAATTAAAGGAACACTGAGGAGAAATTGAAGTTGGCTTGTATCGATAGAATATAAGCTCCTGATAACAAAAACACAACTCTTACTGAAAAACAAAGCTCTTGTAATGTAGAAAATAGCAAGAACCAAAATACAGGTACCGCCGCCACAAGCGTGATGACGTCATTGGACAAGAGACGCCACGTTGGAGGCATTTTCCTTCCTACATGAAGCTGCGAATCTGAGGCTGACAAAGGAAGGTTGCGCGGTTCAATATTGAAGTAAGTTTTGTTTTAAAACCGATAGTGCACTTTTATCACACAAGGAAGACAGACAAAAGACAACCTGAATGTTGGAAGCAAAGAAAGCCGATGCTTGGCGGCTCCACAACCAGCCAGGAGAGTTTCGACTTGTTATGGCGCTTCGCGTCTATGAGCTTTGTGTGCCTCATGGTTTTGTTTTTAACGCGTCTTGATTTACAAGTGCCGAACAGCAGAGGAACTCCGTGCCGCTTCAAGTGCTAGTTAACCTTTGAAGGAGCCTGTTAAGGCTGGTCAGATGATTGCCGCGGTCGATGAAAAACCATGATGACACGATGGTCGGTGATCGTACAAGGCAGTTAGCAGTATAAAGAGCACTTGTGTCGTCGTACGCTCGCCCGGCGAAACATTCCCGGCTGTGCCAGTCAACTTCAAACTACTTAATGGAAATCATTTATTAGGGACGGGAGACAAGGTACAAGGCAGTTAAAAATTGATGGCCTAGCTGTGTTAGGCCAGGATATACGTAGCGAAAGCGCGGAGACTTCTGCATCTGAAGAGTGCACTCACTAGATGCGCCTTTATTCAGGGTTAAATCTTGAGCCGTCGTGGCAGAGTGGTAGAGGCTCCGCCTCAAACTACAATGGCCCTGGTTCGATTCCGAGCCTCGGCACAGGTTTTTTTTTTATTCAGTGAGTGGGTGGGGGGTTTCAGTGGCGCGCATAGATGCCGCCACCGAATACGTTGGTTAGCGGATAAGCGCAGGCTCTGTTAAAGGGGCAGTTAGGAGAACTCTATCAAATTATTTTTGTTAGCAAAATCTGATAGTTCGGCAGTTCAAGGCTTTGTTGCCGCCTGTCCGGGAGTGAAAGATGCATTTATTTCAAAGAAATTTGGATTCAAAGTTGAAAAAGTTTTTCTCGCCACTCCGATTCAAACTCGGGAACTTTATGACATCACGGCGCACTCTTATGACGTTACAGGACGCAGTGACGTGAAACATGACGTAAACGCAGACTCCGCGATTTCTCGCGGCTAGCGGTGCGGTCTAGCAACAACCAAAATGAAAGCTACCGCCGCCACACGTTGAAGGCATCTATCGGGGGTTGCTACCATTGCTTCGTTTACGTTTGCACCAGCGTCTTGCCGGCGTTACGATGGATCCCGTTCCCGAGCCCGATGACAAAGTTCTCGCAAAAACTCCGGCCTGCATTTCAGCGACCTCTGCCCCACAGAGCGTGCGATGCCCTTGAGGGAGCACGGTTAGTTAGGCGCCGGCGGGTCGTTTCCCCCTTCCGCCGTGAGCAGCCGTTGCATATTAAATATCATAACCCCAGTGCGGGGAGTCTCGAAGGGCCAGGACAAGGTCGGCGCGTTGCGCCCATCGAAGGCTGGCCGGGGCTTTGGGCCCAACGCATTGTGATTCCTTGAACGGCGCGGTTGCACGGTACAGAAGACGGCGTCCAGGTCTCCCACGGTTGCAAGGGCAAGGTTATTTATTTTATTTTTTGCCAAAAAAAACGGATGCGTACTCAAGGGCGCTTGCGTTTAAATTTGGCGGCTTGAAAGTAAAGCCCACGCTTCAACGGCTTCCGCGCGTTTCCGGCAATACGGAGTCTACTGGATCGGGCTCTCTCGCCCTCTTGCATGTACCTTCATATGTGTACTGTGAATGGATTAAATTAGCCGAGAGCTCGAAAAAAACAGCTGCGTCCAACTGCCGAAGCTATTGAATGACGTCACAACACGTACCTCGCCGCAGAGCTGAGTCGGTCTGGCTGGGCCGGCGGTGGCTGGCGCACCCTTCGCAAAATAGAGACATGCTTAAAGTCTCCGCCAGTGCGATCAGAGTGCGCCGAAACTGCCGAACGCGTCGGCGGTCAAGCACAGCTGGAGCATAGAGGGTCTCGGTGTGGCCGACGTGACGTCGCCATGCAGCGCGCGCGCGCATTACTCCAGAGTGTAAACGCACCTTAACAGAGCCTGCGCTTAACAGCTAACCAACGTATTCAGTGGCGGCACCTATGGTAGCCACTGAAACCCCCCGCCCACTCACTGAAAAAAAAACTGTGCCGAGGCTCAGAATCGAACAAGTACCTTTGTACTTTGAGGCGGAGACTCTACCACTCCGCCACGACGGCTCAAGATTTAACCATGAATAAAGGCGCATCTAGTGAATGCACTCTTTCGATGCAGAAATCTCCACGCTTTCGCTACGTATATCCTGGCCTAACACAGCTAGGCCATCAATTTTTTTAACTGCCTGTTACCTTGTTTCCCGTCCCTAATAAATGATTTCCGTTAAGTAGTTTGAAGTTGACTGGCACAGCCAAGAATGTTTCGCCGGGCGAGCGTGTGAAGACACAAGTGCTCTTTATACTGCGAACTGCATTGTACGATCACCGACCATCGTGCCATGATAGTTTTTCATCGACCGTGGCGATCATTTGACCAGCCTTAACAGGCTCCTTCAAAGGTTAACGAGCACTTGAAGCGGCACTTGGAGTTCCTCTGCTGTTCCGCACTTGTAAATCGAGGTGCGTCAAAAACAAAACCTCGGGGCACGCAAAGCTCAGAGACGCGAAGCGCCATAACAAATCGAAACTCTCCTGGCTGCCTGTGGCGCCCCCAAGCATTGGTTTTCTCTGCTTCCAACATTCAGGTTGTCTTTTGTCTGTGTTCGTGGTGTGATAAAAGCGCGCTATCGGTTTTAAAACAAAACTTACTTCAATATTGAACCGCGCAACCTTCTTTTGTCAGCCTCAGAGATTCGCAGCTTCCATGTAAAAAGGAACATTCCTCCAAGGTGGCGTCTCTTGTCCAATGAATCACGCTTGTACTTGCGAGATTGCCCTGTGGCGGCGATACCTGTTGTTTTGGTCCTTGCTATTTTTTACCTTACAAGAGCTTTGTTTTCAGTAAGAGTTGCGTTTTTGTGATCAGGAGCTTGTACTCTATCAATACAAGGCAACCTCAATTTCTCCTCAGTGTCACTTTAATGCGCGTTTATATCCTGGCGTAACGCATGCGCGCGCACTGCACACCAACGTCACGTCGGCCAAAGCAAGACCCTCTATACTCCAACTGCGCTTGACCGGTGACGCGTTCGGCAGCTTAGGCGCACTCTGACCACACTGGCGGAGACTTGGAGCATGTCTCTATTTCGCGCCGAGTGCGCCAGCTGTGCCAGCCAGACCAGACTGATACGGTTCCGCGGTGAGGTGCGAGTTGTGACATCATTCAATAGCTTCGGTCGCTGGGCGGTGCTGTTCTTCTCGAGCTCTCGGCTAATTTGATCCATTCATAGTACACATCTGTAGGTACATGCAAGTGGGCGAGAGAACCCGATCCAGTGGACCCTGTGCCTCCGGAAACGCGCAGAAGCCGTTGAAGCGTCGGCTTTACTTTCAAGCCGCCTACTTTAAACGCGAGCACCCTTGAGTACCCATCCATTTTTGTGGCAAAAAAATAAATAAATAACCTTGCCCTTGCAACCGTGGGAGACCTGGACGCCGTCTTCTGTACCGTGCAACCACGCCGTTCAAGGAATCACAATGCGTTGGGCCCAAAGCCCCGGCCAGCCTCCGATGGGCGCAACGCGCCGACCTTGTCCTGGCCCTTCGAGACTCCCCGCACTGGGGTTATGATATTTAATATGCAACGGCTGCTCACGGCGGAAGGGGGAAACGACCCGCCGGCGCCTAACTAACCGTGCTCCCTCAAAGGCGTCGCACGCTCTGTGGGGCAGAGGTCGCTGAAATGCAGGCTGGAGTTTTTGCGAAAACTTTGTCATCGGGCTCGGGAACGGGATCCATCGTAACGCCGGCAAGACGCTGGTGCAAACGTAAACGAAGCAATGGTAGCGACCCCCGATAGATGCCTTCACCGTGTGGCGGCGGTAGCTTTCATTTTGGCTGCTGCTAGACCGCACCGCTAGCCGCGAGAAATCACGAAGTCTGCGTTCACGTCATGTTTCACGTCACTGCGTCCTGTAACGTCATAAGAGTGCGCCGTGATGTCATAAGAGTTCCCGAGTTTGAATCGGAGTGGCGGGAAAAACTTGTTCAACTTCGAGTGCAAATTTCTTTGAAATAAATGCATCTTTCGCTCTCGGACAAGCGGCACCAAAGCCATGAAATGCTGAACTATCAGATTTTGCTTACAAAAGAAATTTGATTGAGTTCTCCTCACTGTCCCTTTAATGTACCATGTACAGTCTAGGTCAAAAGTGTTAAGGCTACAGCATTCAGCCGCAGTGAAATCAATGTTCCTAGAATAATTCATGTAGCGGATCATTCAAAACTGTAGTCAAGCAGGAAGCTTCTGAATCGCAAGAAGAAACCTGGTAGCATTTCAAGGTTACTTGGTCTTTAATATTGCTGTAATGGCTCTGTTATGCGGCTGAAGCGAAAAGCCTTTGGCCTTAAGACTTCACCGACACTGTACATTACTCTTGTTTCAAATGCGAACACTTTGCACACTTTCGAGGCTTCCACTAGCATGGGTCCTGCTGCACCATGGAATCCAGGTGTTCTTGCTGAGGTCAATGGCCAGGTACGATGGCTTCTCATATTTAGAACTAGTTTGTAAGCTTGAAATGCTTTTAACTCTCGTTCTTGGTAACTGCAGGCAAACAATCTTGAAACTGTGGAAACGTATAGGGCTGAGGATCAGTGCACACCTCTCGGACACGTGAAATTTTCCATCCAAATGGCATGGAGCGGAAAAAAATTGCCTGCACAGGAGCCCCAGGCACAATGTGAACCTGTGACAGCTCAGGGCAGCTTTGCTTAATGAACTCTTAGATCACTAAACCACGACCACAACCTTTCACCTTTCATGTTCTAATTAGCACAGCCTCTTGTGCTAAGATTTAATTGCTGTGTTTTAAATATTCATAATCTTTAATCTGTTAGTTCTGTGCTTCCGAATATTTGGCAGCATTACTGTTGCCAGGGTGCAGTGGAGCCTGAAGTAAAGATAAAAAGGGTCATCTATGTTGTCAAAGGCAGCTTATATGATTGCACATAAACGTGACCTGGTGGCCCATCGTGCTGCTCACTCCGAAGAAGAGAGCGATGTGTCATGTTTTATCATTAGTAGCGTTTGCAAGGAAAACTGCCATTTTCGTAATGTTACATATAGGAGTCCTGAGGAATAGGATTTTAGCAGTTTTAATGTGGCAAATAATAACTCTCTCCCCAATCTTTTATAGGGCTTTATACAAAGCATATGTGCAGCTGTTTTATTGCAGGTCCACCTCGGGAGCGGAAATTGTCAGTGCAGAGCGGTGGCGCTGGCTTCTTTCCCAAGGTCGAGATTTCCTGTTTTGCAAGGACGCCACAAAACTTGTGTGGGGTTCCCCACAAAAGTGACGCTCCTTCCTGGTGATGCTCCTTCCCCGAAGAGCCTTAGGGGAAAGAGCGTTCAGGGAAGGAGCATCACCGGCTCAATATGCCGGCAATTCCTTAAGGGTGGTGGCATGCAGAAGCCTCGGATGAGCTCAGAAAAACTAGCAGCTGTGGGCAGTAAGCCTCTTTTATTTAGGTACATTTCCTGACTGACAAAGGCATTTATTTATTTAAGTGTGCATGACTTAAATACCTTTATTTTACAGCACCTGCATGTCTTCAATTTTGTCATGATTAATACTCTTTCAGATGCATTTGATGCATACATTAAAGCTGCACAAGCTGCCGAGGAGGAGAAAATGCGCAGAGCAGTTGAATTGCTACCTGGCGGACATGCTGAGGGCCATCAAGTAATCATCGCCTGCACCTGCCCCTGTAGTCAATGACTGCAGTCAGATGAAAATGATAAAATAAAGGCAGCAAGAAAAATTATATCATTGACTGCAGCCTGGTATTTAGTGCTGAGATGCAGCATTTGCTGCACTGAAGGGTTGCAAGTTCATTCAGGTAGCCTACATATTCAGAGCTATTAACTGTACACCAGAGTACGTGTTGCAAGGCCATTGTATCCCCATGTCGAGGCCCTCGTATCTGTACGAAGGTTACGTAGCCCTCGTATATACGAGAGACGGGAGTGACGCATATCCAATAGCGTATATATGAGGCACGTATCACCCGTATATATGTGTTTTGCCATACGTGGAGAGAACGCGTATGCCATACGAGCACGTTTCATACGACCATATATGTGGACACATATCCAATAATTGCGTATATATGAGACACATTTAACACATATATACGAGATTTTTCAATAGAGTGGCTTACTTATACTGGATACTCCTTTAGACAATTACTGCGCCTTTGCTTTTTTTCTTTCAGGACATGAAAGGGCGCAATGTCACAGTTCTTTCACCCCCTCCTTCATCCTTTCCCTTATGGCGCGGTTCGGGTGTCAGCGACATATGTGAGACAATTACTGCGCTATTTCTTTTCTTAAAACCAATTTTTATGCCGAACACGTTACCCTCGACGGTGGCTCAGTGGTTAAGGCGCTCGTCTTCTTAGCCAGAGTAACGAGAGTCGAACCCGACCGCGGCGGCCGCATTTCGAAGGAGGCGAAACGCAATAGGCGCCCATGAGCTTCGCGATGTTAGTGCACTTTAAATTTAAACTTCCAGGGTGTCGAAATTATTCCGGAGACCTCCACTACGGCACCTTCTTTTCTTCTTTCACTCCTTCCTTTATCTCTTCCTTTACAGCATTGCTCAGGTGTCCACCGAGATATGTGAGAGTGTTACTGCGCCACTTCCTTTCCTCAAAACCAAGGTTAATAATAATAATAATAATAACAATAATAATAATAAGTTTTTATGGGGGAAGGAAATAACGCAGTATCTGTCCCATATATCGTTGGACACCTGAACCGCGCCGCAATGGAAGGGATAAAGGAGGGAGTGAAAGAAGAAAGGAAGAAAGAGGTGTCGTAGTGGAGGGCTCCGGAGTAATTTCGGCCCCCTGGGGATCTTTAACGTCCACTGACTTCGCACAGCACACGGGCGCCTTAGCGTTTTTCCTCCATAAAAACGCAGCCGCCGAGGTCGGGTTTTTTGTATCCCTAGACCAAGCTAAGGCCTCTGACAAGGTAGACCATCGCAACCTGTTCTCCGTTCTGCAATGTTTTGAGCGGCCTGGCATCATCATTGAGCGCATTACCTTGTTGTACTCGGGCCTTACGGCCGAACTCTTTGTGACCGGGTCGGGCACCGCTCCCTTTCCAGTTACACGGGGCGTGCGCCAGGATGCCCTCTCTTTCCGGTGCTGTTTCTCCTCTCGTTGGACCCTCTGCTGCACAGCGTTGCCTCCAACGAACGCATCCGCGGCTTTCCATTGACAGGACAGGAAACGATCGTCGTCTCGGCCTATGTAGACCATATTTCCATTTTCGTCCGAGACACCCGGAGTTTTGAGGGCTTCCTGGCCGTGTTTAACACTTATGCGGCGCTGTCCGGCGCCGAGCTCAACGACAGCAACAGCAGGGCCCTTCGTTTTGGAGCCTTCAGTGATCCCCTACCGGTGCCCCTTCCTTTCGTGGACGGGGTCAGGGTGCTCGGGGGCGTTATCCCGCAGAGCGGTGTGTCCTCCCGGACATGGGATGAAGTTGTCGCGCACACGACAAGTGCACTATCCACATCGGCGCCGTTCGGCCTCTCCATGGAGGCAAAGATAGCCGCTGTAAAGGGCCGCGCGTGCGCCTTTGCGCACTGTGTTGCCCACGTAGCAGGGATGCCGCGCCGTACCGTGAATCGGCTTGCGTCCCCTCGTGGGCGCCTTTGTCTGGGACGGTGGCACGGCGCAGGTCGAGCAACGACTTTGCCAGCTGCCGCCTTCTAGGGGAGGACTCGGGCTGCCCTGTGTAGCCACGGTGGCGCGCGCACTCAGCGCCAACTTGTGATCTCGCTGGTGGAGAGCGACGCATACCTCGGGCGATCGTTATGTTCTATTGGATGAGCACGGCGCGTCGTGATTTAACGCCGGATCGACATACAGGCCCGCAAGCAGAGAGGCCTTTGGCATTCTACAGATCAGCAGCGGGGTTGAAGCTGTCTGTACCCTTTGATCTACCGGAAGTTGACCTGAGCTAGGCGCCTGCATCTCAGCTCAGCGAGATGGTCGCGTGCGCGCACCTTGGTACCGGCGACAAGAGGCACACCGCGGTACGCAAGTGGCGTACGTGGTGTACAAGTCGTCTCAATCTTGAGGTCCACGACTTTGAGTGGAGGAGGAGATGGAGCGTCCTCCCCTCGCGAGAACGACTCGCATCGTGAGGCAATGCGTCCAGTGCCCAGTGCGCGCAATGTGGAGCGCAAGAAACGGCGCGCCGTATTGTCTTCATGAGTCCCATCGCGCGGACAATGTGGCGATTGGTTTACCGCATATTTTCTGTTCGTGCCAGTCCAGGTGTCCGCCAACCACGCAGCCAGTTTGGAAAAATTGGTTTTATCTGCGCTATGTTTGTATTGTGGCGTCGGCGCTGTGTGGCTGAAGCCCGGCCGCAGCCGGCGAGGGCATTGTACCCGGCGTTGCGGACTCTGCGTCTCCTCATCTGGCAATAACTCTCTGACCGGCTTGCCGCGGATGGAGAGGCGCTGTTCTGCGGCGCTGGCACACTCGTTTCTTTGTCGTACGGGGGGCCGACTGGCTATACCGATGCTACGGTATTAGGTAGCGCCCCACCCCACTCGTGTCTGACTGTTGTGCAATTAGATTGTGGTTTGTTTGTTAGATTGTTATAGCTGTCCTGAGGGGTGGTCCTGGGAGTGTTCCCCACATCCCCCCCCCCCCGCGGAGGGCCACATGGGAGTAGCTTTCTGGCCTTAAGGGGCTGGGAGCTAGGAGCTCTCGCGGTGCATAGCTGTCGTAATGCGACTGAAGGAAGGCGGCTGCGTTTTTATGGAGGAAAAACGCTAAGGCGCCCGTGTGCTGTGCGATGTCAGTGCACGTTAAAGATCCCCAGGTGGTCAAACTTATTCCGGAGCCCTCCACTACGGCACCTATTCTTCCTTTCTTCTTTCACTCCCTCCTTTATCCCTTCTATTACGGCGCGGTTCAGGTGTCCAAAGATATACGAGACAGATACTGCGCCATTTCCTTTCCCCAAAAACCAATTATTATTATTATTATGACTGAAGGAAGAATTTAAAGGAAAGTACACGGTACTGCCCACTGGCGCAAGCTGATCCACAATCGCTGCCACGCGCAGACAGTGGGAGAGTTGAAAGGGATAGGAGAGGAAAGATTGAAAGCCGAGACGCGCGAAAACTTAGCTGTGGTTCTATACGGCTGAACCAAGAAAGACGAGCGAAAGCTCTGCTAAAGACCTAATTTTGGGTCGTGTGTTTTCTTGTTTGAAATGATGCGTAAGGCATAATTATAAATGCGTTAGCACCTGGCACTCTCCTAGTGCCGATAAATAATTTATTACCACTTTTATTTCTCGTGCTGTTTCGGTTTCAGCAGCCGGATGAAGATTGTGACGTCAACGTGTACTTATTGGTCAAGTGACACATCAAAAGACGGCAATATAAACGCCGCTTCCTCATTCATTGGCATTTCTGCTATTGAGGAAGGCTGGATTCAGCACTACACTAACTTCAATAGACGAGGCAGCGATTATGTGGACGTTTTCCCATGCCTGACGGGACACAGAAGTACTCTCTGAAGTCACAGCCATCGTTCGGCTGCTGAAAGGGAAACAGCACGTCAGAAAAAATTTGATTATACATTATTTAGCGGTCGTAGACGAATATCACATGGTAATTCATGCATAGTAGTGTCTTCCGCATCATTGTAGGGAAGAAAACATGCCACCGAAATTAGATGTCTATACTTCTTTAAGGTAATCACACGATGGTAAGCACACGCCACACGTTTTTATATAGCGAATGGCGCGTCCCGCCATTTGTCACATGATTCGATAGTTGCGAAGCGAGCGAGTGCCGTCAGCTCAACGCCCGCAGCCTAGGTAAAACATCCGAGGTAACGTTTTAAAACGAAAGAAAGCCTTTCTTGGCTAATGAGGGGTGTGGATGAAGTTGTACACGGAAGCTGCACACGGATGTTCTCTGCACGAGTTGTCATTCATGAGTTGTGTGGTAAATAAAACAAAAATGTAAAAGTTGATTGAGCAGCAGTTCTCAAGCAACGTATATGTAATCATATAAACCAGAAATTAAAAATAAAACCAAAAATTAAAATAAAGTAAAATGAATATAGAAATGAAAAATAGAAATAAGCAATAAATAAAAATAAAAACAGTAAAACGGACAGAAGAGAACAGAAATAATAATAATAATAATAATTGGTTTTTGGGGAAAGGAAATGGCGCAGTATCTGTCTCATATATCGTTGGACACCTGAACCGCGCCGTAAGGGAAGGGATAAAGGAGGGAGTGAAAGAAGAAAGGAAGAATAGGTGCCGTAGTGGAGGACTCCGGAACAATTTCGACCACCTGGGGGTCGGGTTCGAACCCGGGAACTCCGGATCAGTAGTCGAGCGCCCTAACCACTGAGCCACCGCGGCGGGGCACAGGAATAACAGAAAATTCTGAAAATTGAAAATTAAGGTAGAATGCGGACAGGGAAAGGCTTTCTCATTTGCGCTGTTAGGCAGACTTATTTTTTCTTGCGGGGAGTCGCGGACGCCTGAACCAACCAGATGCTGCGTCCTCGTTCCGCATCACGCGGGAAAATAACCATTGCTCCATTTTGATTGGGGAAGCATCCATGAGAGCAATGGCGTGCTTTCTTGCGCATGTCAGGGTGAAACGAGCGTTGTATGTTATTTAGCCATCTGAGACACGATAACCATCCGCGCAGATATTAGACATCTTTACCACACCGCGTACGTGCTACCATAACCAGAGTACCGCGAGTGCGCGCCTCGTCCCTGCGCATGCGCAGATCGCTTGGAGGGCGGCAGATGGCGCTGCGTAACCGACAGCCGCGTGCGCACCTGCCGCCGCATCGGGATCAATCAGCGCGGCCGCACTGGTGATGGGCGTGCTTCCGAACATCAACACGGTATGTGGAATTTGCGCTGAAGTTTTGCGGTGGCGATTGAAGCGCCATAATACACTGCCTAGCGAGAAAAGCAAGCAGTTTTGGGTAATACTATTAGTACTTTTGCGCGCCACCTTCAGGCGCTTGATGGCGTGAGCCTCCGCGCTCTGTCGAGTGCGCACGTGCCGTGCGTCAGCTATCTGGGCTACGCCAAGAGAACATAGGCAATGAATGCTGTCAGCCAAACACGGGTATCTAATCGCTCAGAATGTGTTCTCGTGTTTGCAGCGGCCCAAGCGGCTGACAAAAGCAGTTTTGAGTCAGCGAATGAAACAACTGCAGTGCCACCTTGGTAGCGCAGGTTCCCTATTCTAACGAAGTCTAATAGTTTACGAGTTCGACTGTCGCTCGAACCGCTGCGGAGACGCCGAGTACGAAAGACATGATTGCCGCGCATCTCAGCCGCGGGGAACTTAAAGTTGGCAAAATAACTCCGATTGAGCCTGGAAGGTAACTGCGCAATCTCGAGCTATGTAGAATTGCCTGAACGTGGCTGCGATCATTCTGGATAAAATTAGCCACCTCTCAGGTCCGAAAATTCCAAAAACCGCGTACCGGCAGCTTTGAGCTAGAACGAGCAAACAATACCAACCATCGCGGTATTGCGTCCTGTTGAAAAAGGATCACATGCTTATCGACGAAAAGTGAGGTGGGCAGAAAAATTTCTCACAGCCACTTCATTCTTCTCGCGTATGAATTATAACGCTCTGAAATTCCGCGGATTAAATTGTTTACCTGGGCCTCCTGTCCGTGCCTCGGCAGCATTGCTTCCGCTTCACTCTGTAGCAACTGCGGATTCTTTTCACGACGTTGCCGGATTGAATCCGCTTCACGTTCCCGCAACTCGACGTTCGCAGCACGCTTTTGTTGTTTCTTGTCCGCTTCTCGCTTGCGTAGTTCAACGCCTCAACCGTTAGAAACTAGCGTTCAGCGCTCGTACTGTGGCGGGGATCGTCCGTGGTGCAGCCCGCCTGTGCAGCAGTCGCGCAGCACTTCTCGGCTACTGTGCTTTGGAGCCGGTGACGTACATACCTTCGTGGGCGCCTTCGTATTCCAGTTGCCGTAGACGCGGTCGCCTCGCAGGTCGCTGACGTTGATGTCGCCGTTCCATCACACTGCATCGTACACACACCATCGACAAGGGAGTCTGAAGAGACAATGACGCGCGCGCAGCCAAGAAAGCCTTCGCAAAGACACTTTTGACTCATATCGCGTGAGCGCAGGAGCGATTAGGAGAAGCAGCAAGTAGTCTGATGCTGGCATCTGCTGCCTCCAACGCTCCGCCCCCTTCCGGTACCTTTCCACTCGACGCATGCTGTGCGATAAGTATTTCTCTTACGAAGCCTCCTGTAGTCCTATTTTCTTGTAGTGCTCAAGAGCCTTTCGAGTTCGACGCCGTCTCCGATAATGTTTTCTCGCTCGGAAGCTGATCGAGTCGCCTCACTCTCCACGTCTGGCCAGGTGCACTACATGGCCGCCTCGTTGTCAAACCGCTACCAAAGAACGTTCGCGCTCCCTGGCCGACACGACGCACGCAGTCAACACAAACCCCGATCAGTCGGTGATTTCTGTCGTGCCTACCAACACGCAACACACGTCGACGCGGCAAGGCAAGATGACACGACCTACGTAGTCCCTGCAACCACGTCACACTCTACCATTATCTTCGCCTCGACTGTGCGCGCCCCTCCCCCATCGCAGCAGAAGAGAGCGCTTAAGCGCTGGCCATCGCTGAGCGCAATACGCGCACAGCCCTCACTGACTCAGTACGAGCAATCCTCAATTACACGGCAGGTTGCGTCTGCACTCCTCCCGCACGCATCCTGCGCGGCTGCACTCCCGACCGCCAAATTAACCCAATCTATGTGCCCGCTCACGCGGGCAACTCTGGAAACGAGGGGGCCGACCGACTTGCCCAGGGATTAACAATCCGGACAGCTAGCCCTACGGATCCAAGCGCCCTCACTGAAACCCCCTGACTTTTGTCGGCATAACCAATTTTCGTAGATACGAGACGCCGTTATCCAACTCGACCGAGCACAGACCACTCTGCTCCGCAGATTGCAGACGCACTCAATTCTTAGACACTCAAGGCTATCACTACTCACCGATGGGGAATACGAGCTCACATCCCCAAATTGCAACCACGGATAGCCCGCCGCTCAGGTGCACATATTTTACGGATGGGAAAATATCCTGCCCCCACGGGCCCTCCAGGCAGCATCCTGTTAGGAAAGCTGGGACCAATACCTCACCTAGCCCAACAAGATCAATAAACTTTCACTCATTTCGTAGGCCCAGGACATCGCCTCCACCTCGGGGCCACACAGGACCCATCTGCCCTAATTCCCGACACCTGTGACAACTAAAGCTGTCTCTCTTTCTCCGCTTCTTGCCATCTCCAAGGCTTTCCGTTTGTTTGTGCCGCGATGCACACTACTGGGTTTTAATTAATAGGATATATAAAGCTTTCGCCTTGGAATCAAATGGATGATTACAAACGCATGGTTATATTACCGCTTCTAAAATGGCTTTCAGCTAACGACATGCACTACTACTCTTCGGGGCTGATGTCTCTCGTACCATGTCACTCCTTCACGAAAAACTTCAGAGTCCTGTTGACATAGTAGGCGAATGATATTGTACGACGTGAAGTTGCGGCGACAACGTTTTCACTCAGTTTACGGTGGGCAATGGGTGTCCAAACACAGACTCGGTGTAGCTTGCTCGTATTCTGCGTAGCGTCGACGTCGATTGTGATGTCAATCGTCGGTGAGCTACTCGTCTCGAATGCGCAGCCGGGCATGACATCGAGTTTATTCTGCGCACTGCACTCTAAACCAACCCGCGGTGGCTCAGTGGGTAGGCGCTCGACTACTGATCCGGAGTTCCCGGGTTCGAACCCGACCGTGGTGGCTGCGTTTTTATGGGGGAAAAACGCTAAGGCGCCCGTGTGCTGTGCGACGTCAGTGCACGTTAAAGATCCCCAGGTGGTCGAAATTATTCCGGAGCCCTCCACTACGGCTCCTCTCTCTTCCTTTCTTCTTTCACTCCCTCCTTTACCCTTCCCTTACGGCGCGGTTCAGGTGTCCAACGATATATGAGACAGATACTGCGCCATTTCCTTTCCCCAAAAACCATTAAATAATTATTATTATCACTCTAAACCAACGTTTTTAGTTAAGGACAGTGTGAAAACTGGCGCCCGGGAACCGGCCCCATTTCCGTTGCCGCTTTCATCTCAAAGAGACGCGAGCGCCATCTCTACGGTTTCGACAGTACCATGTTAGTTTTCATGGTTTTATCGGTGCCGCCGCAAGGCAGATTGGCAGCGCTTGGTCATTGGACAGTTTGCGGCAACTGATCTACCCTGGCTCGGGCATCGCCTCGTCTGCGCTCAGCGCGGCTGCTTCAAGCCGCGCACGTACACGTATTGCAAAGATCGCGTGCGCTCCACGCCTGCGGTACGAGAGGCCAGGATGCTCGCGCTTGAGCTTTTGGCTATAGATCTCTGCCGAAACTCAAGGCCCTTCTTGCCGCGTTACCACGCGGCAAAATCAGAGGTACAGTGACGTACCGCTTACCCCCTCTTAGTTTTAGTTCCTCGCGTGTGTAATATGCGGTTG
Organism: Amblyomma americanum; assembly: GCF_052857255.1. NCBI lineage: Eukaryota > Metazoa > Arthropoda > Arachnida > Ixodida > Ixodidae > Amblyomma > Amblyomma americanum. The sequence goes on from NC_135507.1 coordinate 89,412,302, forward strand.
TGCAAAGTAGACTGTAAACTTTCCTGTAATGATTAGATCACTAAAAGTTGAGTGTCTATAAACAAAACCTGGCAAAAAGCTTAAATAGACACTAAATGCTTTTACTATTTTTCCTTGCGGCATAAGCTCTTTTTGCTGTTTTCTTCAGCCACTTTCCCTATTTTAATGAGTCGAGATGAAAATAGGATCATACCGGTTGTTGAGGAATTTTCTATAAGTAAAGTGATCGATGCTGGAAGTACGGTAGCTTTACTTCTTTAATGAGTACCTAATCCGCATGCGATAAGGTGTTTGCCAAAGCGTCTTCTACGGGCCCAGCTAACGTTATCGTTACAAATGCCACTAAGCCATCTTGTTTCAATAATGCAAAAGAGACGAAGGCTAAAGTTACGTTTGTATTCATTTTCAATATGTTTCTGTAGCACACGAGCCACTCAATGTCTGCTGACGCTCCACAAACTGGAAGTAGCAGACAACGCGCCCCTCCCAAAACGACTCCACCTCCACCGCAAAGGCGGCAATCGTTTTGGGCCCAGTTTTTCAACTGCCGTTATTTAATAATGTTCAGCAACGTTTCTTGTTTAACGTTGGATAAAACAAAGAAAACTAACGTGGCACTGCCAAAAGCCTACAGATGGCGCGTTACAGTACAGAAGAAGAGTATCTGATCTATACAAATCAAGTCCAATGGGCAAAAAACCCCTTTCATGTTCTCTCGGATCTCCCCGAATAACACTCGGACCGAAAGAATGGACTAGGAGACAGGTGTACCTACACAAACGCACATTTATTGCCCCTACATGACACACACAATAGAACACAAAACTAACAAAACTAACACAAACACAAAGACTATAAATGCACAGAACCCGGGCACATTCTTACCAGTGTCTGCTACTAGCGTTCTAATGTTAGTGTTCGGCGTTCGTGCTCACGGTTGGATCGGTGCGGCTGCGGCGTTATATGATCCCGTAGCCTGCGTCGAGGCGGCGTTCGACATGCTTGGGCTGGCGTCACTGGCGGCGTCGTTGGCTGCGTCGTATAAGCTCCCGGTTCAAGCTCCCGTAGAGTTGATGCCGGTGTTGTTGGCGTTGCGGGCACCACCCGGATGGGTGGCAACAGCGCTGGAGACACCCCTGGTCGTAGCAGGTGGTAGCGTCCTGCGTTGATTCTCCGGAACGGGCTCAGGCACGGCAGGAGGTCCACGATGCGGAACCGTAAACGCGAGCTCACCAGAGCAGTAGCCGGCGTCGCTCTCTTTCAGCCCATGCGTCCCTAAACCGCCGGAGCCTTCGCTTCTCTGTTCTTCCCCCGTTCCTCTCTCTCCCTCGCTTTTTATAGCCTTGGCGTTGGTCCACGTAAGCCTTGTCGTTGTCTTCTTTTCTTCTCCACAAATCATCTCTCTCCACCTCACCGAATGCATCTCTTCTTCTTCATCATTTTATTTTTCAGTTAATCCACGTCGTCGTCTTCACCCTCTTTCCATCATAATTTTATGTTGGCCTCCTTATTATCTGTGACAAGGACCCTGTCTCTCAAGAGTTTTTCCATGAAAAACTGCTTGCTTCATACTAACCTTCAAGCCATCCAGACAACCGACTATCTTCTATGACGATTCTGGACCCAGCGCACAACACACCGCAGATGTCCAGCACACACCAAGAGCACACCACTAACAGAGCATACCAAACTGCGTTTTCAAAACACTAACACACCACTGCCGTTGTCCGTATCGAGTGCTTAATAAACATGTTGATGTCCACTACAAACTTCCTTGTATTATCACATAACAACAACAACATCAGCAACAACGACATAAATCCCAGAGATACATTAGCATACCAAAAACAACAAGATACATCCCAGAGATACCTAGAGCTGTTCTGTTGCCTCTACTCATGATGTCCGCTCCAACGTTATCTTCTGTCTTCATTGAAATTTTAGTTTATTTGTACCTTATCCAACGCCCCCAATGTCAATAGCCATTCTTTGAAATGGTAGGCCAATGGCTGGCATGTTGCCAACAGGTACGGGACCAATTCTTTTCTTCGAAACTGTGCGCTGGCACACGTCACACGAGCGAACAAAGCGTTTAACATCACTCTGAACACCAGGCCAGAACTCCTCGGTAATCCAACACACCCTTTTTTGGACACCCTGGTGTCTGGCCATAATAGCATCATGTCCTAAACGTAGCACGGTCTCGCATATCTCCCAGTAAAACCAGGTATTGCACCCGCCTTCCCGAACTTGATATGCATTCCCTGCGCAGAAGACCATTTACCAATTGATATTCGAATGACGTGCGACTTCTTTTTTTTACTTTTTCCCCGACACCTTCGAAGCAGGCCTTCAAGCTCGCGTCTTCTTTTTGCCTAATTAGAATTTTGCCTGGTGTTACGCTCAGGCACGTCGTAACAGGAGTAGGGTGTGGACGCTGCATTACTCGGGCTGTCGCTTGAGGTCTTGTCTCCACTGCCAACGAGAAACTGACTGCACCCGTCTGAGCTGTCGCGGGCCGTTCCTCCTTTTGATGTTCTTCAACGTCGAGCATCTTCCTCTCGGGTTCGGGGTCCTCGACACTTCTTGCACCCGTAATGTTTCCCAAGATGAGATCATAGAGATGTTGGTCTACGCATTTTACCACTACCTGCCCCAGTATAATATGGCGTGGACACTAGAATCCCGGCTTCAGGAAGGTACCTTACTGTGCTATCTACAAGAGTGACGACCGACGCTTCCCTGTGAGATCCTCGTCCTTCACCAGGCTTCTCCGAACCAAAACTGTGTTGGCTCCGCTGTCTCTAAGCACCAATCTAGAACGGTCCCCTATCTGCCCAACCACCAGCTGCATCGCTGCTTTCGACTTGGGTAATCCACTCACCGCCTCATTTTCCAGCGGCGTTTGCGCTTAGTTCAGCTGTGGAACTTCAGGTGGCGTGGCATGTTCTACCCTGCAGTTGAGAACGCATGCAGCTCGGTTCTGCGTTCTGTATCGGCACTCATACAGAGTATGACCCCTCCTCTTACAACCTTGACACACAGCCTGTGTTTTTTGGGCAACGCTACTAGTCCGACAGTCAACTGCACGGTGTCCCACCGTGCCACAGAGAAAACACCTTACTGGCGCCTTAGATACACCGCCATATGCTCTTGGTTTTCCCGTATCTGTCTCTAGGATCTTTTGGGCTTCCTCCTTTGCCTTACTCAAATTTCTTAGCCCTTGAGCCTCGAGGAATCGGTCTGCAGTGGCGGCGAACTCTTCCAATGAACACAACTTTCTTTCAGAAAATAGCGCTAGCTTTGAACTACAACAACGTAAATATTGCTCTGTGACCAGCTTGTCACGCACCCCTACAAAACTCTTTTCTGTTTGACTTATCAAGCCACCTATCAAATAGTTTTCAGCCTGCAGGAAAACTACTTAGCGGTTTCCGAATACTCAGGTTTCGCGGTGCGAAATCTCTCAGGAAAATCCTCTGCCGCATACGCGAACGAGTTCTGGCCGCCAGTCGCCTTGCTGTGAGGGCGCTGCGAGCGGTCGAGGAGAGCGGAGGCATTTCACATGCGCTCTGCAGTTTTCGGGACTTTTGACCCGGTTAACTCGACTGGACTGCCAAAATTTTGGTAGGAGGCGACACCGAAAGCGAAGCGGACCACGAGGACACCTCTTTCAAGCCGGTGGGTCCAATATTTTTGGATTTATACGACTTCGAACATTTTCCACGTGGCTGAGCGAAGCTAGGCCTATTAGGCCTAACACAGTAGCGGGGCTCCGCGGCCCTCCCGGCCTCGGCCAGCGGTAGAGCCGACGGAGCGATGACCCATGCGATGAATCCCAACGTAGAACGTGCACCGCTAAAAGACGGGACGAGTTTTATGGCGGAAGCCCAAGAAATCATGGATGAAGATTCTCAAGACGCTGCCGGGAAACCTTCGGCCACGGATCAGCGCCAGCCTTTCAAGCCCTACGAAGCAGCACCCCAGCGACGACAACGCTACAGGCACGCAATAATCTTTCGGAAGCGGACTGGGAAATCGCCATGTCCAAGCGCCAGATGAAACGCCAACGTGGCTTCCAAGTTTTGGCGGGAGAAGTGCTAGGGAACGAAAATTCCCTAGGCGCGCAGAAGAGCATAGATGGCACATCAGCTGCCCCTAAGCAAGGAGAGAGGGGAGGAGCGCCGAGGAGGAGACTGCCTCCGCTCCCCAAGGACGATTTAAAAATAGTTCTTCGGCCAAAAGGACTGGCAGTGAAAGATCTGCAAACGCACCAAGTAGCGCGGGCGGTAGTCGCGGCTACCGGACACGGATGCAAGACGGAGGATCTTATCATTCGGCTGCGAACCGGCTCAAACATAATCATCATCAGTACAGATAACGAAGAAGCCGCTCAACAAATCCGACGCATCATGCAATTGAGATTTGGAGGGAGCAGCTACGAAGTCAGCGCAAACGTGGCGGCGCCGGAGGGAACGCTGCGCGGGGTCATCCACGGCGTGGACCCGAGGACCCCGGCCGAAGAACTAAAGGCAAACCTGAGGACTCGCACACAAGGGGTGAAGATCCTGGCGGCAAGAATGCTGGGCCGGTCAAGCACAGCCGTCATTGCCTTCGAAGGCCCCATCCTCCCCAAGCAAGTTTTATACTACGGGGGAGAGATGTGGTGCTACCCTACCGACCGACGCGGCAAGTCTGCTACGTCTGCTGTCAACAAGGCCATCGATTGGACGTTTGCCCGAACCCGGGAGCCAAGGCGTGCAGACAATGCGGCCAGAAGGACCCGGACGAACAGCACCAGTGCACACCCAAGTGCATGCTATGTGGGGGCTCCCACGTGGCGGGCGCGAAGGACTGTACGCAACGGCTGAAGCCGACCAATGAACTACGATGGGGACCTCAGAGCCAGCAGCGACGGGGCCGCAGCCGGAGCCGAGGCGGGGCACGGAGGCCGCGCTGGTTCCGAAACGAGGGACAAGAGCGGAGCGACTACCGGAGCGAGTCCAGGAGTCGCAGCCGAGGGCGCAGCCAGAGCCAGGGCCGGAGCCGGGACGAGTCCTACCCACCCCTGGGCGGCCAGCAGCCCGGAGCGAAGCAGAGACAGCAGCCGAAGAAAAGCGGCGGAGTCAAGGTGAGCTGGGGAGCCGGCCCTCCCAAAATGCTTTTTGCTCCGCATAACTACAACAACACAAACATACAAGCAGAAAATGCGAGGCTTCTTGCCGAACTCAGTAATCTTAGAAAGGAGCAGGAGCAAACCCGAGAGGAAAACAGACAGCTTCGAAAACAAATAAGCGACTTGATTGCGGAGATGCAGGAGATGCGAAAGGCGGGCTTCTCGCCTGTTAGAGCACCCTCACCCCCGCAACAGGACGTAGAAACTCCACAACCTAGCGAAGGAGGAAACTCCACAATAGACGATCTAAAGACGTTCATGCCGCAAGTGCAGCAACAAATGCAGCAGCAGATGCAACAATTAAATCAAAAGATAGCCCTGCAAGATCAGAGCTTCCGCAACTACGTAAAGAATCAAAACACACAAAGAGTAAATGACGCTAGGGACCGCCTCTATAACGAGCGCAGGTTTGGAACAGAACCCCAGGGAGCTACTAACACAACAACATGGCAGGACAACAAAAACTAGAGATATGGCAGCGGAATTGCAGGAGCTACAGGCGCAAGCATGGGCTCCTAGAGCAATTCATTAACACTCGAATAACCCCACAGATTTAATACTTCTGCAAGAAACAAATTGCACCCCAATTCTAAAAGGATACTCATCCCAGGAGAATGGCAGAACAGCTACTCTCATTAGGAACAAAATTACAACCATAGCTCATAAAGGAATTGAAGACACACAACTAGAACACATCATAACTGAAGTGATTCCAAAAAGGAAAAGGAAAGCCAAAAGTATTTACATAGTAAACCTATATAGTCCACCTAAAAACAAAGGTGACTTCATCAGGCTGTTTGCGGAAGCAAAGAAGCTAGCAGGGCAGAACACCCTGATAATTGCAGGAGATTTTAATGCGGAAAGCCCGCAATGGGGCAGCAGAATCGAAGACAAAAAGGGACGCGGCATCTGCACGGCAGCAGAAAACATAGGTTGCGAGCTACTTACAGACGAAAGCCAACCCACCAGACAGGGCAATAGTGTAAGCGCGGACACATGTTCCGACCTAGCCTTTGTCAGGGGCGCTAAGCAAGTCGAATGGGAGAACTTGCAAGAAAATCTCTGTAGCGACCACTATATCATCAGGGTCAGCACGGAAGCAGAAAGCATCAAGAGGAAGATTGGCAAGGCGAGCCGAACCAATACCACCTAGATAACTTTACAAGGCCCCCGCATGACCTCCTCGCCAAGCGTCTACGTCACTGCTAAGAGATGCAGCGCGCAGCAGGTTGACGTGGCGCCATCTGGGAGAAAACAGACTAAGCGGAAAAATTCTGTTCCCTCGATCGGATATGGAATTATCCTGGCTTGGCTCGAACTTGGCTATTTTCTTGTCGCTTCAAATAAAACTCAAGAATGCTCTTTTCTTATTTTTGCCACCCTTATATTAACGAGTTTATAGTTTGAAATATTGCAAAAATAAATGTCGTGTTAAGCCTTGCATCCTTGCTGTCAACTGCGGCTTTAACAATGTTTAATATCAAACTCTAATTGCGCTTGAAAGCTAATGCCAGTCCGCATCCTAAGTTGGTTGGGAACACTGAGACAACCAGTACGCACATGGTCATGGTGCTAGCTGACGTGAATGAGTCGCGTTTTCACGGAAGAGCTCAAGGGCTGTGCAAGCTTTTTCATCTGCAGAGGCTTCGTTTGCGTGTTTGAACCTGCGTAGCCTCAGTTCTGAAATGTCTGGCTGCTGCTGCGCCCCAGGCTGCAGATCAAATTATGACGGTGGTCCGAGTGTCCGCGTCTACAAGTTTTCTGCCGACGAGACGCAAAGGGCAGCATGGACAAAGGCTATTTCTCGCGAAGATTTTGTGCCAACCAAGCACACTGTGGTAAGCGTCGCTTTTGGTGCTGTTTTTCAGGATGCTTGCCTTAAACTTTTTGCTTCAGTAAAACTTGTTTTTAGCCTAGTTAGTGCATTTTGAACCAAGGAAAAGGAGCAGCGCAAAAGCATGCAACCACGCAAGAAAGGACAAGACTCGAGTGCTGTTTTCGCGTTTTGTGTCGTGTCTTGTCATTTCTTCTCTTGTGGTTGCATGCTTTTGCGCTGCTCCTTTTCCTTGGTTTTGTGCTTCACACCACATTTTTTTTATGGCTTGCTTCGGAGAGGGGACTTTTTCTTCACTTTCTTATTACTTCGCTTGCGGAGTTCTATTTCCCAGTTATTTCGCTTGCCGAATTTTGTAAGCCTGTCGCCAAAACCTAATGGACTTGTGGTTTTACTTTGTTTTTAGGTGTGTGAAAAACACTTTCAAACGAGTGACTTCGTCAGGTTTGCAACGTACACGGACGAGAACACTGGAAACGTTATCGAAGTTCCGCTGCAGCGTGTCCGCCTGAAGCCAGCTGCTGTCCCGAGTGTGTTTCCCGGCTGCCCGAAATATCTCTCTCAGCCACCATCTTCGCGTGAAGCTCCTGCAGAAAAGAAGGCCCTACTCGAGGCAGCGTCCATGCGAAAAGCGATAGAGCTTTCTGTTGCTGCTCAAGAGAAAGAAGATCGCAGGAACAAAATTTGCAGTTTTGGGGAGCTGTGTTCTGCCCTTCCGAAGCTTAAGGCTTCTGACTTCTGGACTGTGGTCACTACGCAGGCAAAGGTTTTGTTCCTGGAGCTCTCCCTCGACCAAGCTCCCGCAGTGCGTTCATCAGTGGTGGTTTTAGACGGCCTGTCTGTTCAGGTGTTTCTCGGAGGGTCCCGTCTCCACAATCTTGGAGACGAATGTGTGCCGTCACAAATGAAGGATTTAAGGGAGCTTGATAAAGTGCTGCAGTCTGTTGAAAAGCTGCAGAGTTGTGCTAGTGGCAGCGAAAAGGAACACCAGCTTCTCGCAACTGTGCTAATGCTCCTGGATGAGGTGAACAAGGATTATGAGCTCCAAGAACATCATGGATGGAACTTACAGGTACTGAAATTTGTGCGAAGCCAAGTCGAGCTTGTTTTGAAAAATGTGCCTCGATATCCACCAGATGTACTCGTGTTTTCAGGTCTGCTGTATACCATTTCTCCACATGCATACAGGTTCATCAGAAGTTCGCTTAAAATTAAGCTGCCGCACCCCGACACTCTTCGACGACTGTGTTCGTCATATCACATGAATCCAGCACTTGAACAGCAAGATCCTTGTTTCTTGAACTACGCTAAAACTGTATTGCAAGCAATGGCCGAGCATGAGCGCACTGTGACATTAATGATGGATGAGATCCATCTTCAAACCTATTTTGAGTACAAAGCAGGCTTCGTTACAGGTGCCGCAGCCAATAGTTCCGATCCGGCTAAAACAGCATATGTGTTCATGCTACAAAGCCTTTTGTCAAGCAACAAGCATGTTGCTCACATTTTGCCAGTCGCACAGATAGATGCAAAAGCACTGCATCTATTTTTGCACAAGCTCATTACTGACCTTGAGTCACTTGGATTTAAGGTACTAGCTGTTGTTTCAGACAACAATGCTATCAATCAGAAAGCCATGACATTTTTTGCTAGCCCCCCAAAGCCAGTATAGTTTACACACACCCAGCTGATTCCTCTCGTCCACTGTTTTTCATTTTGGACCCTGTGCACCTTTTGAAGTCAAATTAGGAACAATTGGCTAAACCAGAGAAACAGTGGAAAGTGTATATATTACCCTGATCCAAGCAGCAATGACCCAAAGCCACCTATTCTTACGGCATCATTTAAATCTTTGTGTGATCTGCATGAGGCTGCGCAAAATAACCTTTTAAAGCTGGCACCAACACTCTCACTAAAAGCACTGAACCCATCAACTATGCAGCGCCAGAACGTTAAGCTTGCTCTAAGGATTTTTTATGAATCGACAGCAGCTGCACTGCAATGTTCCGCTGTACAACATGCTAAAGGAACAGCAGATTTCATAAACACCATTTTGACATGGTGGAGAATAGTGAATGTAAAGACGCCAATAAAAGGTGAACGCCTGCGTGATGAAATGTAGTCTCCGATACCGTCAACAACATGTCCACAGCTTGAATTTTTGAGGAAAATACCAGAGTGGCTAGACTACTGGGCTAGCCTCAGACACGATGCTGGCCACCTGACGAAAGAAACTCACATGGCTTTTGGCCACACGAGCCACGCTCTGCATGAGATCGCTTTATACTGCCTGGAAGAGCTGGGATTTCGGTATGTGCTCCTTGGAAAATTTCAAACAGACTGCCTTGAGGATAGATTCGGGAAGTATCGCCAGCTATCCGGAGCCCAATACCATGTCTCGATCAGGCAGATTTATGAATCTGAGAACAAGCTAAGGCTTCAAAAATTACTGGACATGCCTGATCTTGACATTATTGCAGAACCGATCTCCGTCATAAGTGTTGAATCACTTTGTGCACAGTTCAGTATAGCAGTGACCAATGCTGATGTAGCAAAAAAATCGTCGATGATTCCCGCTGTTACGAATGTTGCGGGACACTGTGCCCATGGAACACTGGAAAAGCTCATGTGTATGTCGTGCAAGGACAATCTCGTCCTGGATAACACCAGTTTGGACGATGATGACACACTGCTCATTTCAGGCATGACAAGAGGAGGATTAAAGTTTCCACGAGATGTCGTAGTGAACGCTGTACTTTATACAGAAATAGTCCTTGACAAATTGAGGAGTGAGCAGTATGAATCCAAATTTCTGGCTCTTCCAAATCAGAAGGAGGCCCTTGTTTTTCTTGTGTCAACCATTCTCCACGATTCTGGAGACCTTGATACGTGTGATTCTGGTCATTCGCCAGAAAAAGTCATGCACCATATTTTGAGTGCTGCTGCCAACACGCTGTTAAATAATCTGTGCAAAACAAACACAACACAACAATGTCGAAGGGGCAGCGAAAAATGCAAACTCTAAAGAGTTGAGGATTGATGACTGTATCGTTTAATGGCAAGTGTTTCTGAGATAGCGGACCTTTCTTGCACACCTGATTACATTATAAAGATAGCTTTGTATTAAGGCATTTTATAATCTGTACATTTTCTTTTCATACTTAGCAACTGCAGCTATAGAAGATTGATAGAACTGTAGTGAGTGGTAACTTGTGTACCAAATTTTTTTCCCTTCTGTATGATGGACATGTAAATGCAAGTGGGTATGTTTGTTCCTGTTTCATACAGTATGGCACTGAACAAATTGTACTGGATTCTTGTGTGCGCATCTCACCAAATCACACAACTTGGTGACAGCTATATTCTTTGTGTATGTGTGTGTGAGTGTGAAGTGCTTAAATAAACTCTTTATTCTCTGTATTCGTTGCAACTTTTTTTAGAAACCTTGCTGGTTTGTTGTGAAACATCTGTGCAACGTGAAGTAGTATAGAATAACATATGAAGGAAGCTACAGTCAATGCAACCAAGGAAAGCATAGGGGAATGTTCGATTTTTACTGAAGTGGTTATGAGTGGGAAGTGAATAGTGTAATCATTTTATGGATGCAAGACAACTGACTAGGAAGAATTAAAAAAAGTCAAAGGAGCTACAACTGGGGCTAGTTGGAAATGCATTCTTGAAGGGAATGATAAGCGCTGTCAAAATACGAGAAGGGACGAACAAACCGGACAAAGCGCTTTCTAGCAACTGTTTATTCTATGAAGAAACATGAATATATATACACATGTTAACGTCAAACCATGCGCAGAAGAGGGAAGACCGCACCGCACTGACAAGAGCGATATGAAGAAAAAAAGAAAGAAAATAGAATAGAAACGAACAACACGTGACTTTACAACAGCCGAAGATTACTTATCTTGAGGTAGTTTAATTCAGTTCTCCCTAACAGCACCGAAGCGGAGCTTACGCATTGCTTATCTGGAGCAACATGCATAGCGAAGGCGTCGATTATTTCGCGTTCCCGCCTGTTCCTGAAGAATACATATTCTAATCAGAAACCGTTAAATACTAATATTACGCTGGCACAAAACACGCAGTATTTTGAGAAATGGGTGCCCGACGGGCAACCGGAAAAACCGCGTGGGATGAAGCTGACTTCCAGGCCCATCTGCTGTGTGTGACGTCACGGACACGTGCGGAGGCCTTGAGCTAGTCTAGGTGGTATTGGCCTAACTGACTGTGACGCCTTCCGTGCCCACTGCAAACAACTCAAGGGCGACATAACTTCGGCAGAAGACTGGAGCCAACAACTTAGACAAATTAAGGACCTCTAAACCAAAGACGTAGACCGGACCGAACAAGCACCGTAAGTGGACAAGCGACTCCTCCGACTCTGGTAGGCACTACGAGGCCTAACCAGGCGGTGGAAGCGCCAGAAGCTAAACAGAAAACTAAAGCTAAAGATTGCCGAAATCACTAGGCAAGCAGAGGAATATGCAACACAGCTGGCAAGACAGGGGTGGCAGCAGTTTAGTACCTCGCTGAATGGCACCCTCAGCACAGCTAGAACGTGGCACATTCTAAAAACGCTAATGGACCCAAGCAAAAGCAAGGCGGAAAGCAGCAAATCCCTCTAAAGACTGATCCACCAGTGCGAAGGCACAGAAGAACAACTGCTCCAAGCGGTACGGGAGAAATGCTATGGGAAGGATCAGGTGGACGGCTACCAAAGCGACTACCAGGGCGCGGAAAACCCAACCACGGACAGACCCATTACGAGAGAAGAGGTCGTCGAGGCCATAAGGGCGACAACAAAAACACGGCAGCGGCAGCGGACAAAATCAACAACTCGCTGATTCGAAATTTAATCGACGAAGCAATCAATCAACTCACCCTATACCTCAACAAACAATGGGAAGAAGGAACGGTACCAGCGGAGTGGAAACACGCCGTCGTCGTCATGATCCCCAAGCCCGGCAAAAAACTTCAGATCGAAAATCTTAGACCAATCTCGCTAACATCGTGCCTCGGCAAGCTGTACGAGAGAAGTGTTAACCGACGAATACAAGCACGCCTAGAAGACGAAGGATGGTACCCCAACACCATGTTCGGATTTAGGGCCAACCTGTCAACCCAAGACGTAATACTACAGCTAAAAGAGGAGGTACTGGAAACAATGCCAAAACAAGGGGAAAACGTTGTTATGGCCGTCGATATCAAGGGGGCCTTTGACAACGTGTCCCACGCCGATATAATGGAAGGCCTAAACACCACCAACTGCGGGAAGAATATTCATGACTACGTCCGAAGCTTCCTCACAAACAGAACGGCAACAGTAGGCCTAGGAGACCTACGGAGTGACACCTTCTCCACGCCAAGCAAAGGCACTCCACAGGGCTCCATAATCCCGCCAATACTCTTCAACATAACGATGATCAATCTTGCCAAGAAACTCAACCGAATCCAGGGGATCAAGCACGCAATGTACGCGGACGACATCACCATCTGGAGCACCCAAGGCTCACTGGGAGAGAAGCAAGAGACACTACAAGATGCTGCCACCTGCATCGAAGAATATACAAGACAAAGGGGACTCAGCTGCTTACCGGAGAAGTCCGAGCTCCTCAGAGTAGGCAGACAGCCTACGGATGCCCCACTCGAAGTAAAACTAGAGGGCCAGAATATCCCGGAGCAAAATATGATTATAATCCTCGGCATGTGGCTGCAAGGAAGCCGGAAATGCAGCCACACCCTCAGCCTGCTAAGCAAAGCAGTGGAGCAGGTGGGCCGAATCATTAGCAGATTACCCACAAGCGATACGGCATGAAGGAGGAGGACACACTCAGGCTGGTCAACAGCCTAGTGGTCAGCCGGGTAACCTACTCACTGCCGTACCACGTAACCATCAAGGCAGAAAAGGAGCAAGCGGAGACGATACTCCGGAAGGCGTACAAGACAGCCCTTCATCTCCCAAGAAACACCTCGAACGACAAGCTCACGCAACTTAGAGTAACAACACCTTTGAATAACTGAGGGAATGCCAGCTCAAGGCACAAGTACGAAGACTTAGCAACACAACAACCGGAAGGGCGCTCCTGACGAGGTTGGGTCGGGATATAGAAAAGCCGCAAAACAGTAGGGCCGCAATACCAGACCCGCTAAGAAAGAACATAAGCATACAACCTATCCCCCGAAACATGGACCCAAACCTCCATGTTAACAGGAGACAGGCCAGAGCAGAATTTTACGAGAGGAAAATGGGGCACAGAGACAATACAGTCTATACAGACGCCTCCCTCTACCCCCAAGCATACAAAAACTACGCCGTAACGGTAGTCGTAAACAACCGAGGAGAACACATCACGAGCCTCACAGCCGAAGTGTCCGATATAACGGAGGCAGAGGAGATAGCTGTCACCCTGGCAGCTAGAGAAGGATATAGAGCAGTGAAATCCCTTCACGTTTTAACAGATTCGCAAGAAGCGTGCCGGAACTATAGTCGAGGCAGAATTAGCAGTACGGCGCTCAAAATCCTCGGTGGAACCCCGCTCCCCGAGGAACGACAAACACAAAGTTTAATCTGGATACCAAGTCACACGAGGATCAGGGGCAATTAAGGGGCAGACATCCTACATCGAGGAATGACCAGCCGAGCAGGAACGTCGTTAACCCCGGAGGAGTCCCAGGTCGCTCGCGGGGACAGCTATTCGGAATTACTAAACCTATACAAGGGGCTAAGAATCCAATATCCCCCACCGCATAAAGCATTAACCAAGGAGGAGGCCACAGTATGGCGTAGACTGCAAACCGGCTCCTTTCCTAACTTATACATACTAAACAAGATGTTCCCCACACAGTATAGCGCCAACTGCCCGTGGTGCGGAGCACGACCTACATTATACCATATCACGTGGGAGTGCGAAAGAAATCATGCATTCCACAAACACAAAAGACCATGTGCTGAGCAATGGGAGAGCCGCCTCACTAGCTGCGAGCTCGGGGTCCAAAGGGCCCTAGTAGCGCACGCAAGCGAGGTGGCCCGACTCAGTGGAGCCCTGGAATAGGGGCCCACCCGCGGCCAAGGAGGACCCAAGCTTCAAGATGAAGACTTCGTCCTCCACCGCTACCACCGAACCTAAGAGAATCAATAAAATTTTTTCATTCTGCCGCAAGCCTGAATCTTTGGAAGTGCGCCTTTTTGACTTTCGCGTAGTCCATCAATTCAGTAGCAGGCATACTTCCAAACACATTCAGCGCCTCGCGGCTAAACACATGCTCAATGCCGTGAACCATTCACTGCGCTCCCAGCCATGCCCAAGGCTATCCACTCAAATCGTTGCAGATATGTGTCTATATCATCTATTTTGTCATCGAATGGAGCCATCAGCTTCCTTGAAAAAATTCTGGCTGGTCTAGGAGATTGTCTACCCTCTAAGGAACGCTGATCACTGTTTGTGATTTCCTCAGACCCTCCCGCGACATGCGCATGTTTCCACAAAATAAACTCCGTCTCCCGTTCTCTATTCTTCTTTTCTCCGGTTCTTCTGCCTAGCGAGCTCTTCTAGCTTCTCGCTCTTCTGCCTCGCGTGCTCTTCTATCTTCTCGCTCTTCTGCCTCGCGAGCTCTTTTCTCTTCTCGCTCTTCTGCCTCGCCAGCTCTTCCAGCTTCTCGCTCTTCTGCCTCTGGAGCTCTTCTAGTTTCTCGCTCTTTTGCCTCGCGAGCTCTTCCAGCTCCTCGCTCTTTTGCCTCGTGAGCTCTTTTCTCTTCTCGCTCTGCTGCCTCGCGAGCTCTCTCATCTGCTTCGCGAGCGTCTGCGCGTGCTTGCACTATTTGCCCTCTCTGCCTATCTGGCTCCTCTTTCTGCTGGTCGCAGAGATGCATCGCCTCTTCCTTGCTTAACCCAAGCTTGAGCGCCAGTTCTAACCTTCTTGCCAAATCCATACTTTCTGCCGTCGAAAGATCGGAAAAATCCGAGACAAAGCAAAAAAGAACAAGTAAATGAATCCTGGCGCAGGCTCGCCACTTATCTTTGTCACGGATCCCACGAATAACACTGGGACCGAAAGAATGGACGAGGCGACAGGTGTACCCACACAAATGCACATTCAATGCCCCCTACGTGACACACACACTAGAACACAAATCTAGCAAAACTAACACAAAACACAAAGACTATAAATACACACGACCCGGGCACACTGCTACCAGCGTCTACTTCTAGCGTTCTACTGTTAGTGTTCGGCGTTCATGCTCACGGTTGGTTCGGTGGGGCTGCGGCGTTATATGATCCCGTAGCCTGCGTCGAGGTGGCGTTCGACGTGCTTGGGGAGGCGTCGCTGGCGGCGTCGCTGGCTGCGTCGTATAAGCTCCCGGTCCAAGCGCCCGTGGATGTGATGCCGGTGTTGTTGGCGTTGGAGGCACCATCCGGATGGGTGGCAAGAGCATTGGAGACACCCTGGCCATAGCGGGTGGTAGCGTCCTCCGTTGACTCACCGGAACGGGCTCACGCGCGGCAGGAAGGCCACGATGCGGAACCGTAGAACGCGAGCTCACCGGAGCAGTACGCAGTGTCGCTTTCTTTCAGCCGATGCGTCCCTGACCAGCCGGAGCCTTCGCTTCTCTGTTCTTCCCCCGTGCCTCGATCTCCATCGCCCTCTTATAGCCTTGGCGTTGGTCCACGTAAGCCTTGTCGTCGTCTTCTTTTCTTCTCCACCAATCATCTCTCTCCCCCTCACCGAATGCTTCTCCACCAATCATCTCTCTCTCCACCTCACCGAATGCTTCTCTTCATCTTTTTTTCAGTTAATCCACGTCGTCTCATTTGCCCTCTTTAATTCATAATTTTATTTTGGCCTCCTTAATATCTGTGACAAGCGCCCTCTCTAAAGAGTTTTTCCATGAAAAACTCCTTACTTCATACTCACCTTCAAGCCATCCAGCCAACAGACTATTTTCAGTGGCGATTCTGGACGCAGCGCACAACACACCGCACATCTGCAGCACACACCAAGAGCACACCACTAACACAGCCCACCAAACTGCGTTTTCACACCACTGCCGTCGTCCGTACAGAGTGCTTAATAAACATGTTGATGTCCACAACACACTTCATTGTATTATCACGCAACAACAACAACAACAACAAAAACATGATAAATCCCAGAGATATATTAGCATAGCAAAACCAACAAGATACATCCCAGAGATACCTAGGGCTGTTCAGTTTCCTCTACTCATGAAGCCCGCTCCAACGTTATCTTCTGTCTTCATTGAAATTCGTGTTTATTTGTACCTTATCAACCCTCACAATGTCAATAGTCATTCTTTGAAACGGTAGGTCAATGGCTGGCTTCTTGCCCACAGGTGCGGGACCAACTATTCCTTTCGGAACTGTGCACTGGCACACGTCACACGAGCGAACAAAGAGTTTAACGTCACTCTGGACACTTGGCCAGAACTCCTCGGTGATCCTACATACCGTTTTTTGGACACCCTGGTGTCCGGCCATAATGGCGTCATGTCTTAAGCGTAGGACGGTCTCTCGCTTATCTCTCCGGAACACCAGCTGTTGGACACGCATTCCGGAACTAAATATGCATTCCCTGCGCAGAAGACCATTTACCCAGTGATATTCGAATGACGTACGAGTCTTCTTTCTTTTCACTTTTTCCCCGACTCTTTCGAAGCAGGCCTTCAAGCTCGGGTCTTCTTTTTGCCTAATTGTAATTTTGCCCGGTGTTACGCTCAGGCACGTCGTAACAGGAGTAGAGAGCGGACGCTGCATTGCTCGGGCTGTCGCTTGAGGTCTTGTCTCCACTGCCGACGAGAAACTGACTGCACCCGTCTGAGATCTCGCAGGCCTTTCCTTCTTTGGATGTTCTTCACCGTCGAGCATCCTTCACTCGGGATCGGGGTTCTCGACATTTCTTGCACCCGTAATGTTTCCCAAGATGAGATCATAGGTGGGTTGGTCTACACATTTTGCCACTACCTGTCTGGTCTAATATGGCATGGACACTAGAATCCCGGCTTCAGGAAGGTACCTTTCTGTGGTATCTACAAGAGTGATGGCCGACGCTTCCCCTGTAAGATCCTCGTCCTTCACCAGGCTTCTCCGAACCAAAATTGTTTTGGCTCCACTGTCTCTAAGAACCAATATAGGACGGTCCCTTATTTTCCTAACCACCAGCGGCATCGCTGCTTTCGACTTGGGTGTTCCACTCACCACCTCATTTTCCAGCGGCGTTTGCTCTCATTTCAGCTGTGGAACTTCAGATGGCGTGACAAGTTTTACCCTAGTGTGGACAACACATGCAGGTTGGTCCTGCGTTCTGTATCGGCACTCATCCAGAGTATGACTACTCCTCTTACAACCTTGACACACAGCCTGGGTTTTTTGGGCAACAGTACTAGTCCGACAGTAAGCTTAACGGTGTTCTACATTTCCGTAGAGAAAACACCTTACTGGCGCCTTAGATGCACCGCCATATGCTCTTGGTTTTCCCGCATCTGTTGCAGGATCTTTTGGGTTTCCTCCTTTGCCTTACTCAAATTTCTTAGCCCTGGAATCTCGAGGAATTGGTCGGCAGTGTCGGCGAACTCTTCCAATGAACACAACTTTCTTTCATTCAGGAATAGCGCTAGCTTTGAGCTACAACACGCTAAAAATTGCTCTGTGACGAGCTTCTCTCTCACCCCTACAAAACTCTTTTCTGTGTGTGACTTATCAAGCCACCTATCAAATAGTTGGTCATCCTGCTGGAAAACTGCTTGGCGGTTTCCGAATCCTCAGGTGTCGCGGTGCCAAATCTCTCACGAAAACCCTCTGCCGTAAGCCTGAATCTTTGGAGGAGTGGCTTTTTGACTTTCTCCTAGTCCATGGATTCAGCTGCAGGCATCTTTCCAAACACATTCAGCGCCTCTCCGGCTAAACACACGCTCACTGCCGTGGCCCATTCGCTGTGCTCCCAGCCTTCCCCCAAAGCTAAACGCTCGAATCGTTGCAGATATGCGTCCATATAATCTTTTTTGTCATCGAAGGGAGCCATCAGCTTCCTTGTACAAATTGTGGCCGGTCTAGGAGATTCTCTACCCGTTAATGAACGTTGATGACTTTGATCTCCTCATATCCTCCCGCGACATGCGCCTGTTTCCACAAAAGAAACTGGTCCTTGGTACAACAGCTCCCCTCACAATACACAACTTTAAATTCTCCCATGAGAATTGGCTACAGTGTCAGCGCGGACACCAGCCCGGACTTGACATTGAGCTGCAACCTTGCGGGTATTACGTGGAACACAACACATCACACATTAGGGAGCGATCATTACATCCTCTTCGTTACAGTACTGTACAAACAAAGAACGACCCTTCACCTAACACACAAACTCACCAACTGGGATGCGGTCCGCTCCGCATGGGCGGCCCCTCCTGACGCCCCCCTTACAGACATGGACCAGTGGGTGGCATCACTCATGAACGATGTGTCCGCACATACTCGAACGCTTGACACCAAACCAGGTAAGCCCACCCTGGACACTCGCGTGGTCCACCTATGGGAGGCCCACCATAGCATCCTAGAGCGCTGGAAAGGGCAAAAGCTCCATCGAACCCTTAAAAAGCGGCTAGCCGCACTGCAAACACAAATTACTGAGCACTCTGAGGAGCTCTGCCGATACAACTAGGGACAAATTTGCGACAGTATTGCTAATAATCTGTCCTCAAAACGCAGTTGGCAACTCCTCGTCACTTAATTGACCCCACGCAATCCAAAACAGCCACACAACACCACGTCACGCGCCTTATACACAGGACCGACCTTTCTCACAACGCACTCATCGACATAGGAACACACATACATCTCCCGGTACCTTAAACCTCCTGAAGTCAGCAGAAGTCAGAGCGGCCCTCCTGACTGTCGGCTCTAACTCCACTCCAGGAGTTCACCGTATCTCGAATGGCATGCTCCGCAATTTGGACGATCAGTCGATTGCCCAGCTTACGGGGTACTTCAACACAGGCTGGCAGGAGGGCAACCTCTCAAAATCGTGGTGTCACGCCTAAATCTTATTTATACCCAAAACTCACAAACACCTAAAACCTGCAAATCTTCGTCTTTTCTCACTAATATCACGCCTGAGCAAGCTTTGGGAGCATGTCGCACTCGGCCGACTCAGCCAACACATGACAGAGCAAGACCTCTACCCGCACAGCATGGTGGGCTTCCGTCCCCACCTGTCGGCACAGGACGCCATGCTCCAGCTTACATAGGATATTTTTGACCCCTTATACCGGGCCACACAAAAGCTGTCCTCGCCTTGGATCTCTCTAAGGCCTTTGATGTCCTATACCAAAGCAACCATGGCGGCGCTCTCCCCCCTGAACACAGGTGAGCGTATGTAGACTTACATTCAAGCATTCCTTACAAACCGCATGACCGAAATTCAATTCGGTCCCCAGACATCCCGCCCATACACCCTTAGTGGAGTTGGCACTCCCCAGAGGTCTGTCCTCCCCCCTTTTCTCTTCAATGTCACACTCAGCCCCCTTGCCCGCCAACTACAAACCATCCCTCACCTTCGGCATACACTTAATGCTGATGATATCACGCTATATACAACCCTAGTCAATGATGGACACAGAGCATAGATGGACACTGCAGTCGGCAGCTACCCTCACCCAAACACATTCACGGGGTATCAGACTATCATGCTCTCCGGAGAAGTCGGAGCTCCTCATACTCCAACCCTCAAACCGAAACTGCCCCACAGCCCCCATAACCGTGACACTGGAAAGCCGGTACATCCCGGAGGTACACACTCTGGGCACTAGGCCTCCACATCCAGAACAACGGGAAAAATACTCTCACCATCCAGAAACTCAAGCAGACGGCGGTGTAGATATCTCACCTAATCCGCAGAGTTTCTGGACACCACCGGGGCATGAAGGAGCATGACCTATATCGTCTCATTCATGCCTTCGTCCAGCCCTGACCAGCAATGGTCTAGAGGACCAGTGTCGCATCATCAGACTGGTCCCGGCATCCGCCCAAGCCACCGGAGTCCTGAACGAAGGAGTCCGCCTACCTAGAACACTTCAATGAAATAATAAATGTTTTATCTCTGTCTCTCAGCCGCTTTCTCTTCAAGCTCCCCTACCTGAAACTCCAGGCCACAGAAATCTCCACCCTGGATGCCATGATCCGAAGAGCACTTAAGACAGCACTACACCTACCCCTAAATACCTCAACCGAAAAACTCCTCCAGCTAGGCCTACACAACACGATAAGTGAGCTTATAGAGGCCCACCGACAGACACAATACATACGTCTCGCGAGAACCACCACCGGCAGACAAATCCTACACACCCTTGGAATCAGGATACCACCCACGGATCCCACACAGCTCCCGGTCCCCCACCACATTCAACGCGAACTGCTTATTAAACCTCTCCCTAAAAATATGCACCCCACCTACCGCAAACCCCGCCGCAGAGCTCGCGCACGGGCGCTCCACAAACACTATGGCATGGAACCGGATGCCGTTTGGGTGGATGCCGCATGCACGGGCGAGGACGCGGTATTAGCCATCACGAACCCCTACCTACAACCGATTGCTACCCTTCACATATCCTCCACTGCCACTTCGGAGGAGGCTGAAGAGGCCGCTATAGCCCTAGCCATCACGCGCACTGAGGCCCGGTATATAATATCGAACTCTAAAACTGCCATACTAAACTTCGCCCGCGGGAAAGTTCACGTCCCTGCATTTCTCATATTAAACTCCCTCGCCGCACACCCGCCCCGATACATGGAGCTCATATGGGTGCCTGCCCACTCCGGGAATCCCGGAAACGAGGCTGCCAACGCTTTAACCCGAGGTTCTCTCAACCGGGCACCGGTGGCCTCAGATCTGGGGTTCTCACGGGAGCGCATGCATTCCTTCAGTGAACTGACGCAGGCCTGCAAAGCGAGCGTCGGCTGTACCCCCCACCCCATCCCTCCCTCGACAATTATCATCAGACCCTTTGGAGGCGGCTCCAAACACGCACCTTAACCTCCCCTTATATAAGCTCGCGCTATCACCAAGTCCCGGCAAACCCCTCCAGTAACCTCTGTCACCGCCCCAAAGCCACTCTCGATCATATCCTTTTCCTCTGCCCGGCGGATCCTCCCCCGCGGGGCCTGACCTGCGCGTCCTAAACTCCCCTGTATGTAATAAAGTTTCCACCACCACCACCACAAAAAGAAACTCCTTTTCCCGCTCTACCCTTCTTTACTCCTGTTCTTCAGCCTCGCGAGCTCTTCTAGCTTCTCGCTCTTCCTCGCGAGCTCTTTTCTCTTCTCGCTCTTCTGCCTCGCGAGCTCTCTCATCTGCTTCGCGAGCGTCTGCGCGTGCTTGCGCCATTTGCCCTCTCTGTCTATCTGCCTCCTCTTACTTCTGGTCGCAGAGACGCATCGCCTCTTCCTTGCTTAACCCAAGCTTGAGCCCCAGTTCTTACCTTCTTGCCAAATCCATACTTTCTGCTGTCGAGAGATCGAGAAAACCCGAGACGAAGCAAAAAAGTAAAAGGAAATGTATCCTGGCACACGCTCGCCACTTATTTTTGTCATGAATCTCCCCGAATAACACTCGGACCGAAAGAATGTACTAGGCGACAGGTGGACCCACACAAACGAACATTTAACGTCCCCTATGTGACACACACTAGAACACAAAACTATCAAAACTAACAAAAACACAGACTATAAATACACACGACCGGGGACACTGCTACCAGCGTCTATTACTAGTCTTCTACTGTTAGTGGTTGGCGTTCGTGCTCACGGTTGGTTGGGTGTGGCTACGGCGTTCTATGGATCCCGTAGCCGGCATCGAGGCGGCGTCGCTGGCTGCGTCGTATAAGCACCCGGTCCAAGCGCCCGTGGATGTGATGCCGGTGTTGTTAGTGTTAGGGGCACCACCCAGATGAGTGGCAACAGCGCTGGAGACATCCCTGGCATCCGGTTCTCTGTTCTCCCCCCCCCCGTGCCTCGCTCTCCCTCACCCTTTTATAGCCTTGTCGTTGGTCCACATAAGCCTTGTCGTCGTCTTCTTCTCTTCTCCACCAATCATCTCTACACCTCACCGAATGCATCTTCACCAATCATATCTCCACCTCACCGAATGCTTCATCTTCATCTTCTTTATTCATCGGTTAATCGACGTCGTCTTCTTCATCCTCTTTCCTTCATAGGTTTATTTTGGCCTCCTTATTATCTGTGACACATATTACACCTTTACAATAAAATCAGATGGACAACGAAACTTGTGGGTGAATGTTTCTTCTCTCGCAGTGGTTGCGTTCTATTTGCTCCTAAAGAGAAATAGCGAAGCTCGACGTTTCGCTGCGGCAACCGGAACGCAGTGACAACCATGCCGCTGCTCACAGTCGCAGCCTAAGCGACATCCGCTTGCAGCGTTTCGACCAATCAGGTGCGGCCGCTGCGGCAGATTAGGACGCTTTTTAAACACAAACTCAGAATACGGTCCAGGTAGGCGACGACGTCGAGGTTGTCCCCGTCGGTGACGCCCTGCAACATCGCGTCGAGCGTTGTCATCATGGCCTCCCTTCTGTGTACGAGGGAAAAGGGTTTCACTGGGTTGCCTCCTTAACTGCTGTTTCTAGACGAAGGCAAAGTAGGACAACATCGCGTCCGATGATGTGTGTTCGGTGTCATCTTAGATCGACTGTACTTACATGCAGTTCTTTTTTATTTTACCCACGTCCGGTTGCCATTGCGATGTCTGCGGCAAGTGCGAGGTACAGCCGTCTAATTGTGTTTTATAGAGCCAGCGTAAGTTATCTCACAAGGGTGTTTTGCAAACGGTGCTACTTGTTACTACTAGTAAGCAGCAATAAGAAAATAAATGAAATACAATTACACCTGTCAACTGCCATGAAATATGACCGACGTCATTCCTCGATTTGAGAAGACATCAAGGAGATGACTAACATCGCATGACCTATTCCTCACATTCCATGACATCACCATTCATCACCGCAACTCCCGACTATCCCTCCCTCTCGCTCACAAGTCCCTCTCTAAGCTCCAACAGAGCATGTGGGGCCATTAACAGGCGCCCACACTTTCCTCTCTTCTGCCAGGTTTGCCCTAATTCTCCCCGGTGCCAATTCTCACCGGAATGCACGCTCTGCAGCCACCCCCGAGCAGGCTATGCTCACAATCTTTATTCATGTCCAGCACTCTCGGCGACCGCATCCTGGCACTTCAACAGTCAGCAGCTATGGGAGGCATCTTTGGCCAGCTCGGAGCCGTACATTCAACTACGGCTGACGACCTGAGGAGCGGAAGCCGCCGCCAGGCATGTCATGGAGGCCACGACCGCAAGCCGGAAGGTCACGAACGGAGTGGCATAATCATAATTTTTTTTTTCTTTTTTGCCTTCGCTAAATTAATTTCTTCGCTAAACCTATTAAAGAAAACTCCCTTATGATCCCGTTCTAACAAAAAGCCCGCATCCGCGCGAATGGGAAATCCAGATTCGTGGAATGGGTGCAGTGACGTGGAATAGCAGGTTCGCTGTAAAGAAAAAAAATGGCTGCGGCTTAGCTCTGCTAACCGTAATAATGCAAGCGAAACCAAGGATTACACGTTAAGGCCCGTCCCAAGGTTTTCGTGGCCGAAGCGCAGTCTAACACACAGACGGACCACATGGGTCGTTGTGCATTCCTCACTGCGAGAACTCACTTCCAGCGGCTCGCCAGTCTTCACCTCGGCTGCTAGCATGGCTCGTCGCTGTCTTCCTCCGGCGTCTTTCTCTCGCCGTCGAGCCAGGCGAAGCTCACACCCCCCACCCTTGCCTTCGGCCAGCCGTTTCTCGCATTTACGCTCGGCATACATAGCTAAATCTCTCGCACAGTTGGCAGTGTAGACCGGGTGATCAGACTCGGCCCGACGTCTGCGTGTACGCACTCTCGAGGACGTCGGCTCCGGCTGACTTACTTCGTCCATGCAGGAGACACTGGATACGCAGCGCGGAGCAGCCGCGGCGATGGCTGACCGCGCGCTTGCAGCTGCAGCGAGTCACGTGGTTACTTACGCAGCTCCTCTCGTCCTGTTCAAGGTCAATCGTGCGGACGCAGCGAAATCAGCGCCGCTAGACTAGTACAGCCTTTGCTTCAAATGGGTTTCAAGCGGAAGTGAACCGGAGTCCCTTTGGTCGGGAGCCGGGCCCTCTACTTCACAAATGAGGATGTTCGTTTAGGAGAATAACCAGAGGGTTTGCAGAGACAGGCTGCACAGCAGTGCTAAGTATTAAGGGCCACTAATCAGCGCCACGGATGACTGTGTGCCATAACGTGTAATACAGAAGGATGTGATGTCACGTGGAAAGCGTGCCGTTATCTGCGTAATGATGCGCCAAGAAATCCCTAACCGACAGCACGGACAGTTTAAAACTCGCGCCTTATTTGAAAGGTGAACTTAAGTGATCTCAAGTTTCGGAAGAGTCCATAAAAATAAAGTAGTTTGTGAAAACAGGCTGGCTAGCCATATCTACATACCCTTAAATACAAAAAGGGAAGTTTATTTGGCCGCGAGGCCAGCTATTAATGCGTTCAAAAAGGGTACGCGAGAACATAATACATAGGGACAAGGCAATAAGTTACAAAACCAAGTGGTGGCAAAATTCAACACGAGAATTTAAGCAGGTTTTTATGCACAAACAAATAGCCGAACCCTGCTGCGAAGTCGACAGGACCGCAATTCCAGCCCGTGCTTTGATTAGGTACCGCTAGCCAATTCATTCAGCGCACAAAAAATTAGTGGTCCAGTAAGAGGCTTCTGCTCAACAAGTTCAACGCATAAGTGGAACCCTTGCTTGCTATCAATGCTAATGGTGTACTGGCGACGTTGCATCGAAGTTTTAATCAATGCCACATTAGGAACTGATATTTAGGCGAAGCTGAGCTATTTTTACTATTTATTTTGCTTTACCCTGTTGACGACGAACCGCAAAAAAAAACTGCCGTGTGCTGTACAATGTGTGCTGTACGACAAATCCTCCTGCAGCAGATCAACCTGGTGTGGGAACGCGGGGAGCTAATAATAATAATAATTGGTGTTGGGGGGAAAGGAAATGGTGGTGGTAGTGGTTTTATTAAAAATAATAGTAAAAAGGAAGGAAAAGATTTTTGCTAGCCCCGGCATCTGCCATCGATACTGAAGCACGTGAGCTGGGCCAGCGGAAATAAAGGACAGCAAACAGAATGAAGAAATTAAATGATAGAGGTGAGGGGACAGGAAGAGAGGAGAGGGGGAGAAGTAATATGTACAAACTATTTATACAATAAGAAATGTGTCCAGGTTGTGCGCGTGATTAGTTCATTTTAGAGGAATTAAATCACACATGCGTACAGCACTGTGTTGGTTACAACTGGAGTGGGGCGTCCAGTTAATAATCGTTCAAGGTAGAACTCGCGGAGCGTTCGGTCACTGCGTGTAACTACCTGACGGAGAACAGACGGGACGTCAAGCCCGTGTATTCGAGGAATGCACAGAGGCTCATCAAAGTTCGCACACGAGTGCGCGCACTGCCCTGTGGCCACAATAGCGCCTTGACGGAGTCTAGTAGTATGCCCTGCTCCCTATAGGCCGTGAGCATATCGCGACGAGCATCGGCGAACGCGGCACAGTGAAGAAGCAGGTGTTCTAGTGTTTCCACTGCACCGCATCCGTTACGCACATCACTCATCGCGATTCCGTGACGCACCCGTCGTTCCCCGGGCCACACGCAGCCAATGCGCGCGCGGAGGATCATTACACGTTGTGACCGTGTAAGTGCGCGACAGCCGGTGACACTGTCGATGCGCTCACCTCCCGCGATGCGTGGGTCGGGGTGCTGCTTTCGGAGATGGTCGTGGATGGCCGCACGCACGTCCTCCAGCACAAGGGGCAGATCGCTGGCAGGTAGTTGGTGTGCAGCCGTCGCGAGGTCGTCAGCTTCTTCGTTGCCGGCGATGCCGCAGTGACCGGGCACCCACTGTGCACGCACGGCACAACCTCTCTGCGCGAGGCACTCGATGCGCGAGCGTATTTCCCGTACTAGTGGGGTACCGCGGCCGTTCAAATAGTTCAAACATACCAAACGATAGACCCAGATACCTTAGAACTATTCAGAGCCAAACTTAAGGAAGTGTCCTGGAAGTGCGTGTACGAAATTAATGATCCAGATCTAGCGTATGATACTTTCATAAAGATAATTACAAGCATATATTTAGAGTGCTTTCCTGAAAGAACTTGCAAAAAGTCAAGGAAAGCTCGTAAACCGTGGATCAACAGAGACTGCCTCGAAATGATAACAAAGAAAAACAAACTCTACAGCCGTTTCCTTTCTTCAAGAGCTCCCGATGACCTTAAAGCTTTTAAAAATTTCAGAAACCAGGTAACATCATTTCTTCGCCAAGCAAAGAAAGATTACATGAATAAGCTATTCAACTCCAATACAGTAAGACGAAGCGATCTTGTTTGGAAGGAAATAAACAATATCTTAAACCCTCAAAGAGACCCCCAAACTTGTACATCGATCAAAATAGGCGACTGCGCGTTATCCGGAAGGCAGCTGGCCAATCGCTTCAACGATCACTTTATTTCAGTTGTGAGGAGTGCTCATGATCAACGCTCTGCAGAATATCTAAAATTTCGTACCACTGAAACTGCGTTTCTGTCGCCGACAGATAAGCATGAGATTCAAAGTCACTTCGCAACCCTCCGTAATAGCAGGTCTCGTGATATAGATGGCTTCCAGGTGCAACCCTTTAAATATGTCATTGATATTATCAGCCAAGTTTTAGAGTACATATTCAATATCTGCCTAGAAAACGGAGTATTCCCAAAGCGGATGCAAATGGCTAGGGTTTCTGTTATCTATAAAAGCGGTGACAGAAACGACCTCTCTAACTATCGTCCAATATCGATACTTCCCGTCTTCTCAAAATGTCTAGAAAAGGTGATGTTTAAACGTATTGCTAGCTTTAGTAAAAAACACAACGTAATAACTACATGTCAGCATGGTTTCAGAGAAGGCAGGTCAACAGAGAGCGCCCTTCTTGTGCAGAAAGAATTAATACTTGAATCATTTGAAAAGAGGGAGCTTGTTCTGGGCATATTCGTTGATTTTTCAAAAGTGTTCGACCGGATCAACTATGAGACTTTAATAGCCAAGCTAGACATATACGGTTTTCGGGGCGTCTTTCTTCAGTTAATCCGATCTTACTTAACCTTCCGTTGTCAGCAGGTCAAGATTGACAATCAGCTTTCCGATATACAGGCTCTACGAGCTGGTGTTCCTCAAGGCAGCATATTGGGTCCACTGCTATTTAATCTTTACATAAATGATGTTACTAGTCTAGATAACAAATGCACATTTTTAATGTATGCTGATGACACCAGCCTATTTTTTAAATCAACTAATGTATATGATCTCTTTGGGCAGGCGAATCAGTGTATGCTTTCCCTCCATGAATGGACAGCCATTAACTCCTTGGAAATTAATACCAAAAAAACCAAAGCAATGCTTTTCCGTCCCAAAAATAGGATCATTGATCTCCTGGGATTATCGCTTTGGCTAGGTTCGGTAAAAATTGAGCTCGTCCCGGAATTTAAAAGCCTTGGAGTGTATTTTAATGAACATTTATCATGGAATAAACATGTAGATACTACGATTATCAAAATAGCTAAGGTAGTGGGTATTCTTTCCAGGCTTCGGTATTGCTTACCGCAATCTGTAAAAAAAATTATCTTTCAGTCCTATTTTCTTCTGTTATAGGATACTGCTTTTTGGGACCACCACCTTTTCGAATGTTAGCAAGCTTCATAGATTACAAAAACGAGCCCTTAGAATCATCGTCAACGTTTCTCGAGACGCACCAACAGAAGCGATTTTTTGTAAATTGAATATAATTTCTATCCCGCAGCAATATGAACAAACTTTATTAAGGCGCTGCAGGACTACAGCCATAAACACAGCTATCTTCTTCAAGGAACTCTACAGACTTGAACGCAAGTCTCACAATTACAGCACTCGTACAAAAAATCATTTCTTCATTCCAGAAACCCGAACAAATTACGGACGGCAGAGCATTAGTTACACCTTGCCTCTTCTTCTAAATACAATTCAATAGCTACAGTGTGCAGATAACGCTATTATTTTTATTACCTCACTGAAAGTGTGCATTTCTGTAAATATGTTTTCCACACTGCGTGTATGTTTTTTCTTCCTTGCCGCAATCGTATGTCACCTTTTCTACAGTATTTAGTTAAACATTATATGAAAGTGCCATTTCGCCCTGTTGTTTCTGTTAAAATTATATTTCATTGCATAGTCAACTTATACGCCGAAGTTACCAAGTTTTTGTAAGGGGCGCAGCCCCTCGTCAAGCCGTTAATAGGCTTTTTGGCTGCGCCCCTAGCATCCTTGTGATGTTGAAATAAAGATGACTTGACTTGACTTGACTAGACTGCAGGCGGCTGAGGGCGGCGCGGGAGTCGCACAGCAGAGCACTCCTGGGCGGCGGAGGGCCGAGGGGGCGCAGCAGGTCCAGCGCGAGCCGGATCCCCATCAACTCCGCAGTGGTGGAGGTGGCCAGGAAGGCTGCGCGTTGCTGGCTGTGCAGTCGCAGGGCGGCGATGGTGGCCGCCGCAGCAAGGGAGCAGCTGTCGCGGGCCACTGAGCCGTCGGTGTACACGAGGAGATGGTCCTGGAGCTCCTCGTGTATGACGGCTCTGGCTAGCTGCAGCACAGCACAGAGGGGTGTGCTCCGCTTTCCCGCAATGCCGATGATCTCTCGCTGTACCTCCGAGGCAGCAGGCCAGGGCGCGCAGGAGCCGTATGGGGGTGGGCCTTGGGTCAATTGCTCATACTCGAGCAGTGCCGCGCCCGTTCGTGAGCGCGGTTGCGAGCGCATACGCTGCAGCAGCGAGCCGCCGTCCGGTGCGCGGCGAAGCCGGTCGTTGTGATTCAATGCCCTGCGCGTTGCTTGGAGCTCAAGTGGCCACACTCCTGCCTCGGCCAACGTTGCGGTGCACTGCGAGTTTTTGGGCAGGCTTAGGCACACGCGCAGGGACATGCGGTGCTGAAGCTCGAGTTTCTTCCAGCACGGCTTGGCACCGTGACGAGCGGCAGCGCATAGAGCACCGCCCCCAAAGCTGCGGCATTGTATAGACGCAGCGCCGCTTGCTGGGAGATGCCCTGGCTTCGAGCGGTGAGCTTGTGCATTGCGGCGGCGATCCTCTCCATCGGCAGACAGGCCTTGGTCGCCGCGGGGCGGAAGGAAAGGCGCCAGTCGATGTCCAGGCCAAGGTACCGCACCGATTTACGCCAAGGAATTGGAGTCCCGTCCAGTGACAGTGGCGCAAGGTGCGCGCGCGAGCGCGAAACGCAGGCCATGGCCACCGATTTGTCCGCGCTCAGCGACAGACCAAGGCCGCGCAAGCTGGCATCAAATTGCGGTCAGGGCTCTCTGAAGGCACCCCCGCACGCGGAACGCCTCGCCCGGTGGTCCCCGGCGCCACAGAGCTATGTCGTCTTCATATATGGACATGTACACATGGTGTCGGCCGCTCGTGGGGAGGGAGGCCGGCACCACCGACATGGCCACATTAAACAGAAATGCTGATAGGACAGAGCCCTGCGGCACGCCCATGTCGACCGGGCGAGGCTTGGAGAGCTTACCCGCTTCTCGTACGCGCATGGTACGCCCGCTCAGGAAGCCATGAACGTATCGCAAAAGGCGCCCGCTCACACCAGCCCCCTCAAGCACCGCGAGAATTGGTGCGCGGTGAACGTTGTCAAAAGCGCCCGAGACGTCCAGTAGTAGCAGCAGCGCAACCTGGCCTGCCGCCCTGGCATGCTCCAGCGCTGTAACAACGTTCGATATAGGATCAGCCGTGCACCGCATCCCACGGAAACCCGTCTGCCGCTCGTCAAACAAATCAGCCCCCGCAGCCCGCTCGTTCAGACGCTGCAACGCCATATGCTCCTTGAGCTTACCTGCCGCCGATGTTAATGCCACTGGCCGGTATCCGCTCAGCTCCGTAGGTGGGCGCCCTGCCTTTCGGATGGGAAAAACGACCGCGGTTCGCCAATCCTCCGGTAGCTCCCCGCGTTCCCACACCAGGTTGATATGCTGCAGGAGGATCTGTCGTTGCTGCGCATCCAGGATTCGCAGCATCTGGTGTCACCCCGTCCGGTCCGGGCGCCGAGTTGTAGTGGTGGTGAAAACATTTATTCAGAACGGACAGGAGTTGTTTGGATAAGCCCGTAAGGGACCGATCCTTACAAACACTAGGTGGAGGTCCCTAGTTTGGGACACCAGTGGCGGTAGCCGCCGCCTGGGCGCGCCCGACTAAGGCTTGTTGGGCCTGTAAGTCGTGGCAGCCGAGCAGGGTCGCCTCCCAGTCCTCCCGGGTTAGGTTGGGGATGGGGGAATGGCCGGGCTGGAGGGTCAGGCCCACACCATGTGATAGGTGTCCGAAGACACCGCGCTACAGTGCGGGCAGTTTCCGCTAAAGGAGGGGTCGAAATGTTTTAGGGCTGCCGGGCACAGCAATGTATTGGTGAAGAGGCAGAGAAGGAGCCGCTCATCCGCCTTCTTGAGGCCTTTACATGGGCTAGGGTAAAGGCGATGGTTATCTTGATAGTAGGTTGCGATATTTTTGAACGTATAGACCGGAATAAAATCGGGTTCCTGATCAGGTGGGGAGGAGAAAACAGCCCCGTGAGAGAGCGCGCGGGCGGCTGCGTCTGCTGCCTCGTTTCCTGCCAATCCCTGATGAGCAGGGGCCCATATGAGGTGACGGTGTGCGGAGTCCGTATCCCGTATGCAATTTTGGTATATTCGATAGGCTAGGAAGGGAGTGCAGCCTTGTTCGACGTTCCGACAGGCCCCTCGCGAGTCGGTGATTATGTATTTTGAATTAGAATGTGATGCCGCGAGAGCAATCGCGACCTCTTCTGCTTGTGTTGCACTGCGGGCTCTGAAAATGAGGCCGTTAACTGTGTTGCTGTTGTGAACTACCGCGGCCGTGTACCATCCCCCGTGGTGAGGGCCGGAGGCGTCCACGTAGTATACACCTGTTCTGTTGCCATAATATCGGGCTAGCGCTTCCGCTCGTGCCAGGCGCCCACCTTCATGGTCTTCATGTGACATATTTGCTGGAAGAGGCCGCACGTGGAGGGCACGTCTCCACAGTTCCGGGATGTGAAACCTGTCTTCCATTGAAGGGGTGTGTTGGATATGGAGTCGAGCAAGAAGGCGGCGACCCGACTCCGTTAGCGACAAGCGCGTGTACTGGTTTGTAAGGTGCGCCTCCCGGAGCTCCCGGAAAATATTCACCACCCCAAGGGCCATAAGCCGGCTGTTTGAAGTAGTGATGGGGAGGTCAAGGGCACGTTTAACAATTTTGCGAAGGATGACTTCAAGGGCGTCCTCCTCTTGTTTCCGTAGGTGTAGATAAGGAGTCGAATAGAGAATTCGACTAGTTACGAAGGCGTTTGCCAGCCGCAAGGCATCCTTACTTCGTAACCCTCCGCGTTTGTTGGAACCCCGGCGGACCATGCGGCCCACCTAGTCCCCCACCTTTCGGAGTTTGGCCAATGTAGTGTCTGGCCGCCTGTGTTTGTGGATGTAGAGTCCGAGTACCGGTATCTCATCACTTTCTCGTATGGGACCACTCTCGAGAGAAAGAGATATTTTAGTTGTGCACTTCTGTGAGTGGCGGAGGTGCACCAATTCCGATTTTTGAGGGGAACATTGAAGACAGCATCGGCGGGCGTAGCGGTCTACTATCGTCGCCGCTGTTTGCAGGCTCGTTTCAATGTTCCCTGTGCTGCCCTGTATGGCCCACAGAGTGATGTCATCGGCGTACAGGGCGTGCTGCACGCCGGCAACACCACCCAGCTGGGCCGACAGGTGTATCATGGCCAGATTTAAGAGCAGCGGGGAAAGTACCGCGCCTTGAGGTGTTCCCCGCGTACCGAGTAGGTAAGGACCATGCTCTCTATCTTGAATTCGAATGTAGGAATGACGATCCATTAAAAATTGGCTGATGTATCGGAATGTGTTGAGGCCACACTCGGTGTGACTTAGGTTAGTGAGTATGATCTCATGTGTTACATTGTCAAATGCCCCTTTAAGATCCAAGGCGAGTACTACCCGGTCATCATGGGGGCATTCGAGGGGGTCAAGGACTTCCCGATTGTGTTGCAGGAGGACATCCTGTGCGGATCTGTGTGGGCGGAATCCGAACATGGTGCTTGCAAATACATGTTTGTGTTCAAGATATGTAGATAACCGATCCCGCACCATCGTCTCCATTAGTTTGCCCACACATGAGGTGAGAGAGATGGCGCGGAGGTTATCTGTGTCAATTGGTTTGCCAGCTTTAGGAATAAAAGTAACCAAAGCCGTTTTCCATTCGATTGGCAGAGGGTGTCCCCACGCCAAATCGCATTGACGTATTCCAGGAGGGACTGGTATGCCAAGTCGGGCAGGTTCGTCAAAAGCTTGACGGTGACCTTATCCCGTCCTGGCGCAGTGCCCCGTTTCATTTTGGCGAGATCCGCCCGCAGATCACGGAGCTGGAAAGGTTGATCCAGCCCCGTGTTTTCTCTGCATCATAAGAGTACGCAGATCCACGGGGGTCTTGGGCTGTACACAGATACTGGTCCCGAAGTTTCTGTGCCAGTTGAGTCGTGTTGCCGGGAAAAGCGTGCATGGCTCGCTGCAAATGTTTTTGTGTTTCGGTTCGTGTTTGGGTTGGGTCGATTAGGGCTCGAAAGAGATGCCACGTGTTTCGGCTGGACATTTGTCGCGCGGCCGTGTTGCATCTATCTACCCAGTTGGAGTCGGCGAGTTGGGCCGCGTACTCTGCCGCTTTCTAGGTAAGCTCGGCAATTCGAGCTTTAAGCTTTCTATTGTGTTTTTGGCGTCGCCAACGGCGGACGAGGCTGCGACGGGCTGCCCAGAGGTGTAGAAGGTGGTTATCCACGTCCGTGACCGCCTCTGAGAGCTGGATGTGTTTCATGCGAGGAAAGGTGTGCCAGAAGCTTTTGGGACCATGCTGTTTAGCCTTGCGCGGAAATGGGTGTATTATCAAGTGAGTTAACATTTTTCTTGAATTTCGCCAAATCTGGGATACGGGCTTGTGTTCTGGGACGCTTGAGGGGGCGTGTGCGTAGTGTAGTGTTAACGATGCAGTGGTCGCTACCGAGGGTCTCCTCGGTGTTGTGTCAGTCTGCGTGTCGTATGTTGCGAGTGAAGGTTAAGTCCGGGCGCGTATCCCGTGTCACGGAGTTTCCTTGCCGTGTTGGGTGGACGGGGTCCGTGTGGAGGGTGAGGCCCAACGTGGACGCAAGCTCCGCCAGCCTACGTCCGCGCGACTCCTTGCGATACCCCCACAGCTGACTGGGAGCGTTAAAGTGGCCCACAATCAGCAGGGGATCGCGGCCCGCTACTCTTAGCGCGCGGCTAAAGAGGTCAGCAAAAGTCACTCGCTTGAGTTTGGGAGCGCAGTACACGTTGAGTATATGCAACGGCGGGTCCCTGCGGCGGAGTAGTAGGATAGTCACCATTACATAGGAATACTCGAGCTTGATGTCGAGATTCACTAAGTTGGCTGTGTAGGCTTTGTGAACGAGAAGACATGACGCGGGATCCTGTTGGAACGTCGTGTAATTTGAAAGTGTGGCGCTCAGGCCTGGCTCCGGGAGGGCAACCACGGCTGCTAGGGACTCAAGGGTTCAAGGTAGAGGCGGAAATTGGCCTGCTTAGGGCGGTTTTTAGAGCCTCTACAGTTCCATTGTGTTATGGAAGTTCATATGGCCGAATTGGAGATGGCGGAACTCCTTTGATTAAGGCGTCTCGCCATAATTTAAAATTCTTGAGGGGGAGGAGAAGGGATTGGCTGCCCAGAGCCAGCTACTTGCGCCATCAAGGGTGTGATGATGGAAGGAGCGGGGCAGCTGTCCTCATTGTCCGAATCAATAATCAGACGGTTGAATTTTGAAGGACGGGGTACGTCCCTAATGGGCCCCGTCCGACGGAGGAGGCGGGGGTTGTCCAAGATGTGTTTTGATACTACCGCGGGGACGGCAGATGTGACCTTGGTCAAGATTTGGTCCATGGCGGTCTCGATCATATATCGTAATATAGAGGTTAAGCGCTCCTCCATCGCGGAGATGGCTGTCACGAGGGCAGGCGAGATTTCCGCGTCGCTTTCCATTGCGTCCGAGTTCTGCGGGCTCGGAGCGGCGGACGCCAATTTTGATTCTAAATTTTGAATTTTGTTGAGCAAAAGCTCGTTCTGTGCCCGGAGCACGTCGATCTGTTTTTTTGTATTCCGCGTCGAGTACGGAGACGGTAACTGGGGAGGAGGGGGAATGGGAGGAGGAGGAGGCGATCTCAGCCCAGCTGCTCACCTGTTGTTTGCCGTGTTGAGACGCTGATGCCCGGGCGCCGGCCGCGGCATTTGTCTTGAGCGCTGGGAAGTGGCCAGCGTGGCCAGCGTTCCTGCCAGTGGGCGGCGGCGGTGGGGGCGTAGTCTTGTTCCCGGGCGGTGATTTCGCCGAGGATGATGATAATGACGTTTTGTTGTCGATGGCGTCAGCCCCACGCGGCGTTCCGCCACCGGCACCTGAATTGGAATGACTTGGCTGCCGGCCTGGTCGCTGTTTTCCAGGGAGCTCTGGGCGCCTAGCCTTGCGGCCGGGAACCTTGAGCTGCCTGAATTTCCCCGTGCAGTCCCGGGAGTTGGTGGCGTGGGCTTGCCCACAGACTGCACAGGACGGAGTGCACTCGTGCGGTGTCTTCACCCCGTCCACGGTCGACACCGCACGGCCACAAAGGCCACAATTTTGATCCGGGCAGGGGCATGTGTCCGCTGGGTGTCCCACAGTACCGCACCGCACGCAGGCCGGGATCGTTTTCTTATATGCACGTACAAGGGTGACTTCTGAGTTGTAATGAACGTATCGCGGCACCACCTTGCCCACGAAGGTGAGCGCCGCGACGTCTGATGTTCCAAGCTTGCGGATATTGGCAAGCTCTCCAGCACGCCACTGGATCTTGTTTTGCAGGGACTCGCTGGTCTCGTGCTTGGCCACGGTGATGACGCCGCGGCACACGTCACCAGTGAGCTTCAAGCGGCCGTACATAGAGAGCTGGCCTTCCAGTGTTGTTAGTTCGATGTCCCGCAGTAGCTTGTCGGAGACGTGCGGCTCTCGGGTGCCTGCCACGATCAGGTTTTGCTCCCATGTTGGGAGCAGGCTGAGCGATGCTGCGGCCTTGGTGCCCAGGTAGGCCGCGAACGCTGCTCCCAGCTCACCATGTCGAAAGACATCCTTCAGAGCGATGGTCACCCGGGGCTTCAGGATGATAACGATGTCTTCAGGATGAAGCCGCGGAAGCGGCTTTGGTTTCCAAGCAGGTCCCTGGGGCCCACCGTGAAGCGCTGCAGCGCGCGCAGCAGCGTTGTGCCGTTTTGAGCGGCCTGGCGACGTGTCGTCCGCTTTCTTGGAGTTAGCGTTCCGCTTGCGGGAGCGGCGTTCCACTAGCTTGAATAACTTCAAGTTTTTGATGGGCGCAGAGTCCGGGCTATCAGGCGCTGGATTTGCTGGAACCTCGGACCAGGCCATGGCGTACGGGTCGTAGCCACATTTTAGGGTTGGCGAAGCCATCTTGCCGCGGGTGGGCGACTCACTCCCGGCCGGGCGCCGGCGTAGGCGTTAGGCCTAGCGCCGCCGCCACAATACCCAAGTGAAGATCGGCCCTAAAAGGCCTAAATTTTGCCCCACCTGTGTGCGAGAGGTATGCACAGGTAGCTGTCGACTTCGGGAAGCCAAACGCGGCTGTGTTGACGGGGTTGCTGTCGAAGATCCGTGGCTTCAGCCAAAAATTGGCGAAGCCGATGCACTGACGTCCTCTCGCGGCGGCGGCTGCGTTCCCTCTCCGTCAACCCGGTAGCCGATGGTCCCGCAGCGGAAGCATGCAGGGATCGTCCGTTTGTATTGTTGCACAAGCGTGCATTCACAATTGTAGTGCACGTAGCGCGGCACCTTGCGGCCCACAAAGGTGAGCACCGCTATATTTGATTTTCCCAGTTTGCGCACAAAGGCCATCTCACCTTCGCGCCACTTCACCTTGTTCTTGAGGGAAGCCGTCGTCTCATCAGCCGACACCCTGATCACACCTCGACGCACCCCACCATTAAGCTTCACGTGGCCCCGAAATGGATGAGAGTCCGTTCCGGTATTGAGGTCAATGTCTTTAGTCAGCTTATTGGCTGCTTCGATGTGTTGAGTCCCACAAACGACGAGGTTCTGGGTCCAGACTGGCCATATGCTGAGCGCGGCGCCAGCGTCTCCTCCCACGTACTGGGCAATAGCCGCTCCCAACTCGCCGTGCTGGAAAATTTCCTTGAGGTTCATGGTTTGCCTTGGTTTTAGAACCACGATTATATTTTCTGAGCTCATTTTCGGCGTCTCTTTCGGGCACCATAAAGCAGCCTTGTTATCCAGCGGCAGCGCAGCGCGATCGCTGCCGGAGAAGAGGCGGCCGTTGAGCCTAGCTGCCTGTGTTTGCTTGAGCGACGCCATCGTGGTACCGTCCTTGGATGTCTTGGAACTCTGGGTCCGCTTACGCATGGAAATCAGCGTAAAGAGTCCTTCATCTTCAATGGGTGGACACCTGTCTTCGGGTTGTTGAATGTCGATTTCAGCCCACGCCAGTGCAGTGGGATCGTAGCCGCGCTGAGTAGTGGTCGCCATAGCGTTCCGCGGCGTGGCAATGATGAAAAATTGTCATAGAACAGCCAGTTTCGGGCCTACCTTCTCAGGACCAGGACCAGCAGGTTCCACTCGATGCTGGGGAGGTGATAGTGACGGTTTCCGTGGGGTCACACGAAAAGTTCCGCGGTTCCTGGGGAAAATCGCTCGCGCATCGAGCGCCTCGCGCAGAGAGGATGCGCTGTGCGTGCACAGTGGGTGCCTGGTCACTGCGGCAACGAAAATGCTGACGACCTCGCGACGTCGCACCTGCCAGCGATCTGCCCCTCGCACTAGAGAACGTGAGTGTGACCATCTTCGTAACAGCTTCCCGACCCACGCATCGCAGGAGGTGAGCGCATCGACAGCATCAACGGCTGTCGCGCACTTACGCGGTCGCAACAGGTAATGATCCTCCGCGCGAGCTCTGGCTGCGTGTGGCCCTGGGAACGACGGGAGCGTCATGGTATCGCGACGAGTGATGTGTATGCCGGATGCGGTGCAGTGGAAACACTAGTGCATCTACTCCTTCACTGTGCCCGGTTCGCCGATTCTCGTCGCAATATGCATGCAGCCTATAGGGCGCTGGACATGCTACCAGACTCCCTCAATACGCTATTGTGCCCGCAGGGCAGTGCGCGCACCCGTGAGCGAACCTTGGCTAGCCTCTATGCACTCCTCGAACATATTGGCTTGACATCCCGTCTGTTCTCCGCCAGGTAGTTACATGCACACGCTCCGCGAGTTCTACCTTGGACGATTAACAACTGGACGCAACACTCCAGTTGTAGTCAACACAGTGCTGTGTGCGTGTGTTTTTATTGCTCCATGAAGGTCCAATCACGCGCACAACCTGGACACATTTCTTATTGTGTAAATAGTTTGTGTATATTAAATCTCCCCTATCATCTCTTCGTGTCCCCTCACCTCTTTGATTTCTTGACCGCACAGTTTGGTTTTAGAAAAAATTGATCCACTGAACAAGCGCTCGTGGTTCAGGAAGAAGTCATCCTTGAAAATTTTGAAAACAAAAACATGGTTCTTGGTACCTTCCCTGATTTTGCAGAAGCTTTGGATTACATTAGCCACCGTATACTTCTACTAAAGTTGCAGCATTATGGCATTTGCGGTATAGCCCACAAGTTAATTTCGTGTTACCTTCAACACCGATCCCAATGCGTTGTTATAAATGGACACTCTTCTGTCGTCAAACCGGTTAATCTAGGTGTTCCGTGAGGGAGCATCCAAGGTTCATTTCGATTATTTTATATATAAACGACATAGTTAACATTGACCATAGTGCTAAGTGCAAAAATTGCACTGATGACACAAGCTTATTTTTCCAGGTAGTCCTCGTTCGGATTTGAGTTGCTATGCTAATCGAACAATTAGCCTTGTTAGTACCTGGGCAGCAAGAAACGATTTAAAATAAATATTGCAAAAACCAAAGCTTTTATGTTCCTTCCAAGAAATAAAGTTTATGTATTACCGCCAATTGTCATTGTCCCCATAGAGATACAGGTTGCTCTGTGTTTCAAGACGCTCAGTGTTATCTTTCTGAAAATTTTTCCAGGGATGCACACATAAATGACCTCATCAAAAAACTTTATAACACTACAGGCCTCATGCGTCGACATTGTTTCATGTTTCCAAGAGCAGTTGATATCATGCTTTATAACTCCTTATTCTCATCATCACTCAATTACGGCGCATTCGTATGGGGAACTACTACGAAAGATAATATTCATGAGCTCCATTTGCTACAAAAACGTGCTCTCCGCATAATATGCAAAGCCCCCTATTTAAGTCACACGCAGGAGATATACGAGCAGCTAAATATTGTCAACGTAAAATCTATTCATGACTACAGACTTTCTAAGGAATACAGATTAGAAATAACTAAGCGGAATGAGACCCTGAAGTTGCTGGCAAATCTTGAAAAACACACGCCTATATACCCAATGCGTAAACCAGATGAGTGGAAATTGAGCAAATGCCGTACAGGATATAGAAGGTAAATGTTAAAATTTAGAATACCAACATTGCTGAATGATTTCGCGAGGGGCAGAACTACAGATTTCGACTCTTTTCATTGAAGAGCCTGTGGAATAAATATGTATTGGACTGAAATGTCACCACGTTTTCTTTGCGCATTTACTTTTTACTTTCTTTTTCCTTTTTGTGCTGTTTTTTATTGCTGATGTCTTTGGATAATGTATATATATATATATATATATATATATATATATATATATATATCTTAATTCATAAGAAGGGAGACGCCAAGGACTTGAAAAATTACAGGCCGATCAGCTTACTATCCGTTGCCTACAAAGTATTTACTAAGGTAATAGCTAATAGAGTCAGGGCAACGTTAGACTTTATTCAACCAAATGATCAGGCAGGCTTTCGTAAAGGATATTCTACAATAGATCATATTCACACTATCAATCAGGTGATAGAGAAATGCGCAGAATATAACCAACCTCTATATATAGCTTTCATTGATTACGAGAAAGCATTCGACTCAGTGGAAACCTCAGCAGTCATACAGGCATTGCGTAATCAGGGGGTAGAAGAGCCTTATGTCAAAATACTGGAAGATATATATAGCAACTGCACAGCTACTATAGTCCTCCATAAAGTCAGCAATAAAATTCCAATAAGGAAGGGCGTCAGGCAAGGAGACACGATCTCGCCAATGCTGTTCACCGCATGTTTGCAGGAGGTATTTCGAGGCCTGAATTGGGAAGAGTTGGGAATAAGAATAAATGGAGAATACCTAAATAATCTGAGATTTGCTGATGACATTGCCTTGCTGACTCACACAGGAGGTGAACTGCAAATCATGATCAACGAGTTAGACAGGCAGAGCAGATCGATGGGTCTAAAAATTAACATGCAGAAAACCAAGGTAATGTTCAACAGCCTAGCAAGGGAACAACAGTTCACAATTGGCAGCGAGAGCCTAGAAATGGTGACGGAATACGTCTACTTAGGGCAGGTAGTGACAGCTAATCCGGATCATGAGAGGGAGATAACTAGAAGGATAAGAATGGGGTGGAGCGCATATGGCAAATTCTCGCAGATCATGAGTGGCAGTTTACCAATTTCCCTCAAGAGGAAAGTGTACAACAGCATAATCTTACCGGTACTCACCTACGGGGCAGAAACGTGGAGGCTAACGAAAAGAGTTCAGCTTAAGTTAAGGACAACGCAGCGAGCCATGGAAAGAAAAATGATAGGTGTAACGTTAAGAGATCGGAAGCGGGCAGAGTGGGTGAGGGAACAAACACGGGTTAATGACATCCTAGTCGAAATCAAGAGAAAGAAATGGGCTTGGGCAGGGCATGTAATGCGAAGGCAAGATAACCGCTGGTCTTTAAGGGTAACGGAGTGGGTTCCAAGAGAAAGTAAGCGTAGCAGGGGGCGGCAGAAGGTTAGATGGGCGGATGAGATTGAGAAGTTTGCAGGCAAAGGGTGGATGCAGCTGGCAAAGGATAGGGTTAATTGGAGAGACATGGGAGAGGCCTTTGCCCTGCAGTGGGTGTAGTAGGGCTGATGATGATGATATATATATATATATATATATATATATATATATATATATTCCCACCGGCGGCATGGTAGTTTTTCTGCTGGTTTATTAGTAATTTTCATTAAGCGATAGATTAATCTAAGTGTAATTGTCCCACTGATTAGCTCTACACATTAACAAAAAATTAAACATTCCCCTATGCACCTTGGTTTCGGTGACTGTTAGCTCCCTTCATAAGTTCGGCAAAATGAGTCCCTCATTTCCGTTACCTTGTCTGCTATATATATATATATATATATATATATATATATATATATATATAAATATAAATATATATATATATATATATATATATATATATATATATATATATATATATATATATATACATGCTTCATCATGTGAACTAATAATTTCACAACAATGCACTTTATTTTCATGTATGCTCATATTTGACATGTGTTTGTATTCTCGTATTCTCCAATCACACCCATTTTCGTATTCTTTATTTTTAACCACTGCAACGTGTAGCTGCACACTGCTTGCCATGCATTAGGGTACGGGCCTTAGTCAAGCCTTCTTCTGGCTTTTTGCCCTTGCTCCAAACATCCCTGAGATGTTGAACAAACATTGTTTTGTATTTATCCCTTCTGTTTCCTATGCTGTATTTCAGCTGCCCCAGCTCAGGTGCTTCAATACCGATGACAGATGCCGGGGATAGCAAAATCTTTTCCTTCCTTTTTATTATTATATCAATAAAAATCACTTACTCCCCTATTTTACGTTTACTGACATCGCACAGCACACGGGCGCCTTGGGGAAAGAAAATGGCCAGTATGTCTCATATATCGGTCGACACCTGAACCGCGCCATAAGGGAAGGGATAAAGGAGGGAGTGAAAGAAGAAATGAAGAAAGAGGCGCGGTAGTTGAGGGCTCCAGAATAACTTCCAACACTTGGGTATCTTTAACGTGCACTGACATCGCAAAGCACGCGGGCGCCTTTGC
Source organism: Amblyomma americanum (assembly GCF_052857255.1). NCBI lineage: Eukaryota > Metazoa > Arthropoda > Arachnida > Ixodida > Ixodidae > Amblyomma > Amblyomma americanum. The sequence continues at coordinate 89,453,679 of NC_135507.1, forward strand.
GTTTCGACTCCATAGAAACGTTGCCGCCGCGGTCGGGTTCGAACACTCGTACACTAACCACTAAGCCCCCGCGGCAGGTGGATAATTACTGCGGTGTTTTTTAGGGCATGAAATGGCGCAATATAACTGGCTTACTTCTACTGGATACTCCTTTAGAGAGTTACTGCGCTGTTGTTTTTTCAGGACATGAAAGGGCGCATGTAACTGGCTTACATCTACTGCATACTCGGTTTCCCTTCCTGAAAACTTTGCATGCCGGCGCCTTTCTTCGTTTTGCTTTCACTCCCTCCTTCATCTCCTCTCTTATGGCGCGGTTCGGGTGTCACCGACATATGCGAGACAATTACTGCGCTATTTCGTTTCCTTAAAACCAATTTTCATGCCGAACATGGGCACCCACACCCATGCATCGCCGGAGGTGAGCGCATCGACAGTATCACCGGCTGTCGCGCACTTATACTGTCACAACATGTAATGATCCTCCGCGCGCGCAGTGGCTACGAGTGGCCCGGGGAATGTCGGGAGCGTCACGGAATCGCGACGAGTTATGTGTGTGACAGATGCGGTGCAGTGGAAACACTAGAACATCTGCTCCCTCACTGTGGCGCGTTCGCCGATGCTCGTCGCGATATGCTTGAGGCCTATAGGACGCAGGGCAAACTACCAGACTCCATCAAGCCACTATTGTGGCCTCAGGGCAGTGCGCGCACTCGTGAGTGAACTTTGGTGAGCCTCTGTGAATTCCTCGAACACACGGGGCTTCACGTCCCGTCTGTTCTCCTTCAGGCAGTTACACGCAGTGACCGAACGTTCCGCGAGGTCTACCTTGAACGATTAATACCTGGACGCCCAACTCAGGTTGTAGCCAACACAGTTCTGTGCGCGTGTGTTTAATTCCCCTAAATTGAACTAATCACGCGCACAACCTGGACACAGTTTTTATTGTGTAAAAAGCTTGTATATATTACTTCTCCCCTACATTCCTTCGTGTCGTATGTGCCACGATTCTCGCAGAAGCCTCCTGCGCTGGTTAGCTTCGGTCTCCAGTACAATAGTGCCGTCAAAGTCAATTCGGTGGTCACATTCCTCGCAGTGTTCGGCCACGGCGCTGCACTGACTGTTCATTTGTCGGACGTCCGCTTTGTGTTGCCTCATTCTTTCGGCGAAGTTCTTCGACGTACGAGGCCGGGCAGACTGAGCAGATAATCTTGTATGCAACCCCTTGTGCTCTTTCTTTTGGGTGACGGTCCGAAAGACCACAAAGCTTTCGCTTTAAGAATTACACCACGTACTAGAAGAACCACGTAAGGCGCTGTACTTAAACCTTTCCTATTCAAGATTACTATGAATGGCCTCTGCGTCTGTTAGATGCTATCCCATATATAACATCATTCTATATACGCCCAAGACATCGCCATATGGACCAACTCGGCATCCGATGTGGAGATTGCCGTGCCATTACAAAGAGCTATCGACACGGTGCACTCTTTCGCGCCGGGGAACGGGCTTGCGTGTTCACTGGCTAAATCGGAACTCTTATTCCCGCTGCCCCTGCTCATGTGCTTCAATATCGATGGCAGATGCCGGGGCTAGCAAACATCTTTTCCTTTCTTTTTACTATTACTTTAATAAAAACCACTACCACCACCAATTATCAGGAACAAACAAGCCTCACAGGCAGCACCCGATCCTCGATAACCCATCGAATTGCACATTGACAACCATCCAATACCCCCGATAGCCACGATATGGGTTCCTGGTATGTTGATTCAGAAAAAAACTCGAGATGACAGCGCTTACCCGCATTGGAGTAACGCTAAAGCATTCACGCCTCCTCGGCAACCATCGTGCTTCTGTGTTCCTCTGCCGACGAGTTCCAGGAGACTGATGACTTTACTTCCGTGTTTGTCGGTCGACTTCACCTTCCAAAGCACGTTTCAAACGCTTCGCTTCGGTATTCCGTTTCTGATGCTCCTTCACAGGCTTTCGCTTCACATGTGGTCTGGACGTTGAAGCTGCACTATGCGATGACACAGACGGCTTACACATGATGCCACTCGTCCACACAACGCCCAATCAATCACCAAGGCATCAGCGAGCGAACACTGGACCTGCACGCGGCAACAGCGAGAGTGCGACTGGCGTACAAGCGGCGCGCCGAAGCGGAAGGGGCCGTATACTCATTTCGTGTTCTTTTGGTGCGTAGTCGTTGGAGTGTCTCACTGATCGTGACGTCACTTCAGCAAACCGCCAATGGTGTCGGAGGGAAGCGTCGTAGCGGATGGCGCCGTATACTCATTTCACGTTTGGTGTGGCATAGCTTTGCGCCAACCTTTGCGCCGCCTCTGCAGCAGTCGCGCAGCACTTATCGCCTCCTGTGCCTTGGAGGCGGTGACGTACACACCTTCGTGGGCGCCCTCGTCCTCCTGTAACCGTAGACCCGGTCGCCTCGCAGGTCGCAGACGTTGATGTGGTCACCGGTCCATTACACTGCATCGTACACACACCATCGACACGGGAGTCTGAAGAGACAATGACGAGCGCGCAGCCAAGAAACCCTTCGAAAATACATTTATGACTCCTATCGCGTAAGCGCTGGCGTGACTAAGACATGCTGCAAGTAGTCTGATGCTGACATCTGCTGCCTCCGACGCTCCGCCCCCTTCCGGTACTTTACCACTCGACGCATGCTGTGCGATAAGTATTTCTCATACGACGCCTCCTGCAGTCCTATTTCCCAATAGTGCTCAAGAGCCTTTCTACTGCGACGCCCTCTCCGATAATGTTTCCTCGCTGCGAAACTTCTCGAGTCGCTTCCCTCTCCACTTCTGGCCAGGTGTACTACACAGCCGCCTCGTTGGCAAACCGCTACCCAAGAACGTTCGCGCTCCCTGGCCAACACGAAGCGCGCAGCCAACACAAAGCCCGATCACTCGGTGATTTCTTTCGTTCCTACGAACACGCAACACGCGTCGACGTGGCAAGGCAAGATGTCACAACCTACGTGGTCCGTGCGCAGCCGTGGCTTAGTTGGTTGGGCGCCCGTCACGGCTGCGGGAGGTGGTTGGTTCGAAACCCACCGCCGGACACAAACATGTAAAAATAAGTACAAGCGGCCCCCGGCCTGGCGCTCGGCTTCCTTTAGGGGAGTTCGCTTGGTAGAAGCTCCGTAAACCCCGCTGCGCCCCTCGCGGGCCGAGTGCTCGCCCAGCTGCGAACGGTGGTACCCCTTCGGCCAACGTGGTTAGAAGGTATCATTAATAAAAAAAAGGCCCCAAATGGGCTTCTACCGCACGAGGCGGATTTAACTTTGTTGACGACGGAACTTATCGGTGATCCGTCCGAGCAACGGTTGTCAAGACCCTTTTCCCAAGAATCTCACCCTGAAGAACCGAGCACCAGGCCGGGGGAAATCTTGTACCCATTAAAAAGCCGGGGGGTACCCGGCGGCACTGGGGATCGAACCCAGCATCTCCCGAACGCGAGGCGGATGCTCTGCGACAAGGCCACGCTTCGGTCTACCCTTATCTCAACGGTTAGTTGCTCTGACGGATCAGCGATAAGTTCCGCCGTCAACAACGTTAAATCCGCCTCGTGCGATAGAGCCCATTTGTGGCCCTTTTTTTTCAATTACTCAAGGTGGGGCCGAAGACCCATTCCCAAGCATTTCTGCCCTTACTATAGCCGAGCACCAGGCCAGCGGAAAGCTTGTACCCATTGTATCACCGGTGGCTACCCGGTGGCACTGGGGATCGAACCCCGCACCTCCCGCATGCGAGGCGGATGCTCAAGCACTGAGCCACCGCTGCGGTCTACCCTTATCTCCACCGCCGTGGTGCGCGCCCCCTCCCCCACCGCAGCGGATTAGATAGCGATAGGGCTGGCCATCGCTGACCGCCATACACGTACAGCCTTCACTGACTCAGTACGAGAAATTCTAAATTACACGGTAGGTTGCATCTGGATTCCTGCCGCACGCATCCAGCGCGACTCTTCTCCCGACCGTAAACTTAACCTCATCCGTGTACCCGCCCGCACTGGATACTCTCGAAAAGAAAGGGCTGAGCGACTTGCCCAGGGATTAACAATCCGGGCTGTAGCCCGACGGATCCAAGCGCCCTCACTGAAACCCCCTGACTTTTGCCGGCATAACCAATTTTCGTAGATACGAGACGCCGTTTTCCAACTCGACCGAGCACAGACCACTCTGCTCCGCAGATTGCAGACGCACTCAATTCTTATACACTCAAGGCTATCACTACTCACCGATGGGGAATATAAGCCCACATCCCCAAATTGCAACCACGGATAGCCCGCCGCTCAGGTGCACATCATTTGGGGATGGGAAAATATCCTGCCCCCACGTACGGGCCCTCCTGGCAGCATTATGCGCGGAAAGCTGGGACCAACTCCTCACCTAGCCCGACAAGATCAATCAACTTGCTCTCATTTCGTCGGCCCAGGACGTAGCCTCCACCTGCAGGCCACACAGGACCCACCTGTCCTAATTCCCGACACCTGTGGCAGCTAAACTTGTCTCTCTCTCTCTCTCTCTTTCTCCACTTCTTGCCATCTCCATGGCTTTCCGATTGTTTGTGCCGCGAAGCACACTACTGGCTTTTAATTAATAGGATATATAAAGCTTTCGCCTTGGAATAAAATCCATGATTACAAACGCATGGTTATATTAGCGCTCATAAAATGACTTTAGACTAACGACATGCACTACTTCTCTTCGGGGCTGACGTCGCTCGTATCTTGTCACTCCTTCACGAACAAGTTCAGAGTTCTGTTGACATAGTAGGGGAATAATTTTTCTACGACGCGAAGTTGTGGCGACAATGTTTTTACTCAGTCCACGGTGGCGAATGGGTGTCCAAACATAGACGCGGTGTAGCTGGCTTTTATTCAGTGTGGCACCGACGTCGATATTGGTGTCAATCGTCGGTGAGCTACTCGTATCGAATGCGCAGCCGGGCATGACATCGAGTTTCTTCTCCGCACTGCACTCTAAACGAACGTTTTCAGATAAGGACAGTGTGAAAACTTGCCCCCGAGAATCAGCCCCACTTTCGTTGCCGCTTTCATCTCAAAGAGACGCGGTCGCCATCTCTAGGGTGTTGACAGTACCACGATTGTTTTCATGGTTTTATCTGCGCCGCCGCTAGGCAGATTGGCTGCGCTTGGACATTGGAGAGTTTGGGGCAACTGATCTACCCTGGCTCGGGCATTGCGTCGTCTGCGCCCAACGTGGCTGCTTCAAGCCGCGCACGTAAGCTTACTGCAAAGCTCGCGTGCGCTCCACGCCTGCGGTACGAGAGGCCAGGATGCTCGGGCTTGAGCTTTTGGCTATAGATTTCGGCCGAAACTCAAAGCCCTTCTTTCCGCGGTTCCACGCGGCAAAATCAGAGACACAACGACGTACCCCTTACCCCCTCGTAGTTTGGGTTCCTCGCGTGTGCAATATGCTGTAGTGCAAATTTGACTGTAAACTTTTCTCTATTCACAAAGTTGTCTCTATGAAGAAAACCTGGCAAAAAGCTTAAAAAGACACTAAATTCTGTTTCTATTTATTTCTTGCACTATTTTTTCAGCCACTTTCCATATTTTAATCAGTCGAGATCAAAATATGATCATCCCTGTTGTTGAGTCATATTCTATAAGTTAAGTGATCGATAAGGGAGCAGGATAGCTTTACTTCATGAACGCGTGCCTAATACGCATGTGATAAGCAGTTTGCCAACGCGTCTTCCAAGTGTTGGCTAACGTTATCGCTTTAAATGCCACTAGGCCGTCTTGTTTCAATAATACAGAAGAGGCGAAGGCTCAATTTACGTTTGTATTCATTATGAATACGTTTCTGTAGCACGCGAGTCACCCAACGTCTGCTGAAGCTCCTCAAGCTGGAAGTAGCAGACGACGCGCCCATCACAAAGCGACAGCAGCGCGACCGCCAAGGAGGCAACCATTTTGTGTTCGCAGTTTTGCAACTGCCCTTATCTAAATACGTTCAGCAAAGTTTCTGTGGTGTCTGGTTCAGACCAGACGCATGACACTGGACCACGCAAGCGCAGTATGCAAAAAAAAACCTCCTTTGTTCGTCACATTTGATTGTTGATTGTAAAACATTTTATTCGCCGGGAAGAGCTTGGCAAGAAGTCGCGTTAAGTGGTCGAGAGTACATAGCCCTCGACGACTTTGTCAGCCCACTCCACCGCCAAAACTTGCGTTCTGGGGTCAGAGCTAGCCAGCACGGTCTCCCACCGCTCGAGAGAAGGAGCTGTAACTAGATCACCCGGAGGTGGCTCTATTTTGCAGTCCCACAGGATGTGATCATAGGTAGCACGTTGGCCACAGTGTTTGCAGTTTGGGTTGTAAAGATCTGGATAAATGTGCGCGAGGAGTGATGGGGTGCGTATCGATCTCGTCTGTAGACGACGCCACGTAACCTCTTGTTCTTTAGTAAGTCTTTTGTCTGGAGGGGGGAAAATTCTCCTCTCTAGTTTAAAATGATTGGTGAGATCATGATATGTGATCATTGAGTCCTTCGTGAAATTCAGGGAGCCAGACTCATCCACTGCCCGGTCGACGAAACCTCGGGCTTTATTGTGGGCTGCCTCGTTCCCCGGATTCCCCGAATGGGCTGGGACCCATATCAATTCGGAATAATTTGGTGAGAATTTGGTTGCGTTAAGGATTCTAAGGGAGGTGTTTGTAATTCGCCCTTTAGCGAAATTATTGATACCCATTTTGGAATCGCTCAGGATGATGCTCCCTTGGGTATGTGCTAGGGCGAGGGCTATAGCCGCCTCTTCTGCCGTTTCAGAGGATTTCGTTTTGATTGTCGCCGAGACGATGTGGTCACCATTCTCGTTCACAACCACAACTGCAAAGGCATTGGTATTTTTGTATTCTGCCGCATCTACATAAAGTGTTGCAGCGCACTGTCTGTATTTCTTATGTAAGGCTTTGGCTCGTGCTTGTCTTCTACCCTCATGGTGTAAGGGGTGCATGTTTTTGGGGAGTGGTTTGATTAGTAGGGCCGTCCTATAGGCGCGGGGTAAGTCTACTTGAGCATCGTTATTCGTAGGTTGAAAGTTAATTCCGAGCCTGGTAAGAATACTCCTGCCAGTTCTGGAATTGGCTAATCGCGCTGTTTGAGCCATTAAATGGGCTTCTTTCAGTTCATTGTAGGTGTTATGTATTCCTAACCTCATAAGCCTTTCGGTTGAGGCATTTAGTGGGAGTCCTAACGCAGCCTTATAGGCCTGCCGTATCATGCTATCCAATTTGTCCTTTTCTGCTTTCGAAAATTTCAGATAAGGGGTGGCATAGAGTATCCTGCTCAGCGCAAAGGCCTGCACTAGGCGGCATAAATCTCTTTCCCTCACCCCTTGTCTGCGGTTAGCTATGCGGCGGAGTAATCGCGCCGTCGCTTCTACCGTGCGTTTTAGCTTAGTGAGTGTGTCAGTATTTTTCCATTTGTTTGTAAATACAACCCCAGTATTCTCATGGTCTGTACCTCTTTGACAGATCGTCCATTAACATAGACGTTTATTTGCGGGGGGGATGTCGTGGTACGGCTACCTCTTTGTTTACGACGGATCACGAAGAGTTCAGATTTTTGCTCAGAACAAGTGAGGCCGGAATCCCATGCGCATGCCTCGATGATGTCCACTGCTGCTTGGAGTGTGTCTTCTATGTAGCCTTCGCATCCTTTGGTTACCCAAAGTGTGATGTCATCTGCATAGAACGTGTGATGTAGGTCTGGTATTTGTGCCAGTTTGGGGGGAATTTTGATGAGGGAGAGGTTAAAAAGGAAAGGGGACAGGACGGAGCCCTGTGGCGTTCCTTTACTTCCTAGTTTGATTGGGGCAGACTCTATTGTTCCGACCGTTATCACTGCTGTTCTGTTAGTGAGGAAGGATCGGATGTAGTTGTACGTCCTTTCTCCGGGGTTGATTTCTGACAAGTTTGTCAAGATGGCTTTGTGGGTGACGTTGTCGAAAGCTTTAACAAGGTCTAAACCCAATATTGCTTTCGTTCCTGTTCCCTCGTCAGCTTCAATTATGTCCTTGTTAAGCTGCAAGAGAATGTCCTGGGTAGATAGTTGGGCCCTGAATCCTAACATTGTTTCAGGTAGGAGGTTCATGTCCTCCGCATAGTTTTGGAGCCTATTGAGGATGACATGCTCCATGAGTTTGCCTAGGCATGATGTTAATGAAATTGGGCGTAGATTCTCAGTGCTGAGTTTCTTACCCGCTTTAGGAATAAAAGTGATTTTCGCGTGTTTCCACTCTGGTGGTATGTTGCCTGCATGCCAGTATTTGTTCATAAGGTCTGTAACCGCCGCGATCGACGTTGCGTCTAAGTTCCTGAGAGTCTTATTTGTTACTTTGTCTGGTCCTGCCGCAGATGTTGTCCGCAGTTTTCCAATTGCGTACCAGACCTCTGCGTCTGTGATGTCTGCGTCTAAATTTGGATTAGGAGTCCCCCGGTAGTCTGGTTGTGTGGTACTATCATCCGTGTTTAGATAACGTTCTGCTAGCTCTTTGATTAGGTCTTCAGTTGTACCCTCATATTTATGTATGAGTCTGTACAGTTGACTTTGTTGCACGGTACGTGTTTGTTCTGGATCGAGCAGGTGTCTTAGAAGATGCCATGTCTTCTTATTTCCGAGCTGTCCATTGACGCTTTCACATATTTGGTTCCATTGTTGTGTTTGGAGAGTAAGTGTATGTTCCTCAATTCGCCTCTCGATTTCAGCGATCTTTTTGCGTAGTCGCTTGTTGTGTTTTTGCTGCTTCCAGCGTTTTTGGAGGCCTTTTTGTGCCTGCCACAGGTGTAACAGTTTTGAGTCTGCAATCTGCTCCTCCTTCTCAACTGGCACCACAACGCTAGTGGAGCTGACATCCTCATTCAGGGAGATAACCCAGTCGCTAAGGTTAGAGATCTCCTTTGGAGCTGTTTTGTCGCGAAGTTGCCTGAACTTGTCCCAATCCGTGGTTCGTATTTCTTTTGCTTTGTTTTTAAGTTTTGTCGTGGGGAAGGTGATGCTAAGGATGAAGTGATCACTACCAAGGTTTTGCCCGGTGTTGACCCACTTTGCGTCCTTGACGTTTTTAGAGAGGGATAAGTCTGGAGATGTGTCTACACATACACTGTTACCCATGCGTGTGTGGTCGCTCGGGTTGTTTAGCGTTGTGAGCCCTAGTGACTGTATGATTTGCCAGAGCAGGTTTCCTTTCGGAGTTGCTTTGGTATATCCCCATGCTGGGTGTTGAGCGTTGAAGTCTCCCACAATTAATAGTTGAGCCCTAGCAGCCAGCTTTACTGTGTTTATCAACAAGTGTGGGAGTCCATTGCCTTTGTTTCTGGGAGGGTTGTATACATTAAGGATGAAGAGATTTGAGCCTCCTTTTTGCCTTGGTACTATTTCAAGTAGGGTGTAATCTTCTTCCGAATCATTTATAAAATGTTGAATTGCGGTGATATTTCTATGCACCAGAGTGGCTGTGAAGGAGCCGGCTGCGTTACTAGTATCATAATGAGGTGGCAGATATGCTTTATAGCCTGGCAGTGTAGCCCTGCCGCTAGCTTCTTGCAATGCAATCACGTCTGGGGTTGGAACAGACGGTGCTTGTTGGATGTGGAGCTGCAAGTGGGCCCGCTTGCGGCGGAAGCCTCTGCAGTTCCATTGCCAAATTTCAAATTTTTGGCGTGGTGCCATGTTGGGTTATAGATGGTTGTGGCGTCGTGGACAGATCCAAGGTGGGGGGTAGGCGGGCCTCGATAGTTGTAAGCCTATCCATTATTTGCTGCATGCAGGTGGCTATTTGGGATACCTGTCCCTCTAGTGTTGCAAAGCGAATATCTATCTCTGCAAATTTGGTAGTAACGAGACCTTGGAAGGTTGCTTGTTCTGTTGATATAGCGCTAGTTCTCTCTGACAGAGTATTGATGTCTGCCCTGAGTTTGGTAGGCGCTTTCGACGGCTGCGGGGTGTCGGCTTCCGAAGCCTCGGCCTTTCTTTTGGATTCCTCGCCTTCGTTTGTAGGATGCGGTCTTTTAGTTGCTATTCTGGCGTCTGTGTCCGTCGCGTTATGGGCTGAAGACTGGGACGCGTTGGAGGGAGTGTGGCAAATAGCGTCTGTTTCCATCGCATTATTGGTCGAATCCTGGGACGCGGTGGGTGGCATTCTAGCCGCAGTGGCATTCTGTACCTGATGCGCTTGTAACAGGCGTTTAATGTCAGCCAACTCTTTTTTAAGGCTGGCAATTTCTCTGTCTCGGGATTGTAGTTGGATCTGAAACTCCTTCTCTCGAGCGTCAATAGATTGGGAGGCCTCTGCTGGCCAGCTCACCTTTTTATTGGAGCGGCTATCGCTGCGTCCGCGGCTTGAGCTTCTCTTGTCGTTCCCTGCAGGGTTCCCCAGGGGCGGGAAGGAGCTGGAGTTGTTCCGGCTGTGGCTTCCTCCTTTTCCGGTAGCACCGTGTTCCTTCTTCCTGGGCCTAGACTGGTGTCCGTGTAGTGATGAGTCGTTGTCCCCTTGCTTGGGTGTCTGGTTGCCATGGGGCGTTCCTTGTTTGTTCTTGTTGATCAGCCGGAATTTGCAGTTCCGGCTGCCTGTGTTGTGGCCCCCGTTGCAGACGATGCATACGGGTTGGCAGGTTGGCTGTTCTCCCTCAGGTGGAGGCGAGTGATTTTCTCCGCAGCGGCGGCAAAGGTTCGTTGTAGGTTTGTAGCAGACATCGGCCCGGTGTCCTACTCTCCTGCAGTTGTAGCATACCTCATGTTGCTCCCTGAAGGGGTGGACCCGAAAGACGCCGCACTGATAGATTACTTGGCTGGGTAGCTTCTTTCCAAAAAAGGTGATTTGTATTGTTCTGGATTTCCCGATCCTTCGGGCACCCACAACTTCTATTCCTTCGTTTCGGTTTCCGAAGCCTTGGCGAACCGCTTCGGGCGAGTCTCCCGCGTAGGCGTTGTAAATGACCCCTTTTACCGAGTCTTTGGGCGCCGCCACGTACGACGTTACGTTGTAGGTTTGATCTTGGAGGTTCAGTTTTTCAATATTGGCGTATGCAGTCGCCCGTTGACGATCGGGCGTGCATAGCGTAAAGGTGTTGTTGGCCGTATTGACTCTGATAATGTCTTCATTCTTCACCGTATCATACGGCAGCCTGGCCACCTCGCAGGCGCAGAAGAGTAGTAGTCCGGGCGCAAAGTCCCTCAGATTCCAACCTTGTGGTCGGCAGACGATTTTGTAGTCGTCGGTCGGTAAGCGCGGGAGAAGGGCTTTCTTGCTGAGTGCAAGTAGCTTCTTCCCGTTCTTTCGCGATGGAAAATTGGAATTAGACTTGCCTTGGCCGTGCCCCTGCGCAGGCTCGTCGTCGGTTGATGTGGGCCCTTTATTCTTCAGGCCTCGTTGTCGGTCGCGGTAACGAAGAATGGTTTCCCATTTTCCGGCCTCGAGCTCCGACGGTGATATTTTCTCGCCTTCCACGGCGTACTCCATCTGTGCGGGTCCCTGGGCGCTCAGTTCCCGGCGGAGAGGTGACGAGCTAGGTCGAGCTCGATGGCTAGGCCGGCAGTCAGCCGGCAATATGCCTAGGTGTCCGTAGATTGGCAAAATCCGGCTGCAGCAGGCACTGGACAATGGCCCGGATGTCGTCCAAAATATTCGAGCCCGAAGGCTGACTCTTTCTGCCGAAAAGTGGCTTCGAGGCGGGAGCCCATGCGAGACACGTCAGCACAGCTCCGTGGATTGGATTGGATTCTTGTTCGTCACAGTAAAGCCACTTATATAGGAAATCATATTGAATGACGATGACGATATGTACACTGAAAGAAACGAAACTGAAACAAGAAAGAAGGATACAACATCGCCTCCAGCTTGAAAATACAACATAGTAATTTGCAACAACCAAAATAACATGAACTAAACACTTATTGTTCAGGTAAAGAAAACCCAAATCTTTCGACAGGTCAGCGTACCATAGTGCTGCAATTCAAAGGTTGCTCAACCGAATCCTCTAAATGAGCAACCACTTAACTTCAGTCCTTGTTTCCGACGATCGCAACAGTTCACCCTGTTCAGCGTCTGCGCGGCTTTCAGGTCCAGCGGTACCCGAGTAGTCATGAGGCAATTCCCATGCCCATTGTTCTATTGTCTGCGATTGATTGTAGGGAACGCGAACTAGTTTAGACGCGTTCCAGCAACGACCGTCGCTCATCAAAAAGCTATTTTTGCCTTTTCTGCCGACAATCTTGAAAGGTCCCATGTAGTTTACCGACGCTTTCCCACCGCCTGCTGGCTTGCGTACACGAACGAAGTCCCCTACACTAAAGGGTGGTCTTTTCGCACCTCGCCTCCTGTCGGTATACTGTTTTGCATACGTCTGCTTCGCCTTAACCCTAGCAGGAACATTTTTATTCGAACCGGCATGGACACCCTCTCTTGTCGGCAAACCCACTGTATTGAGTCTTGTCCTTGGCTGGCGCCCGTGGAGCAACTTAGCTGGCGACACACCCGTTGTCGCATGCGGCGTCGACCAATATATACCGAGATAGCCAACCACAGCAGCCTGGAGGGGCCGTTATTCCAATCGGGCAACCTGCATGAAATCTTTCAGCACACGATTAAAACGTTCAATCGCGCCGTTTCCCTGTGGATAGTACAGAGAAGAACAACGATGCGCAATACCCATCTCTCTCAAGAATGTTTCAAACATATGCAATCCAAACTGAGGCCCATTATCTGTGACAATTTCTTTCGGATAGCCTTCTCGGCTGAACACATTCTGCAAAAAATCGACCACACTCTGTGACGTCACTGTAGATGAAAAGGCAACCTCAGGCCACTTGGAATGATAACTGATCAGCGATATCATGTACCTACAGTTCGAAGGGGCCCAGCCAATCGGTCCCACTATATCCATTGCTAACTTCTGCCATGGTAGCGCTGTAAACGTCACCGGCTGCTGCGGTGCAAACGACCGACGGTTTAACAGACTTGTCCGCGGCCTGGCAGATATGACAAAAATGGATTGCTTCTTCTACCTGTTTATTCAAACGCGGCCACCAGTAAAGATCATGTAGTCTGCTTCGTCCTCACAATTCCTGGGTGACCTTCGTGCGCAAAACCAACAAGGAGCGAGGTTAATTCACTCGGAACAACTACCTGCTCGCCGCGCATCAAAAGGCTATCAACGAAAGAAAGCTCTTCCCGCACGTTAAAGTACGGCATTACTTCTGCTGGCAAAGCTTTTCTAGGCGCCCAACCATGTACCACGTGCACAACAACTTGTTGCAGTGTGCTGTCTGCAGCAGTGGCCACCTGCAGCCGTTCCTTTGTTAGGCACTCTGATACAACGGACACAATTTCTTCCTGCATCGTCTGCTGCGAATCACAGTCAAGAGGTAGGCGTGAAAGCGCATCGGCCACGACATTTTGCGATCCCTTTTGGTACTCTATGTCGAAGTTATAATACGAAAGTCGAGCTGACCATCTGGATATACGCAAAGGTCGGCGTCCTGTACCGGCAGCTGAAAGTAACGTCACCAGTGCCAGGTGGTCCATACGTAACAAAAATTTTCTACCCCACAAGTAGACGTGCCAGCGCTCGCACCCGAAGAGACAAGCAAGGGCCTCACGTTCCCCAGCGGAGTACTTCCGCTCAGCAGGAGTCAGGGCAGGCGATGCGAAGGCCACCGTGCGTACGCTGTCACCATCGCGTTGCTGAAGAACGGCTCTCAGTCCCTTATCAGAAGCATCTGTCGTAACAATAACATCAAGGTCTGGGTTAAACATTTGTATGACTGGGCTTGAAGACAAAGCTGTCTTAACAAGCTGGAAGCTACGCTCAGCCTCATCATCCCACGTGAACTGTTGACCAGACCGCAGGAGCCTTCTAAGCGGCTCGACGAGATCAGCAAATCGCGGCACAAACCGAGCATAGTAACCAGCGAGACCCAAAAATGACCTCAAAGTGGCAACATCGCGAGGAGCAGGCACTTTGACAATCGCGTCAACCTTAGACTGCAATGGTGTGAGCCCTTTTGAGCTCACCGTATGCCCTAAAAAGGATAGTTCTGAAACAGTAAATGTGCATTTCAGGTTGAGCTTCAAACCTGAATCACCAATGCGTTTTAGCACCTGGTGTAGATTCTTGTGATGCTCCTCAGGTGTCTTGCCCCACACAATAACATCATCAATGTAACAAAGTACGCCTTTACAATCTTTAAAAAATATGCTGCATCATTCCCTGAAAGGCTGAAGGGGCAGATGCAAGGCCAAAACACACTCTCTTAAAACGAAACAATCCTTCGTGTGTGATAAAGGTGGTTAGTCCCCGACTTTCTGGAGTCAGTTCTAGCTTGTGGTATGCCGACGCTAAGTCTAGCTTAGAGAACCACGTTCCTCCAGCTAGTTCATGAAGTAGTTCCTTTGTATGCGGAAGAGGAAAAGCATCGGCAATTACTGCCTTGTTCACTTCACGTAGGTCCACACACAAACTAATTGAACCGTCCTTCGTCCTCACGACGACGATCGGTGAAATCCACTCCGATGCGTCGACAGGTTCAATTATATATTCGGCCAGCAGACGTATCTCTACCGATACCTGTTGCCGTAGCGTGAGCGGCAGGCGTCGAAGTTTCGCAATGACTGGTTTCACAGATGAACGGCATTTAACATGGTGAACAAAGCCCTAACTATTCCGTGAAGAAGTGCGCGAACTGGTGCGTGAATTCTGAAGGCAGTTAATCAGGGCATGTCACCTGGCAGCAATTCAAGGTTGAGCCGTTGACAGTGATTCCCAGGCTCCGAACGGCATCAAGCCCCAGCAGCGAAGTACCCTTGGTTGTGACATGAAAAAGCACCCTGGCTCTCTTTCCCTAGTAAGACACGTCAGCAAGAAAGCAACCGCTTAACTTGATTTGTTCTCCGGAATAGCTACACAAATTGGCAGTCGGGGGTCGCAATGAGTACGTGTTGGCTAGATATTTGTGGTAGTGCTCGTCACTGAACAAAGAAACCGTAGAGCCTGTGTCGACAATCAACGACAATCTTATCTTCCCGATAGAAATGTTGGCTCAAAAATCTTTCGCCGACGCATTACGGTCACCGATTTGAATTACCGTGACGGCGTTGGCCTTCTCGGGCTTTCTAACGGCATATTTCTTTTTCTTCGATTTGCACATGCTTGAAAAGTGACCAATTTTTCCACAAGAGTGGCAACGCTTATTCCTCGCCGGACATGCAGTCGAGTTAGCCATATGCGATGACGAGCCGCACCTGTAGCAACTTCCTTGCTCAGAGTCTGACCTTTTTCGCACATCTTGAATCTTGTTCACAGTGCTATGCGCGAATTCCCCGAGCTCTTGTTGTGTTTGCTCAATTTGCTTCCCGATCTCAACAGCACGCTGCAGTGTAAGCGAAGACCCTTCATAAAGCATGCGTTCACGGGTTGTTCGTGACGAAGTGCCTTCCAGTAATTAGTCTCGAATCATGCCATCGATAGGTATCACTGCCAAAATTGCAAGTAGATGCAAGGTCCCGAAGACTGTTTGTAAATGCTTGTTTGTTTGTAAACAGTACAGAAAAGAACATCTGAACTGTACAATTCAAGTCCAATGGGCAAAAAGGCACCTTTCATATTACCCATTTACAGTGGAATCCGATGGGCAAGTGAATTTATGGGTGACTGTTTCTTCTATCGCATTGGTGTCGTTCCATTTGTCTGTAAAGAGCGATAGCGAAAGCTCGACGTTTCGCTGCGCCAACCGCAGCGCACTGGCATACTGCCGCCGCTCACAGTCGCAACCGAACCGACATCCGCTTCCGGCGTTTCGACCATTCAGGTGCGGCCGCTGTGGCAGATTATGACGCTTTTTTATTATGACACAAACTCAGAATACGGCCCCAGGTAGGCGACGACGTCGAGGTTGTCCCCGTCGGTGAGGTCCTGCAACATTGCGTCGAGCGTTGTCATCATGGCCTCTCTGCAGTGTACGAGGGGAAAGGGTTCCACAGGGTTGCCTCCTTAACTGCTGTTCGTAGGCGAAAGCAAAGTAGGGCAAGGTCGTTTCCGATGTTCTGTGTTCGGTCTGAATGTAGAATGAGTGTACTTTCATGCATTTCTTTTTTTATTTTACCATTGTCAGGATGCCATTGCAATGTCTACGGCAAGTGCGAGGTGCAGCCGTCTAATTGTGTTTTATAGAGCTAGCGTAAGTTATGTTGCAAAAGTGGATTGCAAACGGTGCTACTTGTTACTACAAGTACGGTGTAATAAGAAAATAAATGAAATACATGCACGAGTGTCAACTGCCATGAAATATGACCGATGTCAAAACTTGAATTGAGAAGACATCAAGGCGCTGACTAACATCGCATTACCTATTCCTCACATTCCATGACTTCACCCTTCATCACCGCAACTCCCGCCTATTCCTCCCTCCCTCCCCCTCTTTGCAAGTCCCTCTTTAAATTCCAACAGAGCAACGCCCCCAAAGCTGCGGCATTGTATAGCCGCAGCGCGGCTTGCTGGGAGATGCCCTGGCCTCGAGCGGTGAGCTTGTGCACGGCGGCGGTGATCCTCTTCATCTGCAGACAGGCCTGTCTGCTCTATGCGCTGCCGCTCGTCACGGTGCGCAAGCCGTGCTGGAAGAAACTCGAGCTCCAGCACCGCAAGTCTCTGCACATGTGTCTAGGCCTGCCCAAAAACTAGCAGTGCGCCGCAACGTTGGCCGAGGCAGGAGCGTGGCCACTGGAGCTCCAAGCAGCGCGCAGTTCACTGAATCACATTGACAGGCTTCACCGCGCACCGGACGGCGGCTCGCTGCTGCAGCGTATGCGCTCTCACCCGCGCTCGCGAATGGGCGCGGCGCTGCTCGAGTATGAGCAGTTGACACAAGGCCCACATCCTACCTCTCCTGCCGCGACGACGGCGGAGCGCGCGACTGCAGCTGCTGCGAGTCACGTGGTACGTCACGAGGTTACTTACGCAGCTCCGCTCCACCTGTTAAAGGTCATTCGTGCAGACGCAGCGAAATCGGCGCCGCTAGGCTAGTAAAGCTTTTGCTTCAAAAGGCTGTCATGCGGAAGTGAACCGGAGTCCCTTCGGTCGGAGCCGGGCCCTTAACTTCTGCACAAAGGAGGATGTTCGTCCAGGAGGACGACCAAAGGATTTGTACAAACATGTCGCAGAGCAGTGTGCGCAAAAGGCATTAAAGGAAAACTTAGTTTAAGGGCCACTAATCAGCGTCACGGATTATGTGCGATGAAGGGACGTCACGCGAAGAGCGCGCCGATATCTGCGTAATGGTGCGCCAAGGAATCCCCAAGCGACCGCACGGACACTTTGAATCTATAGCGCCAAATTTGCAAGGTGAACTTAAGTGACCACAAGTTCCGGAAGAGTTTATAAAAATAAAGAAGTTTACGAAGACAAGCTGGCTAGCCATAGCTACATACGTTTATTCAATACAAAAATGAAAGTTTATTTGAACGCCTGACCAGCAATCAATGTGAACAAAAAAGGTATAAATTGAAGCACATAATATATCAGGCCGAGACAATTCATTGCAGCACACAATATATCAGGCCGGGACAATTCATTGCAAAACAAACTGGTGGCAAATATCAACACAAGCATTGCGTACGCCTGACAAGCGTTCACCGCAAACAGAGCCAGAGCTTACTTGATTAGGTACCTCTAGCCAATCCATTCAGCGCACAAAATATTAGTGGTTCAGTAGGAGGCTTTTGCTCAACAAATTCAGCACCTAAGTGCAACCCTTGCTTGCTTTCAATGATGATTGCGTACTGGCAGCGCTGCATCGAATTTTTAATCAATGTCAGATTGGAACCTGGGATTTAGGCGAAGCGGAGATCTTATTTTTATTCTTCATTGTGCTTTACCCTGTTTACGACGGCCAGCAAAAAAAAACAACCGTGCGCTGTACAATGAAAATTGACCTTTAGAAAATAGGCTGTTTGAGGAAAGGAAACGGTGCAGTAATTGCCTCATCTCGGTGGACACCCAAACCGCACCGTAAGGGAAAGGAGGAAAGTGGCAGGGAAACAAGAAATAAAGAGTTGCCGTAAGGGAGGGCTCCAGAAAAATTGGAGGCTTATCAAGGTTAAGCCCAGTGGATGCGAAGCATGGCTAGGCGTTCTTCGCGTTCTTCATCGGTTTCCGTAGCACGCTGCAGCCTTCGTTTTGCATTCCTATTATTAACGTCCTTAGCGTTTGGAGGCATCTTGACCGCATACACGCCCGGCGCAAAGACGCTGGCGCGGTTGCGGGCACAGAGACTGACGCGACGGCGGGCGCGCGCCGCTTCATCCCTGGCGTGACGTCACATACACGGGATGGAGCGATGGTGGCGCCGCCGCCGCGTCGCGCGCGACGGCGCGAACCGAAGCGTGGAGGCCTCCGCCGGGCGACGTCCGACGGCGCGATATGAGGCCCCATCTGCAGCCAGTGTGACGTCATCATGTGACGTCACATCATGTGATCTCAATTCAGGGTAAATGGTGGCCACCGCCGGGAGGCGACCGACGGCGCGATATGAGGCCCCATCTGCAGCCGGTGTGACGTCCTCACGTGACGTCATGTCACGTGACCTACTTGAAGGTCACTTGAAGGTCAATGGTGGCCACCGCCGGGAGGCGACCGACGGCGCGATATGAGGCCCCATCTGCAGCCTGTGTGACGTCATCACGTGACGTCATGTCACGTGACCTCACTTCAGGGTCAATGGTGGCCACCGCCGGGCGTCGCGCGAAGGCCCGAAACCTACGTTAATATGCTTCGCATAATAATTTATAGCACATGTGGATCTCTAACGTGCACTGACATCGCACAACACATGAGCGCCTTTCGAGTTTTGGCTCCATCGAAACTATGCTTCAGCCGACTGGATCGATCCCGGGTGGTCTGGCGCAGCATTCAAGTGCCTTTATCACTGAGGGGCCGAAACTTCGTAGACTTGATGGAGTGGAAATTTCTTCACCACCCTGGCCTCATATTAACATTTTAAAATATTGTGTCTGCCGCTAAGATCATCACATTGACTTTCAGTTTTTGAGACATGTGGATTCCTGCTTAATACCATTTGATTTAAGGAGCAAAAGACAGTGAAAATCCTCAACCCCTACGTGAGTGAAATAATTATGAGCTTATCATGCGAAGGTTGCATTCATTCATTGAAACCTGTGTTCTTGCAGATCGGTGAACATGAACGTCTACAATGCGTGTACCGAAGCTCGGTGGTTGAGCACGAGTGAAAAGAAAATTTCTTTATTGGCAAATTTTGCTGCCGAGCACAAGACCCGAGATGCCATCTGCTCTTGCGTGACTTGTGTTTGTCCAACAAAAACAGCTAGAAACTTAATTTCTTTAAGCAATGCATATACAGTGGTTTAGTGTCTGTATTCAGCTGTTTGGAGTGTTACTCCGCTGAGGCTAGCAGTTAGGCGATTCTAGAAATTGGTTTATAGTTTGGTTTATGAGGATTTATCGTCCCAAAGCGACTCAGGCTATGAGGGACGCCGTAGTGAAGGGCTCCGGAAATTTCGACCACCTGGGGTTCTTTAACTTGCACTGACATCGCACAGTACACGGGCCTCTAGAATTTCGCCTCCATCGAAATTCGACCGCCGCGGCCGGGATCGAACCCGCGTCTTTCGGGCCAGCAGCCTAGAGCCACAACCACTCAGCCACCGCGGTGGCTACTGCCATATAATTGTTTCTGTTGGTGTAGTGGACTGGCGTCGCCGCCGACTTTTTTGCGTGGTATTGTTCTGTGCCATGTTGCTGGTTTGGAGATACTGGATGAGGACAGGCAGCGTATTGAACTGCGCGCTCCTTGAGAGGCAATTCCTCATGAGGTACAAGTTCAAAAAGCTTATTGATGCCGGATTCTTGTTTTTCCATGCGTGTGTTGATCGTAGCTTCTATCCTATCAGTCTTTGACTGTATCAGCTGTGCCTGAGCTTGTCTGAGCTGTTGCTGCATCGCCCCGAGTTCAGCAGCTATAGTGTTGATTATGCTAGTGATTTCTGATCGAAATTCAGCGGAACGTATGTATTGCTTCCCCCCTCCCACCCTCATGAGGTGTGAGAGAGGGGTCAGGGGTTGCATAAGTTGTACTAGTGGAGGCTGCTTGATGGGCCACTCACCTTTTTGACCTCATGAGTTCTCCGGATGCGGGCTGCGGATTCACTGGCTTTCGAAGTAGAGGCCCGCGGCTCGGTGGCGTACGTCTTGGTACCACTAGGCTCGAAAGAATAAGTGCGGCGCTCATGGTGTCCACACTGTGCTCTTCCGTGTGGTTTCTGTTATCTTGTTTGTGCGACTGATAATGGTTCTCGGTCTCCATGGCCTGCTCCAAAGGTGTCCGGGCGCAGGGGTGACCACTGGGTTCTGCTTCCTCAGCGGTGGGAGGGATGGCCATTCTTCTGTGCGTCGGTTCGAAGGTTTCTTTGGATGGACGGCGAGTCCCTTGCTTCGACCGTTCGTCTAATTCACTTTCACCGGCAGTGCTGTGCTGTTGCTATATCTTTGCGGTTCTCCCGGCCGGTCGACTCGGGTTTGGTTCAATTTGGGCTGATGCTCATTCATGGGTCGATAATACTTGTGATCATGCTCAGTCTTGTGCTTAAGCGCAGTCTGTTGCTTCTTCTGCACATCTAGAAGTGTACTCTGTACAGCAATTTCTCCTTAACGATTGCGTCGGATAGCGGCTTCATCAGTTTTGACTGTCTTTTCCGCTCTTTTGTTGTAATTTTTCTGTCTAGCCGGACAGTGTGTCAATGGTGGAGTGGTTCGATGTGTCGCAGACAATGCAGTGCTTCGTGCAATCTACATATCCTGGCGAAGGATTGCGTATTCCGCAATTGTAGCGCCGTTTCTCCTCCGGAGAGGGGCAAATGTCAGCACGGTGTCCTGTTGACAGGCAGCATCAGCAGTCCTGCATCGCTGGTCGGAGTCGCTTGCACCTTTATTCTATGCCACTGAGGTAGACAAACCGTGGTAATGCTTTGCCTTAAAAGGTATATAGACATGCCCCCTTTGTGCCGAAAGGGCTTGCTTGAATGACGTTTCTTTGTTGGGGATATGTTTCCGTGCAGGTTAGCAATCCCTATTCTGTTTGGTGTCGGTAAGGCGCCGGTAATGATGCCTCTATATGAGTTGTCTGGTGAGGCTGTTTAATGATTCATTGAATATTCCTTTCCTCCTAGATTTATTGCCTGGATGTTGCATATCTGTTCAGTGAGGTCCGGATCCGGGCTGCTCAGAATAGCGATGCTTTACTCCGGCTTGAATCTGACCCTGGCATCGTGGGTTAATCGGCGGCTGGGATTGAATTGTAAAGCAGAAAGTAGTGACCTACCGGAATTGTTATGCAGCGTCACCGCTCCGCGTAGAGGTAATGCGGTCTTGTAATTATCATGCGGCAGCCTCGATAATGTTACGGGGCGTGCGGGTCGTGATCCTTCTACAGGTTTGTGTGCTTGTGCCTCCATTCTAGTTTCGAATCGTTTTTTTCGTGCATAGATCTTCGTGAACAATGGCGTGGCCTTCGGGCAGGCTTCAGTCATGTCTCGTGTCGTCCAGTTGGAATACGAGTTGGAGTACGGTCGTGTGGCGGCGTCCCGTGCGGTATAGGCCCTCCTCCGGTGTGTGTGTTAGAAATTCCGGGTATGGAGTCCTGAGTTTCCATGTCGGCCAGTTTGTGTACTCCCTCTGGTGCCGTCGGCAGCGAGCACGACTCGATGCGGCTGGATGGCAAAGCAGCGGCGTCGGCCATATGATGCGTTGACGTGGAACGCCGCTCCGCCGTGCGCCGCCGAGGGGGATCAGGCTTGGTGCGGCGACTCCGCCTCAGGGCTTCGTAAGCTGCTTGTCCAAAAGACTGCGTACTCACGGGCGAAGAAGTTCTCGCAAAAGGTCCCTTGGGTGTTCACGAAAGCGTGAGGTAGGAATTTTGGGCCCCATGAAGGGTAATTGGTAGAATAAAGCAGGAAATTCACAGACCCCATGTGAAGCGCGTCCGCACAGCTCGGCTCGGGCACTCCAGATCGCAGGATGTTGTAGTGCACGTTAAAGTCCCCAGGTTGTCGAAATTATTCCGGAGACCTCCACTACTGCACCTCTTTCTTCTTTGCCTCCATTGTTTATCTCTTCCTTTAAAGCATTGTTCGAGATATGCGAGATAGTTACTGCGCCACTTCTTTTCTTCAAAACCAAGCTTCATTTTTGTTTTGAAACACGAGAGATCATAAATGTGCATGCACTGACATCGCAAAAAAAAGTTTTTTTCTTACGCACGTGTCAACTTTAATATATTAAAGTCAGCAGCGAAAGTAATCGCTATTCCTTGCTAAAATGTAATTGCTTTCTACAACTTGATCTACATTTCGATGCAACGACTTTAGCACTGCGTCGCTGACGGCTGCAGGAGAGCTTTTCAATAAATACTTCAAGCCGACTTAGCAAAAACTTGTGCTGTAAGACTACTTTTTTGGCAACTGAATGCAATAACTTAGAGTGCCTCTGCAGTTATGCTTCGACTCTGGGGTGTGGTGCCCAGCTGCCTTCTGAAGTTTATTTGATAATTTGATTTGATTTAAAAAAAAAACTTTTTGCCAAACCTCGATAGCCCCTCCCAGGCTTGCGCTGTGCCTGGCCGCTCGATCTTTGCGTCGCTCACGCTTACGCAAAAAGGACTAGCGGGGTTTCTGTATACCTGGACCAGGCTAAAGCCTTTGACAAGGTAGAGCATCGCTACCTGCTCTCCGTTCTGCGATGTTTTGGGCTGCCTGGCATCTTCATTGAGCGCATTACCTTGTTGTGTTCGGGCCTTACGGCCGAGGTCTTGGTGAACGGGTCGGTCACCGCTCCCTTTCCGGTGATACGGGGCGTGCACCAGGACGCCCTCTCTCTCCGGCGCTGTTTCTCTTGTCTTTGGACCCTCTGCTGCACAGCGTTGCCTCCAACGAACGCATCCGCGGCTTTCTATTGACAGGACAGGAAACGATCGTCGTCTCGGCCAATGCCGACGATATTTCCATTTTGGTCCGAGACACGCGGAGTTTTGAGGGCTCCCTGGCCGTGTTTAACACTTACGCGGCGCTGTGCGGCGCCGAGCTCAACGCCAGCGAAAGCCGGGCCCTTCGTTTTGGAGCGTTCAGTGATCCCCTACCGGTGCCCATTCCTTTCGTGGACGGGTTCCGGGTGCTGGGGGTCCTTTTCGAGCAGAGCGGTGTGTCGTCCCGGACATGGGATGAAGTTGTCGCGCGCAGGACGAGTGCGCTAGTGACGTCGGCGCAGTTCGGCCCCTCATGGAGGCAAAGATAGCCGTTCTAAAGTGCCGCGCGCGCGCCTTTGCGCACTACGTGGCCCGCGTAGCTGTGATGTCGCGCCGTACCGCGAATCGGCATGCGTCCCTAGTGGGCGCCTTCGTCTGGGACGGTGGCACGGCGCATGTTGCGCGACGACTTTGCCAGTTGCCGCCTTCTAGGAAAGAACTCGGGCTGCCCTGTGTAGCCACTGTGGCGCGCGCGCTAAGCGTCAAACTCGTTACCTCGCTGGTGGAGAGCGACGCATACCTCGGGCGTTCGCTCATGTTCTATTGGATGAGCACGGCGCCTCGTGCTTTAACCCCGGATCGACATACATGTCCGCAAGCAAAGAGGCCTTTGGCCTTCTACAGAGTAGCAGCGCGGTTAAAGCTGTCCGTACCCTTTGATCTACCGGAGGTTGACCGGAGAGAGGAGCCTGCATCTCAGCTCAGCGAGATGGTCGCGTGCGTGCGCCTTGGTCCCAACGACCAGCGGCCCACCGCGGTACGCAAGTTGCCTACGTGGTGTACAAGTCGCCTCCCTCTTGAGGTGCGCGACTTTGAGTGGAGGAGTAGATGGGGCGTCCTCCCCACGCGAGAACGACTCGCATCGTGAGGAAATGTGCCCAATACCCGGCGTGTCCCGTCGCGCTTCCAATGTGGCGATTGGTTTACCGCATGTTTTCTGTTCGTGCCGGGCCAGGTGTCCGCCAACCACCTAGCCAGTTTGGCACACTTGTTGTCTGCGCTATGTTTGTATTGTGGCGTCGGCGCTGTCTGGACGAAGCCCGGCGGCAGCCGGCGAGGGCAATGTACCCGGCGTTGCGGACTCTGCGTCTCCCCATCTGGCAATAACTGTCTGACCGGCTTGCCCCGGATGGAGAGGCGCTGTTCTGCGGCGCTGGCACACTCGTTTCTTTGTCGTACGGGAGGGCCGACTGGCTATGCCGATGCTACGGTATCGGCCCACCCCCTCGTGTCTGACTGTTGTGCAATTAGATTGTGGTTTGTTGGTTGGCTTGTTATAGCTGTCCTGAGGGGTGGCTCTGGGAGTGTTCGCCCCCCCCCCCCCCGCGGAGGGCCACATGGGAGTAGCTTTCTGGCCTTAAGGGGCTGGGAGCTAGGAGCTCTCGCGGTGCATAGCTGTCGTATTAAGACTGAAGGAAGATTTTAATGAAAGTACACGGGACTGCCCACTGGCGCAAGCTGAGCCACAATCGCTGCCACGTGCAGACAGGAGGAGTGTTGAAAGACGTAGGAGAGGAGAGATTGAAAGACGAGACGCGCGAAACCTTAGCTGCGGTTCTATACGGCTGAACCCAGTAATACCCTGTTTACACGGGCAGCCTTAAGCGTGGTTAAGCTTAACTACAGTTAAGGCGTTTAACCACGGTTAGAGTTAACTGCAGTTCGCCGCGCTTACACACACAGTTTAGCCATCTCGATTAGTGCGACGAAACACTCGCCTCACTGAAGTTAAAACGTCGCCCACTCAGGCGTATTTTTAAACAGGGCTACGTTGAAAAGAACGCATGAGGAAAAACGTTGTTTCTTGTGCTAAGGCCGACTTAAAAACTTTTTCTTTGTGCTTATGGCTGTCGTTAGTCGAAATCTAAAAACAAGTTCCAAACAATGATCGCAGTCGACTTCGTAGCCGACTGCGCGTTCTACTTTGGCTACTTCAGCCTCTGTTCCCCGTGACGCATCACGGCTCACTGATATCGTTGTTTATTTTCGTGGCTTTTCTTTTGAAGTGAGTGCTGTGCTTGTGTAGTTAAGATCCTTCGGACGTCTTGTGTTTGAAGCCTATGTTGGCCCTTAGCAGGCCTGTCGTGAACGAGGGCGACGCTCAATTTTGGGTTGCATTCGTGGCGCATCAGGCAGCGCTACAACGCCTGCGCGTACAGATGCTGGCGCTGAGCGCTGAAATTGTCATGCTTGAAGAGACGAGGAAGTGACACCGGGGGCGTTCGAAGCTGTTTTTGTTGGCGGCGGCGCACCTGTTCGTCCGTGATCTGTCGGCGTACCCGCGCCCAGACTCGTGGTATGAGACCACGCCTCCGCACCTTCCGGACAGCGGACTCCGAGAAAACTTTCGGATCAACCGCGGCACATTCAGGTACACGGTGGCTGTTTGTGAAAGCATGAGCCGGCAAGATACCAACATGCGGAAAGCGATTCCGCTGGAGAAACGCGTGGCAATCGGCTTGTACCACCTCGCAACATCAGCAGAAGAGCGGACTGCTGCCAACTTTTTTGGCGTGAGCACTGCGTCAGTTAATTTAATATTTCACGAATTTTGCAGCGTGGTTGTGGAGCAGTTGGAAGCACGATTTGTGCATTTCCCAACTCCAGGTTAGCTTCACGAGCACATGTGTAGAGTCACAGCAGTCACTGCGTTAATTTAATATTTCGCGAATTTTCCTGCGTGGTAGTGGAGTAGTTGGAAGTACGATTTGTGCATTTCCCAACTCCAGGTGAGCTTCACGAGCACATGTGTAAAGTCACAGCAGTTTGTGGTTTCCCTCAAGGTGTCGATGCAGTGGATGGCTGTCATATCGAGGTGTGCCCCCCAAAGCAAGAAGCTGCTGAATAATACAATCAGAAGGGGTAGTACAGTGTCTCTCTACTTGCTGTCGTCGACCACAAATACAGGTTCCTATTTACGAATGTTGAGAGCCCTGGTAGGAACAATGACCCGGCACTGTTTCAGAAGTCTCGACTGCCAGCTACTCTGGCTAGTGAGCTGTTCCGACAAGAAACATAGCTCATTGAATGTGTGGGAGTTGGCACAATTCTTGGTGATCAAGCTTTCCCCTTGGAGACGCACCTGATATAGCTGTACCCCTTCCAGGTGCCTCTGGGTCCCCCTCTAAGACCTTTAACTACCGGCTCCCGAGTGCCAGACGCGTTGTCGAAAATGCTTTTGGACGTGTCAAGGCACGCTTTAGAATGGTGCTGAAGGGCCTTGAGTATGACATCCACAATGTCAGTTATGTGATCCGTGCTGCTTGTGTGCTGTACAGCATTTGTGAGCAGCTGAGTGACCGCTGTGATTCAAGCTAGTTTGGTGCGGTGCAGAGCGCTGATGAAAGGCGGCCGCAGCCGGTGTGCACAAGCAACCGGGAAGAGACGTCAGGTGTGGCTGTCAGGGCGCCCTGGCCAAGCACCTTGCCTTGAGCAAGAACCCAGTCCGTGGGGAACTCAAGAGCAGCTAAGAATGACACCTCTACCAAGAGGGAACAGCCCTGAACAGAGCTACGCACACATTTTTGAAGGAGCAGACTCTGGGTTCAGCTCACCCTAAATGGCTACCATTGCACGCACATGATGCATACTCCCTACTGGGGTGAAAGTTAAGAGGGTTACAACTAGTGTAATTTTCGTAACCTACATGTTCTTCACAAAAAAAGGTTTGGTTTATGGAGTTTTAACGTTCCAAAGCGGCTTGGGCTACGAGTGATGCCGCAGTGAATGGCTGCAGAATTTTCGACCACGAGGGGTTCATTAATATGCACCGACATTGCACAGTATACGAGTGTCTTGCTTTACACCTCCATTGAAAAGCCGCCGTCGTGGCCAGGCTTTCAGAAAACAGTCTTGCATTATATAGCTAATGTTAATTATTGGTTCCTGTTAAACTACAACACGAAGTGGTTCGTACCAACTCCTAGTATTCCTTATGAAACACAAAACTTCACCTACATGCAACCATCTCTAATAAACTAATAATGAAGATTTCATTACTTCCTGTAAACAAATCTCTTTCTTCAAACAATTTTGCTCAGAGACGATAGTAAAATGCCAGCATGAGCTTTCCATTTTTATATGATTCATTCTTGTTGAGCACTGCTGTTTATGTTGCTGTTTCATTGCCATTGTACTACCTTTTTGATTGTTGTGGTTGTGTGACATGGTCTGCGTATCGGCAGCTATTCTATCACTTGTTGTTTGCTTATAATTTTCGTGTATAAGTAGCCATCGTCTTGTCACATTGCCAATCAGCAACTTGTTGGTACCTTGTCAAGCAGTACAAGCTTTTAGTCTTGCACTCCTACTTCTGAAAGCAGAAGTACTTGCTGAGGCGTTAGTTGGTTCATCATAAAGTTGAATGGCACAAAGGAACAAACACAGGAAGAGACAGCAGTGGAGCTTTTTCTGTCTCTGTCGTCGTGTGTTTGTTCCTTTGCGCCATTCAACTTTATTCTGAAAGCAGTATAGTGAATGAAATGCATTCACTATATAGACCTTTCCAATAAGGGCCCCCTGGGTGTCACCATATTTTTTCGCTAGGCTGTTGCATGCACCTGATGCTAGCCCAATGGAAGCAGATACCTCTGACCAAAAAAGCTGTTGGTACTTACCATCATATTACAGTAAACATTTTATATCTAGTCAAAGATTAAGCAATAGTTGCGCAAGGTAACTAAGCAAGGTAACGAAATCATGTAGGTCACAGGTGGAAGCTTCACATTTTTGCACACATCATCCACACACAAAGCAAACACAAAAATGAACGTAAATGTGACCCAATGGTAAGAGCTTTGAAAGACTTAGTGTCATAAATTTTATTACATTCCCATCCCAACTAGTTAAACGAAAGTACGCTTTCTGTGAACAATTTAATGTCCTTACTATTTTGCTGTTGTCAAAATTCCGCACTGTTCTATAAGTCTATAAGAAAACCAGTTATGTTGCAAAAAAATATCAGCCTTGTAGCCAACAGTTCCTGGTGAACATGCAACAGTCATTGGTTCTGAGTGGAGAAGCAGGTGGAGCGTTACTGCGAGAGCAGCAGCAACGTACATGCAACAGACTTGTTTGATTATTGCACTTGTGTAACCCTGCAGTGTATGCATGGACTCTGTTAATAATTAATACTGCAAGCTACTACGGTAGCCAGCCCACACAATACAATTCACTGTTTAAAACACAATACAAAACTTTCAGCAGTAAAGAACCTTTCATCTCATCTCATGCTGTAATATCAAATAACTTCCAGCTGTTTTAATCACTCTTTATTGAGCAAGTCATTGTTTTCTTTGTTGTCTACAAATTTTGCAAGCAGTTGCACCATGCTTGCATTTATGGCATTCGCTTCCTTCAGGAGGCACACCATTATCTTGCGCATTTTGTATGCCTTGCGGTCGGCCTTTGCTGCTGCCTCACTTTCTCCTTTATGGATGGCAACTAGCTGCTCTATAGCAGATCCTTGTCGCTTGTGGCGGCTCTTTTGGGGTTCCCTTCTTTTGGCGCTTGTGCCAGCACCGGCACTGCTGCTTGCCCCTGCTGTGGCACCGCTGCTTACGCCAGCACTTGCTCTGCTTGTGTCGCCACTGCTGTTGCCTGTGCTTTGCAGTACAGGTACTGCAGCATTGGCACTGTAAATGGAGGAGCTCGCCGCAAGTTGTGAGAGGTCGTCTCTTCTGCTTCCTTCAGGCAGGCTGTCCTCCCATGACAGGAGCACTTCTGAGCCGTCCGGTGCCTCATTGACAACTGGCAGCTACACATGATGAAACATACAAGACAACATGTTATCATCTCAGAAAAGAGAGCAATCATCCGCTTCCACAATATATTAGAAAAACACAAACTTGTGATGGCCAAACTGGAAAGAAGGCAGCGGTCCAAATTTTTGTTTTCTTGAACATAACTAAATAGATATATGAAGATCCAGACATGTACATCAGCATTCCATAGCCCCAACTTTCACATGAACCAATGGGTTCAGTTCAGTTTTCTCCTGAATACTGTTGCGGAGTGCAATCGCCTTCCTTTAGGTTTATGTGACTCAAAATATTTTGTGAACGAGTTGGAGAATTTTTGTACGGCTCCTAGTGTTGGTGTTGTGATGAATGTTGGATTTTATGTCCTGACTTGTGGCTGTTGCGGCTAATGGTTTTATGGCTTTTATAATTGTGTGCCACTCCTGCTTGGGCCAAAGTTATGGCTCGCAGTATGTACAAATAAATAAATGAATGATCAGCTGAGCAAGATTGTGCACCAAGCTGATAAATGTCAATAACAAGCAATAAGTTAATCATTTGCAAGCAGGTGGGGCATGGTTGACCAAGGGTAAACTGAGCTGATGAGGTTGAGTTGAACACAAGTACATGGAAAGTGAGGCGCGAACTCTGGCACATCTAGGCGCTGCGATTTAAAGACGCAAGTGCCATTTCCGCTCCCGATTGCTATTAATGCCCATGGTTGTTGGAGTAGCCTATTCTACATCCCCCCCCCCCCAAATCTGTCCAATGGTTCCAAAGGAAGGATTGCTGGGTCAGTTGGCTCATCATTCAAGACTTAAAAACAGCACGAAAAATGGAATGATACAGAAAGAAGGAATAGACAGCACTGAACCTGCAATTGAGTGTATTTTATATGAAATGGCAATAAATACAGAAAGCATGCACAAAGAACTCATAGACAAAAACGCAATACAATACAGATATTACTTATATACTTCGAACGAAGACAGCGCAAAAAAGGACCACTACAGAAGAGGACACGACACACAGAACGCTTATCTTCTGTGGTTGTCCTTTTTTACGCTGTCGTTCATTCCAAGTATGAATCACCAACTAGCCCACCACTTTGTCTTATTGAATTACTTGGACATTACAGATATCACATAGAAATTTATTATCTCTTTGCTACTTTCCTTCAGTGTCCCTGTAGAGAAACAACAGTTCGCAATAACAGCTTATGATCCACAGGCTGCTGTATTACTCCACTGTATTCAAGCCCAGTTGCTAATAGAATCAATGGACGAGGATGAGTATCTACAAGAGAAAAGGATGAAGGTGAGGCTGCATGTGCACAGGTGTGAAAGATCAATTTTTATACAGCACTAGCAATATTAATATATCACGCAAATAAAGGCACCGAAATTCTTGTGCGTACCATAACTTCATCTTACTAGAGACCTAAGTCGTATCCATCCGCAGTGTGTGCCTTTTGACATGATTCCCACCCGAAATAAAAAAGACGTAACCTAAACCAGCAATGCACCTTGAACTCCCTGTACAACAAAGTGGTCTCTGCTCTGGCATGGTAACATTAAGTATATGGGGAGACAACCAGCTAACTACCCATATCTAGAATTGCTAGGAAAAAAACAAGGATTTATGGACGAGCAGTGGGAGTTGCTTGGCTAGTTGGTTCACGTTGGGTAAGTAGCTTGGTTAGTTGGTTCACGTTTCATGACAAAGAACAACAGCACAAGGCAAAAATGTAGACGTGGAGGCCAGTGCCCATGTTTGTGGGAGTGGTTTACACAACTGCTCGAGTCTGTTCTTTATTACCTATTGTTGGCCAGCATTTTATAATGAGTATAAGTTCCTCACTGAGAAATGAGTACCAATAGGATTCTGAACTGATCTGAACGAGAGGTTACACGCATTGGTATAAATCACAAATTACCTCTAAACTTTCCTCGACTCGCCCATCATCGTTGATGGAAAGGCAGCCGAAGAAACCGGAGCTGCCGGTAGAAAATCGATGAGACACCAGGTGACCCAGTTGAAGTGCCTGTCCATCTCAGCTGCCTGGACAAATAAAAATTATGTGAACTAATAAATGTGTTGCTAAAAAAATATTTGCAGGTTGTGATCACAGCATTTCGCTCAGTGGATTAAGCTTCACTGTACACATTCTCAATGCAAGAAAAAGATTTCATAGATAAGTGTCTAATGCATATGCACAGGTACTGCTGAAATTAATGCATGCAATTTACATTTGCAATGTGGCTAAACTACATCCGGCTAGTTGCTGCTTTGCAATTGAAGCCACGACTGTGCATTATGGTTAAACTGTTGCTATTCTAGCAATATCTTACTTGGTTAATTTCTAGATTTATTTATTTCATATATCTTTCCCAGGCTGCACTGTGTATACTACTTCACAAATGCTGCTAGTACACAGTGAAGCCTGGTAAAGAAATATGAAATAAATCTATAAATTCAATTAATTGCATTGTTGCTCTAGCAGGTGGCCAGAAACAGCGACGCTTACAGCAATGCTGTCAGCGCTGCAGCTCGTAATTTGCAAATAAAAACGGCGAACAACACGTGTGTAACGAGGAAGACGATGTTTGCATGCAGCGCCGTGTACGCGTGCACGAGCGAAGATTCTAAGTGCTGCGTACGCTGCTCCTGCCTGGGGTCATTACTCTCGAGTCCTTACTACGTCAACAATGCATTCTCAATATCGTCTTCGACACTCCAGAACTGTGCGACGACGGCGAAGAGAATCGACGCGTTGCTCCAGCGACAACACATGCTACTGTCGCACATGCGAGGCTGACGTAAACAGTTCAGCTGCCCTATGAAAACAGCGCCAAGAACCCAATGGCACGAGCATCGTTCGGTAAAGGTCGCACTTACCGGTATTTCTTGTTGAGGTTTTCTATTTTCAGCTTCACTTGTTTGCTGGTGTATAGGGCTTCTCCCAGCGGCAGCCCGGCGTTCAATTCCGCTACAATCGCAGCATATATCCGAGCGTTGCGCGTGTTACCGTATCAGATGCATATCAGGACCGCGGTGGTTGAATCAAGCCAGATGACACAAGTCTAGGAGGACGAGTCGTTCGATGTTCCTGTTGCCGCGGGCGCAGCCATCTTGTCGGTAAAGGTAGCAAACGGAGGTCGGCAAGCTCGGTTTTGATAAATGTATTTAGGTGCCGTAACTGCTGTTTCGTCTGCCGTGTGAGCGCGGCTTATTATATTTACAGGGAACCGTAGTTACCTTAACTGTTGTTAAGGTCGCCTGTGTAAATGCGGTATTAGCCTGCTATATTCAGTAGAGACGCCCTATGGTTTGATTATATAAATGACATTGTTCTCCGAGACAAAAGTGTCATCGCTCTTCTCAGCACTATCACTGCACATTCCCTATATATGTAATGAACTTTGCCATTCCATTTCCCACACCCCTCTCATTTCATTTTTCTCTCTACGATTAACTTCTGAATCTGTCTCCAGTGCCCCGTTTCTGTCAAAACGTTGCCAACGCAGACGCAAGCCAGTTATGCGCGTGTCCATCCTTTTCGTCGCTTGTGCGCACAGATGAAAATTGATGAAGACGACGACGTTAAGAGCACAGCGCGAGAGTGGGGCAGTTTCCTTCCTTCCTTCCAGTTTAACACGTGTTGTGGTCGGCTGCGGCGGTATCATACCAATAGAGTAGCTTTGGTTATCTGTTCTACAAGGCGCTCCATTATCGCCTATGTTGTTTGCCCTGTATCTTGAAGCGTTTTGCCTCAGTATTGTTAACAGCGCAACTATCTGTTGTTTCTCCCTGGCGCAGTGTGAAATTAAGATTTTAGCCTATGCAGATGATGTCGCCCTCTTTTGTTATGACAAAATAGTGTGCTTGAGGCATTACATTTCGCTAGACAGTTTTGCAAGGTGTCAGTGCGGCTCTTATATAAATTCAAGGGGTTTTCGTTGAGCCATTGGGGTACAACGCCAAATGGTTATGGTGGCATAAGTTGGGACTATGGAACCCTTCACTGCCTAGGGGTTCCTCTTCACCAAATTCGCAAAAGTGGCATTTACTGGGATTCTCAGATAGTCTCCATGAGGCGACAAAGCCAGGCTTGGTTGGGTGGGAACTATCAGTGTTTGCTCGCGCTTAGGTCTGCAACATTTTTTTTATTTGCAAAAATTGCCTATGTGCGGCAGGTTCTTCACTGTGCGAGGAAGAAAGTGCAGGTGATGCCCAGAATATCTGCTACATTCATATGGCGTTCCCAATGGGAAGCCATGCGTCGCAAAAACCTATTTCTTTCTCTAGTCTGGTGGAATCGGCCTTGTTTACTTACTCTTGCATCAGCTTGTTTCGCGTTTTTGTTTCTTTTTCAAACCGGCAAACCACCATTTTTTTAGTAGCTGTGCTTATTAGGTTTCTCAGCCCTCATTTGCTTTTCCTCTTCGCACCGACTGGACACACTCGTAAGGGGCCTTTATGGGGACTCTTTAAGGAAGTTGCTTGCAGCTTTAATTTCCTCACGATGCGCTTTTCTTTACACGACCTGTATAGCCTCTCCAGGAGGCAGATGGCTCAGGCATTTATAGTATTTGTTTCCTGTACCGTTGTATTGGCAACCGTTTCTGGAGTTCCTTGAAAAGAGTGTTTTAAAACGTCTTAGGCGAATGTGCATTTCTTCTACTGGAAAAACATTCTTTTTTAAACTGCACACATCAACGCTTCCGGTGAAGGCATGGCTTCATGCTAAGGACATGCTGGCGCCATGGACGGTGAATTGCCTCCTGTGCAAAATACCAGAGAAAATTGACCATTGTTTTATTCTGTGCATTGATGCTATGCTCTTCTGGGACATATTACAACAAACAATTATGAAGGACATGGACATCACACCCTACAGTATCCGTTTTTTACCTGTGGAGAGAAGCTGTGTTGTGCCATATGATCTACTTATGTTGCTCGGACCATTTGGGCTCAGGATATCACAGACACGGACCTTGTCTCGCGTTTGTGATATCAGAAAGTGTGCCTTGTTTTTTTTTAAAGTAGTTTTTCATCTGCCTCCTCCCATCATCATCGTCCCCCTTCGTGACCTTCTTTTATCTCCTCTTCCCGTCCCCCAGAGCAGAGTAGCAGGCCAGATATTTATTTTCAGGCCAACCTCTCGGTCTTTCCTATCAATAAACCCTCTCTCTCTCTTGTTCTCTAGAAGAGCCGCTTGAAGGACCGCCACGCCGAATCACCACGCTCGTCGAAATCTTTGTTTCCTGAACAATGCGCTTTGGTGCGGGGAGTACATGATGCCCTTTAAGATCCGCCTAGCTGACTTCCCTACCTGCATGCATGTGTCTGCCTCCCAGACTTCTGATGTTTTGGAAGGTGGGGTCGTGCAGGGGTATGGTGGCCTGGTGTTTTTGCCGTAAGTATGCTTAGATTTTTGTTTTCGGCACTATTTCCATGCAATAAAGAAAAAACCGCGGCGATAGCAGACTGCTTTCGTGCAGTGGTCAGCGAAGCTTATCTGTTCGCGCCGCTGTGGTATCGAAACCCAGTCCCGTCAATATTTATATTATTTCTTGCGATATTTTAGAGGCTTGAGACGAACTTCGCCTTTTTAAAATGTCTATTGAAATTGTACTTTGGATTCAAGAAAATTTTAACAAGCATTCGCTGAATGAGCTCAATGTGTATATTGCGCAAACCTTCGCGCCCATACAGCGCCTGGAGTGAGTAGCTGTTGGTCCTATTTATTCTGCATACAAACTACAATATAAATAAAAGTGTGTTTTCCTGTATTTGTGCCAATTTTGCCCATTAGTTATCTATTCTCATTTAACTAGGTGCTCATGCACACACCGGGCCATGGCAACACATTCTGAATAGAAATATGGAAGTCTTAGGCCACACTCAGCCCTTCCAGTTAAATACATTGATAAATCGCAACTAAGTTCCACTTCATAAAATTCAGTAAGTAAGCACTCATCATACCCTACTAACACAATGCCGGTGATCATAAAGTTCATGGCCATTGAGATCGAGTGCTCTGAAATTTGAACATGAAAATAAAATCAGTGCCAGAAGTGACGCTTGCAATCCGGAATGCGTTCCGCTTAGCATTTCAGAAAGTGGAAGGGGGGGGGCAGGGCGCGCTGGAAAACATGAGGTTGCTCTAAAACTGAAGCCCAAGACAATAACTAGGTGTCAAATGATTTACATAGTGTAATATATACACACACAAGCAAACGCCGCATTAATATTAACCAGGCTGCGGCAGTCCAAAGAAATATTATTCTACAACCATGGGATATCTTTTCAGCCACGTGGAAGGTGAATGTGAGTTTTTACATCGGTGTGCTCAGGAAACGTCGACAAGACCAAATCCAAGCATATCTGTATGTATGTATGTATGCATGCATGCATGTATGTGTGTATGTATGTATGTATGTATGTATGTATGTATGTATGTATGTATGTATGTATGTATGTATGTATGTATGTATGTATGTATGTATGTATGTATGTATGTATGCATGTATGTATGGATGGATGGATGTATATATGTATACATGCATACATGCATGCATGCATGTATGAATGCATGTATGTATGTATGCATGTATGTATGTATCTATGCATGTATGCATGTATGCTTGTATGTATGTATGTATGTATGTATGTATGTATGTATGCATGTATGTATGTATGTATATATGGATGGATGGATGGATGGATGGATGGATGGATGGATGGATGGATGGATGGATGGATGGATGGATGGATTGTTGTATGGATGTATGGATGGATAAGGCAGAACCCTTTAAAACGGGCGGTGGCTCAAGCCACCTAGCCATGACATGAAAATTTTACTCTTGTCTCAGTTTTAGCCACCAATCAGATAACCTTCGCTTGGTTACTTCTACCCGCTTAAAATCTACTTTCCCTTCACTGTCCTTAAACCCCGATGCTTTGGATAAATCAGCCCCGCTGCTTTCTACTGGAGGGTGAAGCCCTTTACAGAAGAGTATCAAGTGTTCAGCCGTTTCCCCCTCCTCTCCGCACGCAACGCACAACGTGTCTATCTCTTGGTACCTCACTCTAAATGTCTTAGTCAGCGAAACTCCCGTCCTGGCCTCAAACAACTAAGAGCTTCCCCTACAATTATCATAGCTATTTTCTTTGGAAATTATCTGCTTAAAGATCCTG
This sequence comes from Amblyomma americanum, assembly GCF_052857255.1. Lineage (NCBI taxonomy): Eukaryota > Metazoa > Arthropoda > Arachnida > Ixodida > Ixodidae > Amblyomma > Amblyomma americanum. Next base: position 89,489,724 of record NC_135507.1, read on the forward strand.
TATGTTCCCAGTGCCGATTTCGACAGCATACCTGTTTTCCCACAGAGTTCTCTCTGTTTCTTTAATTTTTTTTAACTGATAATTGCTGATTTGTCCCCTACTGCTGTACAGATATTTGCTTGTCAATTTTCTAGTTCCCTTTCTACGTTTCGTGCCAATGTTCCTTATGTACAGGCATCTGAAAACTTTACTAGCCCACTGCTTTTCCCCCATTTTTCTCAATAGCTCCTCAAATTCTATCTTACCGCTAGCTTCTCTGCTCTCGAACGACGCCCATCCCATATCACCTTCTAATCCCTGATTTGGTGTATTTCCATGTGCTCCTAAAGTTATCCTCCCTACTCCGCGTTGTTTGATTTCTAACCTTGCTTGAACATCTGGTCTCATGCACAGGACCGCATTACAGAAAGTCAGGCTAGGAACCATCACCCCTCTCCAGATCCGTCTTACCACTTCATACCTATTTTAATTCCACAGTGCCCTATTTTTCATGACAGGCTGCATTCCTACTAGCTTTATTCATTACATATTTTTCATGCTGTCAGATACACAGCAGCGCCATCGGTCTCATGGATTTTGCACTTCTATTGCAATTTACAGCCACCTTCGTGATATGCAGTATATTTCTTAGTTATAACAGTTAATAAATTACATAAAAGTCTGCATCCCAACACGAAGAATCGTTTGACATCATCCAGAACCCCCTGCGACAAACGGTTCAACCGTAATGGGCGTCTGAGAGTCCTTGGGATGCACTGTTTGGAGGCGTGAAGGTCGTCAGTGCGGATCCCACGCATACTTTGGGCTTCATTTCTATTTGTAATTTTATCCTCAGGAAAATGACAATTCATTTGACACCACTGCGAACATTCTGCAGCAAACGGGTGGCCCACAGGTTTTACGGAAATAATGGTCCCGGGGGGGACGCTCTGATGACCGTTATAGTGGCACATATATAACGGATCGAAAGTATACGCATCAGCTGAGGCGCTGCACGCTCACTCTTGCTTTGTGATATAGTGTGGTCACTTGGTAAGTGTTTTGGTCATTTTGACCTTCATTGCAGAGAGACGCGTCCTTGACAAACGCAAGTAGTAGGGGCTTACGCTCTTGAAAAGCTGCCGATTTTATAAAACTTCTTATGATCGACGAAGTCACAATAGTGGTGCCTCACTCCCAAATCTTCCACCCAATATTTCGCATAATAATCACCTTCCTCAAGGGAGGTAGGGTGTTCCAGGTGGCAGCACTTGATAATCATGACGTTCGAACCTAATCTAAGGCCAGTGTCTAGGAACCGCGTTCCCACAGCACAACAGCCAAAAAGGTGAACGCGCATCTGGATTAGACTCAGTACCCAGACTGTAAGGCGACGCAGGCTAGACATGACAGAAAAAAGGGCGTAAAGTATTTTACGTCGATATTCAGAAAAACTTTTTTCAAGGAGAATGAAATAACCTCCGAATGCAGAAATGTAACTTGGCAGGCACTTGACTTGCGCTGTTCTAAAGACGGGTTCATCATGTGCCATAAATCTTACTCGACTTGGAAGGCGACGTCAGCTCTTATTTGGCTTGACCGAAGGCGGCGGAATTTCAAGTCTGCTTCCGGGGTGTCTTGGAACCGACCTCGCCGAGTTTCTGCGTTATTTCCAACATGGCAGCCCGCAGGAACGACGTCGCGCGCAGGATTTCTTCCTTCTAATTTGCGTGCTACGCAATAGATGTAGCTTTTTCGGAGGCACAACCGTTGCCGAAAGTTCCACGACCGGCCTTACGCGATCGGGGCAACCCCATGGAACTGTACAGTCAAGACCAGTTCATCGCCCGTTACATATTTTCAAAGATCGCCGTGCGGTAGTTGCTCCCCATGCTGCCTGTGCGACAGGGCGCCGACAACAGGGGAAAGCCTGTGCCTCCCATGCTGCAGCTACTTATGTCACTGATGTTTTATGCAGCTCGAACTTTCCAGACAGTGACAGGAGTCGTGGTGTGCATTCCACAGTCAACTGTGTGCCGCGCAGTTGTCAAAATGACAGTGTTAATAGCCAAACACCTGCACCCGATGCTCGTCCACTTCCCCCACACGTTCGAGTTTTCCATTGTGATGCGCGTGTTTTACGAGCTGGCAGAGTTTCCGGGAGTCACCGCGTGCATAGACTGCACGTGCGTTCGGATCAAAACCCCGGGCGTTGAAGACGCAGAAGTGTTCCCTAACCGCAAGGGATACTTCTCTCTCAACGTGCAGGTAAGCAATGAACATTTTCACCTTTTTCTTGCAACGCGCTTGCTGTCCTTTTTTTTCAGGTCGCCACGAACGTGCAAACGTGATCTTGCTTGTCTAGTGCGCTTGTCGTTGAAATATTGCGAAATATATCACTGTGTACTATCACGCTCAATATGACCCACACCGCGCGAGCGACCGGTCAAGCGCTAGCGCACTGCAGCTCATACTGAACGCGATAATACAGTGCTGCGCTCGAAGTCCAGCTTTTTCTTTTAAACGCAGTGACTGCTTGAGAATCTAGCTTTGTTAACCGTTCAGACCGCCGCTCAAGCGCTGTAATGCGTTCGTTTTCTCGCTTGTGGCCCTGGAAAGTGTCTTTCACAAGCGATCAGGATTTTCTCAATAAAACAATACCGTGTCAATAGCGTCCGTACTGAAGGGGTACTTTATCCCGAGCCTAGGAAATAATAGGCGCTGTACGCGTCCCTGTAGTTGTGCTGACTGGTATACTGCTGGTTTAATGCAGGCTGTCACTGGACCATAACTTTAGTTTTTCGATGTCGTTGCCAGCTGGCCTGGTTCAGTGCACAACAGTCAAATTTTTGATATTTCACGCGTGCGGGTAATGTATGAGGAAAGCCGAGTGCGTGGTGCGCTGCTGGGAGACGCTGGATATGTGTGCCAGCCATTTTTGATGACGCCGCTCTCGGACCCTGGCACAGCAAACACACCAGAAGGAAGGAAAGTTGGCAGTGACATTGCGTGGCACGAGCTTTGACCACACGTGTGATGTGTGTATCGATTCGTAACAAATGCAGTTTGCGCTGTTAATATGGGCGACTCGAATTATGTATATTTTTCCTGGATTTTTCTTGTTTAGTAATTGTGTGTATGTGTGCTGTGTCATGGTATATTGTGGCAGTCAACATGCTTTACTATCCCCCACATTGCATGAATTGCTCTGAAAAAAAATTTCCTCCATGCGCACACTGAAAAACCACAATCAGCAGCTGTCAGCATAATGAGTTGCGAGTTTTTGTTTGGAATGTGAACATGTAGTACGAGATACTTCATCTCATGAACCCCTAGGCGCGTTTAATATGCTTATACCTGCACGGCATAATTTTAAAAATAATGGCGATCAGCTTCCAAGATTGCCATATTTTTACTTCAGTGCATGCCACTACGCATAGAAGCAGTCCAGAATCTTCAATATTTTTTTTAATTATTTTTATTCATGACTCATCATATTAGACGACTCGCTTTATAACACTTTATCTCACTAACCAAAGTGTTCATTTTAACGAGGTATAATCGTACAGGGCAGTGCGTAATATTCATTTACTCACAGGTACCAGAAAGCCCACATCAAGACGAGGAACAGTGTCGAAAGGGCATTTGAAGTGTGGAAGCGCCGCTTCCCTTGCCTGGACATGAGGCTGCAGCTTAAGCCAGAGAAGGCGGCCTGCATAATAACAGCCTGTGCAGCACTTCATAACTTTGGCTGCTTGATGAAGGAGCCGCAGCCCCCTGTCACCACAGCTGCACTGAACACTACCACCACGGCAGCTGCAAGGAGACCACTGATCCTGCCACCTGTTGACGACCTCATCGACAGCAGACCATGAGAGGAAAAACAATTCATGTAGTGGCACAAAACAGAGGAAGGCGCACGTTTCATGCGCCACTGGCATCTCTTATGAGTTTCCTCTGCGCTTTGGGAGCGTGTACATTTGACAGGCAGGCAGATGACCGTGCCTCTTCACTTTGTTTACAAACTGGTGAACACTTGCCAGAACACTGCAAGAACTGTGCAGGTTGCTTTCCTTTCCTAAACCGCACTGAAATTGTAGGGCGTGGTTAAGATAAAATTCCTAATCTTGCAAAGCCATGAAATCGGAAACGCAGAAGTGACACGTGCTCTGGCACACCTGTTTATCTCTTGGGCATAGAACGAAAAATTAACACGTTCTATAGTTTCCACTACTGTATTATTAAGCTTTCCTCTTCTTTTCTTCTTTCTCCTTTTCTTTTATTCGGTTATTATTGATGGTGTTTTTTTGCATTATTTTAAGATTTTCAGTTGCGTGTTCCTGCTTAGTGATGGGACGTTTTCTGTTTTATCGTAGTTTGTTTTCATTTAGTTGGAAGTGTAGTACCAGCCCTGCCCTCGCCTTTCTTTTACCTGTCGAAATGCTATGTTTTTATTGACCATAATGTTTGACCAACTGGCCCCTCAGCATACTCTTTTAATCTGATATTTTTATACGAATCATTTCTGGCTCTTTCAATGCACGAAAATGGCAAGTTCACAGTGATGAAGTGACGTGCGTCACAGTGTGTTGACATTTATAAAAGCATACAAGCAGGTTATTTTGGCTACTATTAGTATTGATTAAAGTACATTATACTGCACTCCAGGCGATAAAGTGGAATATCAAGTGGCTTCATGCGTATACGTAGAAGCATTACACTGCAAAAACGATTTTTTATGGAAATCTTCAAGTGCTGCTGTGGCGATATTCAGGGGACACTCAAGTTCTTTTTAAGGCTGTGATGCGATAGCGCCAATGTCTCTCTTCTGTGGCCTTGGGTCCAATTGCATATCACTTCGCAGGCATGGGCAGTGTCGGACAAGAAACACAAGGACATGCCTCGGTGGCCAATAGGGGCAGCGTGTCTGACTCGGCGTCCGAGGGGCACAGGCGCGGTTCCCTTCGCACTGCTACTTTAATTTCAGTGCGAACAACTTACTTTCTATTCTTAATGTCATAATGAAGCTTGAGTCATTGTTCATATTCAGAATTTATATTATGTTTTATTCACTTCTCAAATGCGCCGCTACAACTTGTGGCCTCACTTCTTTTCTGACTAATCCGCATTTTCCACCCCCCCCCCCCCCCGCCGGCGCCACTGCGTTGCCCGCTGAACGGGATACCTTAACAATATGGCGATATCAACATTGCATATTACGGTCACCATAATTGCAAGCGCTTTGAAGTCAGGTCTTCCGTTTCTCGTGACTTGGGAATCTGCGTTTTAAAATCTAATCCGGATATTGCTTACGGTGGGCAACACGTTTCTCAATAATTAATGAGGTTAACAGTAATATTTAAAAACTTCATTATTAAAAATTAGTTAACCAGCCTACTAGTTAGCACGTCTAAGCTGCATTCAGTTGTACTAAACTGCTGACAATGCGATGACGGAAGAAGTACGCTTCTAAATAACAAAAAATGGCGGTGGTTTAGCTTTGGTTAAACCTGGAGTGACGAAATAGCTACAGCTGGCCAAGTGGAAATTGGTCACGTGACCAACCACGTGATCAGCCACGGCGCCGCGCCGCCGGCAGCTGCTATGCACCACGTGACCAACCACGTGTCGGGGCCGCCACGCTGAGGGCTCGACGTGCTACCGTAATATATCTATCGCTACAAAAGCTTGTTTTGAAAAGTGTGCAATTCTTAGGTGACGCATCCTGTATATCTTACGTCTTGGTTTTATGCTCAGTATCTTGGGTATTGCCCATAGCACTTTGCTTGGCAGCTGAGCTGCTCTGTGAGTGTCGATTGCTCTTCACACTTTGTAGCCACCACGGCGGCAATTACTAATTCCGTTCAGAAATGCCCACTTGCAGTTTTAAACTCCCAAAATTGAAACATGACCGCCAGAGCGGCTGTCAATGCGAAGCAAACATTCATTAGAGGCGAAATATCGAGCAACTTATATAAGCTAAGCAGCAGCTGCTTTTTTTGCTTTCTGCATTATTTTCGTACAATGGATTTATTTTTTTTAATTTTGTGCATGACAGTCATTGTGTTCGCTTTGACAGCGACGGTCAAGCAGCAAAAATTATTTGTGATTTCACAAAAAAGGTCGTCTTACAGCGCCGAAATGAGTGCCTTTGGATGAATGTAATTTAGTGCGGTATTATCCCCTAACATATCTCTAGCAGCACCCAGCCTTTGCATTGTCACTTGACATTAATCAGCATCTCTTGAGTCAAAGCACAGCTGTGCCGGGCGAGCGCCACCGATCATAAGCTTTCAAATTAGTTTAAATTTTATTTTCATCTGGAATAAAATTCCGCGCTAGTGTTTTTCGCGCACAGCGGTATAATGAAACTATCGATGCATGCATGATCGTGTTCACAGAAAGGAGGAGAGCGAGAGAAGCTCAGCAAAAATACATTTAATACGACCCTTAACACGGCTATGCATTATCGCTCAGCCCATCAGGATTGCGTTGCTATGGAATATTTATTATTTTGGTTTGAATAACGCGCTACACACTAACAAAACGACACCGGAACGAAGCACACAGGACAAGTGCGCTGTCGTTCCGGTGTCGTTGTGTTAGTGTGTAGCGCGTTATTCAAACCAAAATGTACAACCAACTAGCCCACATTGCTGCCTTGCTTACGAATATTTATTAAAATGCTGGTCAATTTTGTTCAAAATAATGGGGCCTAAACCGTACGCACCTCGGACATACCTGGTGGTAGCTAGTTCCTGCCATGGTTGCACTTTACAGTGCCCCGCAGCTAGCGATCGCCAACATTTCAAGCTGAAGATTCCAAGGAGAGCCAACATGCAAGCTGCTGCGACAAGGGCACCATGTTGCCTTATTGGCCTTAGAGGGGCTCGTCGCTCTTCCTAGAAGACGCGAAAGCGTCTCAAGCACACGCGTTAATCAGGCCCGCTTACTTCAGTGCTCGCTAAGCGGGGTGGGAGTTGGAAACCACACTAATGTCGTCCGCCTCGGTTGTACTTTGCTTTCCGCATTGCTCCGAATGCACGACAGAGTACGGGAAGGCCTAACTGAGCCTCGGCAGTCCGCTTTTCCCTGATGCTGGTCCCGAAAAGTGTGACATCATACCCACCCATTCGTACCTCAGAGGTTAAAGGTTTCGTCCCTCGCCTGCTATGAAAACCTCGAGATAAGTCATTGAAGAAGCAGACACAAAATTGTTTCAGAGAGGCACAATTCTTGATGATTATTTTATTTCTTATACCTCCTATAAAGCACGCCTTCAGCGACGCATCACAGTTACAAAAAAACAACAACACAAAATGTGGTTTAAAGCAAGTAGACGTCCGAAAGCATGTGTTTATCCTTGTTTACTCATTGTTTTGCTTCTCTGGGTTTTACTTTGCTTTGCAACTTTGCTGACGACGGTATTAGTTCGATAGTAGTGAAGGGTAGTTTATTGGGAGGTGGGAAACGCCTGCGGTGAAGTCTTTTGCACAAGTAATCGATAAAGCAGCAGGGCGAGAGGCAGCGCCACAAGGCGCAGTTCTTCGGCACGAGAGTCAATCGGCCGCCTGAATAGCCTCGTCGTCTTTGTCATCGCCGCGTGATCATCTCTTCATTACAGGTGTCTTAGTTGAGGTTGACAACGTAGAATGCAGAGCGCCAAAGAGTGTATATTAGCTCCGTAGCAGGATTAGTTGATAAAAAACGGCGATATGCAGTGCACAGCGCGAGAACGTGTTGCAGTTTAACACGAGGCGTGATCGGCTGCGGCGATAGCAGATATCGTGCTCTCGTGCAGTGGCCAGCGAAGCTGATCTCTTCGCGCATGCAGCCAGGGGTTAGAATTCAGTCGCTGCAGTATTTCTTTTATTAATATATTATTTACGCTTTCGCCAAGGTCACCCTCAACGTCAAGCTTCACACAAACTCGTTGAGCCGCTTAGACCTCGTGAAGTAGTGCTTATGCACTAAAAGGGTACCGTCACATGTAAGGAATAAATTATTTACAACGAAGCACATAAGGAATGGTCCAGGTAATAGCAAGTTGGCTTCTAAAAGAGTCGAATATCCTTTTTCTAACGCTGTTCCTTAGGTACCGGGAGGATATTTGGTCTCAATTTAGGTTACTGTAGTTATGTACTCTACCATGAAAAGTTCTTCGTAGTTTTGAATACCTTTATTACAAGGCGCATAGTGACAAGGAAATTCAGGCACGTAAAATTAGGCGCAGATAATTGTTTTAAATCTGTGCGCTTCCTTCTTTTAAGAGGAGGCTCTTGTCGTGTGTGTGGGTGTTTTCCAACCATGAAACCTTGGAAGACGAGAAATCTGCGGAATTCAAGAAAATTTGCTGATAAAGGGTTTTTTGAGTAAGAAAAATAATTGAAAACAAGCACAACTACTGATTTACTGCTGTTTAAAGTCCCAAAGCGACTCAGGCTATGAGGGCCGCCGGAGTGAAGGACTCAATTTCCAACCACATGGGGTTCTTTAATGTGCACTTATATCACACAGTACACGGGTATTCAGAATTTCTCCTCCATCGAAATTCGACGGCCCCGGCCGAGATTGAAACCGCGTACTCGGCTCCACCAGCCGAGCGCCACAATCACCCAGCCACTGCGGCGGCCAAGCATAAGTATACTATCCGGAAAGCAGTACTCAGGCACAATTTGTACATACATATGAGAACACAACAGAAGGCACACGGTTATCTGTCTCAAAGCTTCGGAATGTGCTGTGCACTCTGCTGACGCTCCTTGGCTTGTAAAACATAAAATTGTGAAACCTTCTTCGCAACTGATTGTAGTTCGCTGCTAAAAGCGGTTAAGAAGAGCCCAGGCGCCTGACACGCGTCTTTGGTTGTATCTGGGAGACGAGCCTAGGACCGAAGCCCGGAGGCAGCTGACTGGTAGGGTCGAGGCACGTTCCTCTCCAGCGTCGATGGACCTCCGGGAAGCACAGGCAGCCAGCCGGACAGTCCCGTGACAGCAGGAACAGATTGCACTGGTCGAGGAAAAGAGATTGGGGAATTGACTCTTGCTTGTTTGCAAGCGCTGCAAAAATTTATAACATGGGACACTCGACTGCAGGAAAATGTTCGCTTCAACTTTGCTAGACTGTCTATGAACCATACTACATTTCAGATAACAGCAAAGCAGAAAACGACATATGCTTTGTCTGCGACATGCTGGCTGCACCGAAGCGCCTTGACAGGGGCTCCGGTGGTGCCAGCAGAGGAAGATTGCAGTGCAAGGCGGACGCTATTTGCGTTACAGCGTGTCAATAAAACACGGTAATAGCAGTAGAACTATTAATAAAATTTATATTTCTTGTCTTAAGGCGCAGCATTGTGATTAAGTTGAAGCTGTGGACATTTTTTGAAATGAGTTACACATTTTAAGTTTCCTTAAATAGTAATATCCTTCAAAATGTTGTAGGTAAAAAGGATGAATTCGAACGCTTTCTATTAGCCTTTCTCACCTCGTACAGTGACCAAATGGCGTCTGTACAAATGGCGTCGCCACCGCGACAGCACAAACGTCATTGTCAGAAAAGGGATGACATGTATAGGCATTTCCAGCATGAAAATATTGAGTGCCTCAAGTTGATCAATCAGCAACGAGAGAAAGCAAATCGACGAGTTTTCAGAAGAGTCTATTTTAAGTTTGATATTGAAGTTACACATCCGCAATCAACTAAAATATGTCGGTCTATTTCGGACCAACGCTTTCAAAGGGGCGCAAACGTGGAAGAATGCGGCGAAGCACGGTACATGGTCAAGGCTCTCAAGAGCGCAATGCTATGGCAGCAGTAAAACTGACATTAACACCTCAGAGCAGCAAAAAAAAAACATACTCGGACGTGAACGGGACGAAGCGGCAGAGACAACAGCTCGAAGTGGTGCAAGAAACCAGCCTGCTCACGTAGCAGCCATTGACGTCAAACAGCTAGTCTACCTTCGGAGATGCCGCTTCTGTTTTCATCCTTGTTAAGTGCTTCGGTATTCCTTTAGATCGTTTCACTTCCTCTAGCAGAGCAGCTCGAATTTCCTCTAGCTTTTGGATTGTTTCGAGGATCGATGCACAACATTCTTCTATAGCTACAACAACCTTTCTACTACTATTGCAAATGCCTCAGCTTCAGCCTTCGTCATGGGACCAGGATTAGGCTCAACATCACGTTTAAGAATCAAGAGTACGTCAGGTTGATTCAAGTTATAAACTTGAGAAACATAAAAACTGCTTGGACGCATCAAGAAACTCTCCTGGCAGTAATCACTGTTTTTAATACATGCTGCAGATTTCATGTAACTGACTTGGAAAACGAACAGCTGTGAGAGCATCGTCGCTGGTGCAGTGTGATGCCCCTTGCCGTGGGTGGCATACTACGGAATTCGGGCACCGATTTCGCTGACCGCAAGAAAATGCAGCTCTGTGATCTCAATCGTGAAACTATTTCTGAAGGCACCACGAGGGGGCTTACAGCAAATGAAAATACATATCTGCGCACGATCCTTCACTACACGTGCAGAACGCGAAATTGTCATCTGTGTCGCTGGCCAGTGCTGTGGTTATTCTCTCCTTCAGATCCTGCGGGCTTGTGGACGCTGTGTGTCACCGCTTTTTTTTTACATGCTCCCAAAGAAAAAAGTTCACGGGGATAAAACGTGGGTTCTCGAGGCCATGCAACTGGCCCGCCGCGCCTAATCCCACTGAAAACAAAAAGTTGTGTCAATAAAACGCAGAGCGCCGGGAAACGAAGCTGGTGGGGCTTTGTCGTGATGGTGCCACATCTAACGCACAATAATGAGAGGAAACACCTATGTGAGGTCTGCTAGCACAGCCTTCAAAATGCGCTCTGTGTGCGCGTGCCCCTCAGGCACCCTTCAAAAAGGTACGGCCCAACGATACGGCCACAAAAAATTCAAATTCCACGTCACACATTTGCAGACCATCACTCCTGATTCCTTTGCGCTCGTAGCCAGTGCGACTTGCCGACTGACCAGTATTGCGCTTGTGCAAGTTTAGTACCGCATCTCTGTCGAACTATACGCTTCGTTGCTTCATAGTACATTGTTTCCGAAGTCTTCATCGCGGTCGATCTGGATGAGGCACCAGTTGTATAAGTATAGCTTCCGCCAGAAGTCGCTGTCGGTGGGCCATTGATGCAGACATGCTTGGAAGGGGTTAATCTGGTACTTTGACAGGACTTTCCAAATTGAAGGAACCCTGGCTTCAGATGCGTCAGTGGCTCATCTACCACTCTCCTGTGGCTTCCAGTTGATGTACGCTAAGACGCCAGTCTCGAACTCATCACTCAAGACACGGTCACGTGGTATTTGTGGCTGCAACGCTCCAGTAGTGCAAATACGGTTAAACATCCTTTTGAAAGGAAGCGATGGCACGTGACGGCCGGCGTGTCGTGTCGGATTCAAACGTGCGGCGAAAATGACGTTTAAGGTGGCGCACCGTGATAGAAATACACTCCATCTTGCATGGCGCAGCCACGACAAGACTTCTGGTTCCAGCTTACGGCTCAATAAATAGGCGTCAAAGTATTTTCTAGATCCTTCAGCGAAGAGCTGCCTGAAGAAAGAAGAAAGAAATCAATGTACACGTTCACGTAATATGCTCATTGTTGTTGGTGCACAAACATAGGTGCTGGAATGGGCCCAGTTCGAATGGGAATGCGCTCTGCTTTTGTTACTTTTATATCTACCGAATTTGCAAGTTGTCATATTTGTTAAGGCGTATTATGAAAGCTGATCCAGCGTTTCTAATAATCCCCGCCGCGGTGGCTCAGTGGTTAGGGCGCTCGACTACTGATCCGGAGTTCCCGGGTTCGAACCCGACCGCGGCGGCTGCGTTTTTATGGAGGAAAAACGCTAAGGCGCCCGTGTGCTGTGCGATGTCAGTGCGCGTTAAAGATCCCCAGGTGGTCGAAATTATACCGGAGCCCTCAACTACGGCAGCTCTCTCTTCCTTTCTTCTTTCACTGCCTCCTTTACCCTTCCCATACGGCGCGGTTCAGGTGTCCAACAATATATGAGACAGATACTGCGCCATTTCCTTTCCCCCAAAACAAATTATTATTATTTCTAGTAAATATAATTGGTATTCGGGGAAAGGAAACGGCGCAGTATCTTCCTCATATATCGTTGGACACCTGGACCGCGCCATAAAGGGAAGGGATAAAGGAGGGAGTGAAAGAAGTAAGGAAGAAGAGGTGGCGTTGTGGAGGGCTCCGGAATAATTTCGACCACCTGTGGATCTTTAACGTGCACTGACATCGCAGAGCACCCGGGCGCCTTAGCGTTTTTCCTCCATAAAAATGCAGGCGCCGCGGTTGGTTTCGAACACGCGAGCTCCGGATCAGTAGCCGAGCGCCCTGACCACTGAGCCGCCGCGGCGGGTAGTAAAACTGGTTTCAAGGGAAGGGAAATGGTGCAGTATCTGTCTCACATATCGGCGGACATCTGAACCGCGCCTTAGAGGAAGGGATAAAGGAGGGACCAAGATAATCACGGAAGAAAAGTGCAGTAGTGCTGGGCTGCGGAATAACCTAGAACCACCTAGGGGGAGAGGGGGCCTTAGAGTTTCGCCTCCATCGAAACGCGGCCGCCGCGGCCGGGTTCGAACCCGGGAACTCCGGATCAGTAGCCGTGCGCCGTAACCACTGAGCCACCGCGGCAGGCAACCAGTGTGTTTCGGGTTTTCGTTTATGAGCAGCGCTGAGCTGTCATGTCACTGCATTCTGCTCTACTGGAAATCAACTTGCAAATACGGCACCTATTTCTCTTTCTTCTTTCACTCCCTCCTTCACCCCTTCCCTTACGGCGCGGTTCAGGTGTACAACGATACATGAGACAGATACTGCGCCATTTCCTTTCCCCCCACAAAAAACCAATTATTATTAAATATCGCCTAGATTCGCTGTTCGATTTAAAGACTACTCGGTTTCACTTTATAAAACATAAATAAACATCCGTCATACCTCTCTCTAGCAAAATCAGTGCAGAAAAAATAGATCCCGCTCATCCATTGCCCTGAAATTGAACCACAGAACGGTAATAAGCTCTATGAGTGGCGCTTGAATCTCGGAGAGTGTGACACTTTGGAGTACATTAGCGTTAAGAGATGAGGGGAATAAAGTAGTGGGCTGCGATAAAAATCTATCGGGAGTGAGCGACCTCGTCTGATCTTATTGAGAAAACGTTTACGATATTCACACAGTACACAAACCTGCATGAAAGATATAGTTTCTCTAGCGTAATGATTTGGCAATCTTTGACATTCCCCCATTATGTTCCCTCACGTGGAAGGCGGTAACCGGACATAAAACACGCTCTATAGCTATGTACGCTCCACACTGGCGACAAAAACAGGAAAACGGTAGGGCTGCACTATATATCCTGTCTCTAACCCTACCTCTACAGCTGCCCTCTTGGGCGGACCTAGGCCAGGCACGCCTGCAAAACATGACGGCAAGAGGTGTTTTGGAGGCACTAAAGCACAAGGGTATGGTCATTTCTGAATGAAATTCATGCGCCAGCATGTTAAATTGCTGCAGGCTGCGCACAACAAATAGAGACAGCGATCCGTTCAAAGTCCTTTGGGCAGCGATCCATGCAAAATGGACACTCGAGTATTTTGACAAGCCGTCCTAGTGATGCACAGGACAACGCCAATTGGTGCGATTGGCGCATTCTACAGCGGAAACTAATGGGCTGCACAAATGTCCTAAATACTTCGCGATCCCGTGCCGTGGCCTCTAGAGTTGGGAGCAAGGTGATCTCAGATCTGTCTTCCATTGATAAACACCAATTTTTCGAACCGCCGTAGTCACTCGGTGGCTTTGATTTTGGGTTGCTCTATTTGCAGTTACTGCGCCCTCATTTCGATGCTGGGGAAATGGAAAGAAAAATAAACAAATGCTGACTGATGTCACTGCAAAGTTAAATGGCTCCAGGTGGTCTCAAATATTCCGCAGCCCTCCACTACTCCATTCTTTCGCACCCACCTGTAGCTTCGGGACATAAGTGCTTGCATACCGTACACCAATGTTGATACACACCGGCGAAAATTAGAGTATTTACAGGTGTATGTTAGTGCGCACAAGCTTTCCAAGCTTTTCCTTTCTTTTCCTTTGTTCGTTTGTGCTAACGCAAGGCCTTATCAATCTTTGCGCCTCTGCGGGGATCTATTTATCCTGCCTGTGGCCATTTAACAGCCATATTCACGACCAAGATAGTGTCCATCAGTTAAACCAATGTGGCGGCGCGGCGGTGTGCTTCTGGTCGCTGCACAGGTAGACTCGTGCTTGTTTTTAATTTCACAATAACATCGCGCTTGTTTTTTATAAGCTTAATTGGGACTTTATTTATTGGTCTTTCCTTGCTGGGTGGCGTAAAAGCGGGTGACTGTGATGGGTTTTATCGGGCCAATGCAGCTTAGGGAAAGATTTGCCATGGCACAAGGTAGGATCAATGACCAATTACCCGCGCCACAGCAGCTCCCACTTACGAGGAGCATATCAAACCGCCAGGCAATCGGTTGCAGTGACGCTGTAAAAGGACTAATCCGGAGACAAGGCAGAAATCGCTGCTTGGCGGGTGGAAATGGGGAGCATGAGTGAGGAGCGTTGGCGGCGCACTTTTGACAGAATTTGTACTCGATAACGTCCGTGCTGAAATCCCGCACAACGAGTAAATGACAGAACTAGAAGCACAAATGTTTGCATTCAACATTACAGGTAAGCAAGGCGCAGCCACCGTCTTGCGACTTGCACAGAAAACAAGGCAGAAACGTTCTCACTGTCGCAAAGTTTTTTCGTAATAAAGCTGCCCCACGTTGCGTATTTTCGTGCTCAAAAATGTTTCTGACCACGTGGTGCTGTATATATATATATATATATATATTTAATATGTGTTCATATGGAAAGCGAGAGCATATAAGACCGCTTTCCCCGAGTAATATTTCCTCCGAGCAACCACGCTTTGCATTCTCTCTCTGCTCGTAACCAGTGGATGGATGTCACGTTTTGAATGGAAGGCCACAATCATTTAATTTCTTTCGCCCTACTCTGACCCGTTCTTACCACCTGCCCACCTCCACCTGAGGGCACGTTATTAGTCACAGCGAAGGTATGGGGAATAGCGAAGTGTCGATTTATAAGGAAATGATTTCAAGTGAGTCATTACCACTCCACCCCACTTTTCGTACATTCCAAGTAAGCACACACGGACGCCGTAATAGGCGTGCCATCACAGACACATTCATGCGCAAAAGACCGCGCGCTTACGTTAGTTATGTCTGCTCAGCGATGATTGTTTAGAAATCACGCCGCCTGTTTACATATGCCCACGAAAATCCTCTCATTAAAAATAAAGACTCGGTGCCTGTTAAGATCAACATGTCATGGTCCTGCAAGCGTTTCACTGCAGCGTGCAAGCTACCTTTATCCATTGCTCTCTCTGCAATGCCGGCGCTAGAAACAACGCCCAGTGACACCAACCGTTCGATCTCGTCAGCATGTCTAAAGTCAAATAAAAGGACTCCGAAGACATATTGAGCGCAGCAGAGAGTAGCTGGCATTCTATTCTTCGGCGACTGCAGAGCACGCATGTTAGCATTGCCGCCGCCGAGCTGGGCAGTTATTTATTTGGTTTGGTTTATATGGATTTAACGTCCCAGAGCGACTCAGGCTATGAGAGACGCCGTAGTGAAGGGCTCCGGAAATTTCGACCAACTGTGGTTTTTTAGTGGCCCCTGACATCGCGCAGTACACGGGCCTCTATCCTTTCACCGCCATCGAAAATGAACCGCCGCGGTAGGGATCGAACCCATGTCTTTCGGGCCAGCAGCCGAGCACCATAACTACTCAGCCACCGCGGCGGCTCACAGTTATTTGTGGACGCAAGACATCCCAATAGAGAGTTCATTTAGAAACCACTGCAGTGGTTTCCACTCACCGAGACGCTTCTGTACTACAGCGTTACCACCAAATTTCACGCAAATAAGGGACTGACATATTCCACCTTGTTCGATTAAGAGACTTATTTTGAACCACACTGCTGGTGAAAGTTCGTAAACACATGAGGTTGGTCTAGTTGGTTTTACATTTAAATCTCCCGTTTTTGTGTTCATTTCACTTCGATGATGGTTAAAGGCTCATTCCAAAATTCTGCTTTCCAAAGACAGCTGAGGGATTTACCGGCCGCTGTTAATCTACTGCTGTTTTTGGAGACCCTGAGAGCCAGCAGAAACACATAACGATTTGATACAGACTACTGCTTTCCAATAATAACCTTCAACAAGCAGTTTTTTTCCCGAGCTGCAAACAAATAAGCCCAAAGTGCACATGTGGAAGCCCATGCTGAAGTAGAGATAGTATATGACATAGTTTTCGTAAAACAAAGTGATAGTATTTTTTCGTCAATATAACAGAAGCGGCTGAAAAGCAGAAATTAAATTTTCTAGGGGTTGGCAGCGAAGTGATGCTGAAGAGTCATTGGACTCCCCATCGATATGTCAGACAAGTTTAGGTGAGTATCATTGGCACCAGAAAGGCGGCTTTGATTCCACGGATGCAAGACACTTCTGGAATTGTAATTGGCAGAGTTTTCTATTATCCATATTCAAAATTTTATCAAACTTTACTAAGGCAAGCTAAGTAACACGTCAGGTGACGTTATTCTACTGGTCTTAAAATCGCTCAAAGAGACCTCCGAGATTCGCTCTATATTTGGAGACGAAAGCCGGACAACCTGGCCATATCCTTCATTGCAGCAAGCTTGTTGTAGAAATGACGAAGACTTTTCAACCTGCCGTAGAAATGCGCGTAGCAAGCATAAAAAAACGGTGCGTGGTGAAAAGCAGCTTCATCCAGCGCAAATGACGCATAGGAAGCTAGCGTGGACTATTAGCGCTAGACGCCATCACGTGATCAAAAACAGCCAATCCGCATTGCAGAAGCGGAGAAAAAGAGCGTGGTGGTTATTTTTTTTTGTTTCAATGACTTTATCCCCATACACGGTTTATGTGATGTATAATATATGAACCCCACTGCCAAAAATGTCGGAAGCTCACAAAATTCTAAAAATGTATTGCAAAATGGTATTAGTCTGGGCTAGTCGCTAGATTTCGCAGGAAGAGGAGAGCGCAAAAAAGACAGTACTAAAATAGCAGATAGATACAGGCGCCTGTGTCTGTCCGCTCCTTTATTACTGTCTTTTTTTGGCGCTGTACCTCTTCCTCACAAAATCCTATTCCCCAAAGCTGAAGGTTTTTACTCCGACATATCAGAATACCGTAGGCCGCTCAACATAAGCGTCACAAAATCTACCATAATGCTACTGACGGTAATTATTCCAGAACTGTTTTAAAATGTATTACTTACTTCGCAAGAGGGATAAACAGAAAGAAAAGGAAAGGAGCTGGTGCCGTCATTAGCTGAGACACGGGGTGGGCGGAGCGAAACAAAGCATCAGAAACCTCGTTTTCTGAGTGTCCATTCAGCAGCATTGATATCGGTTTCAATCCTCGCAAAAGTCAATCTCCATCATCATAATTACATTCAACGGAATAGCACCAAGCGAGAGGGCTGTGCGTTACTCTGAGATGATTATGGTAGGTGATCAATTTTTTTAAAATTCCTGCATGCATAAAACAGTGGTGATAAAATATTGTTTCCAATTTCACAAATTTTTCTCTCGATTTTTGCTCCTAAATCACAGGCCGGTGTTTTATTCTGCATAACAAGAACATACTCAAAATGTCATTTTTTGCGACACCTGCTTTCACTAAATTGCTCAGCCACCAAATCGATGACAATATGTGTTGATGTGTAGGAAATTGAGAGGAACTGCACACAAAAAAGCGAGAAAACGAACGAACAAGCGCACATTCTGATCTCATGTGTTAATAAAAACCCATTGAAATCGATATCAAAATCGAGAAAACATATTCATGCCCGTGGGCCCGAAGACACCTTGGCAATATGAAACAGACTTCAAACTACAGCAGCAGGACGACTCTCTACACCCTTAAAAACAATAATAATTTCTTTTTAGTCCATCGGGTCAATACCGAATTCGCTTTTGCGCAGAACTCAAAATATACTACTAAATGGTGTCATGAAGTATAACGCTGTGCACTGTGCTGATATCCATACTAAGTGGTGCTTCAAAATATTAGCTGAAATCAGTCATTAAATAACTACGCATTTTAGAATATGCAGTAATATGGCGCCATAGGCGCGTTCTTACAGCAGGAGAATTCATTGTGTTCTAGCCAAGAATTGGATATAGTCGAGGAGTATATGAACAGCGCTAAAGCAAAAGTGGTCTCTGAAAAGAATGATCACCTGATGAGGGTGGATGGAGGTGGGTAGTGCAGGAAACCGCGATAAACACATTACTGCCGACGGTGGTCTGAGATACTAGGAACAAAACGATCGCTCATTTTCTTTATGCATGTTGTGTCGAACTGATCGGGTTCCTCAGCCATGCCAAGCTTGTCAAACAGAATTTTTCTGGTGAACCACCAGAAGCGCTAGCATAGCGAAATAAATGCAATTAAACCTCGCTATAACGAAGTTGAAGGGCGGGGGGCAGTGATTACTTCGTTATAGCCATAGCTTCGTTATCGCCCTTTTTGACCGAGCTTCCAAGCAGAATCGTAATTCTTTCGTTATAACCATTATTTCGTTATAACAAGGTTCGACTGTATAAAGTCAGATATTCAAAGTTTTCCAACAGTGTAAGCTCGTGTTCAACGAGTGTAAGGCACGCTACCCCATCTTGGAGCCCGAAATTTGGAAACAAAAAAATATGCTTAAGCGATCATGCTAGATGATGTGATAAATTTACGATAACAGGATCGAACCCGACCATGGCGGCTGCGTTTTTATGGAGGCAGAACGGGAAGGCGCCCGTGTGCTGTGCGGCGTCAGTGCACGTTAAAGATCCTCAGGTGGTCGAAATTATTCCGGAGCTCTCCACTACGGCACCTATTTCTTCCTTTCTTCTTTCACTCCCTCCTTTATCCCTTCCCTTACGGCGCTGTTCAGGTGTCCAACGATATATGAGACAGATACTGCGCCATTCCCTTTCACCCAAAACCAATTATTATTATTATTATTATTATTATTATTATTATTATTATTATTATTATTATTATTATTATTATTATTATTATTATTATTATTATTATTATTATTATTAATATTATTATTATTATTATTATTATTATAGATAGTGCATTTCGCTTTTGGGATGATCGCCTTCCCGCTCTGGGCGTCTACACGAGCCCGACAAAAGTCGGGTCGAATATGCTGTCGTGCTGAAAACCGGTTGTCCGGCTCATGTTTATGCTAGGGGGTCGCGCTAAGCGGCCGTCGTGTCGAGCTGGCCCAGCCCAACTGCAGGGAGTGGGCTGACTCGGCCCGACCTGGTTGGAAGGAGCATGTATATGCTGCCGCATCGGCTTAGCGCCTCCTCTCCTGCCTCCTCTCTGGTATGGCGGCGCTGCGCAAGCCTAGGCGTTCCTCCTCTTCCTCTTCTAGTGTCCGCGCGTGGTTTGGTTGCTCGAGGCTAGGGGTAGCGGCGATCCCTGCCCGAAAGAAAACGGGTTCATTAAACTCGGTCGAGCCGGGCTGGGCCAGCCAGACATCTGGCGTGCACCGACTCGACCCTCAACGTCGGGCTCATGTATGCAAGGCTGCCGATTTCTTTAATTTGATTTCGCCTGGTGGGAAAAGGCCTTAGGATTGTGGAGCCCTTCTGTGGGGCAGACGAGCGAACACACACAGAAGCGGATGCGCATAAGTACACACGCATGCACACACAGCTGCTTTTTCGCGATAAGAGGACTGTACTTTTTAGGAGGTAACAGGCAACATAAAGCAGCTGCGATCGCGGCTATGGTTTTTTTCTTGCGTCACGTACCGCAGTGCGCCGCAGCAAGACAGTAACCTAACCTAATAATAATACGACGGTGCGATTGTTTTTCACAACTATTCTGGCGGCAAAAACCACAACAAAATGGGAGGGGGTGAAGAGAGATTCTCTTTCGGGAGGAAGACAGTTTCTATGCGCCAGGCAAACACGGATTGCGTTCGTCAAATCGCATCGTTATGCGTTCAAGTCTGCATCTTAACACTTATTCGGAATAAATTCGCGTACTATTATTTATAGCAATTCAGCAATATGTTGGCGTGGTTTAATGAGCTAGTTCATGTTGGCCGTCCAGAATTATCGTAAACGTTTCGCCGGGCTCACAGAAATTCGTGTTAAAGTACATATGGGCGCACATACATATGGCCGCACAGTGAAACTGAACTCAGGTTCCTCCTCCGGCTGCTGTCGCTGCTGCTAGCGGTCGAAACACCGGACGTCAGACGTGCCTGTCTCGCGGCGACATATTCACGGCGGCGTTCAGCCAGTCGTTCGGCGCGCTGTTCGTCTGTTTCCTGGGCGATTCGTTTCCTCTTCATCTCGTTCTGCTGTCGATTCCAATCCTTCTCCAGCTTATCAGAATTGTCGCCGTCCATACTGTCACCTCAACTGTGGTTGCGGCGCACGCCAGCTCTCCTTTTTAATCCTGTGCCATCTTATCACGCATGCGCCGCAGCTGTCGAAGCGAGCGGAGGCGAGCGCAAAGACGAGGAACGCGGTGTCACGTCCTACCCATCGGCGGCGGCGGCGGCGAGCGGCGCGGTGTGACATCATGCCAGATGGCGCGGCGAGCGCGCGAAGTACAGTAACCTTCCGCGGCGAGGCGCGCGTTGTGACGTCACGTGCCATCATGGAGTACCGCCACGGCGAAATCGCGAAATTGCGGCCAATAAAGCTTTCGCTTTAAAATTGATTTTGGGGCTATGTGGTATGCTTCATCATGAACGTATCACGCACGCAACCTGTACACATTGCTTATTGTGTAAATAGTTTGTGTATGTAAAACATTTGCTTTGAGTACATGTGTGTATTGCGACTTTCGTTTTGCATGTGTGTTCGCGCTTCGCGTAAATGTGGATTTGCATCGGATATCCATGACATTACTAATTGATGTAAATGATGTGACCCTCGCCTTCCTTCTGTACTGCCACTGTCTCAAGGAGTCGGGACCTCCAGTCAAGCTGTTACCACAGCTTTATTCCCGGCTCCTCCTTTGTAAGAAAGGAAAATAAACTTGAACTTGAACTTGAACTTGAACTTATTGCGTATGCCCCTATCCTCTCTTCGTGTCCGCTCACCTCTTTCATTTCATTTCCCCGTTTTGCCTCTCATCCTTTATTTCCCCTGCCCCAACTCAGGTTCTTCACAATCGATGGCAGATGCCAGGGCTAACAAAAATCTTATCCTTCCTTTTTATTAATATTTTAATAAAGCACTGCAACTACTACTGCGACTACAATGTGGTAGCCCCGTTAAGGTTAACCAGTAGCACTTTAAATGCAGGTGAAAGGACATTTGATGATGGTGATGCCATTGAATGTGCCCTTTGAAACAATTCACAGAGGTAAAAAGCTGATCATTGCTCGCCTCGATGACACTTTAGCTAACGTTGATACTTGTTGGGCTAGTTGGCTAGGATCAATGCCAGCAGCGCAATAAGGACGAGGCACATGAACAAGAACTACGACACGCCTCGTTCCGTCGTACTTCTTGTTCTATTGCCTCGTCCCGTCGCACTTCTCGTTCTTTTGTCTCGTCCCGTCGTACCTCTTGTTCTTGTGCCTCGTTCCGTCGTATTTCTTGTTCTTGTGCCTCGTCCCGTCGTACTTCTTGTCCTTGTGCCTCGTCCGTCGTACTACCTTGTCTTCTGCCTCGTCCCGCCCTACTTCTCGTTCTTGTGCCTCGTCTCGTAGTACTTCTTGTTCCTCGTCCTTAGTGCGCTGCTAGCATGGATTTGGCTAACATGTTAGGGCATCCTATTCTTGAATGTGCGTGTACACGCTCTGTATGTATAGGTCGGATATATCACTAATGAACTCTCTTCTATGAAAAGGGCAGTGACCGCGTTGTTCCTTGTTCAGTGCGTGCGTGAATGGGCACGCTTATTCAATATATTCACAGTTCCATGACTCTCGATGAACTACAGTGCAAAGTCAAGCGGGCAGACTTCATTGCATATGTTTACTTGGAACTTGCGCCTGCACTGCTGTAAACTCCAGCCGTGGCTGACATCGGGTACAACGACTAAAAACATCACACCGCTTGGCCTTCCCTGCCCGTCGTTTTCAGACCCATTTCATGCCTGCTGCCTTATATCACCCTCTTTTTACGGCATCACAGATGAGTACCTTCCGAACAAGAAATTAAGTGAGAACATTCTGCCTACGAGCTCTTGGTCGGCCACTCAAATGACGTCGAGCACAAATCTTTCGAGGTTCATGATGACAGAATAGTGCGAAAGAAACACGTAGTATGGATGGGACGACGCAGAAAAGCGCTAAGCCGCAAAACCAGGTTTAATGCGGAATGTACGAATGCCATGTAAAAGTTACGCCTCTCTCTCTGCTTCTTTAAAGGGACCCAGATAGGGGTCTCAATAAAGGTGCAATTTGTCTAAGATGTTAAAAGACGACGGTTCATAATTATCCCTCAGCAAGAATTATTTTAACGCGTTTTGTGGAAGGTGAGTTATATGCAGAGAGTTATATGTGCCAATGCCAACTCCTTAAGAAGAGGAAGATCCCTGTAATTGCAGTCTTGAGAAAGGACAGGCTCTGTCCGAAACGTCTACTCAAAGTAAATCTATGGCTAAGTGAAGCGTCTCACAACTTTGCATATATATATATATATATATATATATATATATATATATATATATATATATATATATATATAATTAATTACTCTTACTCATCTTCGACATCCAATATGCCCCGTATGTCCCACAAATACACTTGAATAACGTTCTCGTAGGCTCCCCTAATATTCAGAAATGCTAGCAATAGGGGCCTGTGTTCCTTTTAAGCGATCGCAATCTCTATACTCTGCCTCAATTAAAACTGATTGTCCTCCAACCTCCTTTATTTCCGGAACCCATTTTGTAGCTCCCCTAGCAACCCCTCGTTCTCCACCGAAGCCTGCAGTCTTTTCTTTATAATCGGCATCACCACCCTGTGAACCGCAGATGTCACTGTTATGGGACGGTAGTTACGTCAGCTTTGTCCCCCTTTCCGTATTATATCATGTTCATTCTACTTAATTACCATTCATCGCGGACATTGCTATCATTATCATTTTATTGACTACCTATATTAATGTTTGCTTAGTAGTAGTAAAGACTTTTATTCGACCATAATTTATAGGCCGAGCATGTCGACCGCCTGGGCGACTAGAAGCCGCTGTTCTTCTTCCCCTTCAGCGCCAAGCCAGTCGAGCCAGGTGGTGATGGATAGAAAGGGTGGGGGGAAGGAACCCGACTGCTGAGCAGCCGGGCAATAGAAGAGGCAATGGGCCAGGTCCGCATAGATGCAGGGGCAGTTGGGACAGGAAGGGTCCGATCGATAGCGATAGAGGAAGAGGCGGGACGGGGTGATAACTGCATTCATCTGAATGTGCCGAAGAAGGCGAGACTCCGGCACCGTGAGTGATGGATGAGGAGGAGGGTAAAGGCGTTTGTCGAGGCGGAGCTCAAGGTAGACCTCTTTTATGGTGCGGCGAAGGGTGAGCCTCCCACCGTTCTCCGAGGGCTTGGGCCAGGGGATCAACGGTGCCCGGAAAAGTGTGTCGCGGGCGAGCTGATGAGCCAGCTCATTGCCGTCAATCCCTGAATGCCCAGGGACCCAGCGGAGGAAAACGATGGAAGGCTGCAGTGCGGAGACCGCTCGTTCGACCTCCTGTTGGAGAGAAGGGGTCAGGGTGCGTTTCTGTATGTGGTGTATAGCGGCTTGTGAGTCTGAATAGACTGTGTACTCTTGGAGAGAGGGAAGGAGGGCAAATGACTGGAGGGCATGCGCAATGGCGAGGACCTCGAGGGACAATGCGTCTGGAGGGTGTAGATACGGCCCGCTGGTGTGGGTTTCAGGAGCAGGGAGGTGTGGATGGTACAGGGCGTAGCCGCAGGAACCTCGAGGAGCCACGAAGGAGGCATCCGTGTAAGCTACACCCTGGGTATCAAAGAGAGGAGAATGGTGCTGTGCGGCCGCATGACGACATCCGGCGTGCAGGACGGGGGACATGTTGGTCGGGAGGGGAAGGATACGAAGATTGGGAGCGGGGGTGGGAATAGGAGAGGTAAACGGGGAGATTGGAATGGGCGAGATACCCGCTTGAGTCAATAACCACTGACCCTGACGGGTAAGGGAAAGC
The DNA here is from genome assembly GCF_052857255.1 of Amblyomma americanum. Taxonomy (NCBI): domain Eukaryota; kingdom Metazoa; phylum Arthropoda; class Arachnida; order Ixodida; family Ixodidae; genus Amblyomma; species Amblyomma americanum. The sequence continues at coordinate 89,514,028 of NC_135507.1, forward strand.
CGGGCAAGTTGCAAGTCACGATGGAGACTGAGAAGAGAACGAAGAGGATGGAAGAGGCCTGTGGCAAAGAGCTTAGTGGTAGAGGTAGTGATAGGGAGGTTGAGAGCTGCCTTGTAGAGGCCCACAAGGGCAGTCTCGAGAGTGTTAAGTTGAGTCTGATTGAAGGAAGCGTAGGGTGCAAAGTACAAGACTTTGTTGAGGGCCAGCGCGTGGGCAACGCGGCACGCGTGAGCCTCGTGGAGACCTGAGCGTCGAGTGACCACGCGCCGCAGGAGGTGAGTTACAGAGTGGCAGGTGGTGACAGCGCGGTGGAGGGCTTGCACATTCTTAGCCGCATGCAAAGGGAAGCCAAGAACTTTGCACTGTGTGACGACAGGAATGGGAGAGCCAGAAAGGTGGAGAGAGACGAAGTGGTTGTGTGAGCGCTGGTAGGAGGAATGGTTGAGAAGGAGAAGCTCGGATTTCTCAGGAGCAGGAGAGAGGCCAGCGGTGGTGAGAAAGGAGTCGATGAGATCTAGGCCACGTTGCAGGGTGTCCTGTACGTGACCGGGAGAGCCAGATGAACACCAGAGAGTGATGTCATCAGCGTAAAATATATGATGCAGGTCGGGAATTTCAGCTAGCTGGGAGGCGAGAGGGGCCATAGCGAGATTGAAAAGGGTAGGAGAGAGAACAGCACCTTGAGGAGTGCCACGGGTGAGGTGGTGTGGGTTAGACAAGTGGGTATCTACACGAAAGCGAGCCACACGTTTAGAGAGGAATGAGCGGATATAGGAGTACATGCGGGAGCCACAATCCAAAGAGGCGAGTTGAGAAAGGATGTGATCGTGGCAAACACCGTCAAAGGCCTTGCGAACATCGACAGTCACAAGTGCGTAAATTTGAGTGGGTGTAGGGGACAGGAACGTTTGCTGGAGAATCAGAAACATGTCCTGTGCACAGACGCGGCGTCGGAAGCCAATGAGAGAATGGGGGAAAAATTCCCGTGCCTCAAGAAAATCAGAGAGGCGAGTCAGAGCCATTCGCTCAAGGGTCTTACCAACGCACGACGTCAGGGAGATTGGGCGGAGGTTAGAGAGAGAGGGAGGTTTGCCCGGCTTTGGAATCATAGAAATAAGGGAGGATGTCCAGGAGCTCGGCAAGCAGCCGCTCTCCCAGGCCTCATTGTAGATTTCAAGGAGGAATTCTTTGGCGCAGTCAGGAAGGTTACGAAGTGTGGTGTATGTAATGGCATCCTCACCGGGAGCCGAGCGCGTAGAATTAGCAGCCAGAGCAGATTCGAGCTCCCGGAGAGTGAAGCATTGGTCCAGATCGGGGTTAGGTCCACCTGAGTACACCGGGTAGGAGGGTGCCAGAGGGGGCGGGATGTAGAGAGAGGAGAGTTGATCAAAAACTTCGGAGGGAGTCCCCTGAGTGAGGGCTTTAGCTAGAGTGGGAGCAAGGGCAGGCTTATTGCCAAGGAGGGATTTAAAGAGAGACCATGCGGATCGCGAGTGCAATGCAGAATCAAGGCCATCACAAAGAGCACTCCAACGAGAGTGCTCGAGGGAGGCGCAGTGGGCGACGATCTCAGCCCGCAGAGCAGTGATCCGGGAGGAAAGTTGGGCATTGTGTGGTTGGGAGCGAAAGGAGCGTTGAAGACGTTTACGGCGACGCCATAAACGGATAAGGTATGGATCTGGGTCCTGGATTGGGTAACGAGAGCGAACGCGACGGCTACTGGACGTGAGCGCTGCAGAGATGCGCGACGTCCAGTCGTCGTAGGATTGAAAGGAGTCGAAGGCGAGGTTAGTGCGAAAAGCATGCCAGTCAGTGTGAATAACCGGATGACAGCGAGGGATGTGGGAAAGAGAGGTGGTGATATGGATGAGAAAGTGGTCACTTAGAAGAGTTTCGGCTGTCACCTGCCAGTGAAAGGAAAGTGAACCCCGAGAGAAAGTGAGGTCGGGTGTCGTGGGGCGTTGTGAGGCAATGCCCGCTCGAGTAGGAGAGCCAGGAGTATTAAGAAGGGTGAGGTGGCGTTCCTGGGCCAGACAATGCAGGAGGCGGCCGGGTTTGAGGGTTTGTGGGTAGCCCCAGAGTGTGTGAGGGGCATTAAAGTCACCACCAAAGAGGAGATGGGAGGTAGAAGGAAGAGAGTGAAGGAATTTGCCCAGAGCAGAGAATAAAGAGGAAGTGACAGGGGGGTTGTAAAAAGACAAAAGGACGAGTGAGATGCGGGAAGAAGGGTGGTAATAAACCACACAAACTAAATATTTAAGGAGGGTGGAGGGGATGTCAATTTGCTCTACGAGCACGTCACTGCGTACATAAATAGACGCAAGTGGCGTGGCCGTAGTGGCATGGTAGGCGCGGTAGCCTGGGACATTGCGGGCCGTCCGGGTCTCCTGGAGAAGGAGAAAATGAGGCAGAGAGGGGCGGGTGAGTAGGTACTGGTGGAGGGGGGTCTTATTGTGGCAAAGATTTCGGCAGTTCCACTGCACAATTTCGAGGTCCTCGCCAAACGCCATTATGAGAGTGGAGAGGAACGCGATGGTACGCGTTCCTTCTTTTTTGCCGGGGGCAGTGACTCATGGACGGATTGGAGCATAGATGTGAAAGATTCCAATTGCTTTGATTGTGCTTGGAGGGTGGTAAGAATCTGGAGAACCGAAGTTTCCAGCTGAACCAAGCGAGTGTGATGTGCCTGTGTGGTGGTTTCGACAAGGTCAGCCAAAGGGGCGACCTGGGCGCTGGAGGAGGGAGTGGGGAACGTGGCAAGGTGCTCATTTAGCTTGTTAAGCTGGGAGGTAAGAGAGGAGGTGGTTGTCTGGAGGGTTTGAGTCAAGGCATGTATCTGCTGTTGTAGATCGTGGGAAATGCGCTGCTGCTCTCGCTGCTGGCGTTCCAGCATTGCGAGCCGGAGGTCGAAGGAGCGGCTCGCGTCAGTCAAGGATGGAGAGGGTGGTGTAGTGGAAGAGAGGGACGCTGGCACCGAGGATCCTTTAACTATGGCGGCAAAGGAGCCTGGTGGTGACGTGATCGGAGCTGATGGATATTCATGATTAGAGGAGGAGGAGGAGGAGGAGGAGGGGGAGGAGGAGGAGGGGGGAGGAGGAGGAGGGGGTGGTGGGTTGAGTGGCCCGGCGCAAAGCTAGGCGTCGGAGGTATGCAGCTTTAGCACACTCGCGTTGTTTAGCAAGGAGGAAGGGGCAAGTGGGGTCGAGGGAGGGGTGGGTGTTCACCTGGCAATGAACGCACCAGGGCTGGGCACACACATGAGCGGAAGGGTCAGCGGGTAGAGGAGCAGCACAGCGACGGCACTTTGCCGGAACGCTGTGCTGGGGGCATTGGTGGGCGCGGTGGCCTAGAGTGAGACAACGGGTGCAGGTGGGAGGCTTAGGTTTATGAGGACGGCACCGGAAGGCAACGCGTTTGAAATATACAAAGTGGGGGATGACGGTACCAGCGAACGTTATGAGCACTGATTGAGTGGATCCCATCATGCGAGCAGCGAGAATATCTGTTTTGAAAGATTCTAGGTCATGCATGAGCTCATCAGGAGTGAAGTGGCCACCGGCGTTATGAATGACGCCGAGGCATGAGATGGGAGGATGGGGGGAATAAGTTTTGATGCTGACAGGCTTACCGTGAAGGTGAAGGTGCGTGATAGAAAGTAGGAGGTGGGCGGTGAGAGGAGAATGAGTTTTTAAAAACACAAGGCTTTGGGCTGGCTTGGCCTGAAGGGTGATGTCTGCACTGGTCTTGGAGGAAAGTTGTGCAGCGGAGGTGACTGCGGCGAGCACGTCGTAGAGAGGCAGCTTGGGATTGAGGGTACCAGGAGGGAGTTGTATGCCAACAGTGATGAGCTCGGAGCGGGGTCGGGTGGCGGAAGCAGGCTTACGGCTGGCACCGATGGTGCTCCAGCCGATTTCCAGGGATGGAGTGTCGTCTACCGGAGACGCCATGAAGTCCATGTCTGCCGACGAATCGTCAGCCTGAGGCGCAATCTGCGACGCTGGTGCAGGGCTGCAGGTCTTGGTGTCAGCGGGTAATGTGGCTGGTGTAGGCGCGGCGGCACCGGCGGCGTCGACGAACGCAGGCGGCTGCGACGCGTCTATGGGCCCAAAGGTGTTGACGTCTCTTAGAGCGTGGACTTGGCGAGCAGTGGACGCTGCGGCGACGACGAACGCTGTCGGCTGCGCCGCGGCCGTCGAACCGGAGCTCCCAGCGTCGCTCACAGTGTTGGTTGCGACAGGATTTTGCGCGGTGGCGTGGGCGGTTGGAGTAGGCCCCGCGGTGGCGGCATCAGTGGGTCTGGGCTGCAGGGGCTTCGTCAGACGCTGCATTGCAGAGGTGCAGGCGCGGCGCGTTAGGGCTAGCGAGGCGCCGCGCTGCTTCAGACTTTTGGAGGCGCTTGAAGGGCCAGCCCGGCAGCGGGCCGTGATGCCGATGGAATCCACGTGCTTCGGAAGCCTTCCGGAAACGATGGAGAGGAAATCCAGGGGCGGGCGAAGCCCTGGATTAGGCCAGGGGCAGGTGAAAGCGGAGCTCGATAGGCAGCCAGCTAAACAGGGCGGCGCCACCTAGCGGATTGCTTATATTTTGGTCCTAGCTTCTTTATTAACATATTCGGAATAAAATCTGCTCCTGTTGACGTACCACTAGGAGCCTTCTCCTCAGCTCTTTCCCACTCTCATTGCTCAAATGAAGCAATTGCAGTGACCGGTTCATCCTCCTTAGAATTTCTTGTGCAACAATGCTTTTTTTAAATTTTTCTGTTATCCTTGTTCCTATGTGTTTCATTTCTTCATCCCTTTCAAGTGAAATACCCTGATCTGTATCAATAAACCTTTGCTCTAGCCTAGTTTTATTACTCATTGCACTTAGATGTTTCCAAAATTTCTTAGCTGCTTTTTCTCCTTTTTATTTACTTTTGACATCCATTGGGCAACCTTTCTTCTAGTTTTCTGATGAACCAAATGGATGCTTTCCTTCTACACTTTATAAAGGTATCCCATTTTCTGACTACTTCAGCTTCTGGTTCCCCCTCTTCTCGGAATATCAGTGTTCCCTGGACGCTTCCTGACGTTTATCTATCGCCTTCTTGACCTCCTCATCCCACCAACTGTTGGATTTGCGTTTTTTCCCTCTTGACTTGACTCGCACTTTAGCTAGCTCTAGCTCAAGTAATTGAGTTAAATTGGTATAAGTACATTCTGTTTCATTACCCTCAGAAATTACTTTCTTTGTTTGTTGGGTTGCTGCTTCCAATTGCTCTTCTGAGTAAAAATCGCCCTCCAATTGTTCATCTCGCTTCAGTCCTACATTACTTTCTTTTCTGAAACTCTACTTGATACGTTTGTGGTCACTACCTAGACTTTTGGAACCAGGTTCATCTATGCTCATTACCCGTAATCTATCATACAGCCTCTGTGCACATTAGTGCCGATTATGCACTAATGTCACACTCCCTGCCTCCCATGTTATGAGCCCTTCACGCTTCTCGGTACTATTGCGTACAACAAAACCATTACCTGTCAAGCATACCCAGCAGCATGCTTCCTGTCGAATCTGTGCACCCATCCAGGTCTCTATGTGTGCGTTCGTGTCGCCTAATATAATTATATCGCCCTGTCCTCCTAGCGCGTCAATGTCGCTTGCAATACATTCTAACATTTTCCTGTTTTCCTCTTTGGCATAAGCTCCATGTCTACAGGTATAGTGTGTTAAGGCCTGTTCAGGCCTTAACACACTATCGACGAGAGCAAAACAAGCTCGACTTAAGTTCCTTCTTCAAAATTTTGCATAGCCAGTATACAATGGATACCACCCAGTACATTTCATATTCGCAAGCTAGAAAAACACGGCATCAACACGAGCATACGCTGAGTATTCTGTCAGTAACGACACATTCAGGTACTCATTTTTTCCTCGCGTGATCACAGAATGAAATGAACTTAGCTCATCACACAACGACAAATTCATTATTCGGGTTGTTTCACAGTTAGTGGTTATCACAAAAGATTTTTAATATCTTTTAATGTTTGTTCCCGATTCTATTTTAAGTAGCACTCTCAATAAGTAGAATTGAAATGCAGTTGCTTCTTTAAACTTTCCCGTTTTTGCTTATGACTATGACGTGCACCGCTGTTGTCATTATGTACTACGTTTTTTTCTGTTGCATGCTTCTATTACCTTGTCGCTTGTATTTTGACGAATTATGTTGTTTCTCCGTGATTTGTGTCACTCACACGTATACTTGTACGCGTACAAGAAGTCATTGTTCATGCCCTTCTTCTAGGCTCTCGGCTGATAGCGGCAGTATTGTAAAATAAATAAATAAATAAATAAATACAAAGCCAAGGAGTGTTTGCTCCCCTGCAACTTTTCTTTTTAGCCATTAATGTTCGTTGCATCCCAGTTTAACCCTTTGAAAATTCATACTTTGATGAATGAATGCCCCAATCCCCCCTTTCTCCAATCTCCTTTCTCCTGCACTCGGTTCTATTGGAATATTCTCATGCGTAGCCTGGGTTACAGGGTGGTTGCTCCATGTTTATGAGATGCGTTTCCACTAAACCATATACCCTTAATTCCTCGTGCCTTACCTGCTCTTTTATTTCCTCCCATTTTAGTCTATTCCTGCCACCTCGCATGTTAATGAAAACTATATCTGAATTAACTTGGCCCTGGCGCTCGTGTCAATTTTTCTCCTATGGTTCCATCGTCTCTTTGACCTTGGTTCTTCATCCTGTACACTGGTTACCTCAGAGCTTTGGGTGGCCCAAAAAAAGCTGTTTCCTGGCGACCTATATTACTACCCACCCTCTTGCCAGTGGCACCACCATAGTGAATGCCATCCTGTGCAAAAGTGTGGGAGCTGCCCTCGTACACTTCTCTGTTAACTTCCATTACCCCGTATCCTAGTCATCGACTCATTAACTTAATTACACGGTTAGCCTCAATGACCCTTCGTTCCGTTTCGCTAGCCTGTGTCTCAACCTCTGGGAATATACGTATGGTCACATGCATACTCTCAGTGGCCTCTCTAAGCCTACGCATCCCATATTCTAACTGCTTCTCGAGATTCTGGCTGCTCCCCTTCAGTACATCGTTGAGACCAGCATATTGTTACGGCGTGGGATGCCACGGGGTGGCCACGGGCCCGCCCAGAGAAATATAGCAGCAGTACGGAGGAGAGCCGGCGAAGCACGACCGGCGGCGGCCAAGCTTTCTCGTTCTATCTCCCTCGTGCTAGAGCCGCGCGCTCGCCGCTCGCGCTCGCTCTCCGCCTCTTCTTTTATTCCCGTATCACCTTTCCACCGGGGGGGGGGGGGGGGGCGGAGAAGTCAGGCCGTGCTTTGATGCAGGGTTTCCTGGGGCGATGCAATGTGGGCTCGCAGATAGGAAACGGTCACACTCTTCGTTGAATTCGAAGTGTGTGAGCTGGGCGAAGGTGTCGGCAGTCGCGAAGAAGGTCCCACACCGGTTAGGCTAACTTCAGGGAGTTTTATGCATATTGAGCGGCGATCCGTTTATGGGACTGCATTGCGTGGGGAAGGCATGGAGCCAGCAGGCGACGACGGCACTGATGAGGACCCGGTAGCAAAGTCGGAGTCACCGCAGGCGCCGTAGACATATCGCTTCATGTTTGAAACATGTTCTGGGAAAATGTGGTGCACACCGCATGGTCGATGCTCTGGCAGGTCTTTGAGGCGGTATGTCACGGGGCCGAGTCGGGCAACGACACGATAAGGGCCGCGGTATCGGGGCAAGAGCTTTGCGGCACGGCCAGTCGTACGGATGGTGCGGCCAACGAGGACCAAGTCACCGGGCCGGAAGGGGGGATGTGGTGGTGCTGCCGCGTTGGCCGCTTGCACACGCGCGTGAGCCGTGAGGAGGTTGCGCTGGGCGTCGAGGCGGGCGGAATGAAGTCGTTGAGCAGATTCAGCTGGTGACGCAGTAGATGGGGAAGGCCCAACTGCGCGTCGAGAGGGATGGAGGGCGTTCTGCCATAGACGACTGAGAACGGCGTCACATGCGTTGTTTCTTGCGCTGCAGTGTTGACTGCAAAAGCTGCAGCAGAAACAAAACGATCCCAGTTTGTGTGGGACGGAGCGACGTAGGATGCGAGTATATCCGTGAGGGTACGGTTAACACGCTCCACGAGGCCATTGCACTGCGGATGATTGACGGATGTAGTGGAATGCACAATGCCGAAGGAGCGGAGGGCTCGCTCGAATTCATGGGACATAAAGCAGCTCCCACGGTCCGTGATGAGGCGCCGGGGAACACCGTGCCGAAGAACGAGATGCTGTTCCACAAACGCGACGGCATGAGCGGACGACGTGTCTGGAACGGGCAGTGCTTCGACCCACTTGGAGAAGTAGTCGATCGCAACCAGAACATACCGGTTGCCGGCACGCGTCTTCGGAAACGGGCCCAAATGATCCAGTCCAACCAGCTCGAAAGGTGAACTTGGTGGCGAAAAAGCCTGCGGGGGTGGCTTGGTTACACCTGTGGACGGTTTTCTGTACTGGCATGTCTGGCAGGACGCCACGTGTTCCTTGACATCTCTGGACATATTAGGCCACCAAAACCGCTCCGACACTCGTGCGTAGGTCTTGCCGCGACCAAGGTGACCAGCCGTGGGAGCGTCGTGTAAGCCGCGCAAGATTTGCGGCCGCAGTGTTGCCGGCACAACTGGCAACCAGACGGGTGGTCGACCACGGAGCCGCTTCACATGACACAAGAGGTCGTCCTTCATTCGATAGACCCGGCGTAGTTGGCGGAGGCCTGCGCCGGCGGCGGTGCCAAGGGAGTGGATTATGGCAGCAATGGCGGGATCTTGCGTTTGTGCAGTCCTCAGGTCCGTCAAAGCCGTCACGGAACAAGGGTGGCGAGAAAGGAAATCGGCATCTTGATGGGCAGAGCCGCGCCGATGCACTATTGTGAAATTGTACTCTTGAAGTTGCAGGGACCAGCGTGCAATCTTGGCATTCAAATGTTTGGCGGACTGCAGCCAAGTGAGAGCGCTATTGTCCGTGACTATGGTGAAGTGACGGCCGTACAGGTAGGGACGGAACTTCTCGACGGCCCAGACAACGGCGAGGCACTCGAGTTCTGAAGAGTGGCGGCGGCGCTCAACGTCGGACAGCTGGCGGCTGGCATAAGCTAGGACTTTGTGGTCACCAGACTCGTCTTCTTGCAGGAGGACAGCGCCGAGCCCATCTTGGCTGGCATCCGTGTGGAGGACGATGGGGGCCGATTCGTCGTAATGGGCCAATGTAGGAGGCTCGAAGAGGGCGTGCTTGACGTCAAGAAACGCGAGCTGTTGGGCCTGCGTCCAACTCCACGGTGCATTCTTCTTCAGCAGGGCGGTCAATGGAGCGCTGCACTTGGCAAAGTCCCGAATGAAACGACGGAAATACGAAGCAAATCCAAGGAAACGTTTGAGCTCCTTGGCGGTGGTGGGAGCTTCGTAAGCTGTAAGCGCTTTTAGCTTTTCAGGGTCGGGACGGATGCCATGCCGGCTCACAACATGACCCAAGTACGTCACCTCCGCGAAACCGAAGAAACATTTTTTTGGTTTTAAGCGAAGCCCAGCAGAGGTAAGGGCTTCGATGACGAGTTTGAGGCGTCTCTGGTGTTCTTCAAATGTAGCCGCGTAGACAATTACGTCATCCAGGAAGACCAAAGCCATAGTCCACTTCAAATGGCCTAAGACTCGGTCCATGAGACGCTGGAAGGTGGCTGGAGCGTTTGAGAGACCGAAGGGCATACGGTTGAACTGGTAAAGGCCGTCGGGAGTCACGAAAGCCGTCTTTTCCGCATCATCGGGGTGAACAGGCACCTGCCAGTAGCCCGAGAGCAGATCTAGCGTGGAAAAATAACGGGCCCCCTTCAGGCGGTCAAGCGCATCGTCGAGGCGAGGCAGCGGGTACACGTCGCAATTAGTAATAGCATTTAGCTTCCGATAGTCAACGCAGAAGCGGAGCGTTCCATCCTTCTTGCGCACAAGGACGACCGGGGAGGACCAAGGGCTACAAGAAGGGGCAATGATTCCCTGGTTAAGCATGTCGCACACGTGCTGCTGGATGACTCTCCGTTCTGCTGGCGCTACACGGCGAGGTTGGTGATGAACGGGCCCGCGGTTTTCGGTGTTGATGCGGTGTTGAGCCCAGGAAGTGCACCCGAGTTCACCGGCGCTGAGAGCAAGGCAACTGCGATGCTCGAGCAAAGGTCTTCAGAGAGGCGAGCTCCGCGCAGGTCAGGCTGGGTCCAAAGTTAAATTCTTCCCATGATAGGATCGCCGGCGCTGGAGGGTGGCGAGACGGGGCTTCAGGTTGCAGAGACGCCACTGGTGACCCGGGGTCCAAAACTGAGGCTGTACCCAATTGCGTGCCGGGAGTCAGCGCGAGAGGTACGCTGCTGATGTTGAGTATAAATACGTGGGCCTCTCCTTTGAGCACAGGCAGAAGGCTTCGAGGGGAGGTCATCTGACGGGCTGGAGCTGAGCACCGGATGGGTTCGAACAGCACGTCTGCTGTGACCGGACTGTCAAGCTTGGCATACACCCACGTTGCCGCACCCGGTGGCAGGGTCACGGCGGACGCCACAGTCATGGTAGTGACGTCGAACGGCTTGACTCGACACGGCCACTTCGTCGCGAGGTCACGCAGAGATGCTGAGGCACGCTTGGTCGCCGACACCAGGGACTGCCACAGGGCGACACCGAGGCTGGAAACCCGGCTAAGCCAGCCCGGCCCACAGAGAGTTCGGCTCGCCCGTGGTTTGGTTCTAGTAAAATTAAGGACGACTCCGGCTTGCTGGCACCACCCGCACCCGAGGACCACTGGCCAAATAGGGCTGTCTGCGACAACAAACTCGGTGGAGATGGTATTTCCGAGTGCTGTTAGGTTGACGACGACACGTCCGACTTGCTCCACAGGGGTGCCGTTAAAAGCTAAGAGCCGGGTTTTGGCGGCTGGCAGAAGCAGGTGGGGCGCGTTAGCAACAAACGATTTGTGCAGTACATTGACAGCCGCTCCAGTGTCAACCAAGGCCTTTACGTGCCGGTCAAGCAGGGCGACGTCGACGAGCACGTAAGGAGCATCAGTGGTAATCGGAGCCGACGAAAGGAGGGGACGCGGAGAACGAAGGAGTGTGGGGACGGACTTTGGAGGGCCGGCACTGTCCCTCGCGTAGTGTCCCCGCAGGCCGCAGCGGAAGCAGGTCATGCGGACGTCGTTACGCAGGCGTCGGATAGAGGCCGCAGTTGGGGCTGCGGACCGAGGAGCCTGCACCCGGACGCTGCGCTCGGCAGACGGTGGCGACCCCCGCGTGGCCAGCAAAGTCAATTCCGCCTCGATGGCGAGCGCCATGGCGGCGCGGACGGAATCAGGACGGCCAGAGCGGACCAAGCGCTGCACCTCGGGGAGTCGGATGGCGTCGACAAACGCCTCGGTGCCGACCAGGGCCACGGCGTTCTGAGGCGCTCCCGGCAGCGACTGCAGAGCCAGGCGCTCAATGGCGGCGGCGAGGTCCTGGTACGTCTCCCCGGGCTCTTGACGGCGGGCTCGCAGGCGGTGGTACTGCACACGGGGTTGACCTGAGGCACCATAGTGGTCGGCGAGGAGGCCCGCCAGAACAGTGTAAGAGCCCAGCTGGTCGGGCGGCACGTTCTGCAGCAGCTCGGTGGCGCGGCCCCTCAGTTTTGCAACGAGCATCCATGCCTTCATTTGCTCGTCCCAGCCTCTCGCCGCCGCAATACCGTCCAGCTGGATGCGGTAAGCATCCCACGAGATGGTGCCGTCAAATGTGGGCAATTCCACAACGTCCAACGAACACTGCGGCGAGGACGCACCCGCGCCGAGCACGCCATTGGCGGCCACGACCGCAGGCCCAGCGACGGCAGAGCCGTAAACAGCGGCGGCGGGGACGCCCAAAGGCACCTGACCTGTGCTCGGCTCGGCTGGCACCAGGCGACGGAGTTCGCGCCGGAGAGCTTCCATCTCCCCAGCCTGGGCAGTCAGACGGGCCTCCCATGCGTCCATCCGTTGGGTGACTGTATCCAGGAGGCGCTCAACACCGGCGTCCGGCTGCTGCGAAGAGCCGAGCCTCTCCGAGCGCCTAGGTCTAGTGGCGCCGGCCGCCGCGTCGTCGGCGCTATCGGCTGGTGGTGGACTCCTGTCGTCTGGCACGTCGGGTGCTTGATTCTGGGAGCGGGTGAGAGGCATGATCCCACCGCTGCCACCAAAATGTTACGGTGTGGGATGCCACGAGGTGGCCACGGGCCCGCCCAGAGAAATATAGCAGCAGTACGGAGGAGAGCCGGCGAAGCACGACTGGCGGCGGCCAAGCTTTCTCGTTCTATCTCCCTCGTGCTAGAGCCGCGCGCTCGCCGCTCGCGCTCGCTCTCCGCCTCTTCTTTTATTCCCGTATCAATATATAACGACCAAGCGTTCGCCATCCATGCTGTGCCCTATCACCTCCTGGGCTTTGGCCATTGCATCTACGATGCATTTTCCTGACTGGGCCCCTGCACGCGTCTGTCCGCCTTCACTGTCGTCAAAACGCCTCCCTCAACCCTCGCTACGTTCGAGTCACCGACTACCAGAACCCTCCTGCGCTCTAACCGTTCCCGTCCTGGCTGCGACTGCTGCCCTCCGGATCGCACTAGCTGCCTCTCTTGCCGTTGTACGCTACTGTCGCGCGTCACAATGCCCGTTCTTACCTCTCTCTCTCTCTTCCCTGCTCAAAGCCTGCTGCGCTACAGTACTTTAGGATCGACGAGCCTCGTCCCCCACCTGACACTGCTCCAAACCGGGGTGCCCTGCCGGCCGCGACCTGAGCGCTTCTACGTGCTCTTCTAGCTGGGCCCGCTTTTCCCGCTCCTCTTTCAGCTCACGCACAATTCGCTCCAACAAGTCGTCATTATCCCCCTCCCTCTTAAGCGACTCGGTGACATGAGTTTCTAACTTAATCCGTTTCCCTCGTTCCACCTTCAGGTCCCCTTTCAGTGCCTTCATCCTAGCTGTCCATTCCCCTTTCAACGTCTGAACGGCCTCCTCAAAACGCTTACATAGCTTGCACACGAAGCTAACCCCATCTGCCTCGGCTGAGCTCCTGAACTCAGTCTCGTCTAAATCGCAGCAACGTTCGCACTCCTGGCACTGCACAGACTCCTCGTCCACCTTAATTTTCCTAGCTCGCCGGCCCATCGTCCGGCCGACTACGACACGTAAAAGCCCGCCAAAATTCCTACGCAAGAAACTTCCGTCACTACGCAACGTAAAAGCCAGCCAAAATTCTTACACAAAAACCTTCGGCAGTACACAACCTTAAAGCCCGCTAAAATGTCCTAGACAAAAACGTTCACTACAAAAGCCGGCCAAAATTCCTACAGAAAAATCTTCGGCACTACGCAACGTAAAAGTCCGCGAAAATTGCTGCACAAAAACATTCGGCAATACGCAACTTAAAAGCACGCCAAATTTTCTACACAAGAACCGTTGGCCTACGCAACGCAAACGCCCGCCGAAATTCCTACACAATAACCGTCGGCACTACGTACCGTAAAAGCCCACCAGAATTACTACACAAAAGCCTCCGGCACTACGCAACGTAAAAGCACGAAAAAAATTCCTACACAATAACCTCCTGCACACGCATTTCCACTGGCCTTCCTACTCTTAGCACGTTTTAAAACTACCGCCCGTCAGCATGTAGAAGAGCAAATACCAAAAAGTGCTTAGGTTCGGACGTAGTCGCTGGAGCTCCGGAAAAAGCGTCCTCTTTCGACGGCGCCACGAGTAGCACAGCGAAACGCCGCCTGTCACGGCGAGAGCAAAGAATGGACAGCTGGAAGGAGGCTGCCGCGGGAAAATTCCACACGCTAATTTCCGCCGCTGGCAGGTGGCGTGTGGAGAGCTGCGCTCACACTTCGCATTACCGACTACCGTAATCATCTATCAACTTTTTGGCCATGGTGACAGCGTGAGCAAACGTTTACTCAGTTCGAGCAAATTTCGTTTGGGCACCGCTGCACTGAAATGAGCATTAGCACGAAGCCCAGAGATATCGAGCGCTCAAACAGAATTGACGCAAGTCAGCCCAACAAAAAGAAACGTCGACTATCGAAAATTTCGCGCATTTCAAAGATACAGAGCGCGTACTGGGCCAGAAAGCTCTAAGGGACAGGCGTTATCATAACTAAGTGATTTTCAGCAAACTGTGTTTGAAAGAACACACCTCATTCTATTACGCAGACACTAATCTGGTCGATGGAAGCTTCGTTCTAAAAGCATGGAAATCGACAAAAACGCTTCAATTTCTGACCATGCTAGCCAGAAAGTCATCCTACTCCCTACATGACTGTTTGCCAAGTCAAACCAAAGCAGAATAAATCACAACTATCTCTTACTGCTAGACGCTAATACTAGAAGCATTATCCCAAAATGTGGCTCCCTTCTTAACCTCATTGACACTGTCAGTAGTAATATTGCTGTAGAAACTGAATTCTAGTTGCATTCCTTAGTTCCTAATTATGATTTTTTCTCTCTAACAACCTGTATATACTACGGCCGCGATTATGGCGGTAAACGCGGAAGTGGTTTGTTTATCACCGCACATAGCAACCTCCATTTCTCTAGCCTTGTTATACCCCGCCTGCTTGAGGCTGCCTTTATACCTTGCGGTGTGTTTTCTCACCCGTAACAACTGCAGCTCTCTACCGGCCACCAGATCTCGGTGATTCCTTCGTTTGAAGATTTTCATGTAGCGCTGCACGACCTAACTTGATTACGCCCCCATACGCCTATACTAATTCTTGTCGAGTTCAACTTCACCGTTGTAACCGGAATACATAGTACGCTCTAAGCCTTAAACGCTAGCCAGGCAAACTCACAAGTCTGCTAACATACTTGAGATCCTCCTCATGTCACATTTAGATGATGTCTTGTAGTTTTCGCATTTTTCAACTCTTAGCGGCCATGTAACTATGCATGCTTCGCACCAGTGGCGTCCTCCAGGCGCCGGAAAGTTAAAAAAAGTAACGATGTGCCACAGAAGAGATTATTCAAAAATAAGAAACCACGCACTTGGTTCTGTAACTAGTCCCTAATTTATTTTCAGCAGAGATCCATATAGAACTAATAGACCCTTTTTGAACTAAAATACAGGAAGTTATTCAAACTCATGTACCCACAATCACTGTAGCCGAGAACGTAAGGTCCCCATAATTAGAAAACACTCGTACCCTTGTAATTAAAGAAAGAAACAGATATTTTCTGAGGAAAAGGGTGTTACAGCACAAGAGCTCTGAAAACTATTAGGGTACAAAAAACCTCTGACTCCTTGCTGAAAAAAAGCGCTTGCTTTATTTGTTCACCGTGCCTTCCATGCTATGCAATAACCCAAAATTTGGAAAATCAGTCATCCCGCTTACTCAAATGCTTATCACTGCTCGACCTCGATGGGAACATTCTTCCATATCAGGAAAATGCCCCGGTATTAAATCCAAAGTTTTGCTTTGTGTTTACTCGACATCCTGATACCACCATGGTAGGTTTGTAATGATTTCACAACCTTTTATTGCTTCGCCTATTATTCTAACCCATGGGGTTCATAAAACCTATTGAATAACTGATGCTGACCTCATCCTTAGGTGTGGACGAAATTATTTCAAATTTTTTAAGCATAAAAAACACCGTCTGAGAAGAGATACGGTGTCCCTGGAACAAGGCCATGATTGCGTTGAACCAAAGTTCTGAGTCCGATGACCAAAAGTCGCGGAGCTTGAGAGCAGATACCTTGGACTCACGAGGTGGTGGCGTAAGTAGCGACAGAGAGGTTATATGCGCTGAAAAATCCATGGCCATGGCTTACACGACGAAAGACAGGAAATCGGAGGCAGCCGTGATCTCGAGTTCAGGGGGGCAGTAGCGGTTGAGGCAAGCACAGGTCAGGGAGAAGGGAGCGAAGACCCGAAGACGCGAAGTCCACAGTCGCCAAGTTTATGGAGAGAACCGCAGACATAGGTCGTTGTCGGGTCTCTAGAACCGCATTTAATAGGCCCTTCTCCGGCTTACATGAGCCAGATAGCGGGCCGCTGGCATTGGTTGTGCAGCCACCAAAAATCAAATGTGCTTGCGCCTCTGGGCTGATGGTGGTCTCTATCTGTGGCCGGACGACGATGGCACGCTACAATGGTATTTGTAATTTCGTCCGCTCCTGGGGCGCTGGATCTGGTGTCCAATCGCATAGCAGCATTGACCTCCTCATAGGTGAGAGGGGCATCTCTAATACTGAGTTGTGGGGGGGGGGAGGGCACGGTGTATGGAACAATGGCTGTGGGCGGGTTGTGGGTACCAATATTGTTTGCGAAGGTCATCGAGCAGAACAATTGGTCTGAACATTTTTAGGTGTGGGCTATGGTTTGGAGGTTGCGATGGGTGGCAGCTTTGGTGGTGTACGAGTTGAGAGGGCCCAAAAGGATGGTTCAGGTTTTGGCTGTGCTTAGTCTACCCTTGACAGAATCAGAAATCTGGAGCCAATTTTGGGAGGAGAGTTGGGAGGAGTATTCTTTGTCTGCCTCCGGGAAGTGTGCTATAGAGCGCTCGAGTGTGCGAGTGTGCTTTTGTCGTCGCCATCTACACAGGAGGTCATACCGTGCCTCCCAGAGGTGTTGGATGTGGCTTCCAGATTAGGGGTATTCTTCTATGCGTTGAAGGCTGCGGGTGTGTTAGGAGTGACGCTCGTATAGGGGTTGGATCTGTTTTGCTACTTCTGCTATTGATGAGGATTTTGGTGCGGTCTCCCTAAATTTGTGCCAGCTCGCAATGCGCATGATGCCCATGGGTTTTCAGTTTTGATGGGACGGGATGCTGGTGGACAGAATAAAATGGCCGTTCCTAGGGCCTCCCCTAGGTTGGTCCAGGCAGGTCGTGGAATATTCTGGGTGTAAGTGAGATCGGGGAAGGTATTACGGTAGGTGCTGTTGCCAAGATGGGTGGGTGAGGTGAAATCGGTGAGGAGATTTAGTCTTCGTTCATCTACTGCGTGATATACGGCGGCCCCCTTAGCGTTATCGGTGCGGCTGGCTCATGTACCGTGGGAGGCGTTGAGGTCTTCCAGGTCGACAAGGCAATAGCGCTGTGCCAAGTCTTAATATATGAAGACGAGAGCACCCATCGAGGCCTGCTTCTGCTTAGGGGGCCCATAAACACTGAGAATGAAACTGTTCTGTCTTGTGCCGTTTTGCGGAATAACCTCTACAAGCACGTGGCCAAGACGGTCTTGTTGCAGAGTGTAAGGGATTGCTTTGTTCATAGTATGTTGTGGCCAAGTAATACACCAGGGTGGCAAAATCCTGTTCTGGTGAGAGAGTGCGTTGTCGGTTATGGCCACCGAGATCAGGCCACACCCCAGGCCAGCTTATGCAATTCCATCGACACGCGGAGCTTTTTTTTCAAACCTGGTGGAGGATCGCGCGGCACCGGGATTCGAGTCCCGGTCCTCTAGCACGCGAGGTGGATGCTCGACCTCTAGGCCATTGCTGCATAGCGGATGACATTGCCTTGACTCCCTCAGGAGATCAACTGCAAATCACGCTCAATGAGTTAGAGAGACAGCTGAACGGTGGGTCTAAAAATTAAGCTTCAGAACACCAAAGTGATGTTCAACCGTCTAGCAAGAGAACAGCAGTTCACAATTAGTAGTGAGGTGCTGGAAGTGATAAAAGAATACATCTACTTAGGGCAGGTAGTGACTGCTGATCTGAATCATGAGAGAAAAATAACTAGAAGGATAGAAATGGGGTGGAGCGCATATGGCAGGTTCTCTCAGATCATGAATAGCAGGTTACCAATATCCCTCAAGAGAAAAGTGTAAAACAGCTGTATCTTCCCGGTACTCACCTACGGGACAGGAACGTGAAGGCTAACGAAAAGGGCTAAGCTTAAGTTAAGGACAACGCAGCGAGCCATGGAAATAAAATTGATAGGCGTAACGTTAAGAGACCGGAAGCAGGCAGAGTGGGCGAGCGAACAAACGCGTGTTAATGACATCCTAGTCGACATCAAGAGGAAGAAATGGGCTTGGGCAAGGCATGTGATGCGAAGGCAAGATAAACGCTGGTAATTAAGGGTAAGGGAGTAGATTCCAAGAGAAGGCAAACGTAGGGCGGCAGAAGGTTAGGTGGGTAGATAAAATTAGGAAGTTTGCGGGCATAGGGTGGGCGCAGCCTGCAAAGGAGAAAGTTATTTGGAGAAACCTGGGAGATACTTTTGCCCTGCAGTTGGTGTAGTCAGACTGATGATGATGATATGGGATTGCAGTGAAGGAATTTGCGACCAAGGAATGATACTGGGGATTGGGAATAGGTTTCTATCGTGTAATATCAGCAGATGCTCGCAGATGCTTGACAGCAGATGCTCGCGCTTCTTGCAGGTAGATGACATTGTGGGAAGGGGCGACTGGGGTTTCCACTGGTCAGTGGAAACGACAGTTGCACTTGGAAAAGCTGGTTGCGTCGACCTATACAAACTGAGGTAGTTGTGTTCCTTCCATTTCCACAAAACTAGTGGAAGGCATAGACTCCGTTGATTTTGAGGAAAAGAAAGGCGCATATCTGGCTCCTTGGATTGCTGGACATCTAAATGGCGCTTTGAGGTATTCGGTCGTTACAGCGACGGTGGCGGAGCCACGCGGCCTCTTCCTGAAGCGGCGAGCCGGTGATCACTCGGCGCGGCGCGTGCAATCGCAGTCGTTTGCAGCGTAAGATACACGTCAAAAATGAGCATATTCTGTTATTATACGGAGTTCGAACATTCCAAACAGCAAACATGCTGTTTCTGCTAACATTTAAAGAGTTGATAAAGCAGTTATTAAGCGCATTCCGCAGGTTGGTACAGAGTTTCAGCCCAATGACCCGTCTCAGCGGCGTACTCTGTAGACGCCACGACATCTTGTCGTCAATGCATTCCTTTTTGTTCATTCGACCAATGTAGCGTATTACATCTGAATGAAAACAGTGCAGTGCTTATACAATGAGCTGATATGAACTATCGGTTATATTTTAAGGCGGACGTTTGCAGAAAACTTAGGTTTTTCTATCATGCTTCAGTCAATTCTGGTCTAGATTAAACACTGCTTTCTGGCCACAACGTGATTGCTAAATAGCGATATCAATGGCAAGAACTTCACAATTTTACCTTCATTTCTCGAATATAATCCGCAATGCGGATGAATAACCGCAAACGCTTCTTGGCAACTGCTGTCTGCTCACCCCATCACAGCGTTTTCCGCCGCTAGTCAAAAACACATTTTGAGCGCTAATTTCCACAGGATTACGAAGCTCGAATGACCCCTTTGCTGCCGTTTCAAAGAACAGCTACATTTAATTTTCTATTACCGCATATATGTGACCAACGTACGCTGCAGATGGACTATAGTAGGACACAATTAAGTCTGCAGTAAAGTTCCGCCCACATTACGGAGCACCGAACAGAATTTCTTCGTGAGAAAATGCAGACCCCTGGTAAAATTTTTCTGTTTACCTAAACAAGCAGCCAATCACGAGTCGAAATTGTAGGCTCAAGGATTTTGATCATTCTGGCTTGTTTGACGCTGCCCAAGATTAAAAGGTTGATTTTGGTCGCTGGTGTAATTGCTAAGGGCAGTTATTTTACGCCACGGACCTTGGCCACTGTTACCAACTGTTGATTTTCTTTTCAATTGCGTCTTTATAAGATCAGCGCGCAAGCAATAAACATAACCGTATATATGCGGGTAAGGGCTGCACTCATGTAGGCACCAAATATATTCGCAGACTTTCTGGGTTACTAAAGTAGTTTCTCTCGGCTTTCGGGTAAGTGCCGAAAGAACGAGTTGTGAACGCGCAAAAAATCACAGTTCAAAGTGTTTGTCGCACTTTACTATGCTGAGTTCGCAAGTTTCAACAGAGGTTTTGAGGCACTTACGAACAGGCGATTCCATGCCCATATCGATAAAAATTTATTTCGAGCCTGTAATGCAGCCAAATTTAAGGATAGGATCTTATTAACAACCAAACATTTACTTCTGCTTATATAGACTCTAAAAATCGCGCGAAAGGTGCCACAACGTCAGGAAGACGCTTTGCTTCTATAGAGACGCACGCTATGGCATCGGCGCCATCACCGCCTCGTCCGCCTTGTCGCACAGCCGCCGTGGCACCTATAGGAGCAGGAATGACCGAATGGAGCGGCGGCCTATTGCTCCAGGAGGGTTGGTGACGCCAGTTGCGCGCCGTGTTTCGGCCACGGGTTTCTGATGACGGTCGGGTGTTCCATATTGAGCCAAGCAACGCGCGCGAATTTACACAAACCCGGTATATTGAGCCCTGCCATCCCGCCTGCTTACACAGCTACTGCCAGTAGACCTGGCGTTACATTCGCCGGATGTCAGCGCGGAACACGCGTTGTGTGGCCAGTCGCCATTTGATATAGCATCAGAAATACAGTCATCCGCATACAAATAACGGGAACAGGAACGTATTATTGCAATTTTAGTATTTTCTCAATCTTGAGCTTTTCGTTCGCTATGTCTTCATTGCCAAATCCTCCCCGACCGCCTTTGTAGTAATGATCCACAGTTACGACGTCGGAATGCAGTATGTTTGTGCATGCTAAATACAGTAAACGGGAAGACGCCAGCACATCTTGCAACTTTTTGTTTTTAATAGAGCAGATCACCAACACACCGGCTAACGTCATTTTTTTTACGTTATTTCTTCATAAACATGCGGCTGATCCTGCATTTGTACTGCTTGGCTCAAGTCTACTGCGAAATGCAGCCTCTAATTTTCGGATTATTCTCAGACACGCCTCGTTTCTTCATGTCAAGGCGGCCAAAAGAAATTCGCGAGTTAGATTTTTGAAGATGAGCACTCTCTTGTTTTAGGGCAGCGCCGATGAACGTGTAATTTCATTTCTTGCTTTAACTGCATGAAAGCTTTACATACGTCGTGATCGCTGATTTTATGCAAGAATTTAAGCTTTTTAGTGTGAAAAAT
Organism: Amblyomma americanum; assembly: GCF_052857255.1. Classification (NCBI taxonomy): domain Eukaryota; kingdom Metazoa; phylum Arthropoda; class Arachnida; order Ixodida; family Ixodidae; genus Amblyomma; species Amblyomma americanum. The sequence goes on from NC_135507.1 coordinate 89,535,065, forward strand.
CAGTCAGAACAAACATAATTCAAGCCCTCATAGCTGTAATGAGTTTATATTTGCACTCTCGGCAGCGAGAACCGGCGGCCGGCTTGTGCTCTGCAAAGAATTTATTATGCCGTTGTTTTTTTGCGAACACACCCCCTGTCTAGTTAGGGAATACAAGGCACCTTAAAGCAATTGAGATTCCAGGCAGATGCCTTACATCATTACGCCGAGCTCAAATGTTTTCCCCAGCCGCATCGCTTAACAACTTGATGCCGTTAGTATATTTGACAAACAAGACTTTCGAGAAAATCCGTAATTGTTCAGCATAAAAGATAGAAATTTTTCTTTGCGATCTTATCGTGTTTTATTAAAGTACTGAACATTTGAATATTCTTTTCTCAATGCGTAATAATTTCACAACAACGGGTTAAGAGCCTACGGCTCTCCGACGTTGTTTTGGTAGTATGAGTGCATGGAGCCTAGGACCGTGGCCCGGAGGGATCGGTTGGATGGGGTCCAGGCACGTGCCACTCCAAAGCCTATTTGTCTCCGGGAAGCAGAGACAGCCAACCGGGCAGTCCATTCCCCTTAGCAGCGGATTGCACTGATCCATGAAAGAAAAGTTTCTGGTCAGAATTTGCAGGTGGAACGTTTTAAAAATTATTGCAACGTGTAATCTATAACGAAATGTTTGATTCAGCAAATGCACGACGCACAAAAAATTTTTTACACAGCTTCATGTGACCGCAGGGGCAAAGAAGAAGCATCACTAGTCGGCACCATTATTGATGCATTCATATGGTGAAATCAATAGGCATCATCCAAGTAGCTTCTGAGGCAGAGATTACGCTCACCTGTATACCATACAATCGTTCACTGCGTGAAAAGCACGAGCACTTTTGTAGGTGCTTTAGCTTTTGGTGGTTTGGCAGCAGACTCGCTAATCAGTAAAGCGATGTGACAGCTGTTCAAAAGTCATCGCATTTAACTGCGTCATTAGGTTTCGTTTTGGAATGGTGGCCTAGTTTATCGCCGATTTTCTTGAAACCGACGTCACGCTGCGGTGGCGCCGGGAACTAGTCCAAGAGGGACCACCACGCGCGGAACTGCATAATTTGCACCGAAGCATCAGTGCTTCGCTGGCACATGCAGACGTTGCTGTTACAGTTTGCTTGTAAATCTATATCTTAGCTGTTGCGCGGATGTTTCCGCACTCCAGAGGTAAAAAAAAAACTCAGTGGCATTGCGACAGTTTTCTGATGATAGTAATACAGAGAACATGGAAAGAAAAAGTTTCAGTGCTCCTGCAGAATGCTTGCAAGCCTCTCTCTCCCCGCTCTCAGTCAGTTCTAAATTGAAACATTACATGCGTTGTAAAGGAATCTGCACATAAAGCTATTGTTCCGGCTTCGACCTCCCAGTCGACAGTACCCCTGTCGTTGCGTAGTCCAATGTGTCAGCCTATATCCTAATATTGCTCCTTTTCCCCTTCTTAACGCTCTTCAGGAATTCTCCACCTGTGTCTTCGCCACTCCGCCTTAGTGGGTGCGTGCCATCTTTATTTAGGCAAACCAACCAAGCATGCATGACACGGCCGTTCTTCTGAGGCATCAAGCCTGTATTTCGAAAGAATCTTCTTGGACCAGAAGAGCCCGTGTAAATGCGCGCCGCTTTTAGCGAACATCACTGTGGACTCAAGTATAACGGGATCATTCCAAGCGCAAATCTGTTTGTGGATGGCTGTATTTCAAATTACAGGCATTATCAAATAGTCAGTGAATGGTTACATGGCGCTTTGTTATCCTTGAAAATTGGGGCATAGCATTATTATGATTCCGTTCGAAATTTAACACTGACTCTTCTTGCAGTTTATTATCTGCTTATATGCCCTCCTTTCAACCTGAATCAGTAAAAGAGACCATGTGACGGCAAAGATCGAACAGAATCAATTCATCACCATCATTAGCCTGACAACGCCCACTGCAAGAAAGACCTGTCTTATGAATCCACAATCAACCCTGCCCTTTACAAACTGCGACCACCGTACCCTATCAAAAACGCAAACGAAAATTTTATTTTGTCACAACAGGCATTCCTGTAGTATTTTGAGACCTCACAACAGAAATTCTTGTAGTAACAATAGGATTCTTTTAGTATTGAGCAGTCTCCTGTCGTAACAATAGAGCCAGTTCTGTCACATCAGACAATTTCTCCATACTACACAAAAATCTGTCGTAATGACAGGAGGGCAAAAATTTCTGTTGTATGTTGGGACCGGCTCAGTTGTGTTTTTCCACTGAGTATGCCCGCAAGCTTCTTAAACTCATCCGCCGACCTAACTTTCTTCCGCTCCTTGCTACGCTTGCCTTCTCTTAAAATCCACGCTGTCACCCTTAACGACCGGCTGTTATCTTGCCTTCGATTTACATGCCCTGCCCAAGCCCAATTCTTTCTCTTGATTCCGAATAGGATATCATTGGCCCGCATGTGTTTCCTCACCCCCTCTGCCCGCTTCCGGTCTCTTAACGTTAGACCTATCTTTTTTTTTTCATGGCTCGCTGCGTTGTCCTGAACTTAAGCTGAACCCATATCGTTAGCCTCCACATTTCTGCCCCATAGGTGAGTGCCGGTAAAGTACTGCTGTTGTATATTCTTCTCTTGAGGAATATTGCTAAATTGCCATTCATGATTCGAGAGAACCTGCCATATGCGCACCACCCAATTCTTATTATTTTAGTTATTTCCCTCTCATGAACCAGCAGAATCAAATAATAATACCTTTATCACAGCGACCTTATATACTTTCTCATTACAAGCTTTCCATCTACTACTTAAGAATAAACTGGGAACGGCAGGGTTTTTTTCTGCGTGAAAAGATTTCGCGGAAGAGGCGACGTCAGTCTTCACGCATTCCACAACTACACACAGATACAGATATATGTTCATATCCAAAAGGGACACAGAAACGTTCAAACAGTTATGCGTCTTTCTTTAACCAGCAATTCGTAGTTTTTACTACCCAGAGGCACTAAGTATTTTGATTGTTTTTTTCAGTTGCAAAACGAAATTTTTTTTCCTTCACGGTAGCATGACTGGAAATATTTGTCTGGTTTGTATTTTTGTTTTCAGAGGCAAGTGCTGCATAGGTGCTTGGGCACCCCACCGAGAAGCGTTCTTAGGGGGAGTGGCTCAAAATCCAGAACAAACATCTTGCGTCGATGCTGCGAAATGCGCCGTTAATAAAGAAGATGACCCCGCATGCACTGGAATCGTCCAAGCTAAACTTTATAGTAGCAACCTCTTTACGCACCAATGCTGGGAGAGTGCAACGATGTAGACTTGCAAAACTTTATTGATTCAAATACCATTAGTGCAAGGTACATTCAATGCGCATGCGTGGGACCAGGAGTGATGTGACGTCGACTTTTCCTCCGTGCGGCTCGCACATGCACTGTACTGTGACCCTTTTACCGCAAAAGACCGTGCCAATGCCTAATGGGCTCGACGCAGCCTGCAATGGTGAGGGTCGAAGAAAGCGGCGATGAGCGGATTAGACCAATTATACATGCACGTAAGTTCTTTCCTGTGCAGGCCACACGCGGGCTTCACATAGCGGAATTAAGTGAACCATATCATTTGACGACGGGCACATATGGGCCAATGGTACGTCATATTTATGGTTTGGTTTACGGGGGTGTAAGTTCCCGAGGCGACTCTGGCTATGAGGGACGCCGTGATGAAGGGCTTCGGAAATTTAGACCACCTGGGGTTCTTTACCGTGCACTGACATCGCACTGCACGCGGGCCTCTAGAATTTCGTCTCCAATGATATTCGATCGCCACGACCGGTACTGATACCGCGTCTTTGGCGTCAGAAGCCGAGCGCCATAACCACTGAGGCACCGCGGTGGCCGGTACGTCATGCGCACCCACCTTTAGTTGTCATTCTTGCAACACATCATGGGTACGTAAATATACGACAACTCAAAACATCAGCTCTGCAACATTACCTGATTTTTTGTGAGTGGCATAGGATTATGAAATCATGTACACTTCGGGTATGTGTCATACACTTCACGAAGGTCTCCGAATACGTAGATCTGCAGTCTCGTGCGTGTACCATCACGTACGTCTGTGATCACGTAGGCCTACGATCGCTTAGGCGTGTGATCTTGTATTATCATTGTCACTCCCACGCACCACCCCGCACTGGAACGATCTTCCGGATTGGATCGTCCTGCAGCGTAATCATGACACCTTTCGCGAACATCTACTCAAACACTTCGTTGATAACGCTTAGCACGCCATTTGTATGCTCATGATTCATATAACTTTGTTTTAAGCTACTTGAAACTATTGCTTCCCCGGAGTGTTCATGCGCAGCTATCCTCATGTGTGCCTGAATTGTTTTCTTTCACTTTTGTGTAACTCTTGTTGCATTTCCCCTATTTTTGTTCCATGATGCATAGTTGTATCGTCACTTTATAACTTTTTGTAAACGACATATGAACTCACTTGTTTTTGTCGGTTTGGTTGCCATTTTAGTATGCTTTTGATTACGAACCTATTTTACACTAACTTCTGTATTTGACCCCCTCTTACACGATGCCTCTAGGAGGCCTGTAAGGTATGTGTAAATAGATAAATAAATAAATGAAGTGCAAATGAGACAACCGAGACAAGAACAAGCAAATATGAAGCTCTTAGCCATGGGAAGCTCAATGCTACAGCGCAAGTTATTTTAAAATCAAAGGCGTGAGGACTCTTCTCGAGAAGTGTTAATCGCCCTCGCTTGCATTTCCACTCCAAGAACTAATAAGTTGGTGTCTTTGGCTTGGCACCTTAGTGTTCTTGTTCGCGTTTCATTTATTGCTGATAGTACGCGTATGATCACGTAAGTGCACGCAGCAATAATTGCTTTTGGAACTCTCGTGCATATCCCTTATTTTTTTCAATAGGGAATATGCCGTAAAAATGAATCATACCCTTCTAACGCAGTGTAGGTGAGGGTAAAATGGATCCATTGGGCCGACCGCCCTGAAATAGAAGAACAGAAACATAATAAGTGCAATTAAGCCGCTCCGAATTTTATTAGGTGGCAGAAACGCAACATTAGGACTGCAAAAGCAAAGCAGCGCGTTTGAAGAATTTAGTCAGAGACAATCGGAGCGCCCTTATCATGTTCACCCGAAATCAATGCCGCAAGAGGCCTCCCCATTCCCGCCACTTTCATTCGAATAGGCGTTGTTTTAGGAACGTGCGGATTGTGTCGATTTTAGGAAGGCGCAGATTGGTGTCTGGACGAAGTAAAAGAAGATTAGAAGCTTTTCACTCTCTGGACGGGTGACCAACTGAGTACATCATCGTGATTCAGCCTGAGGACATCATCATCATCATCATCAACGGAGTACAACTGGAGGTCTACGCTTCCTGCCCTCGCATCAAGCGTCCACACGCTACCACACTCGTATATATAGTGCGGTTGGCCGATAGTCGGGATGCTCAACAGTCTAGTCATTCCGCTATGAAAACATCTACGACGCTATACGACGCAGCGGTACACATGGCAGTGTTGCGGGCAGCGTCTAATAGCGGGCGTCTATTCCGTCTGTACACGCTAAATTTTTTAACCGCCTTAAAACACAGTTGCTTCAGGCTGGTTATTTCGCAGTCGCCAAACGCAGATTTCTATGCCGCAAAAATGGCTGTGGTTTAACTCTTATAAACCGAGTTAGAGCGAAATCACTGCCTGTTAGCAGGTTCTGCCAAAGCCTTCATCTGTCACCTTTCCTTGGCCTGCAACCGTCGCTTAGCGAGTCGTTGCTCGTGTTCTTCCTCTGCTTCGGCTGCTCCTTTGGCTCGACTAGCTTCTCGCTTTCTCTGCAACCGCAGCCTGTCTAGCCACGTCTGCAGGGTGCTCTGACTTAGCCTGCTGTCTATAGACGAAGGTTCTCGCAGGCGTTACGACCGCACTGCCCGCCGCGCTCTCCTCCATGGCGAAACTGAACGTGGGCAGCTGCTTGATCTCCATATTAGGCGAACGGCTAGTCACGTGGTTAGTCATGGCTGCAGCTGCAGCGCATCACGTGGTATGACGTCCGGCCTCACCTCCGGCCGCAATCCGGTTGAAGGACATGCGGCAACAGTCGATGACCTTGGCAAAAGATGGAGTATTGGAGCTTTCGCTCCACAATCCTAAAATGCCAGTGTGATGTAAAGAACCAAGGGGAGTGACTGAACCGCAGGAGATATAATTTCGCAGCCCTTTACTATGTCGCTTCTTCGAGACCGCATGTTGTTTTGGAATTTAAAACCTTGCATATAAGGGTGCGGCAGATATCTGAGAACGCGCAGTAAAGGTGACACAGCAACCTGTATATTACAGTTACAAATCCAACGCAGTCACCCGTTGAGTAATTTACTTAAAAGTGTGAATGTTAATGTAAATACTTCAACCTTAGGCTTTTCTTTGTGGCTTGCTATTCTCCACCTCACGGCCCTGCCATTGTGTTGGTCACCACGAGGAGTTATTTCTTCGGATTCTTGCCATTTAGAAGTAAATAAATTTTGCTACAAGATTCGCGATCACATCCAAGTTTTTCCTTGCCATTCGGATGTTTCTATCGAGATACAGATAATTTTTCCAAAAATATTCCCACACTGCCGCGTCGTCGAGAGCAGATGTTATAATGAAATGCACTGTAGGAAAGGTGTACCGCATTCTAGGACGGCAGATTAGATACTGATAGCTCCACACGCGCCTTGGGGAGCGCCTCTCCTCAGCCACTTTTCTTTCTTTGGATACTGCATGCCCAACTTTATTTGCCGTTTTTTATGTATATGGTGACCTGCACAACCAGCGCTCGCCACGTCTGGTGGAAGAGTGTATTGTACAAGTATGGACTACAGAGAGTCCGGAGCCTTTCGCCTCAGCTTGACGCCGCCGTCGCCGCATCCGCTGGCCCCCACGTTCAAGACCAACGAACTAAAGCTGGTCACTGACAAGGCGGATGAAAGTCGCCACGGGACCTGTGCGCTAGGGTTCGCGCTCACGACGTAATGACGGGAAACCCCTCGGCGCTGTCGCCTCGCTTATCTAGTGCCACCAGGTCTGCGCGTGCTCTACTCTGGCTACACGGCAAAACTTAGGCACCATCGCTCCGCGTGTCGGCTTTGGCCACCACGTGACCATGAACACTCATGCACTGCCCTGGAACAAAGGTACGCGAGAAAGATAGCGATGTCTGTTGAGAATACATTGACTTTACTCATTGGCGTAAAATACATGTTCGCTAAATACATGTGTCCGCAAACCATCAACTCAGCCTTCTTAAAATCGCAAAGGATAAGGTAGGAATCGAACTGTAGAGAAAACCGCCTTTGTTGGTGTTTAGAGTTGAATTCCGCAGAGAACTGTGCATCACTTCCGAAGTGCTCTTGTGAATGTCAGATGCAAATTGAAACTTGGAAGAACCATGCCCCAAGAAATACGTTTCTTTTTAATGTGACTGTTTAATTGTTTTACAGATCAAATAAGCAAGCCCAACATCGCGACTGTGCGTTCGGTCAGCCGAGCCCGTACAAGCAAAATGTGCAACATTAAATGTTGCTTTGCTGACGCTTCTCTTCGTGCATTTGCTTGTTATTTAATGCCTCATAATAGCAATTAACATGAATAGGTAGTTTGTTCTGCGCACCAATGTCATCTTTACGAAATGTTAGAATGCAAAAAGCTTACGACGGCTACGGGCTAGTTTCTAAAATATTAATTTTAATAGATAAGAAGATCAGAAGTTGCTTAATGCCTACTTTACACGTTGTAGCTTAGGGCGGCGTCTTCTGATCGGGAGTGGAATGCGGCCAGACTCATTACCATTTTGATTTGAGATTTAGCGGTGCCTAGCCGCCCAAATGGTTCAACTAAGGCTGCAAAGATGCTGCGTTGCTAAGCTATGGAAATTAAGTAGTTGAAGTACGCTGGGCAGTGGTGGTGCTGGTGGTGGAGAAAATATTTATGGGCAGATACACTTACAGGGGCTTAAGGCGGAACCGCATGGCGCGTTTTCCGCGAGCGAAAAACGCGACGCGCGGTGGACGCCCGCGTTGCCGTCAACGCGCGAGCACCCGCACGTAAAAAAGGGAGCGGCGCCTTCGCGGCGCGTTTTCCGGGTTGCCAGACAACGTAACTCCCAACGACATGAATTGTCCCTGCTACCGCATATGTAATATGCCCTTAAACTTACACAACACTGCAATAGAAATATTCTAAGTGTAATTACACAATGACATTTTTTTTTCCGAAGTATATTTATCAAGCTTAATTTCAAGCAGGAAGAGAGTGTGCGAAACTGCGACTATGTACTTTCTGCATGCCAAGAGGCCGCTGCTTGTTTACAACTCGACATAGAAAATGGAGTGTCGGGCGCTTACTACAGAGCAGAAGAGGCGGTCGCGTATATCCCACAGGACGCGACGCCTCTCCACTTCCGTGATAAGGGCCTCGTTGAAGACTGCTTTCTCCATTTTCGATGAACACGATGCGCGCACGAAACAGTAGCACGTGTTTTTCACGTGCGCGCCGGTTCTGCAGAGCGAAAAAAAAATGCGCCGAAGAGGTTCCGTCGAGATGCGCAGAGAGTAGGGCCATCTAGTGTCAAAACCAATAACCAAATATGCCACGTGACCAAATACCACGTGACTTACTTGAAATCTGATTGGCGGACGCGCCCCGGACGCGCCGCGCGAGGCGTTTTTTTCTCCTCCGAGTAGCAGCACGCGGCGGCGCGATTTCGTGACGGATCATACTGGGCACGCGTCAAAATGACGCGCGCGTCCCACCATCCGCGCGTCAATCGCGCCTGAAATCGCGCCATGCGGTTCCGCCTTTATGCATGTACTGACCCAGAGGGGGTCAGCCCTTACAAGTAATAAGTGTAGGTCCACCCCAATGTCGTCGGCCGCCGCCCGGGCTCGCCCGACCAAGGCCCGTTAGACCTGCAGGTCAGAGTAGCCGAGTAGGGTCGCCTCCCAGTCCTCCCGGGTTGGGTAGGGGTGAGGGGGGCTAGCTGGGTTGGAGGGCCAGGCCCACATTATGTGGTAGATGTCCGAAGACTTCTCCGCACAGTGCAGACAGCTGCCCGAGAAAGAAGGGTCGAAATGTTTGAGAGCTGCCGGGCACAGTAAAGTATTAGAATGCAGGCGGAGCAGAAGCCGCTCCTCCGCCTTTGAGAGACCTTTGCACGGGTGGGGATAAAGTGGCCAGATTCATAAAGTAAAACCATGTCCTTGAAGGAGTAAGCTGGAGTGTATTCGAGTTCCTGATCGTCGGGGCCTAAAGGGAATGCCCAGTGAGAGAGTGCGCGGGCGGCGGAGTCAGCTGCCCCATTTCCCTCAAGGCCCATGTGAGCAGTAGTCCAAACGATATTCCGGGGAGCGGGGTCTCTGGTGTAGTCGCTGTTTTGGAAAGGCGGTAGGCTATTTACGGTACCCAGCACTGCTCGACGTTCTGACAGACTCCTAGCGAGTCGGAAATAATTGTTTTGGAAGTGGGATGAGATGCAGCCGATGCATCGGCGACTTCCTCCGCGTGTGTTATGCCACGGACACGGTAAGGTGGGGGAGGGCATTGGTTTTTGGGGAAAGAACTAGCGCAGTATCTGTCTCACATATCGGCGGACACGTGAACCGCGCCGTAAGGGAAGGGATTAAGGAGGGAGTGAAAGATGAAAGGAAGAGGTGCCATAGTGGATGGTTCCGGAAAAATTTTGACCACCTGGGGATCTTAAACGTGCACTGACAATGCACAGCACAAGGACGTCTTAACGTTTCGCCTCCATCGAAACGCAGCCGCCGCGGTCGGGTTCGAACCCTGTTGCTCTGGATTAATAGCCGAGCGCCCTCACCACTGATCCACCGCGGCGGTCGTTCATTGTTTTAACGCGACAGCGTTAAGGAGATCGTGTTGCAGAAAAGCCGGTGTCGTCAGCGTCCTTGGCCGTGAGCGAGAAATGGCGCATCTCGGCAGACACCGGAACCGCGCCGTAAGGGAAGGGATCTTCCTTCCGTTACAGCGCGGTACGGGTGTCCAGCGAGAATTGTGAGACAGGCGTAATCTATTTTCCGTAAAACTAATTTTCATTTTAATTTCCTTCCCTTACGGCCCGGTTCGGGTGTCCACCGAGATATGTGAGACAGGCGTCCTTTCCTTAAATTGTCCAACTGGCCACGCGTCGCGCCGAAAGGGCGTTGACGTACCGTGGACTCACTGGCAGCGCTGCCATACGCTTTCGCGTCGCAATCTTAAAGACGAAGCTTAAGCGTCCTCCAACTTTTTTGGGCTGGAGGAGAACTGCGGCCGAGTACCGGTACATCCCCCATGGTGGGGGCCGGAGGCATCCACGTAGAATACGCAGGGTTTCAATCCATAGCGGCGGGCCAGGGCTTCCGCCCGCGCCATGCGCCGGGCATTATGGTCCTCACGGTTCATGTCCGCCTGAAGAGGGCGCACGTGGAGGGCGCCTCTACACTGGGATGGAAAACATACGCGCTGTTCCCTGCGTAGTGCAAAAATCGCGTGCCGAACCAAATATGCGCTGCTCTTTAAAGGTGGGAAGCATGATGCAAAGCTGAGCAAGAAATAGAAGTGCATTTCGACGCAGTCATCCACAGCCGTCGTAGGCATTTAGCTGCGCATTTAAACATCGATTAAAGTAGCGCGCCGATCACTTCTTAATACTCCGCACTATGGTTCAATGTTCAATAAGCTTGCTATTGTGTATAGAGGAGACTGGCGACAGACACAAACTCAGCAAGACACAAACTCAGCACAGATGCACCGAGTGTACTGTGCACTGTGCACTCTGCACGTCTACTGCAGCCTAGTCAAGGAAATGACAATTTAACCAATATTTCATATATTACTTAAACCACGGCAGGTCTTTCCGCGTCGCAGTCACATGACCGCAGGTTTAAAGGACTATACAGACACCACATTTTTGCTTCGCATTTTTTTTCTTTCAAATGATGGGTTAGAAGTTGACATTTTCAACGTCAGCAGACTGGAGCATTAAATTCGTCCTTTTGTGCCAGTTTAGTATTCCCTTTCATATTGGGGCATCGGTTACCTCGTTAATACATTGTAATTGCATGGCAAAGACGAAGCATGATTAGGAACGTAGATAGGCAGAGTGGAACGGTGGGTCAAAAAATTTGTATGCACTAAACTGAACTAATGTTCTACAGTCGCGGAAGGGAACACCGCTTTATAATAGCAAGGCGCTGGAAGTGGTAAGGTAATACGCCTACTTAGGGGAGGGAGTGACCGCAAATTCGGAGGACGAGAGTGAAATAACTAGAAGAATAAGAATGAGGTGGAACGCATTTGACAGGTTTTCTCTGGTAATGAATGACCATTTGCCAATATCCTTCTTACAGGTATACTCAGAAACAAAGGGTTGATATTAGGCTGAGGACAACGGAGCGATCCATGCAAAGGAAAATGATTGGTCCCAAGCAGCACAAGTCATCGGCCTAATATTGCAACAGGATCGTCCCATCCTGGTCCCTTGTAGGGCCAACTTTGCCAATACAGTTCCAATGTAGGGCCAATTACTTGTGCTGCTTGGGGTGTAACGTTAAGAGACCGGAAGCGGGCAGAGTGGATGAGGGAACAAACGCGAGTTAAAGTCATCCTAGACTAAATGAAGAAGAAAAGGGGCTTGGAAGGGCATGTAATGCGAGGGAAAAGTAACCAATGGCTGTTAAGGGTGACGGAGTTAATTCCAAGGGAAAGTAAGCGTAGCAGGGGGTGGCAGAAAGTTATGCAGACTGATGAGATTAAGAATTTAGCGAGAATAAGATGGCCGCAGCTGGCACAGGACAGGGTGAATGAAGAGACATGGGAGAGGCTTTTGCCCTGCAGTGGCTGTAGTCAGGCTGACGACGATAATGATTGCAGTGGGGCTAGGAAGACATATGAAACAGACTGACTATGGTTTCGACTGTTGCCGCTAACTATTTTTTCTATAGCCTCTCCACAGGTGGCGCAAGTGGTCTACAGCATGTGAAAGCCTTTGTGAGCAATTCTGAACCTCAAGTTTCTGGTAGGCGCTCAAGAGCGTGCATGTTTATAGTTCCAGCACACAGGAAATCCCAAAGAGGTGCTGTTTTTAGGGATTAGGAATCTACAAAACTAGGAACACTACGCATTCAGGCATGAAATAGTCGGCACGTTGATACTTACTCGACAACAAAGGTGAAGAGCAGAATCGAGAGAAGTGCAACGGAGGTCATTTTGTTGTCGGAGAATATGCACATAGCCATCGAAAGTGGTCGAAGCCTGTTTGTGTCACTCGTCTTGCAGCAGCATTTGCGCCTTTACAAATACGGCTTAAGATTCGTGTAATCACCTCAATGATTTTATACGCCAAATCATCCAGTCATCCGTGATGCTTCTACAAAGCTGACACGATCTTTTCTTATCCGTGCATGCATAAAACGGCGGAGATATAAGGTTTAAATTTCAAGATTTATATTCAAAACTTCTGCTTTCCCATGGCGTACAGAAGCTTAAGTGTCCATAATCGAATGCAATCAGAAAAATGCTTTCTGCACAGAATAGAGTTTGAATAAATTACGGATTTGCCAAGTCGATAAGTTGCCGCCGTGCAGTCTGAAAGGAAAACCCCGCCTAAGCTGAATACAGCGAGAAATGAAAGGACATGCCCTCAGTATTAAGAGACGTTTTGTTGGAAACGCAAACATTAATGGAAATTCACAAAGCACATTCATCAACATGTGCAACAGTTTATTTAGAATCGAAATTACGCTCAGTCATTAGCACATACGAAGACGGGCCCTCGTATTAACAGCCTTAGCACCAATCAGTTCTGATTTTACAGCGACAGTTGTTCAGCCTCTACGTCACTGGGTTTCGTGTTGGTGTAGCTTAAGTAGTCGGCATACCCATCGTGCGGCTGCCATGGAAACAACTGGGAGAGTAGTTTCGTTGGAAGGAGGGAAGCATGACTTTGAGGATATAGGAGTTGTGCGTACCGGGGAGTGGTTACCGTGGAAGAATGGAGAAGGTTATGGCGAGAGAGAAGGAATGCACAACCAGAGGATGGTGACCACCGGTTTCTGAATGATGCTAACCACCCACAGTAACCGCGGCAACCTTGTGGAGGGGATCACCTTGAAATGAGTACGGTTACCACGGTTACCGCTTAAAAGAGGAGTATGGCGAGAGCGGAGCGCGTGACCAGCAGGCGGTTAGTGCGGGAATCATTGGAGGGGAGGAAAGGTTACCGCAAAAGGAGAATGGCATTGCGAGAGGGGTTCAATGCGCAAATGGAGGGTTATTGCCGCGCTACGAACTTTGAGAGCGGTAACCGTATCAGAAGAAGTGAGAGCAATACCTCAGAAGCGGTCGCTGAATTTCACGTTGCGAAGTGGTACCGTACTGTGAGTTACTTTAGTTCAACGAGCCAAAACCAGTTGACTTCGTCATGGAGTATAAAATCGGCATCATTAGTGACGTCAAATGTTATTATCAGCCCTCTACATGCTCTGTTGCAATTTTGCCGCGTCAAGGCTTTCTAAAAAAACTATAGAGTCTTGTGAAAAAAAAAAAAACATTTTTAATCTGAAATAGTATGCTGCCTTAAGTTGGTTTTCGCAGAGAGTGAACGGAAAGCTTTGTGGAAATAGCCAAATTTTAGAAATAGGATAAAAATGCGCCGTCTCCATAAACGAACAATCGTTTTCCTTGTACAGTTTGCTATCATTATGCCGGCCTAGTAGGGAGCATTTGTGTGATCGCCATAAGTTGCCATTCTGTCTCCTCAATTAAGGATTGAAGCAAAGAAAGTCCGCCTTTAATTTATCTGCGCAGAGTCGCCCTCCTCCCTGGGGTAGAGTTCATTAGCCGCGTCACAATTGGTAATACTTCGCAGATGGTGAACTGCAGCACTTTCTTGAGAAAATAACGCATAAAATTCCAGTTCAACCGTATTCATTGTGATGAAAGTTTATCTCGATTTTTCACTGGCATTCGGTGGCAACCGCAAGGTTGTTGCTCGTACATTGATTCGGTGCAAATTTCATATATATTTCAACTGACACACACGACAAGAGAGGTGTCTAACCTGGGTGCGCTGCCGTTACCCCGTTCCATTGAATGTACAATTGCGCGCAAAACTTGGTTTGCATTGATGTTATTTAAGCACAACTTTATTTTGCGCCAGTTTCTCTGCCTTAAGGACTTACGCGTAATATGCAGTGGGCTGCATACAACTCGTAATTCGTAGCCATTAGGAGTTGCAACTATGCATTTTGTTTTTGTATAGACTTCTGCAACGTGCCCGTTTGTGTGTTCAATATTTATAGCAAAGGTGATGTCGTTTTTCTTTCATATTTACGGCATTTATTGCAATTTTCTTCAAGTTTTCATTGTGTGAATTTTATATGTTTGGTATATGTACTTATCCTCGTGGTTGGATTTTTGTGCAGACTTATTTATTCTAGTTATCTTCCAGTTGTGCGTAGCTTTTTTTTTTCAGCGAAATTTATTGCCCAAGGGCATTAATGATGGGTGAAGGTGTGATGAATGATGTAAAAGAGATTAAATGCATGGAAAAAGGTTAGCTGATTTGATGAAGTCCAGTAGAGAACGATGGTACGGTCCCTGCATCCAGCGCAATGTATGAAGCAGGATTGCTTGGTGAAAGACCTGCTACCACCAGGTGCCGGATCCTTGTAGGCTTGAGAGCTGGGCAGCCCCAAAGTAAGTGATGAACGCCGGCCTCAATGTCCTCGTGTTTACATATCGGACACCCTGGCCGAGAAAACAATTCTCGTTACTTAGGCCACTTCCGATTGATGGCTGGTGTGAGGGCAACCCCGACCCGGATCCTCCTAAGCGCAACCTCCTCTGCATGGGTAAGACCGCGGGGAGGGCTACCGCACACGGAGGGATGAGAGCACGTGTGCGGCGCCGGAGGAGTTACTTTCTTGATGAAAGGAGGGTAAAATTGTCCAAATGAAGGAGACGAGGCGGTGATGAGTTTGTATTCGCAAGCCGGGTCGCTAAATCTGCCTGGCTTTGATAGGTCAGCCTACCCCGTGGGACCCACTCACTATGTACTGGCTGCGGGATGCGTGCCGCGAGGCGGTGGATGTCTTGACATATCGTGGGACAGCGGCTAACCCGTCGTAGGAACCGGACAACTTGAAGGGCTTTGGTGTGGATGACAACGCGGGCCGCAGGGAGCATAGTTATGTCGGCCACAGAGCACAGCGCTTCTTGAACTGCAACGAGCTCAGCACAAAAGGACGAAGGGGGTTCCGTAAGCTGAAACCAAGAGGTTTGATTCAGGGCAGGTCGGCACGGGCAGTAGATAGCTCTTGTTGCTTTGCAGTCTTGTATGCTTGCGTCTGCGTAGACAACAATGGATCCTTCAGGCAGGCAAGCATCTTATTCCTCAAATTTCTGGCGAAGCAACGATGCCGGATGAGCAGATGTTGGTCGGCGATTATCTGTTGGCTTGTTGTCGTTGAGTTGTACAAACTTGCATGCGCGAAGAACTGGCGTTGGCGGCTGAAGAATGAAGTGTGACGTTGCATAAGTCCTCAGTGCATGCGTAGAGTGCGATAGACGACTTAAGGCTGCGCGCATCACGACGCTGCTGCACCAGCTCATCAATGGTATAGAGCTGCGCATTCTCTTGTAAAGCTATGACCGGTGTGATGCGTGGAGGGCACGTAATGGTCCTCATAGCCTCTGGATTCACGGCTTCAAGGCGATCCCATTGGGCTCTTGTAAGATGTTGAAACTGGGCTTGATAAACAATACGTTGCTGCAGAACTGCCCTCACCAATTGCCGTGCAAAGAACGAGCCTGCGCCACCAGGTTTTTTTCTTGCTTTATGCATTATTGCCTTTTGTAACCAATTAATTTTTTCTATGCAACACTGCCATCAATAATGACACGTGGGCCGTGGGGGTATCGGAAATAAATGAATAAATAGGTTTCTCAACACAGGCATAGTTGTAAGCGCAACTTTCACCTAAGTTGGACGGGCATGTTACAGCAGCGTCATCGCTGCATGTATAAGAATTTCAAGTCACTGCTTACGGGATAAAACTCCGTGAGTGGTGCTCACTCTACTTTCTATTCAGTATACCGGGACCATATCGGTAGGCCTCCTTTAAAATCGCTTATCAAAATGCGTTTACTACCTGTTCGTCAGTGCGACAAATACGTGCAGCTTACTACCCGCGGCCAGAAGGAAGACTTATGTGTCGTGTTACCTTGTAAAATGTGCTTTCCATCGGCAGTGCTTAATTAACAAGGCATATCACGCTCGGGTTGTGGGTGAAATGCAATGCAAAGCCAACCAAACCGGCGTCGCAATCCTCATTATTTCGGTAGATAAGGTGAACACAAGTCCAGTTCCGCTTGGGTATGCGTGCCTGCGTCGTCCATTCTCCCAACCTCTCCTCAACCTCATTTCCCTCGTGATAGATGCAGAGATCTTCCGAGAACTCTTCGTTGACACTACTGGCCCGATCTTTTCAGGACCGTTCATGATTATCGCTCTGTACCGTGCCTCATCTCATTCCTTCCTCGTCTCTCTTCCTACGGTATCCAAGAATAACAGGTAATCCTTATTTGTCATTTTATTTTTTTTATAATCATGTGTATGGCGAGGATCTTGGCTCGTGTCAGAGAATTTCAGCATAGCGCACACCGTTACCGAGTAACACGTACCGCTCTCCACTAGTGCCAGTGCATACGCGCAGACAGTGTCAGGAGCGACAGGTGGCTCCTGAGGGCGATGTGGGCATGCTCATTGATTGTATTGGTGCCGGCGCAGGCTATGATAAATGTCCCTCTCACATCAAATGGTGCCGGAACAAGATGACTGGCGACAGAGCATGAGCGCCCACCTCGCCTCCACACTCGTTGAAGATTCAATTATTCCTGAGCATTCTAAGACACAAGGAAGGTTTGCTGTGTAGGAAGGCTTTGTGTGTGTGTGTGTGTGTGCGCGCGTGTGGGTGTGCGTGCGTGCGTGTGTGTGTGCGCGTTCGTGCGTGTGCGCGCGCGTGTGTGTTTGTGCGTGTGTGTGTAATAACTGAAAGACAAGACGCCGCCACATCTTAATTCTTTTTATTCAAAGTCACCACACAACAACGATGCCCACAGTCGCATTAAACCCTTCACTTAAGCTCTCAACCTTAGTAGTGCGTGCGTATTATATGCTCGCAGTTTAGCTCATTTCTGAGTTGCAGTCTGCCGTGAAAGACTGAATTTTTTTATGTGGAACCTTAAGTGGCTCTTATAATCGACGTGACATCATATCCAGGCATGCACATGAAATTGGGTCACGACATATTTTCAAGATGAACGCTTCAGGTTTTGCGCGACCAGCGCTCACAAAGTTTTTTCGTTTCTTTGTTTACCGAACATACACCTTTAAAAAACCAAAAATCTTAGTTTGGAAATATGTAGCATTTGAGGCCGCTAAAATATCTGAAAACTTCCTATTCCTGGCACTGGTTAATTTTTGCAGCTGTAGACGTTAAGAACCTGTAGATCTCTGGGGTCTCCGTGCTCTATCAGGCACCAAGTCTCTGGAACCGTAGCTTGGAGGCAGTGTGTGGGTAGGGTCGAGACACACTCCAATGAAAGGAGCTCGCCACTCAGGAAAACATTGACAGCCAGTCCGGCAGCCCAATCCTCTTAGCAGCGGGTCGCACTGGTCCATGAAAGAAAAACAAATGTATAATTAGGGTTTGCACGTGTGAGAATATATCAAACACATAATCTGTGACTCATTTAAGAAGTGTTCGCTTCAATAAATACCATGCGGGCCTGAAACCCATCCAGCGTTAATGTCACAAAGATGAGAAATAAATTACGGCTTTTCAGCAAAGATCAACGCAGAACTGCACGTAAACAATGCGGCGCTGCTCAGGTGCTCGCGTGGATGTGGGGGTGAGGAGTTCGGGGTAGGGGGGGGGGGGGTCGTAACAGCTGGCGACGCGGATGTTAAAATTGAATGCAAACAAAAGTTTTCAAAGTATTTCGCGATATGGCAGTGCACCAGTGATGTCATCCAATCGTTAGCAAAAACCGTGTAGATCCGGGTAGAGAATGTGGGAATATGGAACTTTATTTAAAAGCCGATATATTTCTAAACAATAACAACATACAGGGTGTTTCAGCGAACACTTTCAAAAATTTTCAGACATAGGCTTTCTGGGGCAGAAATATGGATTTTGTGGCAATGTACTACCAGAGCTGGCGGACACCATCAAAGCAGATGAATCTTCTTTAGTGGTGAGTTGAATAACTAATTTTAATAATTAATTGTTTAACTAGTAGAGTTAGGCGCCTAATCGCAATCAGAAATTTGTAGCCAGTCCTTAATAATAGCCACATGAGTTTTTGGAATTTTGAAAACGTGATTGCCCTCTCCGCAGTGCCTATGGATATGCAGTACAACTGTACGGTAAGAGAGCACTCAAATAAAGAAAATGGCACAAACGCCGCTTTGTTTGGTCCTCTCTGTCTTTTTTAGGTGGAAATAAACACTGATTTGATTTTGAAATAGAGTCTAGCATTTCTGCATTAACTTCCCGCTTTAGTTTAGGCTAGCTGATCACCTGACTGTGAGGGCGAGGTGAGTAAAAATCAGTAAATGTTCGTTGCGCTTTAACGCCCCAGAGCAACTCAGGCTTTGAGGGGCACACTTTGCTCTTATAAAAGTACGCACCAGCTACTTTATATAACTGGCGGCGCTTAGCATGTTTAGTAGAAAAAAGGTACCCTTTTATATTTCTTGCTAATCAGGTGTTGAAATAAGCCTTGTAGTTTAAACCCATCGGCGGCCTACAAGCCTCTTTTGCCGAGAGGCTTTCACTGTAAGGATGTTGTGACAGCTAGCGACACGAGCTCGCATCACACAAACACGACTGTGGCCGACATTCGATCCAGTGTGGAGTTCGTTTAAAAGGTTTCAAACTATTAGCGAGACTTTTCAGCGTATAAAACTGCGACGGAAGAAGAAATGTCTATAATACGCGTTCCCTTAACGCGCTAATTGTCGGCTTTGTGTAAGTGAATAAATTTAGTATACAACTTTAAGCAATTGCTTCTTTTTTCACTGCATTTAAAAGTAATATCTAGAGAAAGCGTCAATTTTGGAAGGATGCGTTCGGAACGCTGCATTACAGATTACACGCAATCTGGCTTTTGTTCAACCAACGTCGTTGAACAAGCACGTCAACCCATGAGGACACCTTCTTTGAAAACTCGAGCATTTTTTGGCCTTATACAGTCCCGTTGCCAGGCGATACAGTCACGAATGGGAACAGGCATCTTAAAGCGTAATGTGCCTTAAATAAGCATCGATATATCGATCATACCCTTCTTAGGCAGTACCGGTGCTCATAAAATGGATTTCGGGGAGGCGCTGCGCTGAAATAGAAGCACAGAAACGTAATGAGATCTATAAGTGGCGCTTGAATTCTAGAATTTGCGGCGCTTAGCGACTCACAAATCAGACAGGGAAACAAATATGTACTCGAATAAAAAAGGTAATTCGAGCAAAAAATATCGCACGAATTGAATCGAAAAGCACGCCTTGTATTCGCACAGAAAAAAAACAGTGCCACCAGAAGGCCAATGTTGTTCCGCTGTTTCGCGCTCGCATTCCACGTCGCGCGCAGAAAGTGGCGGCTTGGCGAAAAAAAAAAGGCTGCAAAACTTTTCAGGTTCCACAACAAACTGACCACAGTATCTTTGTGAAAACCTGTGTTGAACTGAGAGACGCCTGTGCTTCGTTTCATCCACGCCGTGGTCCTGCGCGTCTGTTGAGTTGCGTCCACGATGTGGTCTTTCTATTTTCGCATTGTTAAATGTGGATACCAGCCAGTTTCTCTCTCGAAGCGCTTCCCATATGAGCCATCCCTCTGCGCAGAGACAGACAGGCTGCACCCATACTACACACAAGCGCAAGGTGTTCTATCTGGATAGTACCCCGCACCGAATCCACAGAGCAGCTCACAAGGTACACTTCCACACGGAATCAGCTTCATTTGCCAAGAAAACTCAAAGCGCTAAGGACGGGAGAAAGTGAAAGGAGACACACACGCCAGCGCTACTAACAACGGAAAGAATTTTATGGCGAAAGAGCAATATATGCCTATGGGCAACACCCACAGCATAACAACATAAAAGATAAAACCAGTAGCAAGGTTCTGCGCATGCTCAGCCATCGAGGAATCTGATGTCTACTCTTTTACATTGGGCAGGCAGGACATTGCCTGAACGATAGGGTACGAGAGCATAACAGACTTAAAAGAGAAGGCGGAAGAAAAAACTTACCTGACCACGTGGCCACATGCAAGTGCACGGCGAACATTGACAAAAGCACGGTTCTAAGAAAGCAGCAGCATCAGCGTGTGCGCGAAATGTATGAAGCCTATCTAATTCGTTGCAGAGGGAAAACCTGTGTCAGCGCGCCCTCCATAACGCTGAAAAGAAAAGAGATTAGATTCCTCGACAGCTGAGCATGCGCAGAACCTTGCTACTGTTCTTATATTTTATGTTTTTGTAGTGTGGGCGTTGCCCATGGGTATATATTGCTCTGGTCGCAATAAAATTCTTTCAGTTGTTAGTAGCGCTGGCGTGTGTCTCCTTTCACTTTCTCCCGCCCTTAGCGCTTTGAATTTTCTTGTCATGAACCAACTGGCCCGGCTGATTCCCCTCTTGGTTCATTTTCCAGCATCTTAGTATAGCATCGATTATAGACAACAACAACAAAAAAAACAACGGGGAAACTCTCGTACATAGCTTGTAGCCGTATAGCTTCGACTGGGTGCATGGCAATGAGAATTTACTGCCTTATTACACGTAATGATAAGCAACTTGAATTACAGGGCGGCACCCTCGCAGTGATTTAGGATTATATTGCTTGCAATCCTACCTAGTACTTGGGGAAGAGATTCCGAAGATAATCAGCCTATCTCAGCTAAACACGTCATTCAGGCGCACTTGGCACCGGATACGTTGCTCGAATTTCATCAAGATGATGGGTAGGAGGTGCCGATATACTTTGCGATATCCTTCGGGAAATCTCAGTGACCTAACTGCCCTGAATATGAAGAGCTGCTTAAGAATGTCTCCCTGAAACTCGCAAAAGATCGCGTAGAACATTATACAGCGTCGAAAATGTCCCGTGTAAGTTCCCAAAAGGAAAATTATGGAGCGATTTCTTTCTTCACAGCCGAAGGCCTGGCTTGAATGCATGACGCTCTTTGCACTTTGAAGCAAGCAAGGCGGATGTGAATTATTTATTTTTAATATGCCACCTGCGTTTTTCCACTCCTGCATGAATTAAGGCTTCTACAGCGACTTCGCGTTCGAAATGATGAGTCAGTGACGATTAAACGTTGAGCTATTAACAACTGATATTGACGCTGTTATTTTTCATGCCATAGTTGCGGTATATGCGAATAATTTTACTTTTCGTGTACAAGATATTCATTTCCTAGATTTTATAGCACTGGGATAACGCATGTTCCATAGGGTACACAATCCGGGCCAGAGGGAATAGCGCCCTCTCCGGGCGATTCCTCCTAGTTGATCGGGCAGGACGACGAGCTTCGCCACTGATTGTGTGCGTCTGCCTCACCCGCACGTGAAGGAAACTAGTTTTGCACGCGCGCGCTCGTTCTTTCTGGCTCGCGCTTCGGCGCCGTTGTGAGAGGAGCTCGCTTCGCGCACTCTATGCTCCCTCCGCTCGTGCATGGACGCCGTTGTGAGGGAAGAGCGTGCCCGCTCCAGGTTTGTCCTCGCGCTTTGACACTGCTGCGAAAATTTTGCGCGCGCTTTCGAGCTTTATAGCGGGAGCAGCTCGTGTGCGCGGCGTAAAGCAAATAGTCCAAAGGGTGCTGTTTTCGTCACGCCCTACTTATTTGACCAGAGCACATAACAATGTGGTGTACGAAGTGAAAACCGAAACTAAATCTTACCTTCGAATGAAACTGCGACACGAATGGGTTTCGCGTTTTTTTTTTTTGTTCTTCGGGTCTTCAAACTGTGCTAGCTCAGCTTGATCTGCTTGCTTCCGCCGTGCGTGCTGGTGACACGGTTCTGCTACCTTTTTCTTTTCCCTTTCCGCGGTGTTTCGATGGCTTTGGCGCTAGGCTGCTCACCCCGGTTTCACAGATTTAATCGCGGCGCGCTTAGATTTGTGCGAAATACAAATGCGCATTTCCTGACGTCGGTGCCCACTACTGAATCCCATTCTGTCGAGCTTTCTGAGTTTTAGCATGGGCGTGCGGCTGACACGACCATTATGGTAACGCATTGCCGTTCCCCCCAGTGTCGCGTTTGCCTAGCCGCTTCTGCCGTATGGTCGTATTTACAGCAGATGGCGTATTTACCATACAGACATCCAAAAATAATATCTGTTAATCTGGAGCCTTTCAAGAACGGCTTTGCGCACAATCTACATTCAGCCATAGGACGTTTACCCGCCGCGGTGGCTCAGTGGTTAGGGCGCTCGAATGCTGATCCGGAGTTCCCGGGTTCGAACCCGACCGCGGTGGCTGCGTTTTTATGGAGGAAAAACGCTAAGCCGCCCGTGTACTGTGCGATGTCAGTGCACGTTAAAGATGCCCAGGGGGTCGAAATTCTTCCGGAGCCCTGCACTACGGCACCTTTCTTCCTTTCTTTCACTCCTTCTTTTATCACTTCTCTTACGGTGCGGTTCAGGTGTCCAACGATATATGTGACAGATACTGCGCCATTTCCTTTGCCCAAAGACCAGTTATTATTATTATTATTATTATTATTATTATTATTATTATTATTATTATTATTATTATTATTATTATTATTATTATTATTATTATTAATATTATTATTATTATTACTTAGGACGTTTAAATCAAAAACCACTTGCACGAGTCAGCTATGATGCGCATCGACGGGGCACGTAACACTACTGCGCGGCCGCCCGAGGTCTACAGTCGGTGGTCTGTAATCTGCACAGCGACACTGCTACCGCGTGTATACGACACAAGGTTAGTTCACATGTGGAATCGTGTCTGCCATCTTCGCCTTCGCAGTTGTATGCGCTGCTAGTTCGCGTGGTGTCGGCCGAGCAAGTGCACTTATGTTAAGTACCAGCCAGCGCACTCTCCTGTTGCCGCAGGTGATGGATCATTAATACTATTTTTTAATCAACACTGCAACGCTCGATACTGCCCCGGCACTTCGCATTGAATGATTACTGCCACCTGGGTAATTCCTGTTGACAGAACACGCGGCAGTAAGCAAATGCGTCATTTCAGGGAAGCCCACAAGTCAAGTGAGACGCTTCCCCGCCGTTAGGCAACCATGGTGCCGCGTGCCCCTTCGATCACCGCGTAAAAACTGCCCACCGATGGACATAAACGGCGCACTGTGCAGTCGTCAAGCTGTGCTCGCATCCGCCGCTCCCGCGAGGAATCGGGCGCGAGCAGCACGCCGGGATAGAAAGCGCGCGCCCGATGCTTCATTATTCCGCCGCTATGGGAGGAGCACGGCGCTGTCGTCGCGCGGCAAACTTCAGGCCGGGGTCCCTATTACGCCGACTGGAAGTGTGCGAAAATAGTTTATATTATTGCAATGAACAAGACCGTTGCTGTACTTATACACGACATAGTACCAGGTGATGTGATTAAGAATGTCAACATTTATCACAATTAACTTCAAGTGCCAAAACACTACTTAGAGAGGTCAAACTGGCTCACTGGTTTGTGTTTAGCTTGACCTTGGGCAAGCCGTGAGTAAATAAATAAAAATAAATATTGCCATTACTAGACTTCCAAACTGCGGCAGCGCGAACAGACTAATTTCGCTGGCCACTGAAAGAGCGCATCATGCTATCAAAGCAGCCGATCACGTTTCGCGTTAAATTGCAGCACACACTTGAGCTGGACATTGCGCATCGTGTTCTTCATCAACTAATACTAATATCAGACTTATATTCGTGCTTTGAGCAATGTGGCGCTAGTGACGGAGAGATGTGCACTGTATGCGTTGGCGTTCAAAACACTGCCGCAGAACCGAAACACTGAAGCATAAGCCGCCAGCGTCCTTTCGGGAAACTGGCGTCCGCAATGAAAAAGAGGCGCATAACTGTCTCCCTGAGTCAGTGGACACCCCAAACGCGTTAAACAGGTGCGTGGCGTTGGTGTCCACCTGCAAAAAAGCGGTGCTTTCGCACTAGCCTTTGGCTCTGGGTCCAAGAAGTTGTATTGTATTTCATAACGTCTATAAATTAATAAATAAATAAAACCTTTCGCGCTTAGCAATTCTAAACCCACCAGCCCATATTTTTGTAGCGAAAGCTACATTGTAAGGCGGAAGCCATAGTAGCCCCATTAGACGAAACTCTATCGGTGACCGTCGTTGCTGAGTCCGAGAGATGGTCCGAAAAAAGATGGCGTCGCGACAGCCGGCGTCTAGCCACCGAGGCGACGAGTGCAACCACGGCGTGCACAACAGATGCACCGTGCACGCAGTACGCACAATGTGCAAGCCTGTCTGGGCTATTCTGGAGCTCTGTATAAAGGTTGGGCATTGAATATAAAATAGAAATTGCCTCGAAGTTTTTTATTTTGTAGAGACAGCTACATTACGCGTGCATTTCGAGCCTTCAGCGTGGCCACCACGTGGTCGCCGTGGCTGGTCACTTGGTGCGGAGTAGCTGCCGGGCGGTGTGGCGCACCGGCGAAACAGAGGGGGGGGGGGGGGGGGAGAGTGAATTCAGGTCCAGGGACGAAGATGAAGAAGGAACGCCCATCTAAACGGAGCGGCGAAAGACTGACTTTGCAGTTCGACTGAGCGAGTTCCACTCAGCCAGCTATAGCTATCGCGTAACTCCAGGTTTAACCAGAGCTACACCACAGCCATTTTTCGCAGTTTTTTTTCCTTACCATCGAGTCTTCATCAGACCCTTTACATAAAATGACAGAAAAATGTGCTGTACAAATTTGCAAAATGACGGTTCTGAATTTGTGGTAGTTGGGAAATTGGTAGCTAATCGCGCTTCTGGTGGCTTCGGAACATAGCAAATGCGACAGGCTTCTTCTTAAGACGAAGCACCCGAGTAACAGTATATACAAGAGAGGTCAGAAGAATACAGCTTACGTTGCCTGCAATGCGCTACTACTCTGACCAAATGCAAAAGATACAAATCAAACGAGGTAATAAACTAAATAATAAAAGGCGATGTCAATATAAAGGGTAATGAATGTTCATTTTATCGACTTTCGCTTTTTCTGCGATTGCTTTGACTCATCCCTTAAGCATATCGTAACGAACGAAGCAGAATACTTGTTTTTTTTATGAATGAATCTTGAGCAGTGTAACAAAATTCTCGAATTTGTTTATATACACGTATAAAGTTTTAAAAGTTTTTTTCCCTGGATTTTACATTTTATTTACGTCATTACTGCGCATCTGAAGGAAGAGCTAATAGCTATTGTGCGCATAACAGTGCTTTGCGAACATTCTGACATAAAAAAGACTAATGCACTCCCCGCTTACTTATTTAACTATCCGGAAATGACCTTGCAACTGTGTAAATTTCAATTACTCAACCAATACGCTAGCTTGCTCAAGCTAAAGTCCAATTCTGGAACTCACCTAAAAATTCCGGTGTCTATGCTAAGGTGGGTAACATTTTATGCATAACATATGATAAGCCTTCAAATTCCCGCGGCCCTCCCGTAATATTGCCTAGCTCCAGAACGCTGGGTACTGCATTCAGGATGTTATAGAAGAAGGCAGGCGTCGCGGTTTACAGTTAATAAAAAAAACTCTACAGAAATGCTAAGAATTCATTTCGCCATTACAGATTCCAACAAGGGCATACTTACTCGACAAAAATTGTGAAGAGAAAAAGTGGAAAAAGAGCAACATAGTTCATTTCGGAGGGAAGATGCATACACAGATCCATACGACGTCGATATAACCATTTCGTGAGGCTGGCCGTGCACCAGCATGTGTGTCACTTGCAATCTGTGCAAAGGTCACTCTGTATTCGATTAACTCTCACGTCATAGCATTCAGAGCCTGGGCTACGTGTGGCGTACCGATGATTATAGTAGATGAACAGCGTTTCGCATTCATGTATTCATAATACAGAGATGAAATAGGTTTCTTCCGAGATATGTTTTCTTAATTTCTGCCACCATCTGCGATACCGCATTATTATTATGCATCATTGGAATACCTTCTAAAAAAGGCCACTGCTTTTATTGCGGTAATGCCATGTTGGAAAAGACCTAGAAAAACATACAAAGCCAGGAAGAACGGGACATGCGCTGACTATCAATTTCTGGGTTTTTTTTAAAGGATCAAACTTTTATGTGCAAATCAATAAAACACAGTCCTCAGCAAGTGCCAGAGCTTTTGTGCGTCCAAAAGCTACTCACTCATAGAAAACGCTTCAGAATTGTATCCGCAGGGGTGTCCAGCTCTCTGCCAAATATACGAAAGCCCGGCCCGAAACCGGTCCAGATATTTTCACTGGTGCTCAGAGCGAAAAAGATAGCTTCCAAGTGCGCATCCCAATGACTGTGCGATCTCGCATATGCGCCCAGATGCGGCTTGATATCTCGACTTGGGTGCTTGCTCACATTCGACTGGGGATGGTGGCACGTAGCTTTCAGCTCCCAGACGCCCACTTCTGCGCACGTACCACGGAAAACGTTTTGAAGTCAAATACGTGGGTTTGTCTGCGATCAGCAGCCCGGGGAAGACGTAGCAGCAAAGTAATTCAGACAGCTTTGCCAGGATCTCCCAGGCAGTCGCTTTACTTGAGTGGCTCGAATTCTGTTGTGATCCCACTCAAGTGTGGCGTGACTATCAGCACGTATTTGTGCCCTCTTTTGCTGCGCGGCAGCGGCCCCCAGAAATTTCGACCAGGTCGGATCGAAATTATCGGAGCCCTTCACTACAGCGTGCCTCATAGACTGAGTCGCTTTGGGACGTTAAAGCCTCATAAACCAAACCAAACCAAACCTGCAAACAGCACACCAGGATCGCCAATGGTTTGTTGCTTAGGAAGGGCTGGAGTAAGCGAGGTGCCTTTCCACTTCTCGGCCATCTATATTTGCAGACATGGCATGTTTTTACGTACGTAGAAACATACGTCAGCCTACTCCCTTACAAAAATTTTTTAGACTTTCTATAGACTGTCCACAGACTTCTGTGTATGAAGTCTATAGACTTTCTATAGAATACTACCAGAGAGCAGTCTATAGGCATTAAAGACGCCGTACACAGTCTATAGACAATGTATAAATTTATGGCCATTCTCTTTTAGTAGACTTTTTTCTATAGTCAGCCTATAGAGTGTGAAGAGGAAAAATAAATATCTATAGGAAGACAAGAGAGCCTATAAGAAGTCTATAGACTGCTATAGACCGTTTTTATAAGGGCATTCCCGGCCGGGTAGCGAACCGACAAAGCTTCTTCCACGTCTTTAGAGAGCTCCCGCGACCGTCGGCGTCGCGTGATAGTGCCGCATAGCGACGAGTCGCAGTTTGTGCGGAATAACGGCTTTGAAACACTCATCTGAGGCCTCTTTGCCTGGCACGTAATAACAATGCCCCGTCAGGGTCCAGTATGAAGTTCTACGACTCACTCTCCTCAATAACAGTGACAGTAGACTTAGCGTAGACCACACCACTAGTGGCTTAAATGCAGTGTTGTAGGCGTTGCCGAAAAACAGTAACTAAATACGTTACTCGTTACGCTAGAAAAAAGGAACGCGTCACCGCTCTACGTTACCTAGAAAAACGATAACGCGTTATCGTTACCATTACCGAAAAAAAGTACCGCACGTTACTTTGCCGTTACTTCATGGCCATTAATTTTAATCAGTCCTCGAATAAGAACTTACGATGACAATTTTGTAAAGCTCACATTTCACATAAAACTTCTAGCCCGAACACGGCTTTATGCGAAATTCAGATTTAACGAGAATATTTCGCACAAATGTGCAGCAGCTTAGCAATGTATAGTGGCCTAAAGTTGCCTGTAGAGTTACATGTGAAGGCTTGGAACTCTGTGGCACGTGGTGAAGCCGTGTTCTGAATGTGACATTAAACACAAATTGACGCTTCATCATCAATTGTAACTTCATAAAAAAACATCGCTGAACTCTCAACAAATTTAAGGTAATTCTGAAAAATTTGTTGTTCCAACATGCTCGGCATGCATCCCCTCTTCAGAGAGTTGTGTGTGGGAGTGGTTTAAGGAGGGGAGGTCGGTGAAGGCAAGTGTGTGACTGCGTGTTCCTGAGCCAATTTTGTGCAATGCATCTATTGTCTTTTTTGTTTAGTTGGGTGCGTCTTCAAGGGCAGGTGTTTTCTGGCATGCATTCGAGCTGCAACAAGGGTCGTCGAGAGCACATGTACATTTTGTTTATTTACAACATCTTTTAAGGGGATCTGCGTTTTTTTCCTAAATAAAGGGGGTGGAGTGGGTCACAACGGGAACAAAAAGTGACTAGTAACGTGACACCTCACGTTACCGAGAAATATTAACGTAAGTACGTTACCCGTTACACTTCCGAAAAGGTAACGAGTACGTTACTAAGTTACCGAAAAAAGTAACGCGTTACCGTTAGCGCCGTTACTTGTAATGCGTTACCGCCAACCGTGCTTAAAAGCGCAATTTCGTCTGACTGGTTAGAGGGTCCGTCTCTTCAGTAAGAATATTGATCAACTCCTGAAAACCTGTCTTCCTTTTCTTTTTATTTATTTCTTGATACCCTCAAGGTAGAAACATTACTGAGGGGAGTGGGTTAATACAACGATATCGGTAAGCAGAGGAAGAATTTCACGATACAAGTAACAAATATCGTGAACGTCTGCAATATAAGTGTAACAGCGTTAATCGTGCGTGAATACCGCAGGATCAATGGTTACAACCTAATAGACAGTTCCTATTTGTAATGTCAAATGTCAGAGTACACATAGAGCAGCAGAAATACAAATGAAAGAAACAAGGAAGGTGATCCGTTATACAGTAACAAAACTTGCTAGTAACTTTATTATATATATTGCGTATAGTCGCCTGAAATATTGAAGGTCGGGTAATCATGGCAACAACGGAGGGAAGGCGATTCCAGTCTACTGCTGTGCGGGGAAGGAATGAACCGGAAAATGTTTTAGTATTGCATATAAATGTGCCAACATTGCGAATGTGCTCCAAACGTGATGGCACATATGAACCGGCAATCAGCAGTTCATCGTGCAGGATATTGTGATAAAAAAAAAAGTTCTTAGTAAACACAGATAGCCGTGCGAGGTTACGACGGGATGCTAGTGATAACAGGTTAAGGTTAGCATTTATTGTAGATATGATCGATGTGCGGTTAGAGTTAGAGCACATGAAGCGAGCTGCATTGTTTTAAAGCATTTCGATCTGGTTAATCAAGGATTTAATACCTGGTCCCAAATTGACGGCCCATACTCGAGTTGTGAACGAAAAAGTGTTTCATATAAGAGAAGCTTATTGTCAGCAGGGGCTGCATGAAAGGTGCGCTTTAAGTATCCTAGCATGCGATTAGCTTCGCGGATGATGAAATCGACAGTTTTCTAGTGGACGTTAGAAGTGATATGAATGCCCGGATACTTCTAGTTAATGACAGATTGAAGAGCAATATTATTGAGGTGATACGTAGGCATGTCGCTAGTTGTTCGAGGTATGCGCAGGAATTTACATTTCTTAACGTTAAGAGTTCTTTGCAATATCTTGCACCATGAGAAAATATTGTTAATATCTGTTTGTATTGCGCGTATGTCCACATCTATTGTTATTTCGCCGAAAAGAACACAGTCATCAGCAAATAAGTGAATAAATGAGGTAACGCAGTTTTTTTTATTAAAAAGTTTTTCATGAGGTGGAAAAAGGGGAAGGAATGAGAGAGAATGAAAGTTAACAGAAGGAGTTGAAATCCAGGGTTCGACGGAACCCCGTTTGGTCGGGTATGTTCATGGCGGAAAATCTTCAAGCGCCGACCAATCGTTAAAATGATGACGTTTCGGCCCCGGCTTACGGGGGCCTTGTTCACAATGAAAGAAAGACAGGAGTGAAGGTGAGTTATATATGTTTCATGGTGTACCATGAAACCTATATAACTCACCTTCACTCCTGTCTTTCTTTCATTGTGAACAGAAGGAGTGAAGACCCGTTGCGGTGAGGTAGACGCAGAGGTTGCTGATGAAACGATTGTTCATAGTCTACTGCACATAGTCACATTCGCGGTTCCCCCACATGCTCACCTCACTGAGGAGCCGTTTTCTAATAGCAGCCGCCGATGGGCACGTCCACCTCAAGTGCCGCACATCACAAACGTCCGGTGCAGCACTACAGTGAGGGCACCTGTCAGTTGCTGGCAGATCTTTCGCACGCCACCGATGATGGACAGATGGTGTCAGAGCCGCCCCTGCCTGAATTCGGCACACGGATACCTCCTCCTGCCGAGTAAGACTAGGGGGAGAGAATGCGGGCACGGAGGAATTAGAGCGCGTGTTCTCTGGCGCATAACTTCGAAATCGGGAACATGGGAGAGGAACGGATCTGGGGAAAGAGGGGACGGTGGCGGATCGTTTGATCCCTTACAAAAATCAGCATTGCCATTTCGTTGACCAAATGTTGACATCTTATAGAATCAACAACTAGTTAACAAAAACAAAATGTTTGTTGACTGCAGTCAACAGCAATCAATAAAATTTATATTACACTTTGCCAACACAGTCAGTGCCATTGACTGCAATCAACGGTTATCAACAAAATTTACACTTACCTTGTCAACAAAGTTGATGCTGTTGACTGCATTCAACGGGTATCAACAAAAATTATGCTTAACTTTGCCAACATTGTCAGTGCCATTGACTGCAGTCAACAGGAGTCAATAAAATTTATATCAAATTTTGCCAACACTGTTAAAGCCTTTGACTGCAGTCAACGGTTGTCAACAAAATTTATATTTATCTCGTCAACAAAGTTGATGCTGTTGACTGCATTCAACGGGTACCAACAAAATTTATGCTTAACCTTGTCAACACTGTCGATGCTGTTGACTGCATTCGAGAGGTGTCAACAAAATTTATACTCTACTTTATCAACACTGTCAATGCTGCTAACAAAAATCAGTGAATGTCAAGATTTATATTTACCTTGTCAAAAGCTGTTCTTAAACACGCGTTGAATTACAGAAGCATAGTATGGGTAAACTAGGCCCAATATATATTTAACTTAGGTATTCAAGGAGCAATGCCTTAATATATAAAAACCTTTTATTAGCACTCAAATAGGCTGATACATGCCTGCTCTTTTACCTTGGGAAAGACTATCAATATCTTGCTGATTCTTGAAAAGGATGAGGTGGGATCATGCATCATGTGTAAAAAAGCACCATGGATGTGCGACATTTAGCTAGGCGATTTCCAAAAATCTGTCCTTGAGCATGTAATTCTGTTAGCTTTAAAGTATAATTCAATGTTATTGTGTTCATAGGTGCAAAGTAGATAAAAATTCAGTAATATCGCAAAACCACAAAGAAGGTCCTTGCACATTTAAAAATGCAAGCTGTAACTTACAGGTGATATAGTTAAAAGCTATATATATATATATATATATATATATATATATATATATATATATATATATATATATATATATATATATATATATATATATATATATATATATTTATGAAGGGAGCCAACAGTCACCGAAATCCCATATATATATATATATATATATATATATATATATATATATATATATATATATATATATATATATATCTTTTGTGCCAACAGCTTTGTGTTAGTTGCTGCATTATGTAGAACTGTCTTCTAGCCAAGTAAGAGGTAATGACAGATTAAAATTTTGGGGAAGTCCATCAACACTGTTTATTTGAAATATTAGGAATATAAGGGTTGCCACCATTAATTCTGTGGCAGAAGATGACGGTAAGAGTCACCTCTGAATCACTCTGAATCACGGTACTCGGAATCTTCAGGACTTGCAGGCAGTGCGCCAGATTTGCTGCGACGATGGAAATGGCATTTCGAGCGATAGGGAACGTCAGCGGATGCGTCCCAAAGATATCTGCCGAATTCTCGCTTACGGGACATTGTAAATTGTCCACCATGCGGCAGTCGTTCGCCTGTTGCACGCTGTAGCGGTGATATCACTCGCACCGCCGCACTAGTGCTGGCACTGCTCAGTAAACGTAAGAAATTTTTCCTTTCCTGCCCATCGGTTCTTCGAGGCGCACGCTGACTTGGCAGAGGAGTAGTTGACACGGAGACGAAGCTTGGCCGATCACACTCGGCGAATAGCTGAACTGAACTTTATACAAAACACAAGTGATAACCCAGAAGAAATAGTAGCGATTCCACTTCCAGTTACAAAACCGGCTCAAAATTATGCGCAGCTACAAATTCAGCCGCGTATAATGCAACTCTGTAATCGTCTCGCCGAGATTGACGAACTGAAAACCGCCAGCGCCGGATTGCCGCGAAGGGCGGAAGTGGTGCCATCAAATGACCTGCACAGTTGTAATGCTGACCTCGGCGCACCTCGCGTCGTGGTGCTATCTTACGAAAACAACAGATGGCACCGTTAGCGCCCTTTGGTGAGAACCATGAGTTGCGACTTTCGGTTCTTCGATTTCGAGGCAGACGATTACGGGTTTCCATCATGCGCGGGTGATCATGCCCGACTCGCTTAGCCCACCGTGTCTCCGCAGTTTTGTTTAGTAAACGTTGCACGATGGCACGACCGTAAAACAACGCGATTCGGCAGAAACCAATGAGGCACAGAAGCAGACGCCGCGCGTGTTATCTCCGCGCCGCGACCGATGCGACCGAGCAATTACTTATGCATCTATATAGTAGCTTTAGCACTCTCTTACAGCCAGCGCCCTCTACGCTTTTCATCGCTCCAGCGACCAACACAGCGCGGACGGTAAATTGGCGGGCTTGGCAGACGTTGGCGGGAAGACGTAGGCGGGCTTTGTCGTCGTGACAACGTTGCTTTGTTCGTGACTCCCATCGGTCTACCCACAGCGACCCGCGGGAAAGTTTGCATTGACGTTGTGCCGGAAAATGACGCACATACTTGTGAAGTGGAAGGACGAATATAAGTGGGACGTGTACCCTGTGAAAATGATCGAAGATGCCGCTGTGGGCATCCGCCTGTTAACCCAGGAGAACGCCATTAGTGAACTGCGCGGCCAAGAAGTTCGGGTGCGCTGGGAGGAGGGTCAGGATGCTGCACCGGCGGAGCTGCTTGCTTTCGGTAAGTTTTGTCTGTAACAACGTCCCAGCGCATGACTACGTAAAAATGAAGCGCTGGGTAGGTTGAGTTCATATTGGAGCTTGTTTTAGAAGGACCTCGCCAGTCCTTACCATCTATAGTCAACGCACAAAAAAATTCGACCAGCGAATGGCCTGTTTACGTTGCTTTCTTTAGTTGCCTAAATTGCCAGTTTTCGCGATAACTCGCTAGGGTCGAAAAGTTTGCACATCGGAAACTCTTGCGATGTAATATCACTTCCTTTGTCGTCATATGTTGTATGAAAGGCGCCTTGTGCTGTATTTTTTTTAAACATATATAACTGTAAGCAGGCTGGAGTGCTCAAGCAGTTTAACAAAGCAGAATATTTGTGCACCTGTTATGGGCTTGACGATTTTCTATGGCGTTTGTGTGCTTCGCGTCATATCATTAGTGCAAACAGTCTCTGAAACTAAGCACATTCTTTAAAATTTCGCTTCCCTTGTTCCGGAGAACACCGCTCGAACACTCTAGGCTAGTGCGCTGATGACTACACTGTAAGAGCTATCTGATGTGACGTTTTTAGTGCAGATGATTTTGAAACCATGCTTTAAGATCAAGATTGAGGGCTCTCTTGCAAGCATATTTTATGCCACCCGAAGGCCCTTTAGGGGCATTCATCACATACTTTTGTGCATTATGTACCACCTCTATTTACAAAACATTACACCACGCTGCATAATATTGTTTATGCATTGTTTCAGGGAAACCAACTGTTCTTGAGCGGAAGAGAAAAAAAATTGTTGCTGCAGCGGCCAGCGCTGAAGAGATTGCGACTGCATCTTCAACAAGTGTTCAAGGGAGTGGGGCAGCATCACCTGTACAGGTAGTAACTCCTGGCTTTACTTTAAACATCATTCATTGTGTGTCAAACATGCTGATCCATGCTGACCCAAAAGACGCGGGTTCGATCCCGGCTACAGCAGTCGAATTTCGATGGAGGCGAAATTCTAGAGGCCCGTGTACTGTGCGATGTCGGGGCATGATAAAGAACCCCAGGTGGTCGAAATTTCCGGAGACCTTCACTACGGCGTCCCTCGTAGCCTGAGTTGCTTTAGTGCGTTAAGCTCATAAGGCAAACCAGATTCACATTTTTACTTTCTTAAGGCTGTGGAAGAAATGTGCGTGCATCTAAAGACATTGCAAATGCTAGGTTCTGAAGTTTTTAGTTGTGTTAACTGAAGGTTTAAATTGGGTGGTCACCAGTCTTTCATGAAATGTGTATTCTTATCGCTTATTTTTCGTTTAATGCATGCACCTTATCATAGCTGGTTAGCAATTGGTCTCAAAATACATACATAATAGAATATTTTGGGCGAGTTGGTTACGGACTTTCATATTAACAGCAACAGCGCAATGACTGCACAAAAGAAATGGACACCAATTATGATAAGCATTTGTTATTATTATTGACATTTATACAGTATTGACTCATTTTCCATTCACTCCACATTATCCTACAGATATCTTGGCCTCCATCTAACTCCATCGCTATAATGGGTAACTCACGTTCAAAACATCTGTGCTGCAGCCTCTCGCACACTCGCGTACCTGCGCTGTAACTTGAACGCCGCATACCCTGACATAAAAAACTAGCATGTATAACATTCATTCGGCCAAATATACTAGAATATGCATCATCCATTTAGCACCCATCACAAGCATACCTCGCCGCTGACCTTGAAGCCGTACAGAATCGCACCATCCAATTTATAACGTCTTTGCTATTCAAGGAAAACCAGTATCACCGCACTGACACACTCCCTTGCCATTCCATCACTCTAGTCACGCTGCATCATATCTTGCCTCTGCCTTCATCATTTCTATTATCACTCACGCACGAGACACGAAAAGCTACAACCCCCGCACAGGACGTCTAGCCACCTAAGCTATGACCATAGTATTGCACGCATCAGCTGTCGCACCTTAGCACTAAAGTCATAATTTTTTCCGCACGCAATAGCACTACGGAATGGCCTGCCAAATACCATCACATCATGCGCTGACCGCAAATCATTCCAGTATTAACTAAACGACCATTTTTTATGAGGGCAAAAAGTTCCTGCCATATTCACCTCGGCATTTTGAACAGCTGTTTATTGTTGCTTTTCTTTTTTATGTCATGCCTTTTGCATTGTTTTTCCTGTTTCGATCCCATGCATTCCACTTTGCATTGTATACGTCTCACAAGATTATTTAACTGTTATATACTGTTTTTTTTCTTACTGTTCTCTTTTATGAGTCTATTCTTTCTCTCTTTTGGCCTTGATTTTGCTCCCCCTTATGTAATGCAGCAACTCTGCTGCAGTGCCGCACTGGAAATGCCTGAACTCCTGGCGAAAATTGCGGAGTTGACTGCAGAGAATGAGGTGCTGAAAAGGAAACTGGGGTCAGCAGAGACTACAGTTGGTAAATAGTTTTCATCAGTGCGTTATGTTGCCTCAGTGGCTCAGCACGTGGTGTCTAATTTTTTCAATCTATTTTAAGCACAGGCATTCACTTTCTGCCACGACATCTATCATGCTTCTGTACCCTTGTTATTGAAGGGCAACTCTGAAGGTTCTTATAGAACCTTCTGAGTTAATAATCAAAATGCATTCCTTACAGGTCACTTAAGCTCCGCCTTTAAGGGTATGATGCGACAGCTTTGGTGGCTTCCGTCTGCGGATTCCCTTGCAGATTCTCGTTCGCGTACATGCGCTTCGCACATACTCTTCAGCATGCACTTGTAAGCTACCACATTATGTGAAAGACCCACAGACAGATATGAAGCCCTGCTTAACCAGGTCATATGAACGTGCCTGTGTGGCCTAGAGGTAGCATGTCAGACTCCGAATGCAAGGGTCCTGGAGGGTTCATACCCCATCACTTCCCATCTGAAATAAGGAGCACGAGTTCGCAGTTCCTGCCAAATCAGCCATGTTACATGGTCGCATGACGTTGCACAACCCTATGCCTGGTCATGTCAGCTGGCAGCCACCACCTGCCAGAGCCATGCCTGTGATTTTTCGCTCACAACGCTGACATCGGATTTTTTGGGAAACGGAGTCTTTAACGCTGTTGTGTTAAAAAGCAGAAACTAGGTCACTGAAACTGGCCTTTGACCAAACGATGAGGGTGCGTACAGGTCCTTGAAGCCTTTGAATTTGGAAGTCTCATATTTCTGAGCACCAGTTCTGTCAGTTCGGGTGCAGGTCTGGTTGTCTGCTAGTTTTAGCGTTGCTGGCAAATTGCAGCCATCTGTGTGCTGCCCATTTCAACAGCTGCCAACATCCCAAACTGCGTGAGGAATTTTCAAACAGCACATTGCATTGAATGTTGCCGTGAGACAGCCTGGGTGCATGCGTATTGCATGGCAGCTGGCATGAAACACACGTGCGGTTTTTCTGAATATGACTGAAGTGCCAGTATGGTGCACGCGTTTGCTTGCATTTAGTCGTGCCATGTAAGCATAGCTACAATTTGGGCATTGTTCTCAATGATGTGTTTTTTACTTTTTGTCCTAACACGCAAGCTGCATAATCTGCTGCCACATTTGCACTGGCTGCACCGTTCTGGCACTCTCCAATAAGAAGGTTTACCTGAATGTTTCCTTATCTGAACCTGCATAGTGTCTGCATTTTTTAAACAAATGGCTTCTTGCAGAGGGCACTGTGTTGCACTGCTGAAACCGATGAGGAACAGTTCATGTACGACTATGAGAAACAGCTCATGTACCGCAGGCGAATCGAACAGACTGCTAGTAACATTTACTGCTGAACACAGCTGCCTCAAAGGGAACTGGGCAAACTTGCTTCATGCAGTGCAGACATACTTCATGTTGTCTACATGCGTAGCTTTGATACCATTTCTTCAGGAAATTCAATAGATATGCCAGAGAATGAGGAATTGCGTACCATAAACTGTAATACATTTTGCTGGTAAAAATATTCTTAATGGGGTGCAAAAGACTGCTTGAATGGATGCCGGCTATACTTCAGATGGATTCTTTGTCATGCAGATGCTGACTCAAAAAGAATTAAGGGAATGCAAAGGAATGGGAGTTATTCAATGAAGAAATTTCAAAATACAAGAAAACAAAATGCCGCCCTCAACCCTATTAGCACTGTGAATGTAATCAGCTGAACTCGTGTGCACTGATTAACTCGGCAATGATTCCATTTCTGTGCTTGTTGCAGATGCATACAAGATGGTGAAAAGGCTGAAGGGGATGATGGCCAAATTCGAAAAAAGTCCTGGTCCCTGCACGCCAGCCGATAAGGTATGTGTGCTTGTTCACTTGTCACCATCAGTGTGTAGGCATTCTCATATTTCTACTAGACACTCATTGCAACTGGATTTTGATCAGGTGGCATTCGGACTAGACACAGCTCGGCAGT
Organism: Amblyomma americanum; assembly: GCF_052857255.1. Lineage (NCBI taxonomy): Eukaryota > Metazoa > Arthropoda > Arachnida > Ixodida > Ixodidae > Amblyomma > Amblyomma americanum. The sequence continues at coordinate 89,572,850 of NC_135507.1, forward strand.
GCTCCACAGCTATTTTCAGGGATAATGATGACATTTGAGGTTCACTCACAGATTGCTGTCATAACTTTGTGTCCCTTTTAAACATGTAACTGGATACCAAAGGAATGTGAATAACCCTTTAGCATGCTTTGCACACAATTGTGCCCAAAGCGAACTCATAGCTTTTTCTGAGACTGCTGCACCTAGTTGTGATTTCCTTGTTTCAGGTAAGTTTTGCATACTTCATGTTTCAAATAAGGTGGTTTCTTATGTCATGTAGCAAATGCAGTAAGCTATATTTTGCGAAACAGTGAATGTTGCAGCTTGTTTGATATCTTTTTGGAGGCATATAATCTACCACCAAAAGTAACATCACTTTTTTTAAATGCGAAAGCACTATATGGTTACATCGCGTCAGCAAAAAGTGTCTGCAAATTTTGTCTGCATGATTATGTCGTGTGGAGATAAATCTGGAAAAGCTTGATTGTGTTAGGTAGTACGTTAGTAGGTCTTGAAATGAAAAATAGTTTGGTTGATGAATTTTATTATTTAAATAATTTAATTGAATTAATATCTGTAAATGCTGTGTTTGAAGCAGGTTTTGCGTGGCTGATTTAAAGAAAGTTTATATAAATGCATGAGAAGGCTTACTTAGAATAAAAATAAAATAAAAACAATAAATAAATGAAATAAAAGGCAAGAAATTTTAAAAAATGAGATATTGAGGGAGAAAGAAAAGAAATGGAAATGTGAAACTTTTAAGCAGACTTAAGTGCAATCCTGTAATTTTTCTTTCATAATTATAAGCATAATGCATACATACTAAATTGAAAATATTTTTGCAATTTTTATGGTAATTATTTGATAAATTGCATTTCGATGGTACCATTTCCATTAGCCATGACATTTTGAATAAAATTTTTGACATCCCCACAAAAGATTACCTGCTAATATCGTACGCTGGAAAACTAATTGTCTTTATTAAGGGTATTGTATACCATTTAGGTGGAAAAATATTTCTTCAAAAATTTTTCTTACAGATTTAAAAACAATAAACCTCCAAGGAAACGCAGCCGCCCAAGGTCCGGTTCGAACCTGGGTACTCTGGCTCAGTAGAGGAGCACCTTGGGGGGGGGTGTTTGCTGAATTGCTTTTGAGGTCATGTCATGTCTCGCTTTGAGCGTTCTTTTTTTTTGTCATATGCCTTTAAATGGGAGCTCAGTGCTACTGTTGACTGAATTAATTTGTACGTTGTTGCTCTTGGGCTGCTTTTACCTCGGAAGGTGCTCCTAAATATGTTTTTCTATTCTGCTACATAATCGCTGGATGCAAGTTAGGCTTTTGTGATGACCATTTCTCGGAAGTGCTCCTAAATTTGTTTTTCTATTTTGCTACATAATCGCTGGATGAAAGTTAGGCTTTTGTAATGACCAGTTCATCACATTTGACTCTTTTTATGTTATTGATATTTGAATTATTTATATTTTGGGCCATGTTTATATTCCGCCACCTTGTGAAAGCTGTTCTTCCTCAGAAGATGCTTATGATTAGCCCCTCAAAATACAAAGCTCTTTTGCCTACTGCCCTTGTAAGAGTGATTTTACAATATGCAAGCACTCTTTGGTTCCTGCAATCAATCACTGATGTCACTCAGCTTGCGAGAATGCAACGAAAAGCTGCAAGGTTCATTCATAACAAATACAAACCCTCTGACTCCCCTACTGATACTACCGCATTAGCTGGCCTTCCATCACTATCACCTAGGGGAAAAGAATCTCACCTGAAGTTTTTATACCAATTATTATGCAGCAGCCATAGTGTAAATGTGTCTAAATATGCATCCTTCTGACACTCACTGCAATCCCGGCACAAGCATGCACATACGCTGACTGAATACTCACGTCAAACCAACACGTCAAACCAACATTCTCAAGCATTCTTTCTTTACTTTAGCCATCAGCAAATGGAATTACCTCAATCCATTGATTACTATTGCGTACTCACTTCACTATCTTCCTTCACCTCTAGATTAGGATTCAACAAAAATCAGTAAAGTGGTCATAGTCCTACATTCTACCAGATGACTGCGCAGCCATTACTTGTTTTGTTGCCATTTCTTGATATGTTATTTTTACAGATGGTTGTGTGGACCATTGTGACCTGTTACCTTCTTTTTCTAGCATGCTTACTAACAAGAGTGCTGCTCTCTTTGTTTTCTTTTTTCTGCTGCTCTGAATTTTTAAGGTATTCTTTGGTAACCTGCCTACTAGTATTATATAACATCTATTTTCAAAGTTTCCTTTCTGTTCATCCTCTGGAAGCAGTTTCTCTTCATTTTTTTGAACTTTGTATTGTACTGATTGCCCACCTCCTATGGTCTCGTATTGAGACTAGCAGTATTGTAAATAAATAAGCCAATTATACTGTATCTTATGGCACAACCCCATAGTAGGAGCATGTTTCATTATTAGGTAGCAGTTTCTGTGTGGTCACTGTAAAACAAGGCCTTCTATAAAACTTTGTTCTCTTCTCTTTTGCTGTCTTGCGAATGCTTTTGTCACAAAGGTGGAACATGCCTTGTCTTTGCAGGTTGATATTGGTGGTGGCGTTCTTGTTGATAAATCGGTGCTCGGGCTGTTGAACCATTCGAACAGTGGGCCTGGGAAGTATGCCCGTGCGCTGCTCCGCCATCTGTTTTCGCCTGAGCAGCTGCAGGGCAGCTCTCTCTTTGGGCAGCAGAACACTCGCACACACTCCAAACGCGGGTCTCTGGACCAAGAGAAGGTCTCGGCAGTAATTGGTAAGTGTACTTTTCAGACATATCTTTATGTAGGAAGCCATCAGAAATACTTTTTATAAATCCATATTGCTCATTTAGAGCTTAGAACTCTATTGCTGAGGGTAAAAAAATTCAATATCCTAGGTTGAAAGCACTTGAGATTTTTTTGCAAACAAAACAGGAATCCAAACTAGAGAAACAGATGGTACTTTTTTAAATTGAACATGAGTAGTGTAACTGGCCTACCGAGTTTAAAACAAATAGAATATTTGTGGCAATATTTGCTGCTTGTGCAAATAATCGGACAAAACGGAAGAATAGCGTTAAACATTGATGTGATAGCGGCAGCAGGGGCGTAGCGAGGGGGGGGGTGAAGCCCCCCCCCTCCCCCCTCCCTTCGAAATTTGACATGAGCCCCCTCGAACAAAATTTCTGGCGGTGCCACTGCAATTGAGCTACGGCGACGGCTGTCCAATCTGCTGCTCTCGTGGGTAATTTGTTTATTGCGTGTAAGCGAACCTCGACAGTGTTCACATGCGCCACCCTCGTCATACCGGCGAATGTAGCGCGTCTTTTATTACCGCGAGTGTGACTTGGAACATCATCCAACGGCGAGGGCGGAAACTGTGCGAGAGCCCTCTTATGCTGCCTATGGTATCAAGACTTCCAGAACCGAGACCGTGTGTGTGTGTGTGTGTGTGCGTGCGTGCGTGTGCGTGCATGCGTGTGTACACACACAATACAGGGCGGCTCGACATGAGCCCCTCCCCCCTTGCCCGAACAAAATTTCTGGCAACGCCACTGAGCGGCAGCGCTGCAGTACGATTCTAACTTACGGAGTTAAAGCTATAGCTTTTAATTATGCAGCACTGATCTCCATTAAGGTGCTGCGACATGAATTCATTATGTTAACTCTATGAACGTCAAGTTATGCGTGTACAAAAATTATTTTCTTATTGACAATGATAGAGAATAAACCAGAGCCACAGCTAAGGGCATGAGAGGGGCAAAAGCATATATTAGCCATGGCATCCATGGCTGTTAAACTTGGCGAAGCCTAGCCGTGTTGTCGTGTCTTAGAGGTCATGTATGAGCATTACGAATGCTGCCACACGAAAGGACCATGTAGTGGCACTAGACCCTTCATCACGCAGATATTGATCACCGCAGGATGGTACCCGGCATTAGTGTGTGCCCTGTTCTTTGAAAGAACAATCATTGAGGGAATATACCATGCCAAGCCTTATTTGAACATTATGCCAATTGTTCAAAAGCTGTTCGAAAGTTCATAGCCAATTCGATCCGGTTCAAATAATTTCCAAAATACACTATTTGACTTGTTCGATATTTTATAATAGTCCACCGGCCGCAATGGCTGAGTGGTTATGGTGCTCAAATGCTGACCCGAAAGACGCGGGTTCGATCCTGGCTGTGGTGGTCTAGTTTCGATGGAGGCGAAATTCTAGACGCCCGTGTACTGTGCGATGTCAGTGCACGTTAAAGAACCCCAGGTAGTCAAAATTTCCGGATCCTTTCACTGCGGCGTCTCTCATAGCCTGACTCGCTTTGGGACATTAAACCCCATAAGCCAATCCAAGTCAAACTGATTTTCTAATATTCGCGCACACCTAACACAAAGCATATAGCAAGACCTCACCAAATGGTATGTCGCCGCCGTGGTGGCTGAGTTGCTACGGCGTTCGGCTGCTGACCCGAAAGACGCTGGTTCGATTCTGGCCGCAGCGGTCAAATTTCGATGGAGGCGCAATTCTAAAGGCTAGTGCACATGTACTGTGCAATGTTGGTGCACATTAGAGAACTCCGGGTGGTCAAAATTTCCGGATTCCTTCACTGCGGCGTCTCTCATAACCTGTCTCGCTTTCGGACATTAAACCCCCATAAAGCATAAACCAAATGCTATGTAAAAAAGAAAAGAATAGGAAAGAATGAGAAATGTCATTGCTGAATGCCTTGAAATTGCATGCACGCATACAAGAATACTGCTCGCACTATTGTGACACGTATCTGTTAAACTGCATGAAGTAACTTATTATATTTGCCCTTATTAGCAATAGCTTCACACTGCACATTTGAGAGGGATATGGCTGTATTCATTATATCATTGCTTATAGTTTTATGGAGCAAACAAGATTTACTGTACAGATAAGGAAAAGGATAGGACAAGTCGATTTGGCAAAGGCATATATGAATGTTGCAGAAATGTGAGGGTGATACCACACATCAAGTGCTTTGGCACAAGGTTTTTTTACTTGTTCAACATCAGTTTGCTATTTTGTTTTCAGGCTTTACATGCAGGAAGTTCCCAGATGCAAGTGCAGCCCTAATCAAGAATAGCCTGGCGAGCTACCTGGCTCGCCTCAACAATGACCCGGCAGCAGCAACGCCAGAGCAGGCCATCTGAAAAATAGCGTCACACGCCATGTGACGCGCCTCATTACATGAAACCCCGTTCATATGTTCTTCACCAGACCGGGGAAAAAAACCACATAACAGCCGGGAAACTGCAATAGTGAGGAAAGCTCCGAAAATGAATGAAAACAGTGCAGCTTTGACTTTAAAACTATTTATTTCCACATAAAAAATCGAGAATGATGGATTGCTGTTCTTTCGCTCGCTGGAAAGCGCCACCCATTTCTAATAGCCTGGAAGGCCGCATTGTTGTCAGCATAGCTTTGAGGTGTGACGTCCCTGCGCAGGTGGTCCAGAGCCACGATGGCTTCTCCAAAATTTGTATCTGCCAACTCCCCGGAATCATGCGGCTCGTGCTGTTCATCATCATCTCAGTCAGCGGCTTCACTCGCGACCGAGTTCGCAACGATTTCGATCATGCTTTGGCACTCCGACATCACTACGGCAGCATCCACGGCGACGTAGTCGTCCATACTTGGCGCCACCAGGCTGCTTAGCTTTCGGGCCAAACATCGCGGCATTCGCTTCTATCGGCATGCTTCGAGACAACGCTGTTAAGCGTTGAGGGAGGCAGACCAAGGTCTTGGCGTTGTGGACTATATTCCGCACTGGCTGCCTGTCGACTGTGTTTAGTACGTCCAGGGGAAGCGCCTTCCACTTTCTTGATGCCATCAAAGCACGACAAAAATTGCAGTTACATTGTTCGATGTTCACGGGGCAGATGGCGATCTAGTGGCGACCTCTCCAGCTCTTGTGCGGCTTCTTGCAGCCACTTGCATAGCAAAGCCTGGCCAAGACTTGTCAAAAGTAAAAGTGGCGGTTGGCGCGCATTGCCCAGACGGGTTCGGGGTGCCAGGTTGCGACATATCCTTCTGGAATGGTTTCACACCTACAATATAACAGTGGGGTTCCCAATACATTGCATCCTTTGGGAGATATTGCTGGGACTGGATGAAACCGAGCAGCAGCCGGAAAAATGTGCAGTGAAGAACATAACAGCGGGGTTCTACTGTAATGGGCCGGCAGCAACATTCACCTGCTGTGACATATAATTTTTAATTAGTTTATTTCTTAATTATAACTTCAGCTCTAGTCAGGCACCTGTGATATTTTACAAATAAAACAATTTTTACATTTTTTTCTTGTACATCTTGAAGTGCATGCAGGTACGTGTGCCACAATCCTCATTTGCATATATATGTCCTTCCAGCAGGATTGCCTTTCTGTGTGCATCAACAAAATGACTACAACTTCTCAACTCAACAACGGTTGAACAGGGGATCAACAAGGTTATCTTTCTGTGTGCATCAACAAAAGGGCAACAACTTCTCAACTCAACAATGGTTGAACAGGGGATCTACAAGATTATCTTTCTGTGTGCATCAACAAAAGGGCAACAACTTCTCAACTCAACAGGTTTCAACAGATGGTCAACAAAAAAGTGCCAATATGCAAGAATTTGGCAACAATAAGTTGCATAGCCATTTTGTTGCCATGTTATTGACTGTGTTGACGGAAGTCCACGAAACGATCACTAAAACAACACACCGATTTTTGTAAGGGATGTGTCAAGGTGAGTCGTAGCATCCGCTTGAATGTTATGTGGATCCTGAGCATGGCCGCGAATCTAGTGTATGCGCACAGGACATGCATACTTTGCGCAGAGCACGTGAATTGATTGTGAAATCTGCAATGCGCGTCGAACAGCATTAAGCTGTCTATGGGCGGCGTGGGAGTCGGCGCAAATATGAACAGTATTGAAAATTGGAACGAGTGGAAGGGAAACAATGACATTATAAATGGCTTGAAGTTCCAACGCCAGGGGAGTGCACGTATCCACGGTATACGTAGCGCGAGAGTTCAGTTGCGGATGAGATGGACTATACACAGCAGTAACTCTCCCCTCTGCAGTATGTGATGCATCCGTGTACAATATGCACACTTCTTGCAGATACGCCGCTGATTCCGACGGAGAAACAGTGGGGCGATTGTCTGTGAGCTGGCAATATGACCAGGAGGAAGTGTCTTTAAACGATGAAGTTGGAGAGACTGTTTTCGAGTTCTGTTTGCCACCCGTTAGACGATGAGTTCACTGTGTGTATTAAGTTGGGCGAACTCCTGTAGCACAGGTACGGGTGTTAAACAAGGCAGATATCTTATGGCGCGTATAGCCTCACGATTGAGCTTCAAGGGAGCCCCACTGCCAGCGGGTGAGACGTTGAAATTGTGCCTGATATACTATCCGTGGCTGAAGGATAGAGCGCACAAGCTGGCGGGCCGTATGAGCACTTGCGCCACCAGAGCGCATAGCTATGCGACGAATCAACCCTAGAGTAGCGTGAGCCGATTTACGGGTGGCTGCCAGCCACGGCGTGTCAGTCCCAGATGAATGGAGAAGACCAAGAATACGAACAGTTTCAACCTGAGGAATGAGAGAATTATGCACCATAAAATTTAAAGGGGGAGCTTTCCGGAAGCCTGCTTTATTTCCAATGCGAAAAAAAAACATCATTTAGTAGGAGAGAGTGTTAGACCCAGAGGTGGGAGGCGAGATGTCAATACATCCAGCGCGTGCTGAAGGACCGACTGATGAATAGACGCATCTGGATGACAGCACCACAGGGCTATATCGTCAGCATACGCAAGCACACGGATAGATGGTAGGGTCCCTAGGGTTATAAAAAGAGAAATAAAAGAAACAGTAAATAAAGTGGGGGCGATAACGGAGCCCTGGGGCACTCCTCTATTGGAAGTGAAGTTACCAAAGGGCTTTCCGTGTACACGCACACTAAAGGATCGATTTGTTAAAAAGGCGTGAATGGAAAGGAGGAACTGGTTAGGGAGACCAAGGGTTTGAAGGGAGGCAAGAATGGCAGAGTGAAGGATGTTATCATATACCTTCGTTATGTTTGCAGCGATAACGGTTCGTACAAGGTGACTCTGCGGAGAGTGGTCAAGCACGTCAGCAGCCAAAAGAGCAAAGGCCGTCCTCTGTTTCAATTTGTGGGCGGAAACCAATTTGGGAATATGGGTAACAGTCATGCGATTTCAGCCAACACGACAAGCGTGCGGATAGAATGTTTTCATAAAGCTTCCAGGTGGTAGGCGTAAGAGAAATCTGACAAAGGGCCGACAGGGATACTGGGGACTGACCTGACCTGGGTATTGGAACCACAATAGAATGCTTCCAGTCTCCCGGCATGACGCCAGAAAGCCACACTTCGTTAAAAGTATCAAGTAGGGTTTGCAAAGCCGTTCCTTCTAAGTTACGGAATAAGGGGTTGGGTATGCCGTCGTGCCCGGGAGTAGTGAAGTTTTTAGGCGTTCAATAGAGGCCAGCAGCTCTGCCATGGTTAGGTCAGAAGTAATCTCATTGGGGAGCTCTGTAACCAATAATTCGGCGGAGACGTAACGGTGCACTCATGGTGTGGAAAAAACTGACGGGCCGCTTATTGTGCAAGTGTGGCCTCATCCACATTCAGCTCGAGGCGCATGCCCTCTGTGTAATCTGCAGCCTGAGAAGTGTGCTCCATGGCGTGAAACACTCTCCAAAGATGTCTACTGCCCTGCGTAGAGGACAGGCGGGTGCACCCTGCAGCCCAGCGTTGCCTGCCTAGCCGCTTTGCATAGCGCCGCGCCCGTGCGGTAGCGCGGTGAAGAGAAGGAAGAGCCGATGGGTCATCGGGGTGACGAGTAGCGTAAAGATCCGCCTGGCGACAAGAGCGCACAGATTCAGGAGGTCTATATCCGGGTTTGGGTCGTCTTCATTTACACTAGCGGTAATAGTGTGAGTCGCCAGAACAGCACAGAGAGTAGACAGTGCTGAAGACGGGTTGAATGTAGATAAATGATTGTCTGCGCGTACAGTCCCATGATGTTATGCGTACGCTGCGGCGTATTTTCCGTAGACACGTAGGCGTGAGGGCGATAAAAGTAGAGCTGTGATCACTACGCCAATTATCTGAATCAACAGCCCAACGAGGGTTACCGGGGCCTAACCACCAAGTCAAATCAGGTGAATACGAGCCACCATTAGGGCGGGTAAAAGCATGTGGGTGGTTTAAAAGTATAAAGGAATGAACTGAAAAGCTTCCTTGGATGTGGGCGCCCCTTGAGGAATCCGATTGGTAACCCCACCAAGCGTGTGCGCCGTTGAAGTCACCACCAACTGGAATAGGGATACCCGAGTTGGTAGAACGTAGAAAACGAACCCATCCCAGATTGGGAGATGCGGAGCCAGGACGACCATAAAAAGACACTAAAATGAGGGGTGTGCATGCAGGTTTAACGAGAAGGGCGACAACCTCTTGACGTGTGTTGCACCACCGTGAAAGGTCGAGCGGAATACAAAAATGGCAATTAAAATATATTGTTTTGCTCCATGCTTCTACTTACGTTCTGAGGCACACCATGGTGCTATCTTAGGATCAAACAAGCTCTCTTCGCTTTTTTTTCCTTTCAAAAATTTTTCTTGCACCTAAAAGGAATGACAGAAAAATGGTTGATGCGACCTGGCTTTGATCTCAAAACAGTCGACCGTAGGTAGGCAGGTCTAGGGCTGGAAAAAGGTAAGTTTATGTCTATAATTTACCGAGCTTATGGTTGTTAGTTCAGCTGCGTACTATGAACACCGTGAGTAGTAGTATGCGTCGTCGTACGTTCGCAGTGATCTTAACTTGAACAGCTAACATGAATTTTTTAAAATATGCCTTCTATATCTTACACTGCTGAATTAGTGTTTCCAGCCTTCACTGGCGGCGTGGTTATGTTTTGTAGCGATAGCTACATAACGGTAGCATTTCGAGCGTTCAGCGTTGCGGCGCGCCACGCTGTCACGTGCTTGGCCACGTGGTGCGGAGCAGCTGCTGGCGGCGCGGCGCCGTGGCTGATCACGTGGTTGGTAACGTGACTAAGTTCCACTCGGCCAGCTGCAGCTATGGCGTCACTCCAGGTTTCACCAGAGCTAAACCACTGCCAATTTAATTTTCCTTGCCAACCGCTGAGCGTCCTCTTTTGTTATGCTAGTTTCCAGCAGTTCGTTGCAATCTTGTCTATGTTTAACGCACAAACACACAGTGACCAAGGGAAGCCCCAGGGTCGACGGCTTTGATCTTTATCGGTGCTGTCGCTGAGCTATATCTCCAAAATTCTTATCACACTGCTGCCTGCTGTCTGGAGTGTGGAATAAAGCTTTGAGTCCGAATGCAAAACAGCTGTTTTGTGGGCATTGTGACGGCCCTTGACGAAGAGTTAGCCGCCATTTCTTTTAACCCTCTCCACACAGAACCTTTCCTGATGAATATTCCCATCTATAATAACACTTATGCTATTTGTATTGGTCCCTTTTCATGAGTGTACGTATATCACGCTCTTAATTTTCGCTTGCCTTAAATAACAGCGGAACAATAGAAGTTAAACTTATAACTATGGCACAGCTTATTTTCTCTCCTAATTCTTTCTCGAAAACCCTTTTTGCTCGAATGTGAGCCACAATTACACTTATTCTAACGTACAGCCCACCCCTACCGTTTTCCTAATTTTTCAATTTCTCAAAACGGGCAGTTTTCGCAGTTTTACACTGCGAGTGCGTGCTGACCAGAGGGCAAAAACAAGTTTTTGGTCTAGTTGGTAACTTTTCTTGGTTCATAACGGCAGCTGAGGAGTGCAAACAGAAGAGAAGAAACACGCGAACGCCGCGTTCGTCCAAGTGTCTGCGAGTTTCTTCTCTATCTTGGCTCAACCTTCCCGCTTCTCTACCAAAACACGCACAACTCCTATTTTGTTATATCTGCTTTCAACAACAGAAAACTCGTTCCGAAACAAGAAACGCAGCTGCTCTACAACAAGCAAAAGCAGAAAAATAAATGTGATAGAAATGTAGTAAGTGCGATGATGATTTGATTCAGTAAATAGCTTTACGCCCGCCCAGCCGAAAGGGGGCCTCATGCAGGACTCCTGCGGTCGTAGCTTACTAGAGTCGATCTCCAACATTCCTACGGCCCTAGCGGTCGTAGCTTCTAGGCCCCGCCCCCACCCCCCTTTCCCCCACACTACACACTGGCCCCAAGAAAGAACGCCACGCGAGCCCCTATTAGTCATGGATTAAGCAGAACTCACCTCTACTAGAAGGTTGTGCTACTGAAGGCCAGTGGCCACTTACTCAACTCCATATTGTTTTTTTTGTAGAGTTTTCATGTATAATAACTCTGGTTACTGCGTTCATGTAATCGCTGCCCAGTCTTGTCAATTCCACTCCAAGGCATGGTTGGCGTTGGGGCTTTCGCGCTGCTAGAGTAATCGAGTCGGCTTCGACTTGCTAACATCAATCCCATGACTCGACCCGCCGCTGTCGGGTTGTTGTAAACGAAGCTTATGTTGAAAAAGGAACATTATTTCCAGCCTAAGGCAAAGTTAGATTTTGAGGCTATTATTACTACACAAATTAAAGAAGTTATCGCGAGGCCTCCACTTTTGATAATTTGTAGCGAATAAACACCCTGTTAGTGACCATAAGTAGGCAAAAGATGACCAAAATTTTCAAAACACTTGAGGTAGGGAAGAAACATGGTTGCGAACTTTCTCACGCTCCCTTTCCCCGATGCACGCTGCACAAATACAAACATTTTCAACTATAGTTTTGTATCGGTTATGGAGAACTACAACGGCTTTCTTGGTACCATATAATTGGCAGAGCACTTCTCCTGATGAGCCAATGCTCTCTAGGTGACATACACACAACAGCCACCGCAAAAAAAAAACATTTTTGGCCATCCCTTCCCTCATTTCAGGTTTCAGGTTGTATAATGACTGAAAATTTGTTTACATTCGGCGTTTGAGTGCGCTAAGATCCAGAGTACGCTTTCATCTTGGTTTCGGTTGGTCAGGCAACATCACTACGTCTTCCGAACTTTCTGTTTTGCAAAATTTCAAGCCAAATGCCTCATCGCGGCACATGGAAATCAAGCGAGCTGTCAGCTGACAAAAACATGGCGGCATATATTTTTAATTCGCAGCGAATGCTGCGCAGCCAGGTAAAACGACTGGCTGCGCCTTCTCGATGTTGACTGCTTTCGCAGTGTTCATTTTGCAGGCAGAGGCTCTTTTATTCTGTTTTTATGCCTCACCATAATATATGTTGATTTTGCCTAGAGCAGCATATAAAAAAAAGCAATTTTGTCGAGATCGCAAAAAACTACCGACATTTTTCATAAGCTAAAATTTAATTTGTCTGTTTGCCTCTACAGCTCATATTTTGCCGTATGTCGGGTCGCCAAAACTCCCTTGCATCATTTCTGGGCAAAATTCTTTACAACGGGGTGATGGACTTATTTTGCTGGCAGTATTTTAAGACCGAACGAAAATCGAGAACTGCTGACACCAACCCGTATTACAGGTTGGCGTGGAGTGGCAAAGTCAAAATATGAAAAAATTGCAGCCCAAATATAGGGAGCCACGAAACAAATCCAAGAGAGTTAGAATCCAAAAAGTAGGCAACATTATGGTTGCAAAATGTTCGAAACATCAGCCATCGGATACTGGCACGAACAAGCCACAACGTAGCCAGAACGCCGAACCGCCAGGAAAAAGTTCCAGTGGGCATTACTGGCGAAAATATATTTAGAACCGAACGTTTTGGGACCCGCTGGGTCCTATCTTCAGGGGTGTTTGAAATGAGATCCATCAGCAGACCGCAACCTTCACTTCCCTTTGTCAACACGTGGGGAATCCCATTGACGTAACCGGAGGCGGGCGTCCCTGGAAACCTGTTTACCAACCAAGCCAACTTCTCTCACCCGTGAGCCCAACTTCCGGCTTCCTAGCGCCGTTTGAACCACTACTAACTGGTCCAGTGATCATGACCGCTTCTTCATGTTGAATCACGCGACATTTACATAGTTCCGAAAGCGTTCCATGGAGACCAGTATTTCTCGCGTCGACGTCATGTATACGGCTCGCTTCGCTAAGTCACGGAGTTCGGGGCCGGATCGAATGGCCTTTCAGGAATGCATATAAACCCCAAAACGCGCCGAAGCATAGCGAGGGACGGCTCGGGGAATTGTAGTTGCGGTAGACAAATGTAGAAGCATTTGTAAGCGGGTAATGGCGTTTTAGAAAACACAGGCACCGGAACCAGAAGCTGCGACAAAAGGCGGCGCCGCCATCACAAAGATCTCGATGCGCTCTCAAGTACATAGTACCTCTGATGCGACTCGTAGCTGCCATGTAACCGTGGCTTGAGGCGCGGCGGGGCTACAGATGAGATGCTGCGGCGTAGGCTTTGTATTGCACCCCCGCCACTCGTGTCGAGCCGTGAAGAGGAGGCTTGGCGCAAGCACAGAACGATACACTGTTTTGCATCCTTTACGCCATTTTCATCAGTCAAGAAGCAGATAAATCTGCCGTAATTGAAGATTTTCTATCTGTTCTTCATTATCTTTGTGAACACAGCTTTCGAGTCTTCTGCACATGGAAAGCACCCGGTAGGGGCGCGCCCATCCCTCATGTAGCTGCCAAGTGGTAGCTTGCCTGCACTGCTGTTAATCTTCCCTTACAAGGCCTTACCTACAATGCGCACCTGCTGGGTCGGTGCTTCTATACCCCGGGTTGAATGGCGCAGGCTGGCCGGCATAAAATGGCTTCGAAGTTTAGTACAACGTTCCGTAGAATTCACCACTGGGCTGAGCACTAGGCCGTGGGTTCAATCGCAGTCATGCATAGTGATAACCGAGGCGGTCGCACTAGAGTACCCCAAGTGGCTGAAATTGTTGCGAAGCCTTCCACTGCCTCTAAGACGTGTATAAATGCGCGAAGGATGAATTGGACATAGAAAATTCGTCCGGTTGGACTGTTATTGACTTACTGCATATTAATAGTAGGAGTGCAAGCCTGCGCAAATTTGTCGTAATTATTTGCATCAAATGCAAATATAAAACTTGAGTTAATTTTTCTTTCTTCCTCGAGGCATCTACCGAAGCTCCGAGGCACACCGAGGAAAGTAAGCTATGCTCTCTTCGCAATTTTTTCTTTATATATTTTAACTTGTGTCTAAAAAGCACCGAAAAAATGGGCTACCTGACCTTGCTCTCATCGGGAAAGCAGCCGACGTGCTTGCGCACATCGAGAGCCTACGAAAGAAAAGTGGATGTCTATAATTTACCCAGTTTCTTTTTTTTTCTTGTTAGCTGGCGGGAGAGTTCAGATGCGTATTAAAGGGGCCCCGAAACACACTTTCAGTGCATGTTTTGCCTGTTTGTTGCATAGAATGAGTTATAGTGATGCTATTAGCATCGGTCGTACCGCGTATACTGTGGTCTTCAATATTTTAATTAGCTCGCAAAAACAAATTCGTAGCGCTGACGGTGTCACCATAAAGTGGCGGTTCTTAGCAGCGGATATGACATCACTTAGTGCGAGCTTGATGATGGGACAAACAGTAAATATACTGCAAATTGGATTATTAACTAGAGAAAAGTTTTGTCAAGTTTTTGTGCTTTATATTAAATTAACAAAACCAACTTGTTTGCCCTAGATAAAAGCAATGTAAATCAAGTAAAACAAAAACACGCCACCAGAGGCACTGGCTACTTTTTGCTTCGAAGGACTTTGCGCCTCTCTGTAAACATCCTGGGACCTAGCACTAAACACTTATGGCTGCTCTCTGTGTATCTGAGAGCGGCTTTGCGGAATCGATCCAATCGAGCCATTAAACTCTATAAGCGTTCGTTTCCGTCCCAAGGAAGGATGCGTTCGTTTCACATTCAGCAGGCAGTGCGCATCGTCAGCTTGTGGATAATCACCGGGCGACGGCGCCAGATGGCGCCACGTTCCCGTCGACAGCGCGCGCTCCTTGTTCGCCGTGGCCAACCAGCGCGCTAGGAGCGACGGGCGATGGTTGGCGGTAATGGCCGATTCACACGATGGACTGTTCGCCCGCGGCCTGCGCATCACGTATTCGTGCGTCACCAAATCGAGAGGCGTTTTGTCGGCCCACGGATTGGACAACCAAGGAAGTTCAAGTGCCTCTCCCCTCGCGGGAATTAGCGGCGGCCCGCGAAGATGCGCGCGCCAGCTCTGGCAACCACCGCTCTTGCCAGTGTTTCGGCTGCCGCATTTAACTGAGTGGCGTTCAGCTGGCGCGCTGTTTTGACTAGCTGCACTGCGTTCGCTACCATGACAAAGTGATCGACTCGGCTAGCAAGACGGCCCAGGCCATTGAGGAATTGCCAAAGGGCCGCTCCTGCACCATTGAATCGCAGTCATGGGTCGGGAGGAAAAGCCAGTTTGACCAGCGTTGCCAAACGCTTCAAAATAATCTGGCAACAGTGGTACACACAGCGCGTCGTCTGCTCTTTTGGTCCGTCGCGTCTGCTTGACGTCATCGGATAGCAGGCCAGTTTTTAGTGGCGCATGAACTCGTGATACGCGGGCCGCGGGCGAACGGACCGTCGTGTTAATCGGCCATAAGCAGTAGCGGTAGGCGCTAAGCTAAATGGGTCTGATATCTTGCGCAGGCTGTCACACCGTCGCAGTATCTCGCGCTCGAGTTTGGATCCATACGTAAGGGAACGTCACTGATCATTGTTCCCTTCTGCACCGTCGACGTGACGGTGAAGCATCGCTGGGTCAGCTTAGGCGTTCACATGGTTGTTGCAACCATGCAAACGGCGCTGCCAGCCTTGGCATGAACCAGTTACAGATAACAGGCAACCATGGAGTGCGAACTTCCGCCACGTGCTAAGATAGGCG
The DNA here is from genome assembly GCF_052857255.1 of Amblyomma americanum. Taxonomy (NCBI): domain Eukaryota; kingdom Metazoa; phylum Arthropoda; class Arachnida; order Ixodida; family Ixodidae; genus Amblyomma; species Amblyomma americanum. The sequence goes on from NC_135507.1 coordinate 89,588,784, forward strand.
GTTTCGATTGGTCACCCTGATTGTCGTCATTGGGAGAGTGAAATGGGAAAGTGAAGCTGCGTGAAAATCGAGTTGAGGGCCGCATTTTGTTTGCTTGTATTTTGAAATTTCTTCATTGAATAACTCCCGTTCCTATGCATCGATTCTCGTAATTCTTGTGGAGTCAGCATCTGTGTGACAATGAATTCATCTCAAGCGTAACCGGCATCCGTTCAAGCGGTGTTTCGCAGCCCCTTTAAGGACTCCCTGCCTAATACTATACTTTGTCGCAAGTTTGCAGTAATCTTAACTTATCAGTAATCATAACATTTAACACTAATATTTGGAAATAAGTCTCCTCCAATTTCTTAAACTGATGAATCAGTGTTTCCGGCCTTCATTGGCGGCGTGGATGTGTTTTTTCCTAGGAAAGCGGTGAGTGTCCTCTTTTTGTGTTCATTTGCCACAGTTCGTTGAAATCATGTCTAAGCTTGACACCTAAACACCCAGTGATCCAAGGCTACCTCACAGTCGATCGCTTTGATCATCTTCCACGCCGCCGCTGAGCTATAGCTAGAAAGTTCTTATCACACTGATGCCTGGTGTCTGGTGTGTGAAAAAACGCTTTGAGTTGTAATGCAAGGGGCTATATTTTGGGCCATGGCATAGCCCCTGGCGAAATGTTACGCGCCATTTCCTTTAACACTACACCCCTGCGATCTTCCCAGATGCGAATTACCAGTCATAATAATAATATTCAAGACAGTCGCTTTTCAAGAGTACATGTAGATCACACATTGCATTCTTGCTTGCCTTAAAATAAAGTGGAACATATAAAAACATGGACGCAGTTTATTTTAAGACATTTCTTATCAGAAATACAACCTTTTTTCATAACGTTCCGAGACTAAGGTAATTTAAAAAAAATACGTTTACATTGATATCATTTCAGCAGCACCCCTTCGAAATAGTCTCCCTTGATGTTTATACACAGTTTCCAATGCTTCTTGATGTCTTAGAAAATAGTGGAGAACGATTCTTTCGGCAAGGCTGTCAGCTCCTTTGTCGTGGCGCCTGAAAGGCCTCCACGCTCTCCATCCAGCGATCTTTTAGAGCTGTGTTCACAGGAGGAAACAGGAAAAAATCGCGTGGGGAGAGGTCAGGCGAGTATGGCGGATGAGGAAGTACAGTAATGCTGTGCTTGGCGAGAAATTCACGCTGAGAGAAGTGTGCGGCCTTACGTTATTGTGGAGAATTCTCAATTGTCCAGATGGCCGCAAGTCAGGGTGACAGCGTCGCAGTGCATCAGGTATGCGTTGGAACACGCGGATACAAAACTGCTTATTCACCGTCTGCCCTTGTGGACGAACTCGTGGTGTAAGATACCACTGGCATCGAAAAAAAAAACTATCAGCATCGTCTTTGTTTCAGTCTTCTGTCGCCGCATCTTTTTCCACGCCAGAGAGCTTGTGGACCGCCATTCGGCACTCTGCCTCTTCGTTTCAGGATTTCATTGAAAACCCCATGTTTCGTCTGCAGCAATGAGGCTATCGACGAATGCACCATCCTTCTCTGCCTCGGAGATCAAATCAGCGCTCAGTGATGTACGCGTGTCCTTCAGGTGCTGTGTGAGGGAGAGCGGCACAAGTCTGGCCTTCAGTTTTCACTTCCCCTAGTTCTCACGCAAATTTTGGTGGCATGTAGTCTTACTGATGTCGAGAGCATCTGATAGCATGCTGACTGTAATGGTGCGGTCTTGATGTACGATTGCCCTGATTTAGCCACATTGTTTTCATTCTGTGAGGTTCAAGTGCGCCCCTGCCTTGTGTCTTTTTCCACCGACGTTCTTCCCGAAACGAACCTCTTGTTCCACTCGAAAACTAGCACCCGCGATAATGTCTTTTTGCCTCAAGCGTCACGAAAGCGATCATACCTCTGTGTGGCAGTCTTGCCAAGCTTCACGCAGAATTTTATGTTTACCCGCTGTTGGAGGTGGACGTCCCTCTCTCCACATTCACTCAGAGTAGAATGCGCAGCCCACTAGTGACAACGTATTTTTCTACGTGTAGTGCCTTCTACCGACTGCCACATCAATCAACATAAATAGCTGAGGTTAGCCCGAAAGGATGGCACTACACATATGCACCAGCATTTGTATCAGGGAATCATTTCTAGAGAGAAAATAAATCAGTCCCGAAACTTTACGGACAAGGTGGTACCTTTTTTTACCTGTGAATATGAACTAGAATTTCGCCTAAGGCAACGGCCACCTCCCCCTCAACCCTGTGTCATATTAATTTTTGTACTTATCAAAAAAGGCAGTTTACACAGTTTGCAGCATGCGGGTAATAACGAGAGGTCCTGTGTCGCCTTTCTGTTTTCCAAGCATTTTGAGTGAACTTTCCCACTTTTATCCTAGAGAACGATCTTGTGCAGTTTTTTTCTTTTTTTTTCAGATTCGGAAAAACGTCATCCAACTGGCCGAATGCGCCGCCGGGAGAGCCAAGACCATCTGGCCGTCGTTTAATAAGGGGCCGAAAGCCCCTCAAACTGTTTGAAATAAAAGTTTTACTATTGAACAATATGCGACTGCAGACGAATAAAGACGACGTAGCTTTGTGGCGCAGGGGACCACCGGGCGAGGCGCTCCGCGTGCGGGGGTGCCTTCAGAGAGCTCTGACCGCAATCGACGAAAGCTTTCGCGGCTTTGGTCTGTCGCTGAGCGCGGACAAATCGGTGGCCATGTCCTTGCGCCACTGTCAATGGACGGGACTCCGATTCTTTGGCGTAAATCGGTGCGGTACATTGACGTTGAGATTAGCTGCCGCCTTTCTTTCAGCCCCGAGGCGACCAAGACCTGTCTACAGATAAAGAGAATTACCGCAGCCGTGCACAAGCTCACCGTTCGAGGCCAGGGCATCTCCCAGCAAGCCGCGCTGCGGCTATGCAATGCCGCAGCTTAGGGGGTGGTGCTCTATGTGTTGCACCTCGTCACGGTGCGCAAGCCGTGCTGGAAGAAGCTCGAGCTTCAAGACCGCAAGTACCTGCGCGAGTGCTTCGGCCTGCCCAAACACTCGCAGTGTGCTGCAACGTTGGCCGAGGCAGGAGCGTGGTCACTGGAGCTCCAAGCAGCGCGCAGAGAAGTTAATCACATCGACCGCTTCCCAGTGCACCAAACGGCGGCTCGCTGCTGCAGCGTATGCGCACGCACCCGCGCTCACGAACGGGCGCGGTGGTGCTCTAGTATGAGCAATTCACTGAAAGCCCACCCCCTATGGCTCTTGCGCGCCCAGGCCTGCTGCCTCGAAGGTACAGCGAGAGATAGTCGAGAACGCGGGAAAGCGGAGCACACCCCTCTATGCTGTGCAGCAGCTGACCAGAGCCGTCATACACGAGGAGCTCCCGGACTATCTCCTCGCGTACACCGATGGCTCAGTGACCCGCAATAGCAGCTCCCTTGCCTTGTCAGATGGGAGGGGAGACAGCGCTCTAGGTGCCGTCCCCCGTTGAGAATACAGATCACAGCCAACCATCATCACTGTAGCGCAACTTCAGGCAAGGCCCCCACACCACAAGGGGGAGGGCGGTTTTGTTTTATGGTTGCAGGCGGTTTCCCTGCCAAGGGGCTCTAGCAATTGAAGGCATCACCATCGCGAGGGGTAGAGGGTGCACTTGCGCCGCACTCATTCCACACCGGCGGTTCGAAGCCCGATGCGTGTAGGTCTCCTAATACCTGCTGCTTATTCTTGCGCCGCATTCTTCGAAGTTAACCATCGGCCGTCCCCATTATTCGCAGAACTTCTTGCGTCCCAGATGCTTTATTTATCGCTGGAGGTGAAACCAAAGCTCCTTCCTGATCTTTTTCTCGACTTCTATTAGGTTGTGGATGCGTCCGCTGCAGGCCGCGTGGCATCGAGCCACCCAAACTTGGTAGTTGATCTCCGCGAGTGCCAGCGCGAACTGGTTCCGTGCCTCGCTGGGCATCGGGTTTAAGTACCGGATGGTCTTTTACGGGATGCCTGGGAGGCCGAAGAGATCGCGAAGACGCTCGAGAAGCGCTGCTGGAATCACGGATTCCTGGAAAATGTGCGTTGATGTTTCCGCTGTCGTAGAGTAGGGGCACGCGTCTAGGTGTCCGGAGCTTCGCGAAACGAAGGTGCGGCGCTTGATGGGCATCATTCCTCGCGCGAAGCGCCATATGAATGAAAACTAAACATTTTGACAGATTTGCCTGTCTGGTTGGGTTTGAAGACTTATAATAAACTGCACATCTCCAACAAAAATTTTAACTTTAACCCAACGTTTCGAAGCCCACTCAGCTGCTTCATCAAGGGTGACTGAGAGCAGTAGCTAGCGTCTTTTTAGTATGAAATGGAGGGGGTGGGTGAAAAGAACGACAGCTGTGTCGCGAAAGGCGCGGGGGAGTGGGTTTAGGCTGTTAGTCACGCTGGCGCACTGCAGGGAGGTGCTGAATGGCGACTTTTTTCGTTGCATTGAAGAGCGAAGTCCCTGGGCATATACAAAAGGAAACCTGCCCCCAGTATATGCCCAGGGACTTCGCTCTTCAACGCAACGAAAAAATGTACCCATTCAGGACCTCCCTGCACTGCGCCAGCGTGACTAACAGCCTAAACCCCCTCCCCCGCGCCTTTCGCGACACAGCTGTCGTTCTTTTCACCCCCCCCCTCCCTTCTATACTTAAAGGCGTTAGCTACTGCCCTCAGTCACCCCTGATGAAGGAGCCGAGTGGGCTTCGAAACGTTGGGTTATACCCCTGTCACACGGGCATTTCGAGGGCCCTCGAACCGATAGTCTATCGACTCAAAGGCGATCGAGCGCTGCTACACGGGCAGTTTCGATGGCGATCGAGTCAATAGCCTATCGAGTCAATGGAGCAGCACGGAACTCCATCGAGATTTCGAGGGCCTTCGAGCGCTGCCCAAGGTTGCTAGCGTTGCTTCGAGCGGCGCCAAGCGCACTTTTGTGCACGACACATTCACGGTGCAAAAACATGAACATACATTATTCGCATAAAATTTAATGCAAGCAGTCAGTATAATTATTTTAAAATTATATTAGACTGGTTTTAAGCGCATTAATTTTGCGTTGCAGTCTTTGCGTTGCTTGCGTACTTAACGTTGACAACATGGCGGCGCCCTGCCCGCCCGCTTCACAGCAAAAACAGCTTCGTCGCCAATCCCTCAAAGCAATATCGTGTTCTAAGCTGTTGTATTCGCCTTCGATTTGCCCATTCTTACCCTCGCATAAAGTTTCAAGAGACAAATAGCTCTTGTTTTTCAGTTATCATAGCGATTTCCCAGGTCTTAAGCCTGACGAAGCAGCAATCCGACGCAGTTGGACTGGCTTGGTTTTGGCTCGTCTTGTATTAGAGTGGCTACAGCAGTGTCTGCACATGTCCTTCGCGTACGTGCAATTAAAAGGGTTTTGAACGACTTTCGCGTATGCGTGTATTTCAGCATTTAGTATACATTTATCATATAGTTTTGTTATTTCTGCAAAATCCAAAGTAGCGATTGCGGCGCCAAACATCCGTGGCGTAAGACACGAGAACCATTTCAATGGCAATTGAGATTTGCCGTGTAGCAGCGACGAGTTCGATGGCGATTGAGAATCTCGAAGACCCTCGACTCGAGGGTGATTGAAACTGGCCGTGTGACAGGGGTATTATACCGCTGTCACACGGGCATTTCGAGGGCCCTCGAACCGATAGTCGATCGACTCAAAGGCGATCGAGCGCTGCTACACGGGCAGTTTCAATGGCGATCGAGTCAATAGCCTATCGAGTCAACGGAGCAGCGCGGAACTCCATCGAGATTTCGGGGGCCTTCGAGCGCTGCCCAACGTTGCTAGCGTTGCTCCGAGCGGCGCCAAGCGCACTTTCGTACACGACACATTCATGGTACAAAAGCATGACCAAACATTATTCGCCTAGACTTTTATGCAAGCAGTCTGTACAATAATTCTAAAGTTGTATCAGACTGGTTTTAAGCGCATTAAGCGCATTTATTTGGCGTTGCGGTCTTTGCCTTGTTTGCGTACTTTGCGTTGACAACATGGCGGCGCCCTGCCCGCCCGCTTCGCAGCGATAACAACTTCGTCGCTAATTCCTTAAAGCAATATCGTGTTCTAAGCTCTTGTATTCGCCTTCGATTTGCCAATTCTTACCCTCGCATAAAGTTTCAAGAGACAAATCGCTTTTGTTTTTCAGATATCAAGGCGACTTCCCATGTGTTAAGCCTAACGAAGCAGCGCTCCAACGCAGTTGGAATGGCTTGGTTTTGACTCGTCTTGTATTAGAGTGGCTACAGCAGTGTCTGCATCTGTCCTTCGCGTACGTGCAATTAAAAGGGTTTTAAACGACATGCGCGTATGCGTGTATTTAAGCATTTCGTATACATTTATCAAATTTTGTTGTTATTTTGTAAAACCTAAAGTAGCGATTGTGGCGCCACACAAGCGTAGCGTGAGACACGAGAACCATTTCAATGGCCATTGAGATTTGCCGTGTAGCAGCGACACAACTCCTTCGAGTTCGATGGTGATTGAGAATCTCGAAGACCCTCGACTCGATAGGCATTGAAACTGGCCGTGGGATAGGGGTATTAAAGTTAAAATTTTCGTTGGAGATGTGCAGTTTATTATAAATCATATGAATGAAGCGCGCCGCGCGTCCAGAAAATGCGCTATCACGTATTTCCACTTAGGTCTCTCGGCCGTCCTCAGCTCCCGATGAAGATGTATGGGAAGCGCAGGAGTGAGGAGGCTCAGCATCGTTCTGAGGGCAATATCACGCGGGGGCTCGGTGAACTTTCCTCGGTTCAGGTTCATGTCTGCGGCCGCGGCGCTTTAAAATGCGACCGGTGTCCCCGCGCGGGGAGCGGTGTGCGGCAGTGACTGCTGCGTGAATGCACTTAGCCGCTCGAATAGGAACAACGATGACAGTGTTCTTGTTAGCGGCATGACGCACTCGACCGCGCGGAGCGTCCACTGCACGTGCAGCGCTCTGGCCAGGGCATCCACGTCAGGAATCCCGAGTCCACCCATCAGTATAGGCACCCTGCGCATCTAACTCCCGCGCGTCCCTGTCAGGAAGGCGGGGGCAGTCTGACAGCTCGCGCTGTGTTGCGCGCGCCGTGGCGAAGCAGTTGTGCGCCTCCTTTCCGAGCGCAAAATGGCTAATAACAACCGCAGGACACATTGCTGTGTAGTAGGATGCAGTAATACGTATCTGAATTCGCCTGGGACAAGGTTTTATGGATTCCCGGCGCGACACTGGGAGACGGAACGGCGTGAGCGCTGGATTCGGCTTATTCGTCGCCAAAAGTAAGTTTGAGCTCCTTTTCTTGTTCTCATACCATGCTGTAGACATAGCGACTCGTTGCAGTTTTACAGTGCAGGAAAAATCAAGTTTTTTGGCACTGTCTTGATGCACTTTCGTGAACTTATATGACGATAGATAAAAAGCGCCGCAGCATCGTTCCTTGCAAACGTGTAGCGGAGTATCATGTATATTTGTTGTTATTTTGAACTATGCAGCGAAGATGGTACGGATTGGATGCCTTCGAGGAAATCAAAAATATGCAGCAGGCATTTTGTAAGCAATGCTAAATCGAATGAAGAAGGGCACCCATCCTACGACCCAAGCATCTTTCCATCAGCGTACAAAAAAGCAAGCACAAGTGGTTTGCCCGGGCGTCATGACAGGTATGCTGACAAATGTATCAACTTCGGGTTCATTAATGTGTACTTGTTGTTGTGTTTTCGGGGCTAGATATTTTCTCCAAGAACGCGTAATTGGCCTGAAAAACGACAGCAGGCACATGGGTGCATGCAGGTGCGCTTGTAAAACTATCATATGTGTTCGCCACAATCTCGAACGTCTCCATTCCTGTCGTCTTGCTGCACATCTCTTAGACCATTTTAAATGTACTACGCTGCTGTATTTATTCCCCATTCAGAGCGGCGTGTCACAATACTTTTTTTGATTGCTCCGCCTGGTCGAGAGCTTAGTTGTTTTAATACATTGTGCTGGCGGCGGTGAGCGAAACGTCTGTTCGTTTGACGACTGACGTTGATTTCTTTTCTTTTTGCACTTCCGCTTAGTTTTGTAGCATAATATTTGCAGGCGAAAGGAAAGAGAGAGCAGAAAGCATGATCAGCAGATCGACGATGATCCTCGCCCACTGAATGCAGTTTCACCTGACGCCAACTTTCCACCGAGTGGCGGTGACGAAACTGCGTCACAAAAGAAGTTTGCCGATGTACGTAGGTTTTCCTTCAAAGCAGCATTGAGCGTTTGCAAAACTGTGAGAGGTAGCTTATTTGCGCAGCGAAAACCACTTCACCATGGCAGCCAAGCCGGTTCCGGGGACAGAAAATAGGGTGCAGTGCTGTAGACACACATAATTCCTGCACATTTCTGCAATATGTTGCTTTCGTGATAAAGGTAGTTAAGTGCAGCTCTACCAAGCCATTCCTTAGCAGGTTCAACTCACTCTCCCCGCGCTGCAATCGCGAAGGAAGGGTGCGCCAAGGCAATTCATGTCAATGCATACACAGCGTACGGCTTGGACAGATGTCTTAGCGCTGTACCCAACTTCTCTTCCTAGGATAGGCAGCGTCTTCATGGTAGAGTTTTTGCTACGCAGGGAAGTTGACTCACGGAATCTTGAAAAGGATCAGTATGCAAGCAATCCGGAAAATGTTAACAGTAGCGGCTGACCTGCAACTTTTTTTTTGTATTTCGTGCATTGCAGGCATGCACGATGACCGACATGGAGCCCGAATGCCTTTCCGGGGAATTTACGTTCATCTCGACAACATCAAATTGCAACGCAAGTTGCTATGTGCACCACAGGACTTCCACCACCGCTGAACGCGGAACCTCATGTGATTCAGCTCAATTGTGCGACAAAAACGTGGGCCCTGTGCGGAAACAGCCGTACTTTGGAGGTTTTAGGGCACTCCATGGTAATGAGGCTGCGCTGCAATCCTTCACTGCGGTGTCATTTCAGCTTTTTTCGTTGCTCCTAAGTGTTCTTCCGCCAGGAACGCAAAGGTTAAGGGAGCTTTCCGTTGAGGACAAGCTTCTTTTGTTTTTGATGAAGCTGAAACATGGCTTGCCGTTTTCGTTTCTCGCTTCACTGTTTTGCGTGCACAGCACAACGGCGTCCAGGGTATTCAAGTCTGTTCTTGTGAACATAAAATTAGCAACGAAAGACTGGATCTATTGGCCGTCACGACTAGCAGTGCAGCGCACAATGCCGCCGAGCTTCAAAAGGCACTACGATACGTGCAGGGCTATTATAGATTGTACTGAAATAGAAACCGAAATGCCGCCAAATGTGGAGACACGCAACCTGTGGTTTTCCCACTACAAGGGCAGGCACACCCTGAAGTATTTATTCTGCATCGCACCGAATGGTGCAATAACTTTCGTATCAGAAGGGTACGGCGGAAGGACTTCGGACGCGACCATCACAGTGGACGGCAAGCTGTTATCCCTTCTAGAGCCTGGCGATGTCATTCTAGCGGAAAAAGGCTTTCCGGGAATTCGCACTGACGTTGGGGTGCAACAGGCGACACTTGTGATGCCATCATTTGCGACGAGTGCCCAGTTTACGGAGTCAGACGTCGATGCGACGTATGAGACAGCGTCTGTCCGCATTCATGTGGAAAGAGTTATCCAAAGGCTGAAAACGTTCAATATACTTTCCCAAAGAATTCCTCATGAACTGACTGGGTATGTCGATGATATTGTTCATGTGGTCGCTGTGATAACAAACCTAAAGCCAGGAATTTTTGCAAGGAACGAATGCAATGTCTCATAAGACACTCTGTTTATTACACTTCTCGGTATGTACATATTGCACAGCTCTGTTTTTGACTCTTTGGTAAATAAACAAATCATGAAAAAACTGAGTATATTTCATGAAAAGATTACTGCACCATTACGTGTTGTAGTATTCTTTCAAGCATGTCAGGTACTTTGCGAAGTAAAACTCCCGGAGCACCGGAATCGCTTCGGCGAGGTATTCTTCATCCCGGGAAATTTTAATCGTCAGGGAATCAGCTTCCGTGTAGTCGTAAAACCAGCACTGTTGAAGCTACAGGGCGTACAGGGAGATCTGTATTTGAGCGTAGTAAGTGTGCTTTTTTCGCAGCTCCAGAGCATCGTTCTTTTGAAAATATGGCAAAAGTGGATCTGTTGTCAGCGTCTGACCTCTGCGACTGAGGGGGCACTTTATCTCCAAAAGCACAGCCTCGTTCTCGTGCGTCCTGCATTTCAGAACAGAATAATCAAATGCAGCAATGGAAGTTATTGATGTTCTGGCAAAATAGCAAAAAGGTGATATCTTGTACAAAAATTATTATATACTTACAGAAGGATTCCGTCCGGAGAGCACGCTAACCACGACTCCTTGCGTGAAACAACCAGGCCGAACAATGAAACTTCAACGCCGTGTTCATTCTCAAATACTCGGCGGGCTTTGGGCTCCATCGCGATGCCGTATCGCACGGTTGGCCTTCCGAAGCCTTGCTCGAAAATGAGGGACCTCGCTCTTCTGTCAATATTTTCTGGCCGACAGCAAAGTACTCTGTAGGCCTGAAAAGAAAGCAAATAGCGCACTTCATAAATTTTGCAGGGTTTATTAAATGTAGACGTTTTTACAGGAGTTGTATGATACGGTCGGTAAAGAGGAATAATTCGCTCCAATTGTCTGGCTTGAAACAGCAAAAGAAAATTAGAGTTTAGAATAAATATTTTGCAGCCAAAACGATATTTCTGCGCCAAGGGCAAGTTTACTCACATTATCACAATTTTGTTTGCTCACAGCGAACTGCTATTTCCAACCTTTTACTCTGGTATGCGAAAGTTCTTTTATTTCGTAGTGAGTCCTCCGAATCCCCTTTTTTTGGTGTTTTTTTTTCACCATTGGTGGCCGGCGGGTTTTACTTGGAATTTAAGGCCCTCGGCGGAGCTCGTTCGGCTCCGCAGCTGCCATTCCAAGGACTGTGCCACTGCGGGGCCTACCCTTCGCGACGGCCAACACTCGTGCGCGGTTTCTGGTCTAACAATGGTCAAACCCGTGCGGAAGGCGTTTGCTTGACTCTTGCATTACCTCCTAGACAGGTTTTTAACTCATGGCACATTCAAGAGACGCCGAGGAATGCTAATGGATCTCTGGAAACCCTTCCCTCTTCTTGCACTTGCGATTTCCGGTCATTGACTTCACAACTCGTCCGAGCTCACACCTGAGGAAGCCCTAATTTTGCGCAGCAAAGAATCGCTTACCTTTGTTCCAGTTATGCGCGGAATCCTAGCTCGCTTCCACTGCGCCTTGTCGTCCAGCGTCTTTTTGGACAGTGAAGGCACGTTTTCAGGGGCAACAGCAACATGTTCCTCATAAATCTTTGCCTCCACATCTGAAAGACTGGGTGATAATTTAGTACAGTAATCACATATCCTAATGTCGAAGAATCAGGGCACTTGTCCGAACTGTGTAGAAATTAAACAAACCTTGCAGTGAAATTCCGCTTTTTTAGCACAAGCTTTCCGCAAGAATCCTGCATGAAGTAGCTGGGGTACTCCTTTTCTGAACAATCCCAGTCAAAAAGTTTTACGTTGCCGGCAGGAGTTTCAGTGCGCACAGGCGCTTCACCACAGCTTTCATCCTCTTCTGCTTGTAAAAGCTCGTTTATTGGACATTTGATATCCCCAAAATATTGACGCACGTGTTGCAGCGATAACCACCTAGCAGTTGCTGAAAAAATGAAAAAAATATGAGCGGCAGATTACACAGCGGGTACATCATTTCAAGGGATAGTTTCAACAAGGAATTTCATATCGAAAACCGAAGGTGCTGCAAACGAGAATGTTATCAAGTCAGGTTTGCGCCGTTCGCTCAAAAACTGGAGTTTTCTAGTTACCTTCAATGTTATGCCGCTTGGCCGTCTTCGAAAGTTTAGGATAAACCTTCTTAAATGTAGGAACACCCCAGGCTTGCGGTTGGCTCGTTTTAGAGAGCGTTTCACACTGCTCCAAATACACGGCAACGGCAGCAGCGTGTTTGCATTTGCCTGCGACGCCTGCCTTGCAACTGCAGCTCGCGGCAACAAGCTGTCTACTGGAAGATAGCTACATAAAAAAAATAAAGGAAGATCGCAGCGCTAACAGACATTAGATAGAAATATTTCTTACCGTTAATTTGATGGTTTTCGGTGGCGCAGTGATGCTCGTCTGCGCAATGCACCGGGCTGCTACTTCGCTCCCGTCGCACGACACCACCCCTTTCACGTTGTGTACGTGTCCTGCTTTAAAAAGCTTCGTGCCTTTCTTGATGTTTGCTCCTCTAACGAATTTTTCCGCATCGTGAATAGCGTGAAATCCCGCCTCTACAATAAGCGGCCCGCCGCTGGCAGACGCCATCCCTTCGAAGTCGCGAGGCGAGCCTTCCTGACAGGGACGAGGAACTGGCCGCGAGGGGCGCTGAACGCAGCGTCGACGGTGGCGGTGCCTGGCGGGTGCAGGGTGCCTATAGGTTGCTTCACGACCGTGCGCCTGATCTTGTCGGGCGCTTCTTGCCGAAGGAATCGCTATATTAGCTCCGTTTGCATGGTTACAACAACCATGTGAACGCCCAGCTGACCCAGCGATGCTTAATCGTCACGTCGACGGCGCAGAAGGGAGCACTGATCAGTGACGTTCCCTTACTTATGGATCTGAACTCGAGCGCGAGATACTGCGACGGTGTGACAGCCTGCGCAAGATATCAGACACATTTAGCACAGCGCGTTCCGCTACTGCTTACCGCCTGCCATCGCTCGTCGCTCCTAGCGCGCTGGTTGGTGACGGCGAGCAAGGAGCGCGCGCTGTTGACGGGAACGTGGCGCCACCTGGCGCCGCCGCCTGGTTATCCTCCACAAGCTTACGATGCGCCCTGCCTGCTAAATGTGAAACGAACGCATCCTTCCTTGGGACCGAAACGAACGCTTATACAGTGCAATGGCTCGATCGGATCGATTCCGCAAAGCCGCTCTCAGATACATAGAGAGTAGTCACAAGTATTAAGTGCTAGCTCGTAGGATGTTTACAGAGAGGCGCAAAGTCCTTCGATGCTAAAAGTAGCCAGAGCTTCTATTGGTGTATTTTTGTTTTACTTGATTCGCAATGCTTTCATTTAGGGCAAACGAGTTGGTTTTGTAAATGTAATATAAGATACAAAAAGTTGAGAAAACGTATCTGTAGTTGTAAACACAATTTGCAGTATATTTACTCTTTGTCCAGTCATGAAGCTCCCACCTAGTTACGTCATATCCGCTGCTAAAAACCGAAACTGTATGGTGACGCCGTCAGCGCCATGAATTTTTTTTTGCGAGCAAAATAAAATATAAAAAACCGGAATATACGCGGTACGAGCGATGCTAATAACATAACTTTAACTTATTCTATGCAACCAACAGGCAAAAAATTCACTTAAATTGTGTTTCAGGGACCCTTTAAGCCGCGCCCCACTTTGCGCGCAATATTGTTCGGTTATCTCTACATTCTAAATATTTTCACGCATACAGTCCTGCCATGGACTGGTTTTAAGCGTAAAACGCGCTCCTCGGTGGAATGAATTTCGTTTTGAGCACCACGTGACTAAAAATAAGCGTTGTTTTCGTCCTTACAAGCGTGACGCGCGTTCAAGAAACCCCCACTCGCTTTCTTTTACACGTGATTCAAGATTCCATGCGTGAGGACCGGAAAACTCACGCTAACAAAAAATCCATGTGGCCGATATCCAAAATCCAGCGCCTGTTTGTGCTAGTCCTTCGTCTTGTGTCCCGTTCGTGTTGCCCTGAGAGCGAAAATGAAGCCGATATCTCCCTTCTCCTCATCACGCATATATCTATATATATATATATATATATATATATATATCCTGATGCATATCCCCAACGGAGGCAGGCACCGCGGCCCGTTGTTCGCTTCTGATTTGCTGTTGTGACTTCCTTTCATTTCTTGTTTTTTTTTCATGCGTAGGCATTGAAGGCGGCGCTCGCTTCAGTGATTTTGGCGGGAAAACGTAGTTTGACCGTGAGAGCCGTTGGAGCCACCGGCCATAGCAGGGTCTTTTGTGCGCCGTGTCTGCCTGCGTTTCAAGCGTGTGCTGTGTGTCGTGCTCGTTTCTGATGGTGAAGAGTGGCGGAAAAGCAACAATGTTACGAGTGTGTTGACATCGGTTGACCTGCTTGGTGTGACGTGCAGTAGGTGCAAGAACACCGAACACGACTGCCACAGTTCACGTGCAACAATGGCTCCGCTCTCGTCGAACTGTGGACACTCATCGGCCATTTTTGAATATCTGGGTAAGCCAATGATTTTTAATGTCTTCACTAAATATATGTATTCGAAAGATTTTCCGAGCAACGACGCTTTCAGAGTAAAGTGTTAGAGATCTTTTTATTTACCCCCAAACTTCGCCTTATGGCGCGGTTAAGTTCTTAGCTGTCATTTGCCCCGGGTCGTGTGGTAGACCGGCAGAGATGACAAGAAAGGAGACTTGCTCTCGTGGACGTTGCTGTGAGGCCCGTTTCACATGCTGCGACTGGACCGAAAATATCCGGTGTAGTCGGTGAGGCCGCAGTGCGATTTTCGGTCACTGCTTTCACATGCGACACCGACACAACGAATTCGATCAGAGGAATAGGCAAGCTTTCTTATGTTTGCATAGGCAACCCATTATTAAACGCGACAGAAATGCCACACGGCATGTGTTGATGATTTTATGACCAGCGTATTTTTAGATGCAAGTCAATATTTTGAATGCTTTGATTAGAATAAGCAGTTTTGCTTCCACCGCGGCAACAGCTCCCACGTGACCCCACGTCGCACGCCCTCTCGGCGATCTCCAATGGTCAGTCGCAGAGCGAACACACCGCCGCTGCGACTGAATTCCAACCGGACGGAACTCGATCGCAAGCAGTCTGCGACTAGACCGACGGCCCTCCCCAGTCGCAGACTGACAGAATTCGCAGTGTCGCAGGCGAAAATCGCATGCATGTGAAACGGCCCTGAGTGGTCTCGTTCGTCATCCGGTTTTGCCTGTCTCGGCGTCTCGCGCTCGTTAGCGTTTGGTCTTTGGCGCCGAAGTTTCGCGCAAGATACTTTATGAAAACATCTCTTGCACTGCCTTCAACGAAGCTTCTATCCATCAGAAAACTAAACAAATTCGCGCTCTCTAAGCTTAATTTCTGGCACGATATAAAACCTACAAACTTTGAGGAATGGGTATTTTCATAATGCAGCTCTTTAACGATGTTGAAATGAGGTGACCTTCTTTTGCACTTTCATTAGATGCGCTGTCCATATTTAGGAAGATGTCAAGAAATTAGAGGTTAAGAAAAACAAAATGTTAACATTTTTCTTAGAACATTCAGGCTCATGCTGAGACTGTAAAGGCAACGGCAGTGAATAAACGTAGATAGGCCACTTTTTAAGTGCCTTGAAACCCGATTGTAATAACGCGCAGTACATACGCGAGTAAAACCGTTGTTGTGAAGGCATAGTCGTTTCAAGCAACGTAGCACAAAATTGCGAATCGCGGTCTTGAGCAGTGCGTAAGCACGCGATATGGGCTGTTCAATACAAAATGGTGAGAGTAGGCAACGAATGAATGAAGAAATGTCTAATTTTTTGTTTTCTATTCTTGCACTATAAATGACATTCTGATCTTCTAAAAAGCTAGCTATCTTTCGTTACGTTTTACAAAAGCTGTGTTCTTGTTTGCATATAGCCGCGAGATGAAAATTGAAAGTTATTTATTATAATTAGCTATTCAATGACAATCATCAGTACTTTACAAGCAACCACCAAGCCCATAAATGCGGCACAACAAGAATTTCCTCCTTTCAGCTTCCTTTCAAGGGTTTTATGACGGCCTAAAGAGCAGTAGAATGCAGGGTCGATTAAGTTAAAAACATTTATTTCGTGTTTAGCGTTCTGGAGATCGCCAGTCAAGCATGGCAAGCGTGAGCGCCGAAAGCGCACCACGCCTAAAACACGCGAGAAAAATTGCTTCCACTCAAGTTTCGCTAGCGTTACTCCCTCTGTGAGTCGTGTTTAGAAAGCTTGATTTCTCAATCGACACTCACGCTTACTAAGCGTGAAAACACATCACGCTTAGAATAAGCGTGCAAAAAGTCATAGACACTCACGCTTGCTAATCGTGAAAAAATTTAGAGTGTAATGCGCGCGCTGCTGATGCTGCGTCCAGGACCACGATGGTGATTCGTCGGCGTATCCGAACAAAGGTACAGCATGGGGACCCAGCGGCAGGAAAATACGTTTAAAGCACGTGTCGGCTGCTAGACGCGGTAGCAGAGGTTCGATGGCTAATACATAGAGAAGCGAAGAGAGAGCGGGTAGTCTTTTCCAACACCACGCGCAACCGGAAACCATCGAGATATGCGTCCCTGAACCATTACTGCCGCGCGCGGTGCCGCATAGAAGATCCGCACCATGCTTATGAAGCCTTCGCCTATGCGTGCATGTTCTCGCTGCTCGATTAAGTGGCTTTGGTTGCGGCAATCGAAAGCTTTCTCCTGATCGAGGGAGAGCAATAGGCCTCCCAGATCGCGAGACCTCAACCACGTCAACAAGGTTTTTAACGCCAGTCCGTGCAGCTCTACCGAACGCCCTCGACCACAGCAGGCCTGCTGCGGCACGAAGAAGGTAGCGAGAGCTGGCGTTAGCCGCATAGAGAGGCACTTGGCTAGCAGCTCACAACCCCTGTTTAACAGCGTTATAGGCCGCTATGTTCTCAAGTCGGTAGACTTGCTGCTATCCTGGCACAGCAAGGTGATCAACCCTTCACGCGTGCTCTCCGTCAGCGCGCCTTGCTGCAACAGCCTGTTGAGGAGGTTCGTAATATGGCTTTTGAGGAGAAGGCAGAAATTCTTATAGCAGGCCGGTGGAAGTCCGTAAGTACCAGGGGTGCAGTTAAGCTTCATTAATTGCGGCGCTGCGTAAAACTCGTTCTGGGATATTGAAGTAGCCCCAACTTCGGGCTCATCGCCGGACCTACGCGAGGGAACTCATGCGAAGCACAAGGCGCGGCTGTGTATAAATCCTCGTAAAACTTCCGCGCGCAATTAAGCACCCAGTCTACGCTGGTTGTCATTGCGCCTGTGAGATGGTCCTCTATCGCGGTGAGCATGTCGCTCTTCGTAGCGAGTCGGCGGCGGAACAAATAGAGAGTTATAGCATATCGTTACCGTGTTTATACGTTACCGTTTACCCTGTTACCGGACGCCGGATTTTCCGTTTAGCGCGGCGCACGCCAGAAGACGTTTTAGCGAATACCGTCTCTCCCGTAACAGGTTACCGTAGGGCTAAAACGAGTGATGATGATGGCAGATGCCCAGCTTTTAATTATAAAAAACGTATGCATTGCAATCATTTCTATGAAGTGAAATGCTACACTTTAATAATGCCTTTCCCAGCATATAAAGACGCACCGACTACACTTCAGCTAACAGCCGACTAAGCGGCTTCTAAAATGTGCACGCGTGAAGCTAGACACATTTGCCTGCCCTGGCCAGTTGACAAAGTCACTACGTATACCTCAGTAAGCTTGCATACACAGCGCACGCTGCGTTGCGAGCGCCGTAAAAAAAAGCACAACTACGACACCTGTTCACCGTGCCGCAACGTCGCTTCTTTGTGTGTTTGGATGTGAACAGTGCGGCGCCATCTAGTGGCAGTAAGGTAAAGCGAGCCAACACCGGGCCGGAGAAACTTTTTATTTTCTGCAATTACTGATGAATATACCAAGAAAATTACTAGTCTTTTGCTTTTTCGAGGAAAAATCATGAAAATATAGAAAAATGTTAAATCAGGCACGAAACTGAAGAGCTGCAGTGTAGACGTTGCTTTTTGGCTATGTACACGTCATATAGTCAAGCTTAACTGCTCAAAAATCGGCAAATAATCGCAAAAACAAGGCCTAGTTGTTACTCAATCCTCAACGTACGAGTGAGAGTTTGCAAATTAAGAGCGAATGCCTTCACGTATAGCGAGAAATGGCGCCGAAGAACGCGGCGGCGTTGCTGTATTTGGTCCGAAAAGGCCGTGCAGGGCGCCGCAATGTTTGTTTACAAGCGAACGCTCTCTCCGCAACGCTAGAAAGGATTCCGTAAAGTGTTTGCGGACCGGTAAGTGGCGGCGCATGCGCAGACGTCGCTTGCCGGGCCCGGTAAAAGGTAACGTAAACACGGTAACGATATGCTATAACTCTGTAATGTCTAGCACACCACGCATGGCGCTCCCACCGCTCGGCGCCCGCAGATTTCCCGTAGCCGGTACCAGCGGTGGTTGAGCAGGTGAAGTAATTCCCTGCGCAGCGCCGTCAGGGTTGCAGCAATGCTCGGTCCCTGCGAGGGGGGGGGGGGGATAGCGCGATAGTGCTATCAGACAATATTCTGATCTCCCCTCTCTCTGACCATGCTAGCTTTTCAACCCATTCTATAAAAGTTTCCTTAACGCGTTGCTTCATCTCGTCCCAAGATTGCTTTGTCATGGATGGGGTGATGTGCGGATTTATCAGACGTGCGACATTTTGGCTTACTCTGTTGTCATCGAAAAGCCTGACATTCAGTCTCCAGCACCCCTTGGCGCGCGGTGCAATGTCCGGGCACACAGACGGGTGACAATCAAGCTGTGGTGGCTTAAGGCGGTTGTGCGGATGCGGACCCATGCGGACTGAAGTCTGCTCGACAGAATCGGCGAAACATACACACTGTCGATTCTGCTCTCGCTACCGCGGCCTGCCCGGGTCATGCTCGCACGATCTGGTTGCAGCGCGCGCCAGCAGTTTGTCAAATCCAACTCTTCCAAGACAGCACGCATTGTTCTGCAGAGATGTTATAGCTTATCGTCCGGATACAACACACAATTGATATCACCAAGGAGAATAACACACGCAGGGCCCACCAGCTTTTCATCTAACCGCTAAAAGAACTGATGTTCTCCGTGAGGGGAAGGTGTGTAAATGCTTAGCACAAGCATGCGGTTGTTTAAAAGACGTAAATGATACGGCCTTCAGCGTCCCGATGATGACGCAGCACCTTGAGTCCGATGTCACGAAGGCAAATTAGCGCGACACCCTCCGAATACCTCTAGCCAAAACTCCACTACAATTTCTGACCGACCGAGGTCGATGCGCATGCTTCGCGCCTCATGAGCGACATCCCCTTTTTAGCTGCAATTGTGAAGCCTCTGCAGTTGAGCCTGCCTAATACAAGGAAGAAGCCCATGCTAGTGTAGGGCGAGAAGAAGAAAGACGGGAGGCGGGAGGGGGAATGGTCTATTAGTCAGCGGACATGAAAAGGCGCCCTCGGCGTCCGCGGCGGGCGAGGCGAGAGAGTAGTCAGGGATGAATTAACTCATCACTATTGTCAGAGAGCAGCTAACCTTCACACCTCTACCCCCCCCCCACCCCCCCCCCCCCACCCCCCGCTGTATTGACAGGGCTTGGACTTGGGAGCACGGTGGAAGAATAGACTTCCATCGCGCTTGGGGGTGTCCTCCTCGCTCTCAGACTCGTTTTCCCCAGAACTAAAATGAAGTGGCGAATTCACAAGGAAAGCTCGCCTTCTTTTCGTATTGAGCCGGGCGCCCACGGCGTCCATTTCTTCTTCCACGTGGTCCTCTTGCTGTTTCTCCTGGGTGGCCGGAACGTCGTCCACTGGACCTGCAGCCACGGCTGAGGTCTCCAGAGGCGCGGATCCGGACTTTTGAACGGTCCCGCCTTCCAGACGCTGTAAATGCAGCGTTCTTTCACTGCAGAGTACGTCTATATATCCCCAACCCGAGAAGATGTTTCAATTGCCAGGAGTACGGAGACGGATCAAAATCGTGCCCGGGAAAACTCACATGTGCGAAGTGCGGTGACTATGAGCACCCAGCCGACAACTGCAGTGCCGCTCAAGTAGAGTCTCCAAACTGCCACGGGGCACATGCCGCCTACTCGCTATCATGCCAGAAATTTCTAAAAAATAATTCAGCTGAAAGTAACAGAAAACAACAAATTCTTGGGAGACCGGAAAAGGCTCTCGCTTCTCTCCGAGAGATCCTATGCTGACCCAGCACGCCTGGGGGCCGGGCGGCGTCTCGTCTCAGTGGGCACGCAATTGAGCATCGCTGATGCGCGTCCACTAAGGCCCCTCACGAAGCAGCCTCCGGCTGCACCAGACTTCCTAGTCCTAGAGCACAACTTTTCGCAGACATCTGGGAAACCTCAGACAAATGAGAGGAAGTCCCTCCCTCTTGAAAACTCTATGCCTGCTTCCGCGTGTCCACCGGTAGCAGTGGACATTACACCGGAACTCTGAGCTTCGGAGGCGCTAAGGGAGGCCCACATAGAAAGGCGGAGGGTTTAAGACCGCATTAAACCGAAAAGACATCCACCATTCAAGGCGTCTGATAAAAAGGCGACATCTAAATTACTCGACAGGCTGAAAACCTGTCCGGGGGGTGTTGGCTTAACCCGCCGAACGCGTCGGCGGTAAAGCGCCTTTGGATTGCAGAGGGTCTCGCTGTGGACAACGTGACGTCGTCGTGCCGCGTGCGTGTTACGTCGGAGTATAAACGCGTACCGCGTATTACCACGAGGGCCCAGCTTTACATCGCTGAGGGTCCTCACCACTTAAGAACAATTTGCTTCAAGGACGCGTTCTTGCAACTGCCCTCATCCGGCGTGCTTTACAAACAACGGTGGTCACGGCACCATCTTAACGCTATAAGTAAAATAATGTGCCACCTCCTATTTTAGAAATGGAGAAATACAAAAACCTTGATGCGTGAAAGTTTAAAAAACGAAGGTTGTGGAAAGTAATCCTGAGTCCTCACCTCCCATACTTGTATTTCTTCTGGCTGCCTCTTTGAGCATTGCACCATAAATAAACACTCGTCACTGTTATTGTTTTGAGTTGTTTTGCTAAAGGGAAAATTACAGCAGATTGGTAAGGTATGATCAGCAACTCCGGGAGGATATAAGCAGCAAAGCTTCTACAAAGAGCTTTTTCTTCTCATAAGACATATTGCTGTAACTTGCACATAGAAAAAAAGGTCTTTTTGATCAAATAGAACTGCCGCACTTCCGAGTTTACTTCTTAAGAAAAAAGATAACTGTGCGGTTTTCAGTAAAAAAGAACCCGCTAGCACGGAGATACTGCGCAAGTGCGAACAATGCCGCAGCATTGCCTTGGCCTCCAATATTTCAGTCCCTAAACCCAAAGTGCCCTCCAGGAGAAATCCGAGAAAGCATTTTTTCCGCTATATTTGGCATAAAAAAAACACAGTTCTCAGCACTCACAAAAAGGGATATAGTTTCACGAAACAGAATAAACGTCTCGCAGCAGGCATTTCAAGGGTGCAAAGTTATACCGTGCCTGCCCAGAAGGGACAAAATTTGAAGTTACCCCTTTCTTCCCCCTTACTACACCTTTTTTTTTTTTTAGTGTGAAGAATATATCGTAATTTCTGCTCAGCATGAACTTTCCTACTCCACTTATTGCTGCAGTCCTGTGAGGCATTGCGTCTTTAAACGAACAAGTCTGGGCCTTAGAAACAGACGTGAAATGTGGCGGTATATGTAGTGAGTAATTTCGTTGCAGGTTGAAGAAATCAACGCATTACTCACATACGTGGTGCGCACAAAACAACTCCATGTTGTGCGTAACTGTAGAAGACTAAAGCATGCCATGAAAGCCATTTATAAACCAAAAATGATAAGGCGCAAGCTAATCTTGGACTCTTGTTCAGACTAGCCTGCACCACCTGCTGAAAAATGCGACCGATAGGGTCCTGAGCCCACGGAGAGGAAGGATTACTGGGGAGCAAACACCATGGCTGTTGATAGTAAGTTTCTATACGTCTGCATTTCGCTAGCTTTTTCAATAGTATTTCTTCTCAACAGAGCAAAACGCTCTCTTCACAGATTACGACTAAAAAGTGATTGAAACAATCCTGTCAAGTGGAACTCATTACTCACAAGCTAATGCTCTCGGGACCATGAAGGGATTCTGCAAGGGAGAGTTGTGTTAAGAGCCATGAAACGAAGCAGCGGCGAAACTGGATGTCGTACACTGGCCTCGGCATATACCTGCGGCCAAGGCTCGCATTAACCGCCCCAGTCTCAACGGTGAGTAACATGCTAAACTTGTTCATTACGCCAACACTCTCATTTTTCAGCCGTGTATAACGACGATTTAACGCCGCAGTCGCAATGTGAGGCTGCGCCAGTGAAATAGGTTTTTTAAGTTTGTAACTTCAAAAAGTGAGATTTGTCAACGGTTCACTCCACCAGGCACCACATTTTGTTAAATTTTTCTTTGTTTGCCAGGTTTCACCCGCAGTCATCGTTTGCCCGTACACTTCGTGGGCGACAGGAAGCAGCTGGTATGTGGCAGAGCCAGTGCAATCGTCGACTTGAAACCCGACACATCCCAGAGAAGGCCTTAGTGCTTTGTTTGTGCGTACATTACGTAAAGGGCATTACGTGTAGGAAGATTTCATTCAAGCTGTGGTAGGATGTGCCGGCATAGTTAAAATTACATGCTCGCAAAAACTGGTACGTTTTTGTTGTTGAACCTCCACTTTGAGAGAAGTATACAGTCAGGCCGGAATGGTATGCAATTACCGCGTGCCAACAAAACAAAATATCATACCTGTGTACTTGCGCACAACAACCCTGATTCATGTCTAAGGGCAAAAGGTCTATTGACGTTGATATTCATAAAATAGTTATAAATTAATTTTGGCACAAAAACTGGAAAAGTACGGTGTATGCGTACTGGCATTTCATTCCGGCATGACATTACGTAGCAGTTTTCATGGGCTCCTTTAAAACGGCATTAAGGATCCATCTTGAGCCTAATCTCTACTCCATGCGTTCTTTCTTGAATCGTTCTTCTAGGGAAACGTTTTTTTAATATATGATCAATAAAAAGTTTCACTCATATTTAAAATTTGTTTTACTTCGCATTCGTATAGTGCTCCTCAGCTTTGCTCCTACATGGAAAACCTAACCACATTCCTTCCTTAACTTTCTTTATAAACGTATAGTGGATGACGCCGGAAGAGTGCACATCAGAGAGTTTGTTGTAGGACTGGCTAGGCGCACTTTTGAAAGATACATTATGAAAATTTCTCTCGCACTGCCCTCAACGAAGCTTGTGTTCATCAGAAAACTAAAAAAATTCGAGCTCTCTAAGCTCAGTTTCCGGCACGATATAAAACCTACAACCATTACATAATAGGTATTTTCGTAATGCAGCTCCTAAACGATGTTGAAATGAGGTGAGCTTCTTTTGCACTTCTATCATTAGATACGCTGTCCATATGTAGGAAGATGTTATGAAACTAGAGCTACGGAAAAACAAAATGTTAACATTTTTCTTAGAACATTCAGGCTCATGCTGAGATTGTAAAGGCGACGGCAGTGAATAAGCGTAGATAGGCAACTTTTTAAGCGTTTTGAAATCCGCTTGTAATAACGCGCAGTACATACGCGTCAAAAAGCGTTGTTGTGAAGGCATAGTCGTTTCAAGCAACATAGCACACAATGACGAATCGCGGTATCGAGCAGTGCGTAAGCACGCGATATGTGCTGTTAAATACAAAATGGTGAGAGTAGTGAACGAATTAATGAAGGAATGGCCAAATTTTTGCTTTCTATACTAGTACTATAAATGACAATCTGATTTTCTAAAAAGCTAGCTATATTTCTTTACGTTTTCCCACCGCTGTGTGCTTGTTTGCATATAGCCGCGAGATGATAATTGAAAGTTAATTTTTGTAATTAGTTATTTAATGGCAATCATCAGTATTTTACAAGCAGCCGCCAAGCCCATAAATGGGGCACAACAAGAATTTCCTCCTTTCAGCTTCCTTTTAAGAGTTTTATGACGGCCTAAAGAACAGTAGAATGCAGGGTCGATTAAGTTAAAAACATTTATTTTATGCTTACCGTTCGGGAGATCGCCAGTCACGCATGGCAAGCGTGAGCGCTGTAAGCGCACCAAGCCAAAAAGAAGCGAGAAAAATTGCTTCCACTCAAGTTTCGCTAGCGTTACTCCCTCTGTGAGTCGCGTTTAGGAAGCGTGATTTCTGAATCAACACTCACGCTTACTAAGCGTGAAAACACATAACGCTTAGAATAAACGTGGAAAAAGTCATAGACTATCACGCTTGCTAATCGTGAAAAAATTTAGAGTGTAATGCGCGCGCTGCTGATGTTGCGTCCGGGACGACGATGGTGATATCGTCAGCGTATCCGTAAACAGGTATACAGCACGGGGACCCACCGGCAGGACAGTACGTTTAACGCGCGTGTCGGCTGCTAGACGCGGTAGCAGAGGTTCGATGGCTATTACATACAGAAGCAGAGAGTGAGCGGGCAGTCTTTTCCAACACCACGCACAACCGGAAACCATCCAGAGATGCGTCCCTGGACCATTACTGGCGCGCGCGGTGCCGCATAGAGGATCCGCACCATGTTCATGAAGCCTTCGCATATGTGTGCATGTCCTAACTGCTTGATTAAGTAGCTTTGGTTGCGGCAATCGAAAGCTTTGTCCTGATCGAGGGAGAGGAATGGGCCTCCTAGATCGCGAGACTTCAACCACGTCAACAAGATTTTTAACGCCAGTCCGTGCAGCTCTACCAAACACCCTTGACAACAGCAGGCCTGCTGCGGCTCGAAGAAGGTAGCGAGAGCTGGCGTTAGCCGCATAGAGAAGCACTTGTCTAGCAGCTCAGAACCCCTGTTTTACAGCGTTATAGGCCGCTATGCTCTCAAGTCGGTAGACTCTCTGCTATCCTTGCAGAGCAAGGTGATCAACCCTTCACGCGTGCTCTCCGTCAGCGCGCCTTGCTGCAACAGCCTGTTGAGGAGGTTCGTAATAGGGCGCTCCAGGACAGTCCGTAAGTACCCGGTTTGCAATTAAGCTTCATTAATTGCAGCGTCGCGTAAAGCTCGTGCTCGGATATTTAAGTCGCTCCAACTTTGGGCTCATCGCCGGACCTTAATGAGGCAGCTCACCCGAAGCACAAGGCGCGGCTGTATATAAATCCTCGTAAAAGTTCCGCGCGGAATAAGGCACCCAGTCTGCGCTGGTTGACAATGCGTCTGTGACAGGGTCCGCTATCGCGGTGAGCATCTCGCTCTTCATTACCAGTCGGCGACGCAACAAATGTCTAGCACACCAAGCATCGCGTTTCCATCGCTCGGTTGCGCGTAGCCGGTCCCAGCGGAGGTTGAGCAGGTGACGTAAATCCCTGCGCAGCGCCGCCGGGCTTGGAGAAATGCTCGGTCCCTGCGAGAGAGGGTCGGATAGCGCAATAATGCCTTGAGACGCTATTCTGATTTCCTCTCGCTCTTCCTGTGCAAGCTTTTCCACCCATTCTTTAAAAGTTTCCTTAACGCGTTGGTTCATCTCGTCCCAAGATTGCGCTGCCATGGATGGGGTGATGTGCTGATTTATTACACGTGTGACATCTTGGCCTACGCTGTGGTCATTGAAGAGTCTGACATTTAGTCTCCAGCGCCCCTTGGCGCGTGGTGCAATGTCTGGTTACACAGACCGGTCACAATCAACCTGTGGTCACTTAAGGTGGTTGTAAAAAGCGATGCGGACTGAAGGCTGCTCGAGAGAATCGGCGAGACATACACCCTGTACGTTCTGCTCTCGCTACCGCGGCCTGCCCAGGTCATGCCCGCACAATCTGGTTGAAGCGCGCGCCAGCAGTCTGTCAAATCCAACTCGCCCAAGATAGCCAGCTGTGGTCGTGTGCTAGTTTGTTCCCGATAAGGGCACAATGTTCTGCAGCGATGGGATCGCTTATCATCAGGATACAACACACTATTGAAATCGCCAAGGAGAATGACACGCGCAGGGCCCACCAGCTTTTCATGTAACCCTGATGTTGTTGGCTGTGTAGGCAAGGAGCGTAAATGCTTTGCACACGCATGCGGTTCTTTAAATCCACGGAACAGATACGGCATTCAACGTCCTGATCATGACGCAGCGCTTTGAGTCCGATGTCGCGAAGGAAAATTAGCGCGACAGCCCCAGAATCCTTCTTACCAAAACTCCACTACGATTTCGGACCGAACGACGTGTCAAAAGTAGAAATTTGCTCCTGACTATGGACATATATCTATTGCAAGGCTAACACGTCGCTGCGCTTGCTTCGCGCCTCAAGGCCGACCTCGGCTTGTTTAGCTGCCATTGTGAAGCCTCTGCAGTTGAGCGTGCCTAATACAAGGGAGGCCATGCTGGTGCGGGGCGAGCAGAAGAAAGACGGGAGGCGGGAGGGGGAACGGTCTATTAGTCAGCGGACGTGAAAAGGCTCCCTCGGAGTCCGCGGCGCGCGAGCCGAGAGTGGAGTTAGGAGTCAATTGACTCATCACTATTGTCAGAGGGTACCTCACAGTCACACGTCTACCCTCCCCCCCCCCCCCGCAGTATTTACAGGGCTTGGACTTGGGAGTGTCCTCCTCACTCTTAGACTCATTTTCCCCAGACATAAAGGGAAGTGGCGGTTTCTCAAGGAAAGCGCGCTTTGTTAGGGGCCTCACTGCTGAAGAGCTGCTACTAGCGGCTGCTGACGGGTTGGTCTCCTGCTTTGTTCTTGCGGGGTCTTCTTTTCCCATTCGGCCGGGCGCTCGTGGCGTCCATTTCTTCTTTCACGTGTTTGTCTTGCCGTTTCTCTGGGTGGCCGGAACCTCGTCCACTGGACCTGCAGCCACGTCTGAGGTCTCCAGAGGCGCGGATCCGGACTTTTGAACGGTCCCGTCTTCCAGAGGCTGTAAATACAGAGTTCATCCACTGCAAAGTACGTCCATATATCCCCAACCCGAGAAGATGTTTCAATTGCCAAAAGTACGCACACGGATCAAAATGTTGCCGGGGAAAACTCACATGTGCGAACTGCGGTGCCCATGAGCACCCAACCGACAACTGCAGTGCCGCTCAAGTAGTGTCCAAACTGCCCCGGGCCACATGCCGCCTACTCGCGACCATGCCAGAAATTTGAAAAAAAATATAACTAACCTGAAAGTAACAGAAAACATCAAATTCTCGGAAGGCCGGAAAAAGCTCTCGCTTCTCTCCGAGAGATCCTATGCTGACACAACACGCCGGGAGGCCGGGCGGCGTCTCGTCTCAGTGGGCACGCATTTCAGCATCGCTGATGCGCGTCTACTACGGCCCCTCACCAAGCAGCCTCGGTCTGCAGCAGACTTCCGTGTCCCAGATGACAACTTTTCGCAGACCTCTGGGAAATGTCAGACAAATGTGAGAGAGTCCCCCCCCCCCCCCCGCTCTTGAAAACTCCACGTCTGCTTCCGCGTCTGAACCGGAAGCAATGGAGATGACACCGGGACTCTCAGCTTCGGAGGCGCTGAGGGAGGCCCCCATAGAAATGTGGGGTCTTCTAGACCGCTTTAAACCTAAGACATCCGCCAGTCAAGCCGGCTGATAAAAAGTGCGACATCTAAATCCCTCACTAATCTTCGCTCCCTCAGCAAGAACTATGGCTTTAGAGAGCATTATTCAATGGAACTGCCGAGGTTACCTAAGAACCTTGATGACATATATGAAATGCTCGCGGACTATCAACCAAGCATACTTTGCCTACAAGAAACGAACTTAAACACAACAGACACAGACTTTCTTAATAAGTACGCAGTATACCAGAAGGACAAGCAAGGCAGTGCGCATTCATCAGGTGGCGTTGCTATTGTGGTGCAGAATTCAATTGACTCGCTATGTCTCTCACTGGCGACTGATTTAGAAGCAGTGGCAATACGAGCCCTAACTTTTGGTAGAATAATAACCATATATTTCCTATATATCCCACCAGATCCTCGGCTGTCGACTGATTAACTCGAAAAACTCATTATTCAGCTTCGCGGGCCATTCGTGTTTGGTGAATTTAACGCTCATCAGCATTATGGGGAGGTACCAGAACAGATTGTCGAGGAGCGCTAATCGAAAAAATCCTGTTGTCATCTGGCTCATGCGTATTCCATAGAAAAGAACCAACATACTTTAATTCAACAGACAACTCATACAAAGCGATAGACCTAGCTATTGGCTATCGATTGCTCTTGGCAGCTACTCAGTGGGAACGAAGGAAGGAAAAGAACTTCAATGGAATAGATGTGCTTCTTAGTGGGCTGTTGTTGAAAATCTGTATGGAAGTGATCAGTTTCCCATTTCTTTAAAATATACAGAAAATATCAACCCAAAGGTAAATAACCCTAGGAAGAATAAAGAACAGATTGCTGATTGGAAGATGTTCTGGGGACTATCAGCATTGCCCTGTTCATTAATTACAGAACTAAGTATAGACGAATCTCAAACTCTGATGACACTGCATATAATAGACGCTGCACAGAAATCCATCTACAGATATCAGGCAAAAGAGAAAGGAAATGTAGGCCATGGTGGAATGCGCAATGCGAGAAAGCTCGTCAGGACCAAAATATTGCATGGTCAAAATTTCGCCGTTATCCTACGATTCACAACTTGATAAACTTTAAGCGAGCTAAAGCAAATGGCAGGCGTTCTCGCCGCATATCCAAACGGGGAAGTTGGCAATCGTTTTTCTCCTCTGTAAATTCTTGCAAGGATACACATAAAGTGCACAGTAGACTAAAAGCACTTAAAGGGTATAGTGCACATCTGATTCCTCTTGTTAGCACTGCTGGTGACACCTTGCAGCACCAAGCAGATGGACTAGGCAAACACTTCGTATACACGTTTAGCTCAGCACATTATAGATTCCTTCTGGAAATACAAGCTAGGTGAGGAGTGCAAACCTGTTCACAATACGAAAAAGGCCATCAGTATGAGGATACAATAGCTCATTCAATTTACATCAGTTGAGAATTGCCTTTGGCACTAGTGGGAGCTCAACAGCAGCACGCTTTGACAGGGTTACATATGGAATGCTCAGGCAGTTGCATGAAGAAACCCTTGAAACTATCCTGTGCCTCTTTAATAAGTTATGGGCTGCTGCACGTCTTCAAAAAGCCTGGAAAGAAGTGATTTTTACACCGGTATTAAAGCAAGGCAAAGAAGCCACACTTGCGGCCAGTTATTGGCCAGCTGCTTATGTAAGCTATTTGAAAAAATGGTAAATCATCGCCTTGTGCATTTTCTTGAAATGAATGGTCTTCTTGACCAGCACCAAGCTGGATTTGGAGCTAACCGGTCAACCACTGACTGGCTCGTTGCCTTCGAATTTTACGTAAGGGGCGCCTTTGTGCGTAAACAGCACTGTCTATCTGTTTTCTTTGATTTACAAAAAGCTTACGATACCACATGGCGCTATGGTATAATCCGTGACGTGTTCGTATTTGGTATCTCGAGAAATATGCTGTCCACCATTCTAAGTTATCTGTCTGAACGGACATTCAAGGTCCGTGTACGGAACTCGTTGTCCAAGCAGTTTATACAACGGAATGGTGCCCCTCATGGTGGCATTCTTAGCTGTTTTTTTATTGTGAAAATGAATTAAACAGCGTCCTGCCTATATCTATATCCTACTCCGTTTATGTCTACGATGTCCAAATAAGTTACAAGTCATGTAATATGACCATCTATGAGCTGCAAATTCAACTAGGAGTAAACAATGTAGCAAAGTGGGCAGACCAAAATGGATTTAAGCTCGATTCATGAGACTGTAAGCGAACTCTTCACAAAAAAAAGACGTGGTGATAGTCCTAAACCCGATATCACACTTAACGGGCCGAGTATTGCTGTCCAAAGAGAGCACAAATTTCTTGGTGTCATAGTCGACGAAAAGCTTACATTCATCAAACACATTAAGCACCTCAGACTTAAATGAATGAAATCAATGAATAATTTTGAAATCCTGTCCCACCAGCCTTGGGGTACGAATCGAGACTGCGTGATGAGTCTCCTAAATAGTGTAGTTTTATCACGACTACATCTCAGTAGCGTACCAGTCAGCACGAAAAAGCACCTTAAAAATGCTCGACACTGTTTACCACCTTGATCTGCGGTTGGCTATTAGTGCTTTCCGTACAAGCCCAATTGCAAGTTTGTACATTGAGGTGGACCGATGGTCACTTGAACGACGACGGAAATACACAAGTATAAGTACGCTACGAAGGTATAATCTCATGCTGTCCGTCCATGCAATTCGCTTTTGCGTAACCCAACCAGTAAACTGCTCTTTTCAAATCGACCGTCTGAAACCCCACCTTTACCCACTAGAGTCGCCACACTTGTCCAACACATGGACATGCCAGTCTCCAACAATTTGGTAACATCTTCTCAAGACATAATTGCTCCCTGGCAAGTGTATCCAATTACCTGCGACTGGTATTTTCGTGAGGTTGGTAAGAATGGGTCACCAATTGGCATAAAACAGCATTTCCTGTCCCTACAAGCAGAATAGTGCAGAGTTTTACACTGATGCCGCAAGGACATCCTCAGTTTCATATGCAGTGCACAGTTGTCAATTTTCTGCAATAAAAACAATGAATAAACACAAGCATATCTACTGCAGAATGCCTTGGTATTCTGTTGGTTGTTAAGTTCCTCCTGGAAAAGAAAGTCTCAAGCTCTGTTATAAATCTCAGATTCCTTCAGTGTGAGAACGGCCCTGTCTTCTGGGAAACCCTGTTAAAACCCTGTAATGAATTCCGTTTTGAAAGGCTTTATGTCTGCATGCACATTGAACCTTAAAATTAAAGTATGGTGGGTACCAGGTCACTGTGGAAAGAATAGAAATGAAGAAGTTGATAGGCTTGCAGCATCAGGGCCCGAACGGAGTAGAATGGATACAAAACAACTTACATACCAGGAACTCAGGCTATGTATTAGGACTGCACTTCGCTATGAGCGGTAGCAGGATTAAGATGAACAAACAGACAACGAACTGCGCACAATAAAACCACGGATTGGGAGGTGTGCCACAGAAAAACAAAGTAGATTCAAAGAAGATGCTCTCTGCAGACTGAGGATATTGCATACATACATCACACACTCGCGTCTTTTACAAGATTCGAGGGCACCACAATGCGCGAGATGTGGAGTCCACATCTCAGTTGTCCACACATTAATCATATGCCCCAGACAGGATATTCAAATACGACAGCACTTTCCTTAACTTTACACATTTGAAATACCAATGCACCCTTCATTATTTTTAGGTGATCACCGCATGTTCTCATTGGATAGAGTCTATAAATTTTTAACTGATGTATGTTTTTTAAGAGAGGTTTCATATTCAAAGTAACCTGAGCCGCTCCTCATTGCGGAGGAGAGCGCTGAGCTCACCCATAGCTGCTAGACGCCTCGCTCCTCTTGCTCAAGCGAGGACTGTGATTGAGGCTACCTGGCTTCGTCGTTCAAATATAACCCCTGTTAGAACAAGATTTAGGCACTATATATCATTTAAGCCATTCCACCAGGTATTTAGGCACCCTCTTCAGACTCTAAAATCATGCACATACTACTCTAAGGCACTATACACCTGGTTTTAATGCTAGCATCCGTACACATTTTAGCCCGAGTCGACCAAAAACCTCGTCTTTGGTGCTCTTCTTCGGCCTTAGTTGCCCATGCGCCATAAAAACCTAACGTCATCATCACCTCCTCCTGCGCTGTGCCGCGTTCGCCGATGATCGTCGCGATATGCTTGCGGCCTATAGGGCCATGGGCATAATGCCAGACTCCCTCAAGACGCTATTGTGTTCGCAGGGCAGTGCGCGCACCTGTGAGCGAACCTTGGTGAGCCTCTGTGCATACCTCGAACAGGCGGACTTGACGCCAGAGAGGGGCGGCGTGCGCTTTTGTGAATCTAGATGACAATAATCCCGAAGTGTGCAGGGTTTCTTCCATTGTAAGATATGGCACCAGCGTAAAGAAGCAGCCTTCCCCATCCTGCTAGGAACACCTGCTGGTCGCCCTCATGGATGCCTCCAAAGCGCGGCCGAGCCGGTCCCTACCAAAATGGCGTCCATGAGATAGAAAAACCGGAGGATTCATTAATTGTCTTCCGATAAAGCCCACCGTAGAGCGCAAATTTTATTCCTTTTCTCTATAGAGAAAATCAACCCAAAATGTTCCGCGCTTAAAATGGAAGCGTTTATTTGCAGGAAGTATTTCCGCAGTGAGTGGAACTAATAAGTACGATTGTTTCTTATTACTCACAGGACGTGAAAATTGCGGCATTTGTTGTTGCTTCAGTGGCTGTCCTTGGTCCATCACGGAAGCTAACAATTTTTCCAGGAATAAGAAGTGTGGTCCACATCACGACGTTAAATTTGCAATAATTAAGCACTTTTTTTCTGTTAACTGCTATTTGTTGTGAACAGAGATTTGAAGACAACGTGCTGTAGCGTCAATTTTTCTCGCGCAACAAGAAAGAGTTCCCGTGCAGTGCTTGCATCTTCTACGCGCGTGCGTGCGTGGCACAGGCGCGCCCTGAACTGATGCAGCTGCCAGGCGGTAGCTTCTCTGCGCTGGAGTTAATCTTCGCCTGGAAGGCAGTAGGCAAGCATCAGGCCCGAAGTGGCGTGCTCTGCTTTTCATATTGTGCACGTGCCGGGTTGTTACTTCTACCCGGGTTAAAAGACGGAGACGGGCGGGCGTGAGATCGCTTCGAAATTTAGTACAACGTTCAGTGGATGTCGCTCATGTGGTGAGTGCGAGGTCACGGGTTCGATCCCGGCCATGTATACAATGATAACTGAAAACGGCCGCACTGTACCACCCAAGCCAGATCAAATCAATGCGAAGCCTTCCACTGTCTACGACCTGCATCAATGACCAAACACGTTAGCCGTTCGAAAGTGCTACAAACGTTTTTTTATGGGAAATTTTACGTCAAAACACTAAATTAAACAGATGAACTGACAGAAGTGAAAGATGTCAGATATGCGCCAGTTAATGCGCTTCAACAACATCAGTAGTCGTTAATAAAAAGGCAGGAAACAGGGCAAAAAAAAACATGACCGAAAAAAATGGACACGGACACACGTTGCCCTTTTCCCATCTACACTAAGCAGACCAGATACGGGTGTCAACTGCGGCGCAACCTTCCTGGAACCTCCGTCTTTTTTCATGGTCGTGTGATTCCAGGATCTGCTTCATCGCGTTAACTCATGCGCGGCCCGACCGGAGATACTGTGGCTCAGGCTTTGTATAGAAACTCCACCACTCCAGTTTAGTCATGACTGAAGAAATGAACGTTTTTCATGGAACATGTGAGCGGCCTACCATTGTATGCAGAAATGGTAGACTAGGAGGCATGCCACAAGCACAAATCATTCATTATTGCGCGCTCTGTTTTCCATCAGTATCGCTATTGCCAGCAATAAAAGAGCAGTTAAACTCGGCGCCATTAAACAATTACCAGTTTGTATTCATTATCATTGTGAACACAATTTTGAAGCCCTTTGCGCTGCAGCCTCGATATATTTGGCGCCATGGCAGTGTTTCGGTGCAGTGTTGCATTATCTACACATCGTAGCACGTGGCAAAGGCGCGTCTTTCGCACAAACTGCGGCCAAGCAGTAGCTTCTCTGCGCTGCTGTTAACTTTCGATTATAAGGCCGTAGGCGAACGCCAGACTTTAACAGGCGTGGTCTGAAAATGCGCACGTGCAGGGTCGGTAGTTCTACCTCGGGTCGAAAGACGGAAGCCGGCTGGCGCACGATGGCTTCAAATTTAGTACAACGTTCAATAGCGTTCCCGCATATGGGGAACACGAGGCCGCGGGTTTGATCCCGGCCATGTACTGATATAGCCGGAACAGGCGCAGAACAGGACCCAAGGCAGCCGAAAAAAATGAGGAGCCTTTCCACTGGCATCGCAGTCCGAAGGGTTGCTTTGAAAGGAAAAACTCTTTCGGCTGAACAGTTATTGAATTACTGAATATAAATAGCATATGTGCTCTCTGCAGACCTGCCCGAATTTATCAAAATTTATCCCATCATTCATTACAATATTGACAATTAACCAACCAACAAAGGCCAACCATGCTGCTAGCATAGGAGCAACGAAGCTCTGCTCGCATTTTTCTTTTTCTTTGAAATATTTTAACTTGCAGCTTTTAAAAGGAGTCATATGAAAATGGGTGATGTGACCTTGCTGTCATCTGAAAACAGCCGACCGTGGGTACGCAAGTCGAGGGTGGAAAAAATAAAGTTGATGCCTATAATTTACCACGCTTATTTCTTGTACTTGTTCTTAGTTCAGCTGCGTACTAAGAGCACCCTGCCTAGAAATATGCATTATCATAGGTTTGCAGTGATCCTAACTTGAACAGCTGACATCAGTCATTTGAAATATGACTCCTACAATATCTTACACTGAATAATCAGTGTTTCGGGGCGTCATTGGCGGCGTCTATGTGTTTATTTTCTGGGCAATCGCTGTTTGCTATGTTTGTTTCTTGAAGTTCGTTGCAATCTTGTCTAAGCTTGACACACAAACCCAAAGTGATCCAAGGCTGCACAGTGGCGATAGTTTTGATCTTCATCTATGCCATCGCTCTGCTTTATCCCCAAAGTCAGAAGTTTTCATCGAGCATGTAATGAACAGAAGTCCTGTGCTACCTTCCAGTTTACTCTGAATTATCGCTAAACGTTGCCGCTGGAACGCGCGCTTCTCGTTTCTGTGCTTTTTTTCCGGAAAAATTAAACTGGTAGAATAAAAGATGCTGTGGAAGCTCCCTGAACTGGAATGGTCCTTAGGCAAGGCCCATCATCTCTCCTTCGTCCAGTGTTTGCGCTCTTCGTCTCTTTAAGCACTCCTTGAGTGGTAGCTGTAGGAAACAAGGAGGATAAAATGAGCCACTGGTTATAGATAAGTGTGCCATCCATCTGCCCATGAATGGCGATGAAGAAAATATGTGTTGGTCGGGACGGGTCGCCTAAGCTGCCTAGCATCTATTTAGGTAAAAATTTTGTAGAATGGAGGGGTGAGCTTATTTACATCTTTAATACAAGAGTATAGTGCTGGCTTTCCATTGATCAGATCAGATAGGCGTGATTCATGGGCGGGCACACATTCCGCACAGCACTCCATCTTTTTAAACTCTGACTGAAGGCGTCGGATCGTCCTGTAGTTCATGGCGACTGTGATAAAAGAATAGGTCGCCAAAAGAACACACACACACACACACACACACACACACACACACACACACACACACACACACACACACACACACACACACACGCACGCACGCACGCACGCACGCACGCACGCACCCACGCACGCACACACACACACACACACACACACAAAATTGTAGTTGCGCTTGACAAATGTACAAGCGTTTGTAAGCGCGTAATGGCGTTTAAGAAAACACAGACACCGGAAGCTGCGACACAAGGCGGCGCCGCCGTCACGAAAGCTTCGATGCGCTCTCATGTACACATTACCTCCGATACGACTCGTAGCCGCCATGCAACCGCGGCGTGAGGCGCGGCCGGGCTACAGATGAGTTGGGGCGTCGTAGACTTTATATCGCACACCCGCCGCTCGTGTCTAGCCATGAAGAGGAGGCTTGGAGCAAGGCCGGAACGACACTCTATTTTGAATCATTTACGCAGCTTCCATTAGCCAAGGAACAGAAAAATCTCCCGTAATTAAACAATTTCCATCTTTTCTTCATTATATTCGCGAACACGGCTTCCGAGCATTGAGGAAAGTGCTCGAGTCTTCTGTCTTCTGCAGGTGGAAGATTTTACCCAGGTTTGAACGAAACAAGCCGGCCGGCATAAGTTGGCTTCAAAGTTTAGTACAACGTTCAATAGCCTTCACGCGTGTGGTGAGCACTAGGTCGTGGGTTCGAGCTCAGTCATGTATAGTGGTAATCGAGATGGTCGCACTAGAATACCCGAAGGGGCTGAAATAATGCGAAGCCTTGCAGTCTTTCTAAGACGTGTATCATTGCCCGAAGGATGGCTTCTACATGGAAAACGCGTACAGTTGAACAGGTACTGACTTATTGCATAATAATAGTAACAGTGAAAACCTGCGCATATTAATCAAAATTATTCGCATCATTTAATGCAAATATAAAACTTAAATTACTTTTTTAATTTGCTCGATGCTTCATCTAAATTCCGAGGCACATATTGCTGCTATCACAAGGACACCTAAGCTCTGTTTGCGTTTTTTTCAAGAATTTTAACTTGTATTGAAAAGGAATCCCAGAAAAATGGATGATCTGACCTTGTGCGGATCTGGAAACCAGCCGACGTGGATACCCAAATCGAGGGACGGACAAAGAAAAATTGATGTCTATAATTTACCGGGTTTATATTTTTGTTGTTTTTAGCTGAAGGGAGAGTTCAGCAGCGTATTATGAACACCCTGCTCAGTATATGCGTCCTCAAAAATTTTCAGTGATCTTAGCTTGAAGAGCTATCAGGACTCTTTTCAAATATGCGTTTCCCCATATCTTACACTGCTGAATCAGTGTTTCTGACGGTCACTGGGGGGATGGATGTGTTTGTTTCCCCAGAAAGCGCTGAGCGTCCTCTTTTGTAATGTTAGTTTCCGACAGTTGAATGCAATCTTGCAAGTTTGATACAAAAACACACAGTGATCAAGGGCAGCCCCAGGGTCGACAGCTTTGATATTTATTGATGCCGCTGCTGAGCTAAACCTCCAAAGTTCTTATCACGATGCTGCCTGTTGTCTGTAATGCGAAAAAAAGCTGTGAGTCGGAATGCAAACGGATATTTTTTGGCCATGGCATGGCGCTTGACGAAACGTTTCGCGCCATTTACTTTAACCCTAGAGCTCATTGATCATTTCCGATGCATATTCCTAGTCATAAGAATTATTTTCAAGCCAGTCGCTTTTCAAGACTGCATGTAGAATACCGAATTCTTTTTTGCTTGCCTTAAACAAAAGTGGAAGAACAGAAGTTTTACTTACGAAACACAGACGCAGTTTATTTTGTGACATTTCCTTTCCAAATTATCTTTTTTCCCCACGATGAACCATAATTCCTCTTACTGCAACGTCTTCCCCCCCCCCACACACACACAATATATTATTTACTTTAGTATTTATCGAAGTATTTAGTTTACAGAGTTTTCAGCATGCGGCAATGACGAGAGGTCCTCTGACGTCTTCTTGATTTCCAAGCAATTTGAGTTCACTTTGCCACGTTTATCCTCTAACGAAGTCTTGCTTTTTTTTCAGACAAAGACAAAATTGGTATGAGTGGCCGAAGACGCTGCCAGGAGAGCCAAGAATTTCTGGTCGTCGTTTAGGCGAGGTACCGAAAGCCCCTCAAACTGCTGGAAATAAAAGTTTTACAATTGCGAAAATCAGGAGCTGGAAACTGGAAACAGGGGCAATAACATCAGGTGTCAGAACCATAAAAGCAAAAAAAAAGAAAACACATAATATACAGTAGCAAACGATGGATGATGGTGAGCCGAAAAAAGGGGCCTCCCACAGCGAAGGTTAAGGATTTGGCATTTTCTGGATTGCCAGCATGCTTTGGCAAGCCCATTTGTGTGATACAGTTTGGGGCGACCACTGCATAGCGAGCATGTATGTGGTATATGGTTTAAGTAGCTGACGTAAAATGTCTACATCCTATATTTGCAGATGATGTATATTGCCGCCCTAGGTCCATCATTTCTTACTATCGCTCGCCGCTTTCTTTCCGTCTCCCTGCACTCTCCCGGTCTTTTCATTCCGGCTAGCCCCAGCTGAGGGGCAGGTATTCCGGCTAGCAACATCTTTTCCTTCCGTTCTTATATTAAATTGTTTTATTCTTTATTAAAAATAACAACTAAGAATAACATACCAACTACGCTTCCAGGGTGCGGTGTGGTGAAGGGGAGAATGCATGGAATGACTAACTGGTTATACACAGCGGAAACTATGAAGCATAGCCCATTTATTTTTATTTGATTTTGTGGTGTTAATCAATTTTTGAATAATGCGGCAATTACTTTTGTAGAAAATTGATTAGAAAGCAAGACAAGAACCAACCACATGCCTGTCGTAGGATCCGAGCATAAGACATACGAATTTCCTGAAGGGTTACTATATATTAAAAGTAAGTAAATAAAAAGCGTGTAGAGAGTGTACCTTTTTGCAGTAATGTCGTGCGCATGCCCAGTACACTGTAGTTAAGCCTCAACTTCTTGCATTTGCAATGCCTGCGTACACCCACGAACTACATTTCCTGAGTCAACAACCCGAGTAAGCAGGTGCATCTTCTAGGTTCTCCAAGACATACTCGTCCCCCCCCCCCCAACCTTGGCTCCAACAAAGAAGACGCGGTCCCGAAGGCGACCTCTGTTAGTTCAGGATTAAGCAGAAATTCCCTCGGGGGTCAACTACCGCTGGCAAGCCCCTCATGCCATTGTGCAGGACTATGACCCGAACCGGAAACTAGAGGTGTGCTACTGGAAAAAAAAAGTGCATCAGCTCGCGTTCCACTGCTCATTTCCTCAACTATACAGAGCCTTTCTGTGGAGTTGTCAGGCAGAAAACCGGTTACTGGGTTCATGCAAATGGCACCGCGTCTTGTGAACTCAGTGCAAGGGGTGGGTTGACACACACTTTTCCAAAAATTTGTCGTGCGAAGCGGACTCAGCCGCTGTAAAATCTAGGAGCTGTTCGCACGGGCTCACGAGAAATGGAGGGTTAACCGCCGGCCACCGCTATTTCTCAATTTTCCTCACACTTCCCAACCACCACGTCGCTGCTCGCGGCGTCGACAGATATGGTTACAAAAAAACGAAAATCGATGATGTCTTCATTCCGTAAGCGTATGCTTACATAATCTAAACGCAGGCGTTTTGCGGGACGTGACGCTATTTCTCAAGTCGGAGAGAAGCAACGATAAGCTCAACTTAAAGGCGCAAATCGCCTGGTAAGGACAGGAATCATTATTTTAAACAAACCTTCTTCAACATTCTTCAGCCTAGAAGCGGCAGAGTTGCCACTCTAAATATACAAAATAAGGCAATTTTATTAAATATGCCTTTGGAGCAGCGCCCCATTTATGGCCAGTGAACCCACTGAAAAAGGCAGCTATAACGATCAATTCAGTCCTAAGCGCAGCGTCCTGCGTCGAAGAGAGCTGTCATCTTCGTCGATGTGGGAATGCGAGTTCCTACTCGCCGTCCTGTTGGCCAATGGAGATCGGCGACAGAAATCCGTCTTGTGCCGATCGGCCTCGCCGCGCCGCCTTGCCTTAAGGTCGGCTTCAGCAGCGGCCAAATCCGCTTCACTCGCCACGTTTATGGACAAGGGTGAACGGGCATTAATCTTTTTAGGCGCTCAGGGAAGGCATTTTCGCGGCGACAGTCCTCGAGTCGAGCTGACTTTGCTCAGCTCGGTCCTTTTACTCAACCCGCTGCCGTCGGGTTCATGTAAACGAAGCTTATGTTTGAGAGCCATCATTATTTCCAGCCAAAACTTAATGTCATTTCTAAGGAAATTGTTAATATTAAACGAATTAACGAAATTTCTCAGAGAGCACAACTTTTGGTATTTTATAGTGAATCAAAACCCTCTTTTGGCCAATAAGTATGCAGAAGATCAGAAAATTTTTAATTCAAAAGGCACGAAAGAAACATGGTTGCGAACTTTCTCCCACTCCTTTTTCCGATGCACTGCACAAATAACTTTTTTACTGTAAATTCGTGTTAGTTATGGAGAACTGCAACTGCTTTTTAACTGCTCTGTGATTGGCACACCAACTCCCCTCATAGCCCACCGTTCCTCGGTGACATACGGAAAGCAGCCACCGCAATAATACCATCTGTGTCCCTGAAATATCTCATCGGAAGATTCGTATTAGTACGGACTGAAAATTGTTTAACATTCGGCGTTTCAACGTGCTTATAGTTCCAGAGTACTTTTTATGCTTGGTTATGCCAGAGAACATATCGGTATTTCTTCGAAAGCTCCTGCTTTGCGAGATTTGAAACTACTTATCTCATTGCAGCACGCGGAAATCAAGCGAGCTCTCATTTGGTAGACACACGGCGCATATATTGCCACTTCGCAGCTAATGGTGTGGATCCAGGTAAAACTGCTGGCTGCTCCTTCCCGGAGTTGACTGCTTTCGCAGGGTTGATTTTGCCTAGAGCAGCATATAAAACAAAATCGATGTTGTCGAGATTGCGAAAACATCTGACAATTTTTTAAGCTAAAATTAAATTTCTCTGTTGCCTCTACAGCTCATATTTTGTCCTATGTCGAATCGCCAAAGCCCCCTTGGATCATTTGTGGGCAAATATGTTTACAATGGTGTGATGGGCTTATTTTTTCGGCAGCATTTAAGACCAAAAGAATGTCGAGAAATGCTGACACTAACCCGTATTGCAGGATAGCGTGAGTGGCATAGTCAAAATATGGAAACATTGCTGACCAAAAACAGGGAGCCGTGAAACAAATCCAAGATAGATAGAATCCAAAAAGTAGGGAACGTTGCGGTGACAAAATGTTCGACACATTAGCCATTGGAAGGTGACACGAAAAAGCCACAACGTAGCCACAACGCCGAACCGTCAAAAAGAAGCCAAGAAAAATTTCCAGTAGGTCTATCTGGAGAAAATTTATTTTGAACACAACCTTTTTGGACCCGCTGGGTTCCATCTTCAAAGGGGCTTGAAATGCGACCCAGCAGCAGACCGCATCCGTCACTTTGTCAACGCATGGGGAAGCACAATGACGTAACCTGAGGCGAGCATCCCTGGAACCTTGTTTTCCAACCAAGGCCACTTCTCTC
Organism: Amblyomma americanum; assembly: GCF_052857255.1. Classification (NCBI taxonomy): domain Eukaryota; kingdom Metazoa; phylum Arthropoda; class Arachnida; order Ixodida; family Ixodidae; genus Amblyomma; species Amblyomma americanum. Next base: position 89,629,603 of record NC_135507.1, read on the forward strand.
AACTGTGACCCCAACTTTCTGACTTCCTGGAGCTGTTTAAACCACTACTAACTTGTTCTCGCCAGCATGACCCTGTCTTTTTCTTGCGTCTAGTGATTGCAGGGACTGTGTCAGCTTCGTCGAGTGGAGTGACTAACTGGTTATTCATGGCGGAAGCCAACAGTCATCGAAACCAAGAAGCATAGCGCATTTTTTTTATTTTGTGGAGATAATCAATTTAGGAATAATGCGGCACTTACATTTAAAGAAAATTTATTACAAAGCAAAACAAAAACTAACCACATGCCGGTGGTAGGATCCGAACGTACGAAATACGATTTACTGAGGGATTACAATAGATTAAAAGTAAGTAAATAGAAAACGTGTAAAGAGTGCACCTTTTTGAAGTATTGTTCTACGCATGCGCAGTACACTGTAGTTAAGCCTCAACTTCTTGCATTTGCGCTGCATGCGTACACCCACGAAGTCAACAACCCGAGTAATTAGGTGCATATTCTAGGTTCTCCCAGACATACCCCCCCCTCCCTCTTGCCTCCAAGAAAGAAGACGCGGCTCGGCTGGCGAGCATCTATTAGTCATAGATTAAGCAGAACTCCCCTCTGGGGGCAACTACTGCTGGCAAGCATCTCATGCCAATGTGCATGACTACAACCCGAACCGGATGCTATAGGTGCGTTACTGGAAATAAAAAAAAAGTGGCGGGCACACATTCCGTGCAGCACTCCATCTCTGACAGATCGCGTCGAATCGTTGTCCCGCAGTTCATGGCGTCGGCGATCAAGGAAAAGTTCGTGAAAGAACACATGCGGGAAACCTCTGCTCCTTTTCGCCTACCCTGGTTTCCAGAAATGGTGGACGAGCAAGCTTGTAGTTTTTGTGCGTGATTCCTTCCCTGCAAGTATCATTGTTGTTTAATCTACTATCTGCATTGTAGAGGGGGGGGGCACATGTCGCAAACACATATTTGCATTTGCAGCCATGAAGACAATAGGCACCTTTAGCATAAAATGTTAGTGTTATCTGAGTACCGGGAGCCCGTCTAACGTCGGCGAGCACGCACCGATTGGTACCGACTATGCGGGCCTGTGCGGTATTGCCGGTGCACCTGGCGTCATCTGGCGCCGACAAGGCGTATACCGTGTTCCCATTAGCGTTACCAGAGTAGCGGGATATCGACCAAGCGTTGTAAGCATGTGCTGAAGGCTCCCTATGCAGCAGGCGTGCGTGCAGCTGCCGGCAACCTGGCACCCGCGAGGCGATCTGCGCGTCCGCATTCATGGTGCATGGTCTCACGGCAATCCGTTAACGCTAAGAGTAGCAGCAATTGAACTGACGACCTCGCGAATCGCTCTGTTAATTTAAGAATCTACTGCATGAAAACTTGGCTACTTCGCCTTCGGATGTTTGGTTCAAGTTTCTGGCAACGATGTCGGGAATAAATAAAGACACGCAGCACACATCTGTTGATCTCCGCTATTAGCATCAGTGCTTGTACATGACTGAGCTGTTAAATTTTTCCAAGAACCGTGTGCTTGGCTCAAAATTTCTGCAGTGCCACAGCGAACATGGAGTATCATATCTAAGTACGTGCGTTTGACCTGTTGGGGTGATCTGTTTTTCTTACTCTTCATAAATTGGCCGAAAATGTAAGACAACTGGGACTTGAGACCTCTCCCTCTCCCCTTTTGTGGTAACGTGATAACATGCTGATGAGGCCATTCTGCGTACATCGTTGCTGCCACGTGTCGATAAGATCATCGAGTGAGTTATTGTGTGTGGCCATGTGATGTTCGACGCCCTTTCCCACTTGACTATATATGTGCTTTCATGTACGCTTTTGCTAATAAACGTTTGCCCCCGGCTTCGACGCGTCCAACTGTGAATGTTACAGTTCAGAGGATGGGTGGAAAGGCCAGAAGCCAATCTAGGCAGTTACTGGTGAAGGAAAGGCACTATTGGCCTTAATTTTGCTATACTATCACGATCTGGTACAGAAATCTCTAACACTGCCTGAGGTCCAGACATCCCCTTCTTCAGAAGAGCCCACTGTGCTTTCTTTCCAATCACCACAGAAGTCATCTCTTCTTCCAACTACTCTGGCCTGGCGTATTATGGCGATGCTGTTGCATCCAAGAAATCGCGGCTTGCGGCCGCTTCTCTCCCTTCTGGCTAAGCCTCATCCTTCCCTCTCTATACGGCTAGTGTCCGCTTCTCTCCCTTCTGGCTAACACACCCCCCTCCCTCTAACGCGGCTTCTGCTCGCTTCTCTCCCTTCTTGCTAACACACCTCCCTCCCTCCAACGCGGCTTGTGCTCGCTTCTCTCCCTTCTTTTTCACCCTCCCTTCTCCTTTCACAGATTCTCTTTGACTACGTCGTCAAAGACAGCCACTGGGAATTCGTATAACAAATGCCTTCAGCAAAAGCGCCCAATGAGCTAAGGAGTCTTTCAGGGGCCTGGCACTCTCACGCAACTCGTTGGCGCACACATTCTTTGTCGCCGCCTAGGAGGCAGCAACAAAGCCCTTTAAAAAGCCCTGCAGCGTCCCAGAAGTCAGTCCAGTCCGTCGTTTGACAGGGCGGCAGTGGAGTTCATACTGTTGTTAGTGCAGTGCATCGTGTCGAGTGCCATTTGATCTGCCCATTTGAGAACGGCAAGCAAGCGGAACCTTGGAGGAATGGAAGGTGAGTGCAGGAGTCTTTTTTTTTTACTGTCTACGTTGACTTCGTATTGTGGTCGTCCTCTGTTTTAGCAGTCTAGCTGCAATCTAGTTTTTTTTTCGTGCCTTATGATTCGAACGAGGTCCGCACCGGGCATGACCGCCGTTCTCTTTGTCCTTACCAACCAGCGTCCGCCGTTCGAAGACACCTTTTCGCTCTAACTACTCAGCTGTTTACTACATGATCCCATACTTTGCGTGCCGTTAGTTGTACAATAATAATAATAATAATAATAATAATAATAATAATAATAATAATAATAATAATAATAATAATAATAATAATAATAATAATAATAATAATAATAATAATAATAATAATAATAATAATAATAATATTAATAATAATAATAATAATAATAATCATTAGTTTTTGGGGACAGGAAATGGCGCAGTATATGTCTCTTATATCAGGGGACACCTAAGCCGCGCTGTAAATGAAGTGATGAAGAAGGGAGTGAAAGAAGTATGGAAGAAAGAGGTGCCACAGAATGGGGCTCGGGAATAATTTTGACCACCTGGGGATCTTTAACGTGCACTGACATAGCACAGCACTCGGGCGCCTCAGCGCTTCGCCTCCATAAAAACGCAGCCGCTGCGTTCGAGTTCGAGCCCGGCAACTCGCTATAACTCGTGCTATAACTCGCTATAATTCGTGCTATAACGAGTTATAGCATATCGTTACCGTGTTTACGTTACCGTTTACCGTGTTACCGGACACCGGATTTTCCGGTTAGCGCGGCGCGCGCCAGAAGACGTTTTAGTGTACCGTCTTTCCCGTAACCATTTACCGTAGGGCTACAACGAGTGATGATGATGGAAGATGCCCAGCTTTTAATGATATAAAAACGGATTCATTGTAATCATTTCTGCTAAGTGAAATGCTACACTTTAATAATCTTTATCTCTGCATATAAAGACGTACCGACTACACATCAGCTAACAGCCGACTCAGCGGTTTTTCAAATGGGCCCGTGAAGGTAGACACCTTTGCCTACCCTGGCCAGTAGACAATTTTACTACGTAGACCTCCGTAAGCTTCCATACACAGCGCACGTTGCGTTGAGAGCGCTGTAAAAAAGGCACGACTACGACACCTGTTCGTCCTACCGCAACGTCGCTTCTTTATGCCTTTGGATGTGAACACTGTGGCGCCATCTAGTGGCAGTAATTTAAAGCGCGCCAACACCGGGCCGGAGAAACTTTTTTATTTTCTGAAATTACTGATGAAATTAGCAAGAGAATTACCAGCCTTTTTTTCGAGAAAAAAATCATGAAGATATATAAAAAAGTTAAATGGGGCACGAAAATGAAGAGCTGCAGTGTAGTCGTTGCTATTTGGCTATGTACACGACATATATTCTGGCTTGACTGCTCAAAAATCGGCAAATAATCTCAAAAACATGGCCTAGTTGTTACTCAAACCTCAACGTACGAGCAGGAGTTTGCAAATTAAAAGCGAATGCCTTTATCTATAGCGAGAATGGCGCCGAAGAACCCGGCGGCGGTGCTGTATTTGGTCCGAAGCGGCCGTGCAGGGCGCCGCCATGTTTGTTTACAAGCGAACGCTAACTCTCCGCAATGCTAAAAGAGATTCCGTAAAGTGCTTGCGGACCGGTAAGTGGCGGCGCATGCGCAGACGTCGCTGGCCGGGCCCGGTAAACGGTAACGTAAACACGGTAACAATATGCTATAACTCTTTTATCTCTTCGCGGCCTCAGCCGCCATGCGGATTGGCTTGTTTCTGCCGAGCGGGTTCTTCGCTGCGCAGCAGGGCTTCCCACCTTTCTGTGCTATCAGTATCTTCATCGACTCTGGGGTAGTCAGTGCATTCCCATATTCTTTGCTTCCGGGTAATCATGGAACCGCCGGACTGTCGGAACATGGACGAGCGCGCGCAAACCTATTCCCGCATCGTTGAGAACTACATACTAAACTGCTGCGACCGCCTGATAAGAAGCTAATAGAGAAATGACCGCATGGCGGCGCCTGCAAGCCGGAAATTTCCTTAACGTAGTATGGGTCTTTCACGTCCCACTAGGTTAACACGAAAACCAAATCTCGACGGATGCGTATGTTTTTGCGTAGGTGCATGCGCGTATATATGTTTTGTGTAGGTGCAAGTAGCAATAAAAAAGGTAAATTGCGCCGAAACGTTTTTGTGTCGCGCTGATGCATAAAAGCCTGGCCACCAACTTCTTGTGCCGCCGCGGTGGCTGAGTGCTTATGGCGCTCGGCTGCTGGCCCGAAAGACGCGGGCTCGATCCCGGCCGCAGCGGTCGAATTTCGAAATTCTAGAGGCCTGTGTGCTGTGCGATGTCAGTGCACGTTAAAGAACCCCAGGTGGCCGAAATTTCCGGAGCCCTTCACTACGGCGTCTCTCATAGCCTGAGTCGCTTTGTGACGTTAAAAGCCCATAAACCAAACGAACCAACTTCTTGTAACGCCTTTAAATATGATTTAATTCAGATCACCGGCACGCTTACACGTGTCCCTCGAGGTAATGCATTAGTGTGTTCATTTATTTATAGTTACTTGCCTATTTACCCCCGAATGCCTTTTCGAACTACAAAATAATGCCAAACTGGATGAGTTGGAGTGGGTGCACTGCTGCAGTGCAGCAGTGCACCCACGGCGCTGCACTGCAGCGCTAAGAGACGAGGCTCCGCGAGGAAGCTCCCGTGTGCGTTTTCGTTCTGTCCTTCTGAAGCTTCTGCACTTACCGTCGTACGTTGTTTTTTTTTGCATGCTGAACACGCATTTGAACAATAATTATGGCTGTGTTTCGGAGCTCCCAGTGCTGCTCATCAAAACTAGTGTGCTGCGAGATATAGTTGCTGCTGTTGCGTATCGAGATAACGAGCAGAATTACTTGTGGGAGATATATGCGTACCGCTGCTCGAGCACATTGTCGTTCTGACTCAAGGACAAATTTGTATGAATTCTGGCGCCATTGTCGATCGTTAGCCATGACCAAGCGCTCATGAATGCAGATGTTTGCTTTGGTCAAGTATACTAGGCTTATATAATCGGTTTTTGTTAAGTTAGGTGCAGCTGCAAATGCTGCGCGCTGATGAAAGATTAAGAGAATTGCTTGTGCAAGCAATCGGGAAAAATCAAAAAGGCACACAGTGTGTAACGAGCTCAAATATGTTCAAGACTGTGTGCCTTAAAGAAAGTGCTGGAGGTGGCCTTAGCTCAGCGTTGATGTGAACCAGCTGGAAAAAGCAGAGTTTACAAACAGGTTAAGAAAGTAATTTAACGAAAAAGGAAATATTGCCGCACATATATTGTGCTGGCAGTTTCGGCATGCTGCGTACCACCAGGTTGTCTGGATAACGTGGAAGAGGCTGGGGGAAAACAACCGACGGATTCTACCAAGCTGTGTGCTGAGCGCTGTTCGAAAGGAGTGCCTTACAAAAACTGGTTTATATAAAGGCTTCAAGCATTTCACGGAACGCCCGCACGAGAGAAGTAAACGGCACTGGCAGAATATTACGTTGGTCTGTGGTTCGCCAAAGCGTGGGCCGCAGCGAAGCATGCGAAGCTGGACGACCGGCCGACTCCGCGAATGGCGTCACTTCCGCCAGTTCTCCCTCTCTGCCGTCCCCCCAACGGCGATTCTGGAAGCGACAAGGGCGTGCCGGGCGTGGGGTTTTAAGAAGTGATTGCAGCTCTTTTTGCGGACAGAATGTGGGAAAAATTTAGACATGATTTTCAAGGTCCTTTCTTCCCAACCACAGCGTTTCATGCGATTTGAAAACCGTTTCAGCTTCGCTTTAAGAGGGTTCACCAGGGACAGTGCCCATAGGAAACACATTGAAAATTTAAGAAGCTGTAGCGTGTTTAGAAATGGCTCGATTTTCATGATGTCCGAGGCAGCGTTTAATTCTTTAGTGAACAGAGGAAATGTTATGGACGGATTTTATTTTTCACAAGTCAGAGGTAAATATACAGAATTTCATCCGGAACATTTCCTTCCCTTTTCTTTCTGGATTGTCAAGCCGCAATTTTCATTCATAAGGATATTAGTGTTTGCGTTTTACAGGCTCTGAAATTTGTGTATGTATTTTCTCTGGGAGGATCGGATATTCGCGCCAAATTTAACTAGCGCGACTTGGCTCCATCTGGCGTCAAAATATTTAGTCGCTACTGCATTCAACCACCAACCTCTTGGTTGTCTTTTTTACCCAAAACTTGTAGTTTTTACTCAGAACTTGGACAGACTTGATCTCTTTCATTTTTTGTTGCTTTGGTTGTGCTCGGAAATGATTTCTGCTTTTCTTTATTGGTCGAGCTTGTGGTGCGGAAAGAAGGTGCGATGCGAACATAGACGCAAAATCTCCCCCTCCCTTTTTCTCTTCCCGGCAGCCACAAAATAGGGCTTTGTTATTGCCAAAACACAGGAGCGGGCTCCGTATTCAGTACAGAGTCGGAGAAGAGTATTGATTTTTGCTATGGCCTCAGTAACCGCGTGGCGATGCAAATCAAGAATGCAGCTGCAAGTATCACTCATAGGAGGCCCTCAAACCAATAGCGGCGCCTACATGAACCCAACACGGCCTCGTCGTTATCGGGACGAAAACCGGTACTGGGTTCATGTAAACCCGTACCGAGTCGGGAGTCGACGGGGCGGGACCAGGCAGCTCCGCCGCAAGGGGTAGGTTGACTCAACTCGACCCTGACCAGATGTGCTTGTAAACGGTATGGAGTCGAAAAGTAGGGTCATTGAGAGGGGAGAGGATAAATATAAACTTTTTTCACGTGCGCCACCGCGCCTCCGATAGAGCGATCGCGTGCCTCAATCTAGTAGGCTGCTGCTGCTTGCTCGACGCGTGGTGTCGCTACAGTTGAACCGGTCTCAGGTTGTTAAAATCGAGACATGTAGACACGCACTCGTTGAGTTGGATTGACCATGCTCAACCAAGCCCCCGAATTGATCCGATGCTAACGGGTTCATGAAAACGGGGCTGATGGCGTAGAGCTGATTGTCATGACGTAGCGATTAACCTCCTTTCACTGAAGCACTTGTCAATCACTTGCGATTTTACGCTATACGGGTCATTCATTTGTGCTTCCATCTCCCAGCTTTGGCAAGATATACACAGTAAATTCTGTGCCCTCCTTTTTGTCGCGGAAGAACTGATACTTTCTTGCTGTCCTTTTTGTCTTGATGTCCTCTCATTAGTAAAATGTCAGATTTGCACGCAAGGAGCTTTCTTTGCACGCTCTTCCATTTTTTCTGTAGGGTTTCATGAAACGCAGTCTACACGTAATGAAACTCCGTTACACTTTGACTTTATTTACCATCAATCCATTGCAGGGCTCGTTACAGCGTATTACGTGTCGTGTTTAGGGTTCTGGGTGAGAGTGGATGCATATTGTCACCGGGGCCCTAAGCATCGTGCTTGGTGCGCCCTATCACCACCAGGAAACAACCACCATGTCCTCTATTTTTGTATGTGCAAATTTTTACAAAGCGAACTTTGTGGTCTCTTCCATTTTCTCTGTAGCGTTTCATGAAACGCATCGTTTACAGCTAATGCAATTCCGTGCCATTGTATTTGATTTGATCACCGCCAGGAAACTACCTCTATGTTCTCTGACTGGGAATGTGTAGGTGTCGCACGCCACCAGCCTTGTACGTTCTTCCATTTTTTTTGTGGAGGGTTTCTTGAAATGCTCAGTTAACAGCTGATGCAATTCCGTTCCACTGAGATTTGACTTGCCATCTATCCTTCGCAGGGCTCATTACAGCGTATTAACTGTCGTGTTTAGAATTCAGCTAGAATTCAACTGTGACTTGATTAACCTTCAGTTGTTTGCATGGCCAATTACTGCATATTAATTGCCGTGTTTAGGTTTCCGATTGACAATGGATGGATATTGTCACCGGGGCCCAAAACATGGTGCTTGGTGCGCCCTATCATCACAAGGGATCTAACACGATATCCTCTCATTAGGAACGTGTAAGTTTTGCAAACCGGTACATTTGCGCGCTCACCCATTTTTTCTGAAGGGTTTCATGAATCGCGCAGTATACAGGTAATAGATTCAATTCCACTATGACTTTATTTACCTTCAATCCATTGCAACGCAGATAACAGCGTATTAAGTGTCGTAATTTGTGCGCTCCAGGTTTTGTGTGCTCTTTAACCCCAGGTTTTGTGCGCTCTTTAAATTTTTCCTCATGATTTCATTAAAAGCTCAGTTTACAGCAAATACAATTCCGTTCCACTACGACGAGATTTACCATCAATCCTTTGCAGGATACATTAGAGCGTATGAAGTGTCGCGTTGAAGGTTCTGGCTGACAGTGAATGCATTTTGTCTCCGGGGTCCCTAAACATGGTCCTTGGTGCGCACTATAACCACCAGGAAACTACCACCATGTCGTCTCATTTGGCAATATGTCGAACTTTTCACACCAGGAGCTATCTTTTTCATGCTCTTCCATTATTCCTGCAGGGTTTCTTGAAACGCACGGTCTACAGGTAATGCAATTCAAATCCACTATGACTTTATTTACAATGAATGCTTTGCAGGGCCCATTACAGCGTAATAAGTGCCGTGTTTAGGGTGCGCGCTATCATCATGCCACCGTTGGGAATGTGTTGTTTTCCACACCACCATCTTTGTGCACTCTTCCATTTTTTCTGCAGGATTTCATGATGTGAACAGCTAACAACTAGTGTAATTCTTTTCCACTCTGATTTGATTTACGATAAGTCCTTTGCGGGGCCAATTACTGCGTATTAATTGCCGTGTTTAGGGTTCCGGTTGACAGTGAATGCATATTGTCACCGGGGCCCTAAACATGACAATTGGTGGGCCCTATCATCACGAGGAATCTACCACCATGTATTCTGATTGGGATTGCGTAAGTTTTGCCCTGCACGAGCTTTGTGCACGCTTCTATTTTTTCTGCCGGGCTTCACGAGATGCACTGTGTACAGCTATTGCGTTCGCTTTCCACTGTGACTTGATTTACCATCAATCCTTTGTAGGCCCCATTACAGCGTATTAATTGCCGTGTTTAGGTGTCCGGCTGACAGTGAATGCGGATTGTCACCGGGGACCTAAACACGGTACTTGGTGCGCACAATCACCAGGAAACAACCACTATGTATTCTCATTGCGAATATGTCACTTGCATACCTGGAGCTTTGCGCGCTCTTCGACTTTTTCTGCAGACTTTCATGAAACGCAAGGTCTACAGGTAAGGCAATTATTTTACAGTGTGTCTTGGTTTACCACCAATTCTTTGCTCGGCTTAATACAGCGTATTAAGCGTCGTGTTTAGGGTTCTGGGTGACAGTGGATGCATATTGTCTCCGAGATTCCGAAATATGGTAATTTGTGCCCCCTATCATCGCGAGGAACATACCACCATGTCCCCTTATTGGGAATATGTCAGATTTGCCCAACAGGAGTTTTGTTACGCGCTCTTCCATTTCTTCTGCAGGGTTTCATGAAACGCAGTTTACAGCTATTGCATTTCCGTTCCACTGTTACTTGATTTACCATCAATCCTTTGCAGGCCCCACTACAGCGTATTAAGTGCCGTGTTTAGGTGTCCGGCTGACAGTGAATGCGGATTGTAACCGGGGACCTTAACACGGTACTTGGTGCGCCAAAGCACCAGGAAACAACCACTATGTCTTCTCATTGGGAATATGTCAGTTTTGCACACCTGGAGCTTTGCGCGCTCTTCGAGTTTTTCGCAGTTTCATGAAACGCAAAGTCTACAGGTAGCGCAATTCTTTTCCACTGTGACTTGATTTACCACCAATCCTTCGCAGGGCTCATTACAGCGTATTAAGTGTCGTGTTTAGGGTTCTGACTAACAGTGAATGCATTTTGTCTCCGCGGTCCCTAAACACGGTGCTATGTGTGCCCTATCATGGCGAGAAACATACCACGTTGCCCTTTCCCTGGGAACGAGTAAGTTTTGCACACCACGAGCTTTGGGCGCTCTTACATTTATTTCGGGAGGATTTCATAAAACGCATAGTTTACTGCGAACGCAATTCCGTTCAACATTGACTTTATTTGCCATCAATCCTTTGCACGGCTGATTACAACGTATTAAGTGTCGTGTTTAGGGTTCTGGGTGACAGTGGATGCACATTGTCTCCGAGGTCCCTAAACATGGCGCTTGGTGCGCGCTATCGTCATGTCATCACTGGGAATGTGTTGTTTTCCAGACCACCATTTTGTGCACTCTTCTATTTTTTCTGCTGTATTTCATGAGGTGAACAATTTACAACCAGTGTAATCATGTTCCACTCTGATTTCATTTACCATAAGTCCTTTGCAGGGCCAATTACCGCGTACTAATTGCCGTGTTTAGGGTTCCGGCTGACAGTGAATGAATATTGTCGTCGGGGGCCCTAAACATGACAATTGGTGGGCCCTATCATCACGAGGAATCTACCACCATGTCCTCTGATTGGGATTGCGTAAGTTTTGCACTTCACGTGCTTTGTGCATGCTTCTATATTTTCTGCCGGGCTTCATGAGATGCACAGTTTACAGCTATTGCATTCCCATTCCACTGTGACTTGTTTTACCATCAGTCCTTTGCAGGCCCTATTAAAGCGTATTAAGTGCCGTGTTTAGGTGTCCGGCTGACAGTGAATGCAGATTGTCACCTGGGCCCTAAACACTGTACTTGGAGCGCCGATGACCAGGAAACTACCACTATGTCTTCTCGCTGGGAATATGTCACTTTTGCATACCAGGAGCTTTGCGCGCTCTTCGATTTTTTTCTTCAGTTTCGTAAGGTAAGGCAATTATTTTCCACGGTGACTTGGTTTACCATCAATCCTTTGCAGACCCCATTACAGCGTATTAAGTGCCGTGTTTAGGTGTCCGGTTGACAGTGAATGCGGATTGTCACCGGGGACCTAAACACAGTACTTGGTGCGCCATATCACAAGGAAACAACCACTGTCTTCTCTTTGGAAATATGTCCGTTTTGCACACCAGGTGCTTTGCGCGCTCTTCTATTTTTCTGCAGAGTTTCATGAAACGCAAAGTCTACAGGTAATGCAATTCTTTTCCACTGTGACTTGATTTACCATCAATCCTTCGCAGGGCTTATTACGGCGTATTAAGTGTCGTGTTTATGGTTCTGGGTGACAGTGGATGCATATAGCCTCCGAGGTCCCTAACCATGGTACTTGGTGCGAGCTATCATCATGTCATCATTGGGAATGTGTTGTTTTCCACACCACCTTCTTTGTGCACTCTTCCATTTTTTCTGCAGGATTTCATGAGGTGAACAGCTAACAACTAGTGTAATTATGTTCCACTCTGATTTGATTTACCACAAGTCCTTTGCAGGGCCAATTACTGCGTACTAATTGCCGTGTTTAGGGTTCCGGTTGACACTGAATGCATATTGTCACCGGGGCCCTAAACATTGTTCTTGGTGCGCCCTATCGCCGCCAGGAAAACTAACACTATGTACTCTGATTGGTAATGTGTAGGTGTTGCACACCACCAGTCTTGTGCGTTCTTCCATTTTTTTGTGCAGGGTTTCGTGCAATACTCAGTTTACAGCTAATGCAATTCCGTTCCACTGTGATTTGATTTACCATCAATCTTTAGCAGGGTCCACTAGAGCGTGTTTAGCATTCTGACTGACAGTGAATGCATTTTGTCTCCGCAGTCCCTAAACACGATCCTATGTGTGCCCTATCATCGCGAGGAACATACCACGTTGCCCTTTCACTGGGAAGGAGTAAGTTTTGCACACCACGAGCTATGGGCGCTCTTACATTTATTTCGGCAGGATTTCATAAAACGCTGTTTACTGCTAAGCTAATGCAATTCTGATCCACATTGACTTTATTTGCCATCAATCCTTTGCACGGCTGATTACAACGTATTAAGTGTCGTGTTTAGGGTTCTGGGTGACAGTGGATGCATATTGTCTCCGAGGTCCCTAAACATGGTACTTGGTGCGCGCTATCATCATGTCATCACTGGGAATGTGTTGTTTTCCACACCACCATCTTTGTGCACTCTTCCATTTTTTCTGCAGGATTTCATGAGGGGATCAGCGAACTAGTGTAATGCTGTTCCACTCTGATTTGATTTACCATAAGTCCTTTGCAGGGCCAATTACTGCGTACTAATTGCCGTGTTTAGGGTTCCGGCTGACAGTGAATGCTTATTGTCGTGGGGGCCCTAAACATGACAATTGGTGGGCCCTATCATCACGAGGAATCTACCACCATGTCCTCTGATTGGGATTGCGTAAGTTTTGCACTTCACGAGCTTTGTGCATGCTTCTATATTTTCTACCAGGCTTCATGAGATGCACAGTTTACAGCTATTGCATTCCCATTCCACTGTGACTTGATTTACCATCAATCCTTAGTAGGCCCCTTTACAGCGTATTAATTGCCGTGTTTAGGTGTCCGGCTGACAGCGAATGCGGATTGTCACCGGAGACCTAAACACGGTACTTGGTGCGCACAATCACCAGGAAACAACCACTATGTATTCTCATTGCGAATATGTCACTTTTGCATACCTGGAGCTTTGCGCGCTCTTCGACTTTTTCTGCAGTTTCATGAAACGCAAGGTCTACAGGTAAGGCAATTAGTTTACGCTGTGACTTGGTTTACCATCAAATTTTTGCTCGGCTTAATACAGCGTATTAAGCGTCGTGTTTAGGGTTCTGGGTGACAGTGGATGCATATTGTCTCCGAGATCCCGAAATATGGTAATTTGTGCCCCCTATCATCACGAGGAACATACCACCATGTCCCCTTATTGGGAATATGTCAGATTTGCACAACAGGAGTTTTGTTACGCGCTCTTCCATTTCTTCTGCAGGGTTTCATGAAACGCAGTTTACAGCTATTGCATTTCCGTTCCACTGTGACTTGATTTACCATCAATCCTTTGCAGGCCCCACTACAGCGTATTAAGTGCCGTGTTTAGGTGTCCGGCTGACAGTGAATGCGGATTGTAACCGGAGACCTAAACACGGTACTTGGTGCGCGAAATCACCAGGAAACAACCACTATGTCTTCTCATTGGGAATATGTCAGTTTTGCACACCTGGAGCTTCGCGCCCTCTTCGATTTTTTCAGCAGAGTTTCATGAAACGCAAAGTCTACAAGTAACGCAATTCTTTTCCACTGTGACTTGATTTACCACCAATCCTTCGCAGGGCTCATTACAGCGTATTAAGTATCGTGTTTAGGGTTCTGACTGACAGTGAATGCATTTTGTCTCCGTGGTCCCTAAACACGGTCCTATGTGTGCCCTATCATGGCGAGAAACATACCACGTTGCCCTTTCCCTGGGAACGAGTAAGTTTTGCACACCACGAGCTTTGGGCGCTCTTACATTTATTTCGGGAGGATTTCTTAAAACGCATAGTTTACTGCTAATACAATTCCGTTCAACATCGACTTTATTTGCCATCAGTCCTTTGCACGGCTTATTACAGCGTATTAAGTGTGGTGTTTAGGGTTCTGGGTGACAGTGGATGCACATTGTCTCCGAGGTCCCTAAACGTGGTGCTTGGTGCGCGCTATCATCATGTCATCATTGGGAATGTGTTGTTTTCCAGACCACCATCTTTGTGCACTCTTCTATTTTTTCTGCTGTATTTCATGAGGTGAACAATTTACAACCAGTGTAATTATGTTTCACTCTGATTTGATTTACCATAAGTCCTTTGCAGGGCCAATTACCGCGTACTAATTGCCGAGTTTAGGGTTCCGGCTGACCGTGAATGAATATTGTCGTTGGGGGCCCTAAACATGACAATTGGTGGGCCCTATCATCTCGAAAAATCTGCCACCAGGTCCTCGGAATGGGATTACGTAAGTTTTGCACTTCACTAGCTTTCTGCATGCTTCTATATTTTCTGCCGGGCTTCATGGGATGCACAGTTTACAGCTATTGCATTCCCATTCCACTGTGACATGATTTACCATCAATCCTTTGCAGGCCCCATTACAGCGTATTAAGTGCCGTGTTTAGGTGTCCGGCTGACAGTGAATGCGGATTGTCACCTGGGCCCTAAACACGGAACTTGGTGCGCCCAATCACCAGGCAACTACCACTATGTCTTCTCGCTGGGAATATGTCAGATCTGTATGTCTTCTCATTGCGAATATGTCACTTTTGCACACCAGGAGCTTTGCGCGCTCTTCGATTTTTTTCTTCAGTTTCGTAAGGTAAGGCAATTATTTTCCACGGTGACTTGGTTTACCATCAATCCTTTGCAGGCCCCATTACAGCGTATTAAGTGCCGTGTTTAGGTGTCCGGCTGACAGTGAATGCGGATTGTCACCTGGGCCCTAAACACGGTACTTGGTGCGCCCAATCACCAGGCAACTACCACTATGTCTTCTCGCTGGGAATATGTCAGATCTGTATGTCTTCTCATTGCGAATATGTCACTTTTGCACACCAGGAGCTTTGCGCGCTCTTCGATTTTTTTCTTCAGTTTCGTAAGGTAAGGCAATTATTTTCCACGGTGACTTGGTTTACCATCAAACCTTTGCAGGCCCCATTACAGCGTATTAGGTGCCGTGTTTAGGTGTCCGGTTGACAGTGAATGCGGATTATCACCGGGGACCTGAACACAGTACTTGGTGCGCCATATCACCAGGAAACAACCACTGTCTTCTCTTTGGAAATATGTCCGATTTGCACACCAGGTGCTTTGCGCGCTCTTCTATTTTTCTGCAGAGTTTCATGAAACGCAAAGTCTACAGGTAATGCAATTCTTTTCCACTGTGACTTGATTTACCATCAATCCTTCGCAGGGCTCATTACAGCGTATTAATTGTCGTGTTTAGAGTTCTGGGTGACAGTGGATGCATATTGTCTCCGAGGTCCCTAAACATGATACTTGGTGCGAGCTATCATCATGTCATCATTGGGAATGTGTTGTTTTCCACACCACCATCTTTGTGCACTCTTTTATTTTTTCTGCAGGATTTCATGAGGTGAACAATTTACAACTAGGGTAATTCTTTTCCACTCTGATTTGATTTACCATAAGTCCTTTGCAAGGCCAATTACTGCGTATTAATTGCCGTGTTTCGTGTTCCGGCTGACAGTGAATCCATATCGTCGTCGAGGGATAAAAAATGGTAATTGGTGGGCCGTATCATCACGAGTAATCTACAACCATGTCCTCTTATTGGGATTGTGTAAGTTGTGCACTCCACGAGCTTTGTGCACGCTTCTATTTTTTTCTGCCGGGTTTCATGAGATGCACAGTTTATAGCTATTGCATTTCCATTCCACTGTGACTTGATTCACCATCAATCCTTTGCAGACCCCATTACAGCGTATTAAGTGCCGTGTTTGGGTGTCAGGCTGACAGTGAATGCGGATTGTCCCCGGGGACCTAAACATGGTACTTGGTCCGCCAAATCACCAGGAAACAACCACTAGGTCATCTCTTTGGGAATATGTCAGTTTTGCACACCAGGAGCTTTGGGCGTTCTTACATTTATTTAGGCAGGATCTCATAAATCGCACAGTTTATTGCTAATGCAATTCCGTTCCACATTGACTTTATTTGCCATCAATCCTTTGCACGGCTTATTACAGCGTATAAATTGTCGTGTTTAGGGTTCTGGGTGACAGTGGATGCATATAGCCTCCGAGGTCCCTAACCATGGTACTTGGTGCGCGCTATCATCATGTCATCACTGGGAATGTGTTGTTTTCCACACCACCATCTTTGTGCACTCTTCTATTTTTTTCTGCCGTATTTCATGATGTGAACCGCTAACAACTAGTGTAATTCTTTTCCACTCTGATTTGATTTACCATAAGTCCTTTGCAGGGCCAATTACTGCGTAATTATTGCCGTGTTTAGGGTTCCGGTTGACACTGAATGCATATTGTCACCGGGGCCCTAAACATTGTTCTTGGTGCGCCCTATCGCCGCCAGGAAAACTAACACTTTGTACTCTGATTGGTAATGTGTAGGTGTTGCACACCACCAGTCTTGTGCGTTCTTCCATTTCTTGTGCAGGGTTTCGTGCAATGCTCAGTTTACAGCTAATGCAATTCCGTTCCACTGTGATTTGATTTACCATCAATCTTTAGCAGGGTCAACTAGAGCGTGTTTAGCATTCTGACTGACAGTAAATGCATTTTGTCTCCGCAGTCCCTAAACACGATCGTATGTGTGCCCTATCATCGCGAGGAACATACCACGTTGCCCTTTCACTGGGAAGGAGTAAGTTTTGCACACCACGATCTATGGGCGCTCTTACATTTATTTCGGCAGGATTTCATAAAACGCAGTTTACTGGTAATGCAATTCTGATCCACATTGACTTTATTTGCCATCAATCCTTTGCACGGCTGATTACAACGTATTAAGTGTCGTGTTTAGGGTTCTGGGTGACAGTGGATGCATATTGTCTCCGAGGTTCCTAACCATGGTACTTGGTGCGCGCTATCATCATGTCATCATTGGGAATGTGTTGTTTTCCACACCACCATCTTTGTGCACTCTTCCATTTTTTCTGCAGGATTTCATGAGGTGAACAGCTAACAACTAGTGTAATTATGTTCCACTCTGATTTCATTTACCACAAGTCCTTTGCAGGGCCAATTACTGAGTACTAATTGCCGTGTTTAGGGTTCCGGCTGACAGTGAATGCATTTTGTCGTCGGGGTCCCTAAACACGGTTCTATGTGCGCCCTATCATCCGGAGGAACATACCACGTTACCCTTTCACTGGGAATGAGTAAGTGTTGCACACCACGAGCTGTGGGCACTCTTACATTTATTTCGGAAGGATTTCATAAAACGCAGTTTACTGCTAATGCAATTCTGTTCCACATTGACTTTATTTGCCATCAATCCTTTGCACGGCTGATTACAACGTATTAAGTGTCGTGTTTAGGGTTCTGGGTGACATTGGATGCATATTGTCTCCGAGGTCCCTAAACATGGTACTTGGTGCGCGCTATCATCATGTCATCATTGGGAATGTGTTGTTTTCCACACCACCATCTTTGTGCACTCTTCCATTTTTTCTGCAGGATTTCATGAGGTGAACAGCTAACAACTAGCGTAATTGTGTTCTGCTCTGATTTTATTTACCATAAGTCCTTTGCAGGGCCAATTACTGCGTACTAATTGCAGTGTTTAGGGTTCCGGCTGACAGTGAATGCATTTTGTCGTCGGGGTTCCTAAACATGGCAATTGGTGGGCTCTATCATCAATAGGAATCTACCACCATGTCCTCTCATTGGTATTGCGTAAGATTTGCACTTCACGAGCTTTGCGCGCTGCTCGATTTTTTTTCGGCCGGGTTTCATGAGACGCACAGTTTACAGCTATTTCATTTCCGTTCCACTGTGGCTTTATTTTCCATCAATCCTTTGCAGGCCCCATTACAGCGTATTACGTGCCGTGTTTAGGTGTCCGGCTGACAGTGAGTGCCGATTGTCACCTGGGACCTAAACACGGTACTTGGTGCGCCCAATCACCAGGAAACAACCACTATGTATTCTCATTAGGAATATTTCAGCTTTGCGCGCTCTTCGATTTTTTCTGCAGTTTCATAAAACGCAAAGTCTACAGGTAATGCAATTCTTTTCCACTGTGACTTGATTTACCATCAATCCTTCGCAGGGCTCATTACAGCGTATTAAGTGTCGTGTTTAGCGTTCTGACTGAGAGTGAATGCATTTTGTCTCCGCGGTCTCTAAACACGGTCCTATGTGTGCCCTATTATGGCGAGGAACATACCACGTTGCTCTTTCACTGGGAACGAGTAAGTTTTGCACACCACGAGCCTTGGGCTCTCCTACATTTATTTCGTCAGGATTTCATAAAACGCGCAGTTTACTGCTATAGCAATTCCGTTCAACATCGACTTTATTTGCCATCAATCCTTTGCACGGCTTATTACAGCGTATTAATTGTCGTGTTTAGAGTTCTGGGTGACAGTGGATGCATATTGTCTCCGAGGTGCCTAAACATGATACTTGGTGCGAGCTATCATCATGTCATCATTGGGAATGTGTTGTTTTCCACACCACCATCTTTGTGCACTCTTTTATTTTTTCTGCAGGATTTCATGAGGTGAACAATTTACAACTAGGGTAATTCTTTTCCACTCTGATTTGATTTACCATAAGTCCTTTGCAAGGCCAATTACTGCGTATTAATTGCCGTGTTTCGTGTTCCGGCTGACAGTGAATCCATATCGTCGTCGAGGGATAAAAAATGGTAATTGGTGGGCCGTATCATCACGAGTAATCTACAACCATGTCCTCTTATTGGGATTGTGTAAGTTGTGCACTCCACGAGCTTTGTGCACGCTTCTATTTTTTTCTGCCGGGTTTCATGAGATGCACAGTTTATAGCTATTGCATTTCCATTCCACTGTGACTTGATTCACCATCAATCCTTTGCAGACCCCATTACAGCGTATTAAGTGCCGTGTTTGGGTGTCAGGCTGACAGTGAATGCGGATTGTCACCGGGGACCTAAACATGGTACTTGGTCCGCCAAATCACCAGGAAACAACCACTAGGTCATCTCTTTGGGAATATGTCAGTTTTGCACACCAGGAGCTTTGGGCGTTCTTACATTTATTTAGGCAGGATCTCATAAATCGCACAGTTTATTGCTAATGCAATTCCGTTCCACATTGACTTTATTTGCCATCAATCCTTTGCACGGCTTATTACAGCGTATAAATTGTCGTGTTTAGGGTTCTGGGTGACAGTGGATGCATATAGCCTCCGAGGTCCCTAACCATGGTACTTGGTGCGCGCTATCATCATGTCATCACTGGGAATGTGTTGTTTTCCACACCACCATCTTTGTGCACTCTTCTATTTTTTCTGCCGTATTTCATGAGGTGAACCGCTAACAACTAGTGTAATTCTTTTCCACTCTGATTTGATTTACCATAAGTCCTTTGCAGGGCCAATTACTGCGTATTAATTGCCGCGTTTAGGGTTCCGGTTGACACTGAATGCATATTGTCACCGGGGCCCTAAACATTGTTCTTGGTGCGCCCTATCGCCGCCAGGAAAACTAACACTTTGTACTCTGATTGGTAATGTGTAGGTGTTGCACACCACCAGTCTTGTGCGTTCTTCCATTTCTTGTGCAGGGTTTCGTGCAATGCTCAGTTTACAGCTAATGCAATTCCGTTCCACTGTGATTTGATTTACCATCAATCTTTAGCAGGGTCAACTAGAGCGTGTTTAGCATTCTGACTGACAGTAAATGCATTTTGTCTCCGCAGTCCCTAAACACGATCGTATGTGTGCCCTATCATCGCGAGGAACATACCACGTTGCCCTTTCACTGGGAAGGAGTAAGTTTTGCACACCACGAGCTATGGGCGCTCTTACATTTATTTCGGCAGGATTTCATAAAACGCAGTTTACTGGTAATGCAATTCTGATCCACATTGACTTTATTTGCCATCAATCCTTTGCACGGCTGATTACAACGTATTAAGTGTCGTGTTTAGGGTTCTGGGTGACAGTGGATGCATATTGTCTCCGAGGTCCCTAAACATGGTACTTGGTGCGCGCTATCATCATGTCATGATTGGGAATGTGTTGTTTTCCACACCACCATCTTTGTGCACTCTTCTATTTTTTCTGCAGGATTTCATGAGGTGAACAGCTAACAACTAGTGTAATTGTGTTCTACTCTGATTTGATTTACCATAAATCCTTTGCAGGGCCAATTACTGCGTACTAATTGCCGTGTTTAGGGTTCCGGTTGACACTGAATGCATATTGTCACCGGGGCCCTAAACATTGTTCTTGGTGCACCCTATTGCCGCCAGGAAAACTAACACTATGTACTCTGATTGGTAATGTGTAGGTGTTGCACACCACCAGTCTTGTGCGTTCTTCCATTTTTTGTGCAGGGTTTCGTGCAATGCTCAGTTTACAGCTAATGCAATTCCGCTCCACTGTGATTTGATTTACCATCAATCTTTAGCAGGGTCCACTAGAGCGTGTTTAGCATTCTGACTGACAGTGAATGCATTTTGTCTCCGCAGACCCTAAACAGGATCCTATGTGTGCCCTATCATCGCGAGGAACATACCACGTTGCCCTTTCACTGGGAAGGAGTAAGTTTTGCACACCACGAGCTATGGGCGCTCTTACATTTATTTCGGCAGGATTTCATAAAACGCAGTTTACTGGTAATTCAATTCTGATCCACATTGACTTTATTTGCCATCAATCCTTTGCACGGCTGATTATAACGTATTAAGTGTCGTGTTTAGGGTTCTGGGTGACAGTGGATGCATATTGTCTCCGAGGTCCCTAAACATGGTACTTGGTGCGCGCTATCATCATGTCATCATTGGGAATCTGTTGTTTTCCACACCACCATCTTTGTGCACTCTTCCATTTTTTCTGCAGGATTTCATGAGGTGAACAGCTAAAAACTAGTGTAATTGTGTTCTACTCTGATTTGATTTACCATAAGTCCTTTGCAGGGCCAATTACTGCGTACTAATTGCCGTGTTTAGGGTTCCGGTTGACACTGAATGCATATTGTCACCGGGGCCCTAAACATTGTTCTTGGTGCGCCCTATCGCCGCCAGGAAAACTAACACTATGTACTCTGATTGGTAATGTGGAGGTGTTGCACACCACCAGTCTTGTGTGTTCTTCCATTTTTTGTGCAGGGTTTCGTGCAATGCTCAGTTTACAGCTAATGCAATTCCGCTCCACTGTGATTTGATTTACCATCAATCTTTAGCAGGGTCCACTAGAGCGTGTTTAGCATTCTGACTCACAGTGAATGCATTTTGTCTCCGCAGTCCCTAAACACGATCCTATGTGTGCCCTATCATCGCAAGGAACATACCACGTTGCCCTTTCACTGGGAAGGAGTAAGTTTTGCACACCACGAGCTATGGGCGCTCTTACATGTATTTCGGCAGGATTTCATTAAACGCAGTTTACTGGTAATGCAATTCTGATCCACATTGACTTTATTTGCCATCAATCCTTTGCACGGCTGATTATAACGTATTAAGTGTCGTGTTTAGGGTTCTGGGTGACAGTGGATGCATATTGTCTCCGAGGTCCCTAAACATTGTACTTGGTGCGCGCTATCATCATGTCATCATTGGGAATGTGTTGTTTTCCACACCACCATTTTTGTGCACTCTTCCATTTTTTCTGCAGGATTTCATGAGGTGAACAGCTAACAACAAGTGTAATTGTGTTCTACTCTGATTTGATTTACCATAAGTCCTTTGCAGGGCCAATTACTGCGTACTAATTGCCGTGTTTAGGGTTCCGGTTGACACTGAATGCATATTGTCACCGGGGCCCTAAACATTGTTCTTGGTGCGCCCTATCGCCGCCAGGAAAACTAACACTATGTACTCTGATTTGTAATGTGTAGGTGTTGCACACCACCAGTCTTGTGCGTTCTTCCACTTTTTGTGCAGGGTTTCGTGCAATGCTCAGTTTACAGCTAATGCAATTCCGTTCCACTGTGATTTGATTTACCATCAATCTTTAGCAGGGTCCACTAGAGCGTGTTTAGCATTCTGACTGACAGTGAATGCATTTTGTCTCCGCAGTCCCTAAACACGATCCTATGTGTGCCCTATCATCGCGAGGAACATACCACGTTGCCCTTTCACTGGGAGGGAGTAAGTTTTGCACACCAAGAGCTATGGGCGCTCTTACATTTATTTCGGCAGGATTTCATAAAACGCAGTTTACTGCTAAGCTAATGCAATTCTGATCCACATTGACTTTATTTGCCATCAATCCTTTGCACGGCTGATTACAACGTATTAAGTGTCGTGTTTAGGGTTCTGAGTGACAGTGGATGCATATTGTCTCCGAGGTTCCTAACCATGGTACTTGGTGCGCGCTATCATCATGTCATCATTGGGAATGTGTTGTTTTCCACACCACCATCTTTGTGCACTCTTCCATTTTTTCTGCAGGATTTCATGAGGTGAACAGCTAACAACTAGTGTATTATGTTCCACTCTGATTTCATTTACCACAAGTCCTTTGCAGGGCCAATTACTGAGTACTAATTGCCGTGTTTAGGGTTCCGGCTGACAGTGAATGCATTTTGTCGTCGGGGTCCCTAAACACGGTTCTATGTGCGCCCTATCATCGCGAGGAACATACCACGTTGCCTTTTCACTGGGAATGAGTAAGTGTTGCACACCACGAGCTGTGGGCACTCTTACATTTATTTCGGAAGGATTTCATAAAACGCAGTTTACTGCTAATGCAATTCTGTTCCACATTGACTTTATTTGCCATCAATCCTTTGCACGGCTGATTACAACGTATTAAGTGTCGTGTTTAGGGTTCTGGGTGACATTGGATGCATATTGTCTCCGAGGTCCCTAAACATGGTACTTGGTGCGCGCTATCATCATGTCATCATTGGGAATGTGTTGTTTTCCACACCACCATCTTTGTGCACTCTTCCATTTTTTCTGCAGGATTTCATGAGGTGAACAGCTAACAACTAGCGTAATTGTGTTCTGCTCGGATTTTATTTACCATAAGTCCTTTGCAGGGCCAATTACTGAGTACTAATTGCCGTGTTTAGAGTTCCGGCAGACAGTGAATGAATATTGTCGTCGGGGGCCCTAAACATGACAATTGGTGGGCCCTATCATCACGAGGAATCTACCACCATGTCCTCTGATTGGGATTGCGTAAGTTTTGCACTTCACGAGCTTTGTGCATGCTTCTATATTTTCTGCCGGGCTTCATGAGATGCACAGTTTACAGCTATTGCATTCCCATTCCACTGTGACATGATTTACCATCAATCCTTTGCAGGCCCAATTACAGCGTATTAAGTGCCGTGTTTAGGTGTCCGGCTGACAGTGAATGCGGATTGTCACCTGGGTCCTAAACACGGTACTTGGTGCGCCCAATCACCAGGCAACTATCACTATGCCTTCTCGCTGGGAATATGTCAGATCTGTATGTCTTCTCATTGCGAATATGTCACTTTTGCACACCAGGAGCTTTGCGCGCTCTTCGATTTTTTTCTTCAGTTTCGTAAGGTAAGGCAATTATTTTCCACGGTGACTTGGTTTACCATCAATCCTTTGCAGGCCCCATTACAGCGTATTAAGTGCCGTGTTTAGGTGTCCGGCTGACAGTGAATGCGGATTGTCACCGGGGACCTAAACATGGTACTTGGTCCGCCAAATCACCAGGAAACAACCACTAGGTCATCTCTTTGGGAATATGTCAGTTTTGCACACCAGGAGCTTTGGGCGTTCTTACATTTATTTAGGCAGGATCTCATAAATCGCACAGTTTATTGCTAATGCAATTCCGTTCCACATTGACTATTTGCCATCAATCCTTTGCACGGCTTATTACAGCGTATAAATTGTCGTGTTTAGGGTTCTGGGTGACAGTGGATGCATATAGCCTCCGAGGTCCCTAACCATGGTACTTGGTGCGCGCTATTATCATGTCATCACTAGGAATGTGTTGTTTTCCACACCACCATCTTTGTGCACTCTTCTATTTTTTCTGCCGGATTTCATGAAGTGAACCGCTAACAACTAGTGTAATTCTTTTCCACTCTGATTTGATTTACCATAAGTCCTTTGCAGGGCCAATTACTGCGTATTAATTGCCGTGTTTAGGGTTCCGGTTGACACTGAATGCATATTGTCACCGGGGCCCTAAACATTGTTCTTGGTGCGCCCTATCGCCGCCAGGAAACCTAACACTTTGTACTCTGATTGGTAATGTGTAGGTGTTGCACACCACCAGTCTTGTGCGTTCTTCCATTTCTTGTGCAGGGTTTCGTGCAATGCTCAGTTTACAGCTAATGCAATTCCGCTCCACTGTGATTTGATTTACCATCAATCTTTAGCAGTGTCCACTAGAGCGTGTTTAGCATTCTGACTCACAGTGAATGCATTTTGTCTCCGCAGTCCCTAAACACGATCCTATGTGTGCCCTATCATCGCGAGGAACATACCACGTTGCCCTTTCACTGGGAAGGAGTAAGTTTTGCACACCACGAGCTATGGGCGCTCTTACATTTATTTCGGCAGGATTTCATTAAACGCAGTTTACTGGTAATGCAATTCTGATCCACATTGACTTTATTTGCCATCAATCCTTTGCACGGCTGATTATAACGTATTAAGTGTCGTGTTTAGGGTTCTGGGTGACAGTGGATGCATATTGTCTCCGAGGTCCCTAAACATGGTACTTGGTGCGCGCTATCATCATGTCATCATTGGGAATGTGTTGTTTTCCACACCACCATTTTTGTGCACTCTTCCATTTTTTCTGCAGGATTTCATGAGGTGAACAGCTAACAACTAGTGTAATTGTGTTCTACTCTGATTTGATTTACCATAGGTCCTTTGCAGGGCCAATTACTGCGTACTAATTGCCGTGTTTAGGGTTCCGGTTGACACTGAATGCATATTGTCACCGGGGCCCTAAACATTGTTCTTGGTGCGCCCTATCGCCTCCAGGAAAACTAACACCATGTACTCTGATTGGTAATGTGTAGGTGTTGCACACCACCAGTCTTGTGCGTTCTTCCATTTTTTGTGCAGGGTTTCGTGTAATGCTCAGTTTACAGCTAATGCAATTCCGTTCCACTGTGATTTGATTTACCATCAATCTTTAGCAGGGTCCACTAGAGCGTGTTTAGCATTCTGACTGACAGTGAATGCATTTTGTCTCCGCAGTCCCTAAACACGATCCTATGTGTGCCCTATCATCGCGAGGAACATACCACGTTGCCCTTTCACTGGGAAGGAGTATGTTTTGCACACCAAGAGCTATGGGCGCTCTTACATTTATTTCGGCAGGATTTCATAAAACGCAGTTTACTGCTAAGGTAATGCAATTCTGATCCACATTGACTTTATTTGCCATCAATCCTTTGCACGGCTGATTACAACGTATTAAGTGTCGTGTTTAGGGTTCTGGGTGACTGTGGATGCATATTGTCTCCGAGGTCCCTAAACATGGTACTTGGTGCGCGCTATCATCATGTCATCATTGGGAATGTGTTGTTTTCCACACCACCATCTTTGTGCACTCTTCCATTTTTTCTGCAGGATTTCATGAGGTGAACAGCTAACTAGTGTAAATCTGTTCCACTCTGATTTGATTTACCATAAGTCCTTTGCAGGGCCAATTACTGCGTGCTAATTGCCGTGTTTAGGGTTCCGGCTGACAGTGAATGCATATTGTCGTGGGGGCCCTAAACATGACAATTGGTGGGCCCTATCATCACGAGGAATCTACCACCATGTCCTCTGTTTGGGATTGCGTAAGTTTTGCACTTCACGAGCTTTGTGCATGCTTCTATATTTTCTACCAGGCTTCATGAGATGCACAGTTTACAGCTATTGCATTCCCATTCCACTGTGACTTGATTTACCATCAATCCTTTGCAGGCCCCATTACAGCGTATTAAGTGCCGTGTTTAGGTGTCCGGCTAACAGTGAATGCAGATTGTCACCTGGGCCCTAAACACGGTACTTGGTGCGCCCAATCACCAGGAAACTACCACTATGTTTTCTCGCTGGGAATATGTCAGTTTTGCAAGTCTTCTCATTGCGAATATGTCACTTTTGCATACCAGGAGCTTTGCGCGCTCTTCGATTTTTTCTTCAGTTTCGTAAGGTAAGGCAAATATTTTCCACTGTGACTTGATTTACCATCAATGTTTTGCAGGCCCCATTACAGCGTATTAATTGCCGTGTTTAGGTGTCCGGCTGACAGTGATTGCGGATTGTCACCGGGGACATAAACACGGTACTTGGTGCGCGAAATCACCAGGAAACAACCACTATGTCTTCTAATTGGGATAATGTGAGTTTTGCACACCAGGAGTTTTGCGCGCTCTTCGATTTTTTCAGCAGAGTTTCATGAAATGCAAAGTCTACAGGTAATGCAATTCTTTTCCACTGTGACTTGATTTACCACCAATCCTTCGCAGGGCTCATTACAGCGTATTAAGTGTCGTGTTTAGGGTTCTGACTGACAGTGAATGCATTTTGTCTCCGCGGTCCCTAAACACGGTCCTATGTGTGCCCTATCATGGCGAGGAACATACCACGTTGCTCTTTCACTGAGAACGAGTAAGTTTTGCACACCACGAGCCTTGGGCTCTCCTACATTTATTTCGTCAGGATTTCATAAAACGCGCAGTTTACTGCTATAGCAATTCCGTTCCACATTGACTTTATTTGCCATCAATCATTTGCACGGCTGATTACAGCGTATTAAGTGTCGTGTTTAGGGTTCTGGGTGACAGTGGATGCATATTGTCTCCGAGGTTCCTAACCATGGTACTTGGTGCGCGCTATCATCATGTCATCATTGGGAATGTGTTGTTTTCCACACCACCATCTTTGTGCACTCTTCCATTTTTTCTGCAGGATTTCATGAGGTGAACAGCTAACAACTAGTGTAATTATGTTCCACTCTGATTTCATTTACCACAAGTCCTTTGCAGTGCCAATTACTGCGTACTAATTGCCGTGTTTAGGGCTCCGGCTGACAGTGAATGCATATTGTCGTCGGGGGCCCTAAACATGACAATTGTTGGGCCCTATCATCACCAGGAATCTACCACCATGTCCTCTGATTGGGATTGCGTAAGTTTTGCACTTCAAGAGCTTTGTGCACGCTTCTATTTTTCTTCCGGGCTTCATGAGATGTACAGTTTACAGCTATTGCATTTCCGTTCCACTGTGGCTTTATTTACCATCAATCCTTTGCAGGCCCCATTACAGCGTATTAAGTGCCGTGTTTAGGTGTCCGGCTGACAGTGAGTGCCGATTGTCACCTGGGACCTAAACACGGTACTTGGTGCGCCCAATCACCAGGAAACAACCACTATGTATTCTCATTAGGAATATGTCAGCTTTGCGCGCTCTTCGATTTTTTCTGCAGTTTCATAAAACGCAAAGTCTACAGGTAATGCAATTCTTTTCCACAGTGACTTGATTTACCATCAATCCTTCGCAGGGCTCATTACAGCGTATTAAGTGTCGTGTTTAGCGTTCTGACTGAGAGTGAATGCATTTTGTCTCCGCGGTCTCTAAACACGGTCCTATGTGTGCCCTATTATGGCGAGGAACATACCACGTTGCTCTTTCACTGGGAACGAGTAAGTTTTGCACACCACGAGCCTTGGGCTCTCCTACATTTATTTCGTCAGGATTTCATAAAACGCGCAGTTTACTGCTATAGCAATTCCGTTCAACATCGACTTTATTTGCCATCAATCCTTTGCACGGCTTTTTACAGCGTATAAATTGTCGTGTTTAGAGTTCTGGGTGACAGTGGATGCATATTGTCTCCGAGGTCCCTAAACATTATACTTGGTGCGCGCTGTCATCATGTCACCATTGGGAATGTGTTGTTTTCCACACCACCCTCTTTGTGCACTCTTTCATTTTTTCTGCAGGATTTCTTGAGGTGAACAGCTAACAACTAGTGTAATTCTGTTCCACTCTGATTTGATTTATCATAAGTCGTTTGCAGGGCCAATTACTGCTTATTCATTGCCGTGTTTAGCGTTCTGGCTGACAGTGAATGCATATTGTCGTCGGGGCCCCTAAACACGGTTCTATGTGCGCCCTATCATCGCGAGGAACATACCACGTTGCCCTTTCACTGGGAACGAGTAAGTTTTGCACACCACGAGCTGTGGGCACTCTTACATTTATTTCGGCAGGATTTCATAAAACGCAGTTTACTGCTAATGCAATTCTGTTCCACAATGACTTTATTTGCCATCAATCCTTTGCACGGCTGATTACAACGTATTAAGTGTCGTGTTTAGGGTTCTGGGTGACATTGGATGCATATTGTCTCCGAGGTCCCTAAACATGGTACTTGGTGCGCGCTATCATCATGTCATCATTGGGAATGTGTTGTTTTCCACACCGCCATCTTTGTGCACTCTTCCATTTTTTCTGCAGGATTTCATGAGGTGAACAGCTAACAACTAGCGTAATTGTGTTCTACTCTGATTTTATTTACCATAAGTCCTTTGCAGGGCCAATTACTGAGTACTAATTGCCGTGTTTAGGGTTCCGGCTGACAGTGAATGAATATTGTCGTCGGGGGCCCTAAACATGACAATTGGTGGGCCCTATCATCACGAAGAATCTACCACCATGTCCTCTGATTGGGATTGCGTAAGTTTTGCACTTCACGAGCTTTGTGCATGCTTCTATATTTTCTGCCGGGCTTCATGAGATGCACAGTTTACAGCTATTGCATTCCCATTCCACTGTGACATGATTTACCATCAATCCTTTGCAGGCCCCATTACAGCGTATTAAGTGCCGTGTTTAGGTGTCCGGCTGACAGTGAATGCGGATTGTCACCTGGGCCCTAAACACGGAACTTGGTGCGCCCAATCACCAGGCAACTACCACTATGTCTTCTCGCTGGGAATATGTCAGATCTGTATGTCTTCTCATTGCGAATATGTCACTTTTGCACACCAGGAGCTTTGCGCGCTCTTCGATTTTTTTCTTCAGTTTCGTAAGGTAAGGCAATTATTTTCCACGGTGACTTGGTTTACCATCAATCCTTTGCAGGCCCCATTACAGCGTATTAAGTGCCGTGTTTAGGTGTCCGGCTGACAGTGAATGCGGATTGTCACCTGGGCCCTAAACACGGTACTTGGTGCGCCCAATCACCAGGCAACTACCACTATGTCTTCTCGCTGGGAATATGTCAGATCTGTATGTCTTCTTATTGCGAATATGTCACTTTTGCATACCAGGAGCTTTTCGCGCTCTTCGATTTTTTCCTCAGTTTCATAAGGTAAGGCAATTATTTTCCACTGTGACTTGGTTTACCATCAATCCTTTGCAGGCCCCATTACAGCGTATTAAGTGCCGTGTTTAGGTGTCTGGCTGACAGTGAATGCGGATTGTCACCGGGGACCTAAACACGGTATTGGTGCGCCAAATAACCAGGAAACAACCACTGTCTTCTCATTGGAAATACGTCAGTTTTGCACACCAGGAGCTTTCCGCGATCTTCGATTTTTCTGCAGAGTTTCACGAAGCGCAAAATCTACAGGTAAGGCAATTATTTTCCACTTTGACTTGATTTACCATCAATGCTTTGCAGGCCCCATTACAGCGTATTAATTGCCGTGTTTAGGTGTCCGGCTGACAGTGATTGCGGATTGTCACCGGGGACCTAAACGCGGTACTTGGTGCGCCAAATCACCAGGAAACAGCCACTATGTCTTCTCATTGGGACAATGTCAGTTTTGCACGCCAGGAGCTTTGCGCGCTCTTCGATTTTTTCTGCAGCTTCATGAAACGCAAAGTCTACAGGTAATGCAATTCTTTTTTACTGTGACTTGATTTACCACCTACCTTCGCAGGGCTCATTAGAGCGTATTAAGTGTCGTGTTTAGCGTTCTGATTGAGGGTGAATGCATTTTGTCTCCGCGGTCTCTTAACACGGTCGTATGTGTGCCCCATCATGGCGAGGAACATACCGCTTTGCTCTTTCACTGGGAACGAGTAAGTTTTGCACGCCACGAGCTTTGGGCGCTCTTACATTTATTTCGGCAGGATTTCATAAAACGCAGTTTGCTGCTAATGCAATTCCGTTCCACATTGACTTATTTGCCATTAATCCTTTGCAGGGCTGATTACAGCGTATTAAGTGTCGTGTTTAGCGTTCTGACTGAGAGTGAATGCATTTTGTCTCCGCGGTCTCTAAACACGGTCCTATGTGTGCCCTATTATGGCGAGGAACATACCACGTTGCTCTTTCACTGGGAACGAGTAAGTTTTGCACACCACGAGCCTTGGGCTCTCCTACATTTATTTCGTCAGGATTTCATAAAACGCGCAGTTTACTGCTATAGCAATTCCGTTCAACATCGACTTTATTTGCCATCAATCCTTTGCACGGCTTATTACAGCGTATTAATTGTCGTGTTTAGAGTTCTGGGTGACAGTGGATGCATATTGTCTCCGAGGTCCCTAAACATGATACTTGGTGCGAGCTATCATCATCATGTCATCATTGGGAATGTGTTGTTTTCCACACCACCATCTTTGTGCACTCTTTTATTTTTTCTGCAGGATTTCATGAGGTGAACAATTTACAACTAGGGTAATTCTTTTCCACTCTGATTTGATTTACCATAAGTCGTTTGCAAGGCCAATTACTGCGTATTAATTGCCGTGTTTCGTGTTCCGGCTGACAGTGAATCCATATCGTCGTCGAGGGATAAAAAATGGTAATTGGTGGGCCGTATCATCACGAGTAATCTACAACCATGTCCTCTTATTGGGATTGTGTAAGTTGTGCACTCCACGAGCTTTGTGCACGCTTCTATTTTTTTCTGCCGGGTTTCATGAGATGCACAGTTTATAGCTGTTGCATTTCCATTCCACTGTGACTTGATTCACCATCAATCCTTTGCAGACCCCATTACAGCGTATTAAGTGCCGTGTTTGGGTGTCAGGCTGACAGTGAATGCGGATTGTCACCGGGGACCTAAACATGGTACTTGGTCCGCCAAATCACCAGGAAACAACCACTAGGTCATCTCTTTGGGAATATGTCAGTTTTGCACACCAGGAGCTTTGGGCGTTCTTACATTTATTTAGGCAGGATCTCATAAATCGCACAGTTTATTGCTAATGCAATTCCGTTCCACATTGACTTTATTTGCCATCAATCCTTTGCACGGCTTATTACAGCGTATAATTTGTCGTGTTTAGGGTTCTGGGTGACAGTGGATGCATATTGTCTCCGAGGTTCCTAACCATGGTACTTGGTGCGCGCTATCATCATGTCATCATTGGGAATGTGTTGTTTTCCACACCACCATCTTTGTGCACTCTTCCATTTTTTCTGCAGGATTTCATGAGGTGAACAGCTAACAACTAGTGTAATTGTGTTCTACTCTGATTTGATTTACCATAAATCCTTTGCAGGGCCAATTACTGCGTACTAATTGCCGTGTTTAGGGTTCCGGTTGACACTGAATGCATATTGTCACCGGGGCCCTAAACATTGTTCTTGGTGCGCCCTATTGCCGCCAGGAAAACTAACACTAAGTACTCTGATTGGTAATGTGTAGGTGTTGCACACCACCAGTCTTGTGCGTTCTTCCATTTTTGTGCAGGGTTTCGTGCAATGCTCAGTTTACAGCTAACGCAATTCCGCTCCACTGTGATTTGATTTACCATCAATCTTTAGCAGGGTCCACTAGAGCGTGTTTAGCATTCTGACTCACAGTGAATGCATTTTGTCTCCGCAGTCCCTAAACACGATCCTATGTGTGCCCTATCATCGCGAGGAACATACCACGTTGCCCTTTCACTGGGAAGGAGTAAGTTTTGCACACCACGAGCTATGGGCGCTCTTACATTTATTTCGGCAGGATTTCATTAAACGCAGTTTACTGGTAATGCAATTCTGATCCACATTAACTTTATTTGCCATCAATCCTTTGCACGGCTGATTATAACGTATTAAGTGTCGTGTTTAGGGTTCTGGGTGACAGTGGATGCATATTGTCTCCGAGGTCCCTAAACATGGTACTTGGTGCGCGCTATCATCATGTCATCATTGGGAATGTGTTGTTTTCCACACCACCATTTTTGTCCACACTTCCATTTTTTCTGCAGGATTTCATGAGGTGAACCGCTAACAACTAGTGTAATTGTGTTCTACTCTGATTTGATTTACCATAAGTCCTTTGCAGGGCCAATTACTGCGTACTAATTGCCGTGTTTAGGGTTCCGGTTGACACTGAATGCATATTGTCACCGGGGCCCTAAACATTGTTCTTGGTGCGCCCTATCGCCGCCAGGAAAACTAACACTATGTACTCTGATTGGTAATGTGTAGGTGTTGCACACCACCAGTCTTGTGCGTTCTTCCACTTTTTGTGCAGGGTTTCGTGCAATGCTCAGTTTACAGCTAATGCAATTCCGTTCCACTGTGATTTGATTTACCATCAATCTTTAGCAGGGTCCACTAGAGCGTGTTTAGCATTCTGACTGACAGTGAATGCATTTTGTCTCCGCAGTCCCTAAACACGATCCTATGTGTGCCCTATCATCGCGAGGAACATACCACGTTGCCCTTTCACTGGGAAGGAGTAAGTTTTGCACACCAAGAGCTATGGGCGCTCTTACATTTATTTCGGCAGGATTTCATAAAACGCAGTTTACTGCTAAGCTAATGCAATTCTGATCCACATTGACTTTATTTGCCATCAATCCTTTGCACGGCTGATTACAACGTATTAAGTGTCGTGTTTAGGGTTCTGGGTGACAGTGGATGCATATTGTCTCCGAGGTTCCTAACCATGGTACTTGGTGCGCGCTATCATCATGTCATCATTGGGAATGTGTTGTTTTCCACACCACCATCTTTGTGCACTCTTCCATTTTTTCTGCAGGATTTCATGAGGTGAACAGCTAACAACTAGCGTAATTGTGTTCTGCTCTGATTTTATTTACCAAAAGTCCTTTGCAGGGCCAATTACTGCGTACTAATTGCCGTGTTTAGGGTTCCGGCTGACAGTGAATGCATTTTGACGTCGGGGTCCCTAAACACGGTTCTATGTGCGCCCTATCATCGCGAGGAACATACCACGTTGCCCTTTCACTGGGAATGAGTAAGTGTTGCACACCACGAGCTGTGGGCACTCTTACATTTATTTCGGAAGGATTTCATAAAACGCAGTTTACTGCTAATGCAATTCTGTTCCACATTGACTTTATTTGCCATCAATCCTTTGCACGGCTGATTACAACGTATTAAGTGTCGTGTTTAGGGTTCTGGGTGACAGTGGATGCATATTGTCTCCGAGGTTCCTAACCATGGTACTTGGTGCGCGCTATCATCATGTCATCATTGGGAATGTGTTGTTTTCCACACCACCATCTTTGTGCACTCTTCCATTTTTTCTGCAGGATTCCATGAGGTGAACAGCTAACAACTAGTGTAATTATGTTCCACTCTGATTTCATTTACCACAAGTCCTTTGCAGTGCCAATTACTGCGTACTAATTGCCGTGTTTAGGGTTCCGGCTGACAGTGAATGCATTTTGTCGTCGGGGTCCCTAAACACGGTTCTATGTGCGCCCTATCATCGCGAGGAACATACCACGTTGCCCTTTCACTGGGAATGAGTAAGTGTTGCACACCACGAGCTGTGGGCACTCTTACATTTATTTCGGAAGGATTTCATAAAACGCAGTTTACTGCTAATGCAATTCTGTTCCACATTGACTTTATTTGCCATCAATCCTTTGCACGGCTGATTACAACGTATTAAGTGTCGTGTTTAGGGTTCTGGGTGACAGTGGATGCATATTGTCTCCGAGGTTCCTAACCATGGTACTTGGGGCGCGCTATCATCATGTCATCATTGGGAATGTGTTGTTTTCCACACCACCATCTTTGTGCACTCTTCCCTTTTTTCTGCAGGATTTCATGAGGTGAACAGCTAACAAGTAGCGTAATTGTGTTCTGCTCTGATTTTATTTACCATAAGTCCTTTGCAGGGCCAATTACTGAGTACTAAATGCCGTGTTTAGGGTTCCGGCAGACAGTGAATGAATATTGTCGTCGGGGGCCCTAAACATGACAATTGGTGGGCCCTATCATCACGAGGAATCTACCACCATGTCCTCTGATTGGGATTGCGTAAGTTTTGCACTTCACGAGCTTTGTGCATGCTTCTATATTTTCTGCCGGGCTTCATGAGATGCACAGTTTACAGCTATTGCATTCCCATTCCACTGTGACATGATTTACCATCAATCCTTTGCAGGCCCCATTACAGCGTATTAAGTGCCGTGTTTAGGTGTCCGGCTGACAGTGAATGCGGATTGTCACCTGGGCCCTAAACACGGTACTTGGTGCGCCCAATCACCAGGCAACTACCACTATGTCTTCTCGCTGGGAATATGTCAGATCTGTATGTCTTCTCATTGCGAATATGTCACTTTTGCACACCAGGAGCTTTGCGCGCTCTTCGATTTTTTTCTTCAGTTTCGTAAGATAAGGCAATTATTTTCCACGGTGACTTGGTTTACCATCAATCCTTTGCAGGCCCCATTACAGCGTATTAAGTGCCGTGTTTAGGTGTCCGGCTGACAGTGAATGCGGATTGTCACCTGGGCCCTAAACACGGTACTTGGTGCGCCCAATCACCAGGCAACTACCAGTATGTCTTCTCGCTGGGAATATGTCAGATCTGTATGTCTTCTCATTGCGAATATGTCACTTTTGCACACCAGGAGCTTTGCGCGCTTTTCGATTTTTTTCTTCAGTTTCGTAAGGTAAGGCAATTATTTTCCACGGTGACTTGGTTTACCATCAATCCTTTGCAGGCCCCATTACAGCGTATTAAGTGCCGTGTTCAGGTGTCCGGTTGACAGTGAATGCGGATTGTCACCGGGGACCTAAACACAGTACTTGGTGCGCCATATCACCAGGAAACAACCACTGTCTTCTCATTGGAAATATGTCCGTTTTACACACCAGGTGCTTTGCGCGCTCTTCTATTTTTCTGCAGAGTTTCATGAAACGCAAAGTCTACAGGTAATGTAATTCTTTTCCACTGTGACTTGATTTACCATCAATCCTTCGCAGGGCTCATTACAGCGTATTAAGTGTCGTGTTTCGGGTTCTGGGTGACAGTGGATGCATATAGCCTCCGAGGTCCCTAACCATGGTACTTGGTGCGAGCTATCATCATGTCATCATTGGGAATGTGTTGTTTTCCACACCACCATCTTTGTGCACTCTTTTATTTTTTCTGCAGGATTTCATGAGGTGAACAATTTACAACTAGGGTAATTCTTTTCCACTCTGATTTGATTTACCATAAGTCCTTTGCAAGGCCAATTACTGCGTATTAATTGCCGTGTTTCGTGTTCCGGCTGACAGTGAATCCATATCGTCGTCGAGGGATAAAAAATGGTAATTGGTGGGCCGTATCATCACGAGTAATCTACAACCATGTCCTCTTATTGGGATTGTGTAAGTTGTGCACTCCACGAGCTTTGTGCACGCTTCTATTTTTTCTGCCGGGTTTCATGAGATGCACAGTTTATAGCTGTTGCATTTCCATTCCACTGTGACTTGATTCACCATCAATCCTTTGCAGACCCCATTACAGCGTATTAAGTGCCGTGTTTGGGTGTCAGGCTGAGAGTGAATGCGGATTGTCACCGGGGACCTAAACATGGTACTTGGTCCGCCAAATCACCAGGAAACAACCACTAGGTCATCTCTTTGGGAATATGTCAGTTTTGCACACCAGGAGCTTTGGGCGTTCTTACATTTATTTAGGCAGGATCTCATAAATCGCACAGTTTATTGCTAATGCAATTCCGTTCCACATTGACTATTTGCCATCAATCCTTTGCACGGCTTATTACAGCGTATAAATTGTCGTGTTTAGGGTTCTGGGTGACAGTGGATGCATATAGCCTCCGAGGTCCCTAACCATGGTACTTGGTGCGCGCTATTATCATGTCATCACTGGGAATGTGTTGTTTTCCACACCACCATCTTTGTGCACTCTTCTATTTTTTCTGCCGGATTTCATGAGGTGAACCGCTAACAACTAGTGTAATTCTTTTCCACTCTGATTTGATTTACCATAAGTCCTTTGCAGGGCCAATTACTGCGTATTAATTGCCGTGTTTAGGGTTCCGGTTGACACTGAATGCATATTGTCACCGGGGCCCTAAACATTGTTCTTGGTGCGCCCTATCGCCGCCAGGAAACCTAACACTTTGTACTCTGATTGGTAATGTGTAGGTGTTGCACACCACCAGTCTTGTGCGTTCTTCCATTTCTTGTGCAGGGTTTCGTGCAATGCTCAGTTTACAGCTAATGCAATTCCGTTCCACTGTGATTTGATTTACCGTCAATCTTTAGCAGGGTCAACTAGAGCGTGTTTAGCATTCTGACTGACAGTGAATGCATTTTGTCTCTGCAGTCCCTAAACACGATCGTATGTGTGCCCTATCATCGCGAGGAACATACCACGTTGCCCTTTCACTGGGAAGGAGTAAGTTTTGCACACCACGAGCTATGGGCGCTCTTACATTTATTTCGGCAGGATTTCATAAAACGCAGTTTACTGGTAATGCAATTCTGATCCACATTGACTTTATTTGCCATCAATCGTTTGCACGGCTGATTACAACGTATTAAGTGTCGTGTTTAGGGTTCTGGGTGACAGTGGATGCATATTGTCTCCGAGGTCCCTAAACATGGTACTTGGTGCGCGCTATCATCATGTCATCATTGGGAATGTGTTGTTTTCCACACCACCATCTTTGTGCACTCTTCCATTTTTTCTGCAGGATTTCATGAGGTGAACAGCTAACAACTAGTGTAATTGTGTTCTACTCTGATTTGATTTACCATAAGTCCTTTGCGGGCTAATTACTGCGTACTAATTGCCGTGTTTAGGGTTCCGGTTGACACTGAATGCATATTGTCACCGGGACCCTAAACATTGTTCTTGGTGCGCCCTATCGCCGCCAGGAAAACTAACACCATGTACTCTGATTGGTAATGTGTAGGTGTTGCACACCACCAGTCTTGTGCGTTCTTCCATTTTTTGTGCAGGGTTTCGTGCAATGCTCAGTTTACAGCTAATGCAATTCCGTTCCACTGTGATTTGATTTACCATCAATCTTTAGCAGGGTCAACTAGAGCGTGTTTAGCATTCTGACTGACAGTGAATGCATTTTGTCTCTGCAGTCCCTAAACACGATCGTATGTGTGCCCTATCATCGCGAGGAACATACCACGTTGCCCTTTCACTGGGAAGGAGTAAGTTTTGCACACCACGAGCTATGGGCGCTCTTACATTTATTTCGGCAGGATTTCATAAAACGCAGTTTACTGGTAATGCAATTCTGATCCACATTGACTTTATTTGCCATCAATCCTTTGCACGGCTGATTACAACGTATTAAGTGTCGTGTTTAGGGTTCTGGGTGACAGTGGATGCATATTGTCTCCGAGGTCCCTAAACATGGTACTTGGTGCGCGCTATCATCATGTCATCATTGGGAATGTGTTGTTTTCCACACCACCATCTTTGTGCACTCTTCCATTTTTTCTGCAGGATTTCATGAGGTGAACAGCTAACAACTAGTGTAATTGTGTTCTACTCTGATTTGATTTACCATAAGTCCTTTGCGGGCTAATTACTGCGTACTAATTGCCGTGTTTAGGGTTCCGGTTGACACTGAATGCATATTGTCACCGGGACCCTAAACATTGTTCTTGGTGCGCCCTATCGCCGCCAGGAAAACTAACACCATGTACTCTGATTGGTAATGTGTAGGTGTTGCACACCACCAGTCTTGTGCGTTCTTCCATTTTTTGTGCAGGGTTTCGTGCAATGCTCAGTTTACAGCTAATGCAATTCCGTTCCACTGTGATTTGATTTACCATCAATCTTTAGCAGGGTCAACTAGAGCGTGTTTAGCATTCTGACTGACAGTGAATGCATTTTGTCTCTGCAGTCCCTAAACACGATCGTATGTGTGCCCTATCATCGCGAGGAACATACCACGTTGCCCTTTCACTGGGAAGGAGTAAGTTTTGCACACCACGAGCTATGGGCGCTCTTACATTTATTTCGGCAGGATTTCATAAAACGCAGTTTACTGGTAATGCAATTCTGATCCACATTGACTTTATTTGCCATCAATCCTTTGCACGGCTGATTACAACGTATTAAGTGTCGTGTTTAGGGTTCTGGGTGACAGTGGATGCATATTGTCTCCGAGGTCCCTAAACATGGTACTTGGTGCGCGCTATCATCATGTCATCATTGGGAATGTGTTGTTTTCCACACCACCATCTTTGTGCACTCTTCCATTTTTTCTGCAGGATTTCATGAGGTGAACAGCTAACTAGTGTAAATCTGTTCCACTCTGATTTGATTTACCATAAGTCCTTTGCAGGGCCAATTACTGCGTACTAATTGCCGTGTTTAGGGTTCCGGCTGACAGTGAATGCATATTGTCGTGGGGGCCCTAAACATGACAATTGGTGGGCCCTATCATCAAGAGGAATCTACCACCATGTCCTCTGTTTGGGATTGCGTAAGTTTTGCACTTCACGAGCTTTGTGCATGCTTCTATATTTTCTACCAGGCTTCATGAGATGCACAGTTTACAGCTATTGCATTCCCATTCCACTGTGACTTGATTTACCATCAATCCTTTGCAGGCCCCATTACAGCGTATTAAGTGCCGTGTTTAGGTGTCCGGCTGACAGTGAGTGCCGATTGTCACCTGGGACCTAAACACGATACTTGGTGCGCCCAATCACCAGGAAACAACCACTATGTATTCTCATTAGGAATATGTCAGCTTTGCGCGCTCTTCGATTTTTTCTGCAGTTTCATAAAACACAAAGTCTACAGGTAATGCAATTCTTTTCCACTGTGACTTGATTTACCATCAATCCTTTGCAGGGCTCATTACAGCGTATTAAGTGTCGTGTTTAGCGTTCTGACTGAGAGTGAATGCATTTTGTCTCCGCGGTCTCTAAACACGGTCCTATGTGTGCCCTATTATGGCGCGGAACATACCACGTTGCTCTTTCACTGGGAACGAGTAAGTTTTGCACACCACGAGCCTTGGGCTCTCCTACATTTATTTCGTCAGGATTTCATAAAACGCGCAGTTTACTGCTATAGCAATTCCGTTCAACATCGACTTTATTTGCCATCAATCCTTTGCACGGCTTTTTACAGCGTATAAATTGTCGTGTTTAGAGTTCTTGGTGACAGTGGATGCATATTGTCTCCG
Source organism: Amblyomma americanum (assembly GCF_052857255.1). Taxonomy (NCBI): domain Eukaryota; kingdom Metazoa; phylum Arthropoda; class Arachnida; order Ixodida; family Ixodidae; genus Amblyomma; species Amblyomma americanum. Next base: position 89,669,187 of record NC_135507.1, read on the forward strand.
AGGTCCCTAAACATTATACTTGGTGCGCGCTGTCATCATGTCACCATTGGGAATGTGTTGTTTTCCACACCGCCCTCTTTGTGCACTCTTTCATTTTTTCTGCAGGATTTCTTGAGGTGAACAGCTAACAACTAGTGTAATTCTGTTCCACTCTGATTTGATTTATCATAAGTCGTTTGCAGGGCCAATTACTGCTTATTCATTGCCGTGTTTAGCGTTCTGGCTGACAGTGAATGCATATTGTCGTCGGGGCCCCTAAACACGGTTCTATGTGCGCCCTATCATCGCGAGGAACATACCACGTTGCCCTTTCACTGGGAACGAGTAAGTTTTGCACACCACGAGCTGTGGGCACTCTTACATTTATTTCGGCAGGACTTCATAAAACGCAGTTTACTGCTAATGCAATTCTGTTCCACAATGACTTTATTTGCAATCAATCCTTTGCACGGCTGATTACAACGTATTAAGTGTCGTGTTTAGGGTTCTGGGTGACATTGGATGCATATTGTCTCCGAGGTCCCTAAACATAGTACTTGGTGCGCGCTATCATCATGTCATCATTGGGAATGTGCTGTTATTCACACCGCCATCTTTGTGCACTCTTCCATTTTTTCTGCAGGATTTCATGAGGTGAACAGCTAACAACTAGCGTAATTGTGTTCTACTCTGATTTTATTTACAATAAGTCCTTTGCAGGGCCAATTACTGAGTACTAATTGCCGTGTTTAGGGTTCCGGCTGACAGTGAATGAATATTGTCGTCGGGGGCCCTAAACATGACAATTGGTGGGCCCTATCATCACGAGGAGTCTACCACCATGTCCTCTGATTGGGATTGCGTAAGTTTTGCACTTCACGAGCTTTGTGCATGCTTCTATATTTTCTGCCGGGCTTCATGAGATGCACAGTTTACAGCTATTGCATTCCCATTCCACTGTGACATGATTTACCATCAATCCTTTGCAGGCCCCATTACAGCGTATTAAGTGCCGTGTTTAGGTGTCCGGCTGACAGTGAATGCGGATTGTCACCTGGGCCCTAAACACGGTACTTGGTGCGCCCAATCACCAGGCAACTACCACTATGTCTTCTCGCTGGGGATATGTCAGATCTGTATGTCTTCTCATTGCGAATATGTCACTTTTGCACACCAGGAGCTTTTCACGCTCTTCGATTTTTTCCTCAGTTTCATAAGGTAAGGCAATTATTTTCCACTGTGACTTGGTTTACCATCAATCCTTTGCAGGCCCCATTACAGCGTATTAAGTGCCGTGTTTAGGTGTCTGGCTGACAGTGAATGCGGATTGTCACCGGGGACCTAAACACGGTATTGGTGCGCCAAATAACCAGGAAACAACCACTGTCTTCTCATTGGAAATACGTCAGTTTTGCACACCAGGAGCTTTCCGCGATCTTCGATTTTTCTGCAGAGTTTCACGAAGCGCAAAGTCTACAGGTAAGGCAATTATTTTCCACTTTGACTAGATTTACCATCAATGCTTTGCAGGCCCCATTACAGCGTATTAATTGCCGTGTTTAGGTGTCCGGCTGACAGTGATTGCGGATTGTCACCGGGGACCTAAACGCGGTACTTGGTGCGCCAAATCACCAGGAAACAGCCACTATGTCTTCTCATTGGGACAATGTCAGTTTTGCACGCCAGGAGCTTTGCGCGCTCTTCGATTTTTTCTGCAGCTTCATGAAACGCAATGTCTACAGGTAATGCAATTCTTTTTTACTGTGACTTGATTTGCCACCAATCCTTCGCAGGGCTCATTAGAGCGTATTAAGTGTCGTGTTTAGCGTTCTGATTGAGGGTGAATGCATTTTGTCTCCGCGGTCTCTTAACACGGTCGTATGTGTGCCCCATCATGGCGAGGAACATACCGCTTTGCTCTTTCACTGGGAACGAGTAAGTTTTGCACGCCACGAGCTTTGGGCGCTCTTACATTTATTTCGGCAGGATTTCATAAAACGCAGTTTACTGGTAATGCAATTCTGATCCACATTGACTTTATTTGCCATCAATCCTTTGCACGGCTGATTACAACGTATTAAGTGTCGTGTTTAGGGTTCTGGGTGACAGTGGATGCATATTGTCTCCGAGGTCCCTAAACATGGTACTTGGTGCGCGCTATCATCATGTCATCATTGGGAATGTGTTGTTTTCCACACCACCATCTTTGTGCACTCTTCCATTTTTTCTGCAGGATTTCATGAGGTGAACAGCTAACAACTAGTGTAATTGTGTTCTACTCTGATTTGATTTACCATAAGTCCTTTGCGGGCTAATTACTGCGTACTAATTGCCGTGTTTAGGGTTCCGGTTGACACTGAATGCATATTGTCACCGGGACCCTAAACATTGTTCTTGGTGCGCCCTATCGCCGCCAGGAAAACTAACACCATGTACTCTGATTGGTAATGTGTAGGTGTTGCACACCACCAGTCTTGTGCGTTCTTCCATTTTTTGTGCAGGGTTTCGTGCAATGCTCAGTTTACAGCTAATGCAATTCCGTTCCACTGTGATTTGATTTACCATCAATCTTTAGCAGGGTCAACTAGAGCGTGTTTAGCATTCTGACTGACAGTGAATGCATTTTGTCTCTGCAGTCCCTAAACACGATCGTATGTGTGCCCTATCATCGCGAGGAACATACCACGTTGCCCTTTCACTGGGAAGGAGTAAGTTTTGCACACCACGAGCTATGGGCGCTCTTACATTTATTTCGGCAGGATTTCATAAAACGCAGTTTACTGGTAATGCAATTCTAATCCACATTGACTTTATTTGCCATCAATCCTTTGCACGGCTGATTACAACGTATTAAGTGTCGTGTTTAGGGTTCTGGGTGACAGTGGATGCATATTGTCTCCGAGGTCCCTAAACATGGTACTTGGTGCGCGCTATCATCATGTCATCATTGGGAATGTGTTGTTTTCCACACCACCATCTTTGTGCACTCTTCCATTTTTTCTGCAGGATTTCATGAGGTGAACAGCTAACTAGTGTAAATCTGTTCCACTCTGATTTGATTTACCATAAGTCCTTTGCAGGGCCAATTACTGCGTACTAATTGCCGTGTTTAGGGTTCCGGCTGACAGTGAATGCATATTGTCGTGGGGGCCCTAAACATGACAATTGGTGGGCCCTATCATCAAGAGGAATCTACCACCATGTCCTCTGTTTGGGATTGCGTAAGTTTTGCACTTCACGAGCTTTGTGCATGCTTCTATATTTTCTACCAGGCTTCATGAGATGCACAGTTTACAGCTATTGCATTCCCATTCCACTGTGACTTGATTTACCATCAATCCTTTGCAGGCCCCATTACAGCGTATTAAGTGCCGTGTTTAGGTGTCCGGCTGACAGTGAGTGCCGATTGTCACCTGGGACCTAAACACGATACTTGGTGCGCCCAATCACCAGGAAACAACCACTATGTATTCTCATTAGGAATATGTCAGCTTTGCGCGCTCTTCGATTTTTTCTGCAGTTTCATAAAACGCAAAGTCTACAGGTAATGCAATTCTTTTCCACTGTGACTTGATTTACCATCAATCCTTTGCAGGGCTCATTACAGCGTATTAAGTGTCGTGTTTAGCGTTCTGACTGAGAGTGAATGCATTTTGTCTCCGCGGTCTCTAAACACGGTCCTATGTGTGCCCTATTATGGCGCGGAACATACCACGTTGCTCTTTCACTGGGAACGAGTAAGTTTTGCACACCACGAGCCTTGGGCTCTCCTACATTTATTTCGTCAGGATTTCATAAAACGCGCAGTTTACTGCTATAGCAATTCCGTTCAACATCGACTTTATTTGCCATCAATCCTTTGCACGGCTTTTTACAGCGTATAAATTGTCGTGTTTAGAGTTCTTGGTGACAGTGGATGCATATTGTCTCCGAGGTCCCTAAACATTATACTTGGTGCGCGCTGTCATCATGTCACCATTGGGAATGTGTTGTTTTCCACACCGCCCTCTTTGTGCACTCTTTCATTTTTTCTGCAGGATTTCTTGAGGTGAACAGCTAACAACTAGTGTAATTCTGTTCCACTCTGATTTGATTTATCATAAGTCGTTTGCAGGGCCAATTACTGCTTATTCATTGCCGTGTTTAGCGTTCTGGCTGACAGTGAATGCATATTGTCGTCGGGGCCCCTAAACACGGTTCTATGTGCGCCCTATCATCGCGAGGAACATACCACGTTGCCCTTTCACTGGGAACGAGTAAGTTTTGCACACCACGAGCTGTGGGCACTCTTACATTTATTTCGGCAGGACTTCATAAAACGCAGTTTACTGCTAATGCAATTCTGTTCCACAATGACTTTATTTGCAATCAATCCTTTGCACGGCTGATTACAACGTATTAAGTGTCGTGTTTAGGGTTCTGGGTGACATTGGATGCATATTGTCTCCGAGGTCCCTAAACATAGTACTTGGTGCGCGCTATCATCATGTCATCATTGGGAATGTGCTGTTATCCACACCGCCATCTTTGTGCACTCTTCCATTTTTTCTGCAGGATTTCATGAGGTGAACAGCTAACAACTAGCGTAATTGTGTTCTACTCTGATTTTATTTACAATAAGTCCTTTGCAGGGCCAATTACTGAGTACTAATTGCCGTGTTTAGGGTTCCGGCTGACAGTGAATGAATATTGTCGTCGGGGGCCCTAAACATGACAATTGGTGGGCCCTATCATCACGAGGAGTCTACCACCATGTCCTCTGATTGGGATTGCGTAAGTTTTGCACTTCACGAGCTTTGTGCATGCTTCTATATTTTCTGCCGGGCTTCATGAGATGCACAGTTTACAGCTATTGCATTCCCATTCCACTGTGACATGATTTACCATCAATCCTTTGCAGGCCCCATTACAGCGTATTAAGTGCCGTGTTTAGGTGTCCGGCTGACAGTGAATGCGGATTGTCACCTGGGCCCTAAACACGGTACTTGGTGCGCCCAATCACCAGGCAACTACCACTATGTCTTCTCGCTGGGGATATGTCAGATCTGTATGTCTTCTCATTGCGAATATGTCACTTTTGCACACCAGGAGCTTTTCACGCTCTTCGATTTTTTCCTCAGTTTCATAAGGTAAGGCAATTATTTTCCACTGTGACTTGGTTTACCATCAATCTATTGCAGGCCCCATTACAGCGTATTAAGTGCCGTGTTTAGGTGTCTGGCTGACAGTGAATGCGGATTGTCACCGGGGACCTAAACACGGTATTGGTGCGCCAAATAACCAGGAAACAACCACTGTCTTCTCATTGGAAATACGTCAGTTTTGCACACCAGGAGCTTTCCGCGATCTTCGATTTTTCTGCAGAGTTTCACGAAGCGCAAAGTCTACAGGTAAGGCAATTATTTTCCACTTTGACTAGATTTACCATCAATGCTTTGCAGGCCCCATTACAGCGTATTAATTGCCGTGTTTAGGTGTCCGGCTGACAGTGATTGCGGATTGTCACCGGGGACCTAAACGCGGTACTTGGTGCGCCAAATCACCAGGAAACAGCCACTATGTCTTCTCATTGGGACAATGTCAGTTTTGCACGCCAGGAGCTTTGCGCGCTCTTCGATTTTTTCTGCAGCTTCATGAAACGCAAAGTCTACAGGTAATGCAATTCTTTTTTACTGTGACTTGATTTGCCACCAATCCTTCGCAGGGCTCATTAGAGCGTATTAAGTGTCGTGTTTAGCGTTCTGATTGAGGGTGAATGCATTTTGTCTCCGCGGTCTCTTAACACGGTCGTATGTGTGCCCCATCATGGCGAGGAACATACCGCTTTGCTCTTTCACTGGGAACGAGTAAGTTTTGCACGCCACGAGCTTTGGGCGCTCTTACATTTATTTCGGCAGGATTTCATAAAACGCAGTTTGCTGCTAATGCAATTCCGTTCCACGTTGACTTATTTGCCATTAATCCTTTGCAGGGCTGATTACAGCGTATTAAGTGTCGTGTTTAGGGTTCTGGGTGACAGTGGATGCATATTGTCTCCGAGGTTCCTAACCATGGTACTTGGTGCGCGCATCATCATGTCATCATTGGGAATGTGTTGTTTTCCACACCACCATCTTTGTGCACTTTTCCATTTTTTCTGCAGGATTTCATGAGGCGAACAGCTAACAACAAGTGTAATTATGTTCCACTCTGATTTGCTTTACCATAAGTCCTTTGCAGGGCCAATTACTGCGTACTAATTGCCGTGTTTAGGGTTCCGGCTGACAGTGAACGCATATTGTCGTCGGGGGCCCTAAACATGGCAATTGGTAGGCTCTATCATCACGAGTAATGTACCACCATGTGCTCTCATTGCGATTGTGTAAGTTTTGCACTCAACGAGCTTTGCGCGCAGTTCAATTTTTTTTGCCGGGTTACATGAGACGCACAGTTTACAGCTATTGCTTATCCGTTCCACTGTGGCTTGATTTACCATAAATCCTTTGCAGGCACCATTACAGCGTAATAAGTGCCGTGTTTAGGTGTCCGGCTGTCAGTGAATGCGAATTGTCACTGGGGACCTAAACACGGTAATTGGTGCGCCCAATCACCAGAAAACAACCACTGTCTTCTCATTGGGAATATGTCAGTTTTGCACACCAGCTCTGCGCGCTCTTCGTTTTTTTCTGCAGAGTTTCATGAAACGCAAAGTTTTCAGGTAATGCAATTCTTTTCCACTGGAACTTGATTTACCATCAATCCTTCGCATTGCTCATTACAGCGTATTAAGTGTCGTGTTTAGGGTTCTGGGTGACTGTGGATGCATATTGTCTCCGAGGTACCTAACCATCGTACTTGGTGCGCGCTATCATCATGCCACCATTGGGAATGTGTTGTTTTCCACACCACCATCTTTGTGCACTCTTCCATTTTTTTCTGCAGGATTTCATGAGGCGAACAGCTAACAACAAGTGTAATTCTGTTCCACTCTGATTTGATTTACCATAAGTCCTTTGCAGGGCCAATTACTGCGTATTAATTGCCGTGTTTAGGGTTCCGGTTGACAGTAATGCATATTGTCACCGGGGCCCTAAACATGACAATTGGTGGGCCCTATCATCACGAGGAATCTACCACCATGTATTCTGATTGGGATAGCGTAAGTTTTGCACTTCACGAGCTTTGTGCACGCTTCTATTTTTTCTGCCGGGCTTCACGAGATACACTGTTTACAGCTATTGCATTCCTTTTCCACTGTGACTTGATTTACCATCAATCCTTTGTAGGCCCCGTTACAGCGTATTAATTGCCGTGTTTAGGTGTCCGGCTGTCAGTGAATGCGAATTGTCACTGGGGACCTAAACACGGTAATTGGTGCGCCCAATCACCAGGAAACAACCACTGTCTTCTCATTGGGAATATGTCAGTTTTGCACACCAGCTGTGCGTGCTCTTCGATTTTTCTGCAGTTTCATAAAACGCAAAGTCTACAGGTAATGCAATTCTTTTCCACTGTGACTTGATTTACCATCAATCCTTCGCATGGCTCATTACAGCGTATTATGTGTCGTGTTTAGGGTTCTGGGTGACAGTGGATGCATATTGTTTCCGAGGTTCCTAACCATGGTACTTGGTGCGCGCATCATCATGTCATCATTGGGAATGTGTTGTTTTCCACACCATCATCTTTGTGCACTGTTCTATTTTTTCTATAGGATTTCATTTGGTGAACAGTTTACAAATAGTGTAATTGTAGTCCACTCTGATTTGCTTTACCATAAGTCCTGTGCAGGGCCATTTACTGCATACTAATTGCCGTGTTTATGGTTCCGGCTGACAGTGAATGCATATTGTCGTCGGAGGCCCTAAACATGGCAAATGGTGGGCCCTATCATCACGAGGAATCTACCACCATGTCCTCTCATTAGGATTGCGTAAGTTTTGCACTCCAGTAGCATTGCGCGCTCTTCGATTTTTTCTGCCGGGTTTCATGAGATGCACAGTTTACAGCTATTGCATTTCCGTTCCATTGTGGCTTTATTTACCATCAATCCTATGCAGGCCCCATTACAGCATATTAAGTGCCGTGTTTAGGTGTCCGGATGTCGGTGAACGCGGATGCCACCGGAGACCTAAACTCGAAATTTAGCGCGCCAAATCACCAGGAAACAACCACTATGTATTCTCATTGGGAATATGTCACTTTTGCATAGCAGGAGCTTCGCGCGCTCTTCGATTTTTTCTGCAGAGTTTTATGAAACGCAATGTCTACAGGTAAGGCAAATATTTTCCACTGTGACTTGGTTTACGATCAAATTTTTGCTTGGCTTAATACAGCGTATTAAGCGTCGTGTTTAGGGTTCTGGGTGACAGTGGATGCATATTGTCTCCGAGGTCCCTAAATATGATACTTGGTGCCCCTATCATCGCGAGTAATGTACCACCATGTCCTCTTATTGGTAATATGACAGTTTTGCACACCAGGAGTTTTGTTGCCCGCTGTTCCATTTCTTCCGCAGAGATAAATAAACCGCGAAGTCTACAGGTAATGCAATTGTTTTCCACTGTGACTTGATTTACCATCAATCCTTCGCAGGGCTCATTACAGCGTATTATGTTTCGTGTTAAGGGTTCTTGGTGACAATGGATGCATATTGTCTCCGAGGTCCCCAACCACGGTACTTGGTGCGCGCTATCATCATGTCACCATTGGTGAATGTGTTGTTTTCCACACCACCATCATTCTGCACTCTTCCATTTTTTCTGCAGGATTTCATGAGTTGAACATTTTACAACTAGTGTATTTCTGCTCCACTCTGATTTGATTTAAAATAAGTCCTTTGTAGGGCCTATTACTGTGTACTAATTGCCGTGTTAACGGTTCCGGCTGACAGTGAATGCATATTGTCGTCGGGGGCCCTAAACATGACAATTGTTGGGCCCTATCATCACCAGGAATCTACCACCATGTCCTTTGATTGGGATTGCGTAAGTTTTGCACTTCAAGAGCTTTGTGCACGCTTCTATTTTTCTTCCGGGCTTCATGAGATGTACAGTTTACAGCTATTGCATTTCCGTTCCACTGTGGCTTTATTTACCATCAATCCTTTGCAGGCCCCATTACAGCGTATTAAGTGCCGTGTTTAGGTGTCCGGCTGACAGTGAGTGCCGATTGTCACCTGGGACCTAAACATGGTACTTGGTGCGCCCAATCACCAGGAAACAACCACTATGTCTTCTCATTGGGAATATGTCAGTTTTGCACACCATGAGTTTTGTGGCGCGCTATTTCATTTCTTCTGTAGGCTTTCGTGAAACGCAGTTTACCGCTAAAGGAATTTTGCTCCACTCTTACTTGATTAACCATCAATCCTTTGCAGGCCCCATTACAGCATATTAAGTGCCGTGTTTTGGTGTCCGGATGACAGTGAACGCGGATGCCACCGGGGACCTAAACACGGTATTTGGTGCTCCCAATCACCAGGAATTAACCACTATGTGTTCTCAATGGAAGTATGTCAGTTTTGCACAACAGGAGCTTTGCGCGCTCTTCGATTTTTTCTGCAGAGTTTCATGAAACGCAAAGTCTACAGGTAAGGCAATTATTTTCAACTGTGACTTGATTTACCATCAAACCTTTGCAGGCCCCATTAGAGCTTATTAAGTGCCGTGTTTAGGTGTCCGGCTGACAGTGAATGCCGATTGTCACCGGGGCCCTAAACACGGTACTTGGTGCGCCCATTCACCAGGAAACTACCACTATGTCTTCTTACTGGGAATATGTCAGTTTTGCACACCAGGAGCTTTGCGCGCTCTTCGATTTTTTCTGCAGAGTTTCCTGAAACGCAGTCTACAGGTAAGGCAATTATTTTCCACTGTTTCTTGGTTTACCATCAATTTTTGCTGGGCTTAATAGAGCGTAATAAGCGTCGTGGTTAGCGTTCTGGGTGACAGTGGATGCATATTGTCTCCGAGATCCCGAAATATGGTAATTTGTGCCCCCTATCTTCGCGAGGAACATACCACCATGTCCCCTTATTGGGAATATGTCAGTTTTGCACACCAGGAGTTTTGTTACGTGCTCTTCCATTTCTTCTGCAGGGTTTCATGAAACACAGTTTACAGCTATTGCATTTCCGTTCCACTATGACTTGTTTTACCATCAATCCTTTGCAGGCCCCATTACAGCGTATTAAGTGCCGTGTTTAGGTGTCCGGCTGACAGTGAATGCGGATTGTAACCGGGGACCTAAACACGGTACTTGGTGCGCCAGATCCAGGAAACAACCACTATGTCTTCTCATTGGGAATATGTAAGTTTTGCACACCTGGAGCTTTGCGCGCTCTTCGAGTTTTTCGCAGTTTCATGAAACGCAAAGTCTACAGGTAATGCAATCCTTTTCCACTGTGACTTGATTTACCATCAATCCTTCGCAAGGGCCCATTACAGCGTATTAAGTGTCGTGTTTAGCGTTGTGACTGAGAGTGAATGCATTTTGTCTCCGCGGTCTCTAAACACGGTCCTATGTGTGCCCTATCATGGCGAGAAACATACCACGTTGCTCTTTCACTGGGAACGAGTAAGTTTTCCACACCACAAGCTTTGGGCGCTCTTACATTTATTTCGACAGGTATTCATAAAACGCACAGTTTACTGCTAATGCAATTCCGTTCAAAATCGACTTTATGTGCCATCAATTCCTTGCACGGCTTATTACAGCGTATTAATTGTCGTGTTTAGGGTTCTGTGTGACAGTGGATGCATATTGTCTCAGAGGTCCCTAAACATGGTACTTGGTGCGCGCTATCATGTCACCATTGGGAATGTGTTGTTTTCTACATCACCATCTTTGTGTACTCTTCTAGTTTTTCTGCAGGATTTCAGGAGGTGAACGGCTAACAACTAGTGTAATCCTGTTCCACTCTGATTTGATTTACCATAAGTCGTTTGCAGGGCCAATTACTGCGTATTATTTGCCGTGTTTGGCGTTCCGGCTGACAGTGAATGCATATTGTCGTCGGGGGCCCCAAACATTGTTCTTGGTGCGCCCTATCACCGCCTGAAAACTACCACTATGTATTCTGATTGGGAATGTGTAGGTGTTGAACACCACCAGTCTTGTGCGCTCTTCCATTTTTTGTGCAGGGTTTCTTGAAATGCTCAGCTTACAGCTAATTCAATTCCATTGCACTGTGATTTGATTTACCATCAATCTTTAGCAGGGCCCTTTAGAGCATGTTTAGCGTTCTGACTGACAGTGAATGCATTTTGTCTCCGGGGTCCCTAAACATGGTCCAATGTGCGCCCTATCATTGCGAGGAACATACCACATTCCCCTTCCACTGGGAACGAGTAGGTTTTGCACACCACGAGCTTTGGGCGCTCTTACATTTATTTCGACAGGATTTCATAAAACGCACAGTTTACTGCTAATGCAATTCCGTTCCACATTGAGTTTATTTGCCATCAATCCTTTGCAGGAATCCTTACAGCGAATTAAGTGTCGTGTTTAGGGTTCGGGGTGACAGTGGATGCATATTGTCTCCGAGGTTAGTAACCTGGGTACTTGGTGCGCGCTATCATCAAGTCATCATTGGAAATGTGTTGTTTTCCCCACCATCATCTTTGTGTACTCTTCTAGTTTTTCTGCAGGATTTCAGGAGGTGAACGGCTAACAACTAGTGTAATCCTGTTCCACTCTGATTTGATTTACCATAGGTCGTATGCAGGGCCAATTACTGCGTATTAATTGTCGTGTTTAGGTGTCCGGCTGACAGTGAGTGCGGATTGTCACCGGGGACCTAAACACGTTACTTGTTGCGCCCAATCACCAGGAAGAAATCACTATGTCTTCTCATTGGGAATATGTCTCTTTTGCATACCAGGAGCTTTGCGCGCTCTTCGATTTTTTCTGCAGAGTTTCATGAAACGCAGTCTACAGGTAAAGCACTTCTTTTCCACTGTGACTTGATTTACCATCAATCCTTCGCAGGGCTCATTACAGCGTATTATGTGTCGTGTTTAGGGTTCTGGGTGATAGTGGATGCATATTGTCTCCGAGGTCCCTAACCATCGTACTTGGTGGGCGGTATCATCATGTCATCATTGGGAATGTGTTGTTTTCCAAACCACCATCCTTGTCCACTCTTCTATTTTTTCTGCAGGATTTCATGAGGTGAACAGCTAACAACTAGTGTAATTCTGCTCCACTCTGATTTGATTTACCATAAGTCGTTTGCAGGGCCAATTACTGCCTATTAATTGCCGTGTTTAGCCTTCCAGCTGACAGTGAATGCATATTGTCGTCGGGGGCCCTAAACATTGTTCTTGGTGCGCCCTATCACCGCCAGCAAAACTACCAGTATATACTCTGATAGGGAATGTGTAGGTGTTGCACACCACAAGTCTTGTGCGTTCTTCCATTTTTTGTGCAGGGTTTCGTGAAATGCTCAGTTTACATGTAATGCAATTCCGTTCCACTGCGATTTGGTTAACCATCAATCTTAAGCAGGGCCCATTAGAGCGTGTGTAACGTTGTGAGTGACAGTGAATGCATTTTGTCTCCGGGGCCCCTAAACATGGTCCTATGTGCGCCCTATCATCGCGAGGAACATACCACGTTGTCCTTTCACAGGGAACGAGTAGGTTTTGCACACCACAAGCTTTGTGCGCTCTTGCATTATTTCAGCAGGTTTTCATAAAACGCACAGTTTACTGCTAATGCAATTCCGTTGCACATTGAGTTTATTTGCCATCAATCCATTGCAGGGCTTATTACAGCGTAATAAGTTACGTGTTTAGGGTTCTGGGTGACAGTGGATGAATATTGTCTCCGATGTCCCTAACCATGGCACTTGGTGCGCGCTATCATCATGTCATCATTGGGAATGTGTTGTTTTACACACCATCATTTCTGTGCACTCTTGTATTTTTTCTACAGGATTTCATGAGGTGAACAGTTTACAAACAGTGTAATTCTGTTCCACTCTGATTTGATTTACCATAAGTCCTTTGCAGGGCCAATTACTGCGTACCAATTGCCGTGCTTAGAGTTCCGGCTGACAGTGAATGCATATTGTCGTCCGGGGCCCTAAACATGGCAATTGGTGGGCCCTATCATCACGAGGAATCTACCACCATGTCCTCTCATTGTGATTGCGTAAGTTTTGCACTCCACGAGCTTTGCGCGCTCTTCGATTTTTTTTCTGCCGGGTTTCATGAGACGCAGAGTTCACAGCTATTGCATTTCCGTTCCACTGTGGCTTTATTTACCATCAATCTTTTGCAGGCCCATTACAGCGTATTAAGTGCCGTGTTTAGGTGTCCGGCTGACAGTGAATGTGGATGTCACTCGGGACCTAAACACGGTACTTGGTGCGCCCAATCACCAGGGAACAACCACTATGTCTTCTCATTGGGAATATGTCACTTTTGCATACCAGTAGCTTTGCGCGCTCTTACATTCATTTCGGCAGGATTTCATAAAACGCACAGTTTATTGCTAATGCAATTCCGTTCCACATTGAGTTTATTTGCCATCAATCCTTTGCAGGGCTTTTTACAGCGTATAAATTGTCGTGTTTAGAGTTCTGGGTGACAGTGGATGCATATTGTCTCCGAGGTCCCTAACCATGGTACTTGGTGCGAGCTATCATCATGTCATTATTGGGAATGTGTTGTTTTCCACACCACCATCTTTGTGCACTGTTCTATTTTTTCTGCAGGATTTCATGAGGTGAACAGCTAACAACTAGTGTAATTCTGTTGCACTCTGATTTTATTTGCCATAAGTCGTTTGCAGGGCCAATTACTGCTTATGAATTGCCGTGTTTAGCGTTCCGGCTGACAGTGAATGCATATTGTCGGGGGCCCTAAACATTGTTCTTGGTGCGCCCTATCACCGCCAGGAAAACTACCACTATATACTCTGATAGGGAATGTGTAGGTGTTGCACACCACCAGTCTTGTGCGTTCTTCCATTTTTTGTGCAGGGTTTCGTGAAATGCTCAGTTTACATTTAATGCAATTCCGTTCCACTGTGATTTGATTTACCATCAATCTTTAGCAGGGCCCATTAGAGCGTGTTTAGCGTTCTGATTGGCAGTGAATGCATTTTGTCTCCGGGGCCTCTAAACAGGGCCTATGTGCGCCCTATCATCGCCAGCAACATACCACGTTGCCCTTTCACTGGGAACGAGTATGTTTTGAACACCACGAGCTTTGTGCGCTCTTATATTTATTTCGGCAGGATTTTATAAAACGCACAGTTTACTGCTAATGCAATTCCGTTCAACATTGAGGTTATTTGCCATCAATCCTTTGCAGGGCTTATTACAGCGTATTAAGTGTCGTGTTTAGGGCTCTGGGTGACAGTGGATGATATTGTCTCCGAGGTCCCTAACCATGGTACATGGGGCGCGCTATCATCATGTCATCATTGGGAATGTGTTGTTTTCCACACCATCATTTCTGTGCACTCTTCTATTTTTTCAACAGGATTTCATAAGGTGAACAGTTTACAAATAGTGTAATTCTATTCCACTCTGATTTTATTTACCATAAGTCCTTTGCAGTGCCAATTACTGCATACTAATTGCCGTGTTTAGGGTTCCGGCTGACAGTGAATGCATTTTGTCGTCGAAGGCCCTAAACATGGCAATTGGTGGGCCCTATCATCACGAGGAATCTACCACCATGTCCTCTCATTAGGATTCGGTAAGTTCTGCACTCCACGAGCTTTGCGCGCTCTTCGATTTTTTTTTCTGCCGGGTTTCATGAGACGCACAGTTTACAGCTTTTGCATTTCTGTTCCACTGTGGCTTTATTTACCATCAATCCTTTGCAGGCCCCATGACAAAATATTAAGTGCCGTGTTTAGGTGTCCGGATGACAGTGAACGCGGATGCCACCGGACACCTAAACACGGTATTTGGTGCGCCCAATCACCAGGAAACAACCACTCTGTTTTGTCAATGGGAACATGTCACTTTTGCATACCAGGAGCTCTGCGCGCTCTTCGATTTTTTCTGCAGTTTCATGAAACGCAGTCTACAGGTAAGGCAATTATTTTCAACTGTGACTTGATTTACCATCAAACCTTTGCAGGCCCCATTAGAGCGTATTAAGTGCCGTGTTTAGGTGTCCGGCTGACAGTGAATGCGGATTGTCACCGGGGCCCTAAACACGGTACTTGTTGCGCCCATTCACCAGGAATAGACACCATTCACCAGGAATAGACAGGTTGGTCCATGCATTTTGCCACTACCTGCCCCATATTATGTGGCGTGGACACTAGAATCCTGGCTTCAGGAAGGTACCTTACTGTGCTATCTACAAGAGTGACGGCCGACGCTTACCCTGTAAGATCCTCGTCCTTGACCAGGCTTGTCCGAACCAAAACAGTGTTTGCTCCGCTCTCTCTAAGCACCAATATAGGACGGTCCCCTATTTGCTCAACCACCACCGGCATTGCTGCTTTCGACTTGGGTGTTCCATTCACCGCCTCATTTTCCAGAAGCGTTTGCTCTCCTTTCAGCTGTGGAACATCAGGTGGCGTGACAAGTTCTGCCCTATAGTCGACAACGCATGCAGCTCGGTCCTGCGTTCTGTATCGGCAGTCATCCAGAGTATGACCCCTCCTCTTAAAACCTTGACACACAGCCTGTGTTTTTTTGGGCAGCGCTACTAGTCCGACAGGCAACTGCATGGTGTCCTACCTTGCCGCAGTGAACACACCTGACTGGTGCCTTAGATGCACCGCCATATGCTCTTGGTATTCTCGCATCTGTCTCCTAGATATTTTGGGTTTCCTCCTTTGCCTTACTCAAATTTCTTAGCCATTGAGCCTCGAGGAATTGGTCTGCAGTGTCGGCGAACTCTTCTAATGAACACAACTTTCTTTCTTTCAGGAATAGCATTAGCTTTGAGCTATAACTCGCTAAAAATTGCTCTGTGACGAGCTTGTCACGCACTCCTTCGAAACTCTTTTCTGTCTTTGACCTATCAAGCCACCTATCAAACAGTTGGTCAGCCTGCAGGAAAACTGCTTAGCGGTTTCCTAATCCCCAGGTTTCACGGTGCGAAATATCTCACTAAAGCCCTCTGCCCTAAGCCTGAATCTTTGGAGGAGCGCCTTTTTGACTTTCTCGTAGTCAATGAATTCAGCAGCAGGCATCCTTCCAAACACAATCAGCGCCTCTCCGGCTAAACACATGCTGAATGCCGTGGCCCATTCACTGCGCTCCCAGCCTTGTCCCAAAGTTATCCGCTCGAATCGTTGCAGATAAGTGTCTAGATCATCTCTTCTGTCATCTAAGGGAGCCATCAGCTTCCTTGGACAAATTCTGGCCGGTCTAGGAGATTCTCTACCCGATAAGGAACGCTGATCACTGTATGTGATCCCCTCAGATCCTCCCGCTACATGCGCCTGTTTCCACAAAAGAAACTATACCTCCCGTTCTATCCTTCTTTTTCCTGTTCTTCTGCCTCCCGAGCTCTTCTAGCTTATCGCTCTTCTGAATCGCGAGCTCTTCTAGATTCTCGCTCTTCTGCCTCGCGAGCTCTCTCATCTGCTTCGCGACCTCTTTTATCTACTTCGCGAGCTCTCTCATCTGCTTCGCGAGATTCTGTGCGTGCTTGCGCCCTTTCCTCTCTCTGCCTATCTGTCTCCTCTTTCTGCTGGTCGCAGAGGTGCATCGCCTCCTCCTTGCTTAACCGAAGCTTGAGCGCCAATTCGAACCTTCTTGCCGAATTCATACTTTCTGCTGGCGAGAGATCGAAAAAATCTGAGACAAAGCAAAAAAGAAAAAGGAAATGAATCCTGGCACAGGCTCGCCACTAATCTTTGTCACGGATCTCCCTGAAAAACACGCAGACCGAAAGAATGGACTAGGCGACAGGTGTACTCACACAAACGCACATTTATTGCCCCCTACGTGACACACACACTAGAACACAAAACTAACAAAAGTAACACAAAACACAAATACTATGAATACACAAAACCCGGGCACATTGCTGCCAGCGTCTACTACTAGCGTTCTACTATTCGTGGTCGGCGTTCGTGCTCGCGGTTGGTTGGGTGCGGCTGCGGCGTTCAATGAAAGCCGTAGCCGGCGTCGAGGCGGCGTCACTGGCTGCGTCGTATAAGCTTCCTGTCCAAGCGCCCGTGGAGGTGATGCCGGTGTTGTTGGCGTTGGGGGCACCACCCGTATGGGTGGAAACAGCTCTGGAGACTCCCTTGGCCGTAGCAGGTGGTAGCGTCCTCCGTTGACTCTCAGGGACGGGCTCAGGCACGGCAGGTAGTCAACGATGCGAAGGCGTAGAACGCGAGCTCACCGGAGCAGTAGCCGGTGTCGCTCTCTTCCAGCCGATGCGTCCCTGACCCGCCGGAGCCTGCGGTTCTCTGTTCTTCCCCTAACCCCCAGTGCCTCGCCCTTTTATAGCCTTGGCGTTGCTCCACGTAAGCCGTGTCGTCGTCTTCTCTTCACCAATAATCTCTCTCCACCTCACCGAATGCTTCTTCATCTTCTTTATTATTCGGTTAATCCACGTCGTCTTCTTCACCATCTTTCCTTCCTAAGTTTATTTTGGCCTCCTTATTATATGTTACAGATTTTACCCCTTTAAAGATCAGACGGGCAACTAAACTTGTGGGTGAATGTTTCTTCGGTCGCATTGGTCTCGTTCCGTTTGTTGGTAAACATAAATAGCGAAGCTCGACGTTTCACTGCGGCAACCGCATCGCAGACACATCCATGCCGCCGCTCACAGTGGCAACCTTTCCGACATCCGCTTCTGCCGTTTCGACCAATCAGGTGCGGCCGCTGCGGCAGATTAGGACGCTTTTTAAACACAAACTCAGAATACTGTCCAGGCCGGCGACGACGTCGAGGTTGTCCCCGTCGGTGACGCCCTGACAATTGCGTCGAGGGTTGTCATCATGGCCTCCCTGGTGTGTACGAGGGGAAATGGTTTCACAGGGTTGCCTCCTTAACTGTGGTTTGTAGGCGAAGGCAAAGTCGGGCAAGATCGCTTCCGATGGTCTTTGTTCGGTGACAACGTAGATGGAGTGTACTTACGTGGAGTTCTTTGTTACTTTAAACTCATCAGGGTGCCATTGCAATGTCTACGGTAAGTGCGAGCCGCAGCCGTCTAATTGTGTTTTATAGAGCCAGCGTGAGTTATCTCACAAGTGTGGATTGCAAACGGTGCTACTTGTTACTACTAGTAAGGAGCAATAAGAAAATATATGAAATACAATTACACCTTTCAACTGCCATCAAATATGACCGATGTCAATCCTCGATATGAGAAGACATCAAGGCGGTGACTAACGTTGCATTACCTATTCCTCACATCATGACATCACCTTGCATCACCGCGACTTCTATTTATCCCTCCCTCCCCCTCACAAGTCCCTCTCTAAGCTCCAACAGAGCATGAGGCGCCGTTAACAGGTGCCAACACTTTCCTCTCTCCTGCCCGCCTTGCCCTTATTCACCCCGGTGCCAATTCACACCGGAATGCACGCTCTGCAGCCACACGCGAGCAGGCAACGCTCACATTCTTTATTGATGTCCGGCACTCTCGGCCACCGCATCCTGGCACTTGAACAGTCCGCAGCCATGGGAGGCATCTTTGGCCAGCTCGGAGCCGTGCATTCAGCTACGGTGACGACCTGAGCAGCGGAAGTAGCCGCCAAGCATGACATGGAGGCCACACGACCGGCAGCCAGAAGGCCACCCACGGCGTCCCTGCATAATTTTCTTTGCTTTTTTGCCTTCGCTAAATAAAGTTTTTCGCCAAACCTATTAAAGCAAAAGCACTTATGGTCCTCTTCTCTGGAAAACCCCGCCTCCGCGCGGCTGGGAAATCTAGATTCGTGGAATGGGTGTAGAGACGTAGAAAAGTAGGTTCGCTGCAAAGAAAAAAATGGCTGGGGCTTAGCTCTGCTAACCCTAGTAGTGCACGCGAAAGCAAGGATTATACGTGGAGTCCCTAAGGTTTTCGTGGCCGAAGCACAGTCTGACAGACAGATGGAGCACGTGGTTCGTTGTGCATTCCGCAGTGCGAGAACTCACTACCAGCGGCTCCCCACTCTCCTCCTCGGCTGCTAACGAAGCTCGTCGCTGTCTTCATTCGGCATCTTTTATCTCGCCGTCGAGCCAGGCGAAGCTCCCGCGGACCCTTGCCTTCGGATAGCCATTCATCGCATTCACGCTCGCTATCGATTGCTAAATCCCTCGCACGGTTGGAAATGTGGACAGGGTGATCAGAATCGGCCCGACGTCAGCGAGCACGCAATCTCGAGGACTTCGGCTCCGGCTGACTTGCTTCGTCCATAGCGAGACACTGGATAGGCAGCGCGCAGCCGCCGCGACGACGGCGGAGCGCGCGTCTGCAGCTGGTGCGAGTCACGCCGTTACTTACGCAGTTACTATCGTCCTGTTCAAGGTCATTCGTGCAGACGCAGCGAAATCGGCGCCGCTAGGCTAGTACAGACTTTGCTTCAGGTGGTTTTCAGGCGGAAGCGAACCGGAGTCCCTTCGGTCGGGAGCCGGGGCCTCTACTTCACAAATGAGGATGTTTGTTCAGGTGGATAAACAGAGGGTTTGCACAGGCAGGCTGCACAGCAGTGTGGGCAAAAGGCATTAAAGGAAAACTTTGTTTTAAGGGCCACTAATCAGCGTCACGGATGATTATGTGCGATGACTGGTAATACAGCAGGATGTGATGGCACGTGAAAGCATGCCGATATCTGCGTAATGGTTCGCCACGGAATCCCTAACCGACCGCACGGATACTTTAAAACTATCGCGCCATAATTGCAAGGTTAATTTAAGTAATCCCAAGTTTCGAAAAAGTCCATAAAAATGAAGTTTACGAAGACAGGCTGGCTAGCTATAGCTACATATCCTTAAATACAAAAAGGGGTTTATTTCGCCGAGAGGCCAGCAATCAATGCATTCAAAAAGGGTACGCGAGCACATAATATATATATGGCCGAGGCAATTAGTTACAAAACCGACCGGTGGCGAACATCAACGCGGGAATTTTAGCCCGTGTTTATGCACAAATATCAAAATCCGGCTCCGAAGTCGACAGCATTGCAATTAGAGCCGCTGCTTACTTGATTAGGTACCGCTAGCTTATTCATTCAGCGCACAAAAAGTTAGTGATTCAATAGGAGGCTTTTGCTCAAAAATTTCAAAGTATAAGTGGAACCCTTGCTTGCTATCAATGGTAACGGTGTACTGTCGACGTTGCATTGAAGTTTTAATCAATGCCATATTAGGATCTGAGATTTAGTCAAAGGGGAAATATTTTTACTCTTCATTTTTACTCTGTTGAAGACGAACCGCAAAAAAACTGTCGTGTGCTTACAATGAAAACTGGCCTACCCTCCGCGGTGGCTCAGTGGTTAGGGCGCTCGACTACTGATCCGGAGTTCCCGGGTTCGAACCCGACCGCGGCGGCTGCGTTTTTATGGAGGAAAAACGCTAAGGCGCCCGTGTGCTGTGCGATGTCAGTGCACGTTAAAGATCCCCAGGTGGTCGAAATTATTCCGGAGTCCTCCACTGCGGCACCTCTTCTTCCTTTCTTCTTTCACTCCCTCCTTTATCCCTGCCCTTACGGCGCGGTTCAGGTGTCCAACGAATATATGAGACAGATATTGCGCCATTTCCTTTCCCCCAAAAACCAATTACTATTATGAAATTGGCCCTTGAAAAGTAGGCTTTTTGAGGAAAGTAAACGGTGCAGTAATTGTCTCATCTCGGTGGACACCCAAACCGCACCGAAGGGGAAGAGGAAAGTGGTAGTGAAAGAATAATAAAATAATTGGTTTTTGGGGAAAGGATGCATGGCGTAGTATGTGTTATATATTGTTGGACATCTGAACCGCGCCGTTAGGGAAGAGATAAACGAGGGAGTTAGAGAAGAAAGGAAGGAAGAGGTGCCGTACTGGAGGGCTCCGGAATAATTTGGACCACATGGGGATCTTTAACGTGCACTGACATCGCACAGCACACGGGCGCCTTAGCGTTTTACCTCCATAAAAATGCATCCGCCGCGGTCGGGTTCGAACCGGGGAACTCCGGATCAGTAGCCGAGCGCCTAACCACTGAGCCACCACGGGTTGTAAAAGAAGCAGTAAATGGTTGCCGTAGTGGAGGGCTCCGGAATAATTTAGACCACCTGTGAATCTTTAACATGCACTGACATCGCACAGCACACGAGCGCCTTTCGCGTTTCCGATACTATACCTCATACCTGATTTAATATCTGCAGTGGGTCCTTGGACCTAAGATGTTAAGCTTATTTTTGGAATACGGCGGTGTGCTTGCCTTGAAGCACTCTGGCACGGGTCGGCCCGGTGTTTCACTGCCTCCGCCATCGGTCTGGGGCATATTAGCGCGGCGCGTCTTTTTTTTTCACTCTTTGCTCTCCTTTCATTTGCCCCTCCTACTTCCAGCACGCTGCAGCGAGCGTGGCTCGGCTTGAAACAGTAGGCAGCGCCTTTCGAGTTTCGGACACTGCACCTGATACCTGATTTAATATCTGCAGCGTTTGACCCGCCGCGGTGGCTCAGTGGTTAGGACGCTCGGCTACTGATTGGTTTGGATTTAGGACTTATCCCTTTATAACGGACGGTGGCGCTGATCATGTACTGCTACAGAGCATCTCACAGACCTGAACCATAACCTCGAAGCAATCATCGTTATTAAAAAGATGTAGTAATTCGCTCATACGGTGGTTTTTATCTACATAATCGCAGTATTTACTTTTCGTATTGTTGTGTTCACTCTTCGTATTATAAGTCTGTCGCTTTGTAAATCAATCCTTCGTTCATTTCGATTAATGCAAATCTGTAGAATGAATGCTGTCTCGTGCCGCTGCGTACGCAGTGTCGAAGAAGACAAAGGTTTCGCTGAAGAAGAAGCTGCTACGGCTGTGGTTCTGTCTGATGTGCGCATCGCTTCTTTGTTGGCCAATTTAAGGACAGTGAACGGACAGTGTTAGCGACAACCCAAGGCACAAATCCTCTGCTTAGTTTGCTGAATGCCTCTAGCGACAGCGTGTCTATAGCAACGAAAACACCATCTGAGCAAACAGTGTTTCATGAACGCCTGACTCTCGACGTCATCGCAGGGCCCTGTTCGTGCGCGCAGTATGGTGACGGGTGAAGGCAGCTTAGCGTATGAGTTCAGAAGTCAGGACAGCGACTGCCCCGACGACTCGGACGAGCAGCTCTCATGGTCGCCAAAGGGAAAAGGTCTGACTCAGAGTCCACCGCAGAAGTTACAGCCCGAGGAAAACTTCAGGTCTCCTTCAGCCAGTGACGGCAAAGACCACTCGATGGTTGACTGCAAAGGAGGCGCTAAATCTGGCGTAGGCCAGCTGACGAAGAAGTCAGCTCGGAAGAACCACTGCTCAGACGGTGATTCTGAAAAAAAGAGAAGCGCAACTGGTCCTCATCCGAGCCTGAGAAAGGCAACGTCTCAGACTCTGGTGGCGCTTCCTTGGTGAAAGCCGGCAGCGACTCAATAGAAGTGTTTGGCGGTGACCTCAACGAAAAGTTGGCCGGTAAAGCTGATGACCAGGCGCACCTGGCGCGTATGACGATGACCGAACGCAAAGAGAGCTGTTCAGCAGCATTCGGAAGAGAGAGGGCCTGAAGACACGCTTCGGATCAAAAAACAAAGCTGAGTCCAGAATAAGGCACTGAGACTCGTAGCAGAGTTGGGACAGCTCACGTAACATCGTCAAGCATTATCCGCATAGCATTATTCTGGCAAAGTTATCCCGCTGGCATACGCTGTCTTTCCTCTTATTCCTTTGAATGACGAAGTAAATTAAGAACTGTCAGAAGAACTTATCATTTTGTTGTTTAGTTTATTATTTGCACGCAATGCGTGCATTTCGCATTCACTTTTGCGCCGCCACTGTATTCCGGCCTTGCGTGTTACCTCAATTTTTCGTAATGTAATTTACAGTTAGTCTTGACAAGAACTCGTCCAGTTTAGAGCGTTGTGTGCTCAATTGTTAGTGTTAGTTATTTCACAGTCCAAATCTTTTTTCAAAAACAAAAAAAAACGCCCTACAGTGTTTGGGTTATGGGGGTTTGATCTCCCAAAGCGACTAAGGCTATGAGGGACGCCGTTGTGAAGAGGTCCGGAAATTTCAACCACCTGGGGTTCCTTAACGTGCACTGATATCGTACAGTACACGGGCTTCAAGCATTTTTCCTCCATTGAAATTTCCACCGCCGAGGCCGTGATCTAACGCGCACCTTTCGGATCAGCAGCCGAGCCCCATAACCACTGAGCCACCGCGGCGGCTCTAGCTTTCCTTGCAATACACTTAATGATGTCCTAGATGGCGGGCATTGAAGGATTTCAGAGCTTTTTACCCTGCGCCGCTTCTCAGGGATCATCTCAGCAAACCACCAAGATGGAAGCATTACGACCCATCTCCCTCACCTCTTGCCTGATGAAACTATACAAGCGCGTTATCCAGACCTGCCTCCAAAACTACATAGAGGACAACAACCTCTTTACACCCTCTATGATCGGCTTCAGGAAAGGTCTTTCTACGCAAGACGCTTTCCTCCTTCTCAAGGAAGAAGTACTCAGTAACATCCCGAGAGGCGGCGAGCACCTAATTATGGCACTTGATCTGAAAGACGCTTTTGACAACGTTTCTCACGACGCCATCTTGAAAGAGCTCAACGCCCTCGATTTCGGACCCAAGACCTTCAACTACATCAAAACCTTTCTCAGCAACCGCACGGCCACGATTGGCATGGGAGATGTCAGCTCCAGCACAGAGCAGACACCCAACAAAGGCACTCCTCAAGGCTCTATCATCTCCCCTCTCCTCTTCAATATAGCTATGATTGGCATGGCAAAAGCACTAAGGCTATTGAAGGCATCGGCTATACTATCTACGCTGATGATATTACCATCTGGTCTACCTGGGGTTCCCTTGCCGACAAAGAAAACACCCTACAAGAGGCAGCCATTTGCGTAGAAAGACAAGCAGCAAATTGCGGCCTCCGCTGCGCACCCGACAAATCCGAAATTATCCGCATTCAGGGCTATGCCTACAAATCTCCCGGCGACATAGAGGTTTACCTCGAAGGCACGAGAATAAAGGAAGTCCCTCTTATCCGCATCCTGGGCCTTTGGCTTCAGAGCGACAGGAAAGCCAACCACACGTTACAGCGTCTCTAGACAACTGCCCTCCAGATCTCCCGCATGATTCGGCGCATCACTCGCAACCGAAAAGGCATGAGAGAGGAAGATACAATTCGACTGATGCAGGCTCTAGTTATGAGCCGCCTGTCATAGGGTCTCCCATTCCCACCACTTCTGGGGAATGAGCGAGACAAAGCAGACGCCACCATCCGTACCGCCTACAAACATGCGTTAGGCCTCCCGATGTACACGGCCAGCTGCCACCTCGAGGACCTGGGACTGACCAACACAATAGAAGAAATTCGAGAAGCCGTCCTAGCATCGCAAAAGGAACGCCTCCTCATCACCAAAGCTGGATGCGCAATCTTGGAAAGAGTGGGTTCCCCGGCTAACATACGCGCCGTCTAGGACAACCGAGACCTATACCCTCAACTCTGCGAACTAGCGTGTATGTAGCTCCACTCCCGAAGAACATGCAGTCGAACTCACAAAAGGGACGACAAAAGGCGCGAGTGGACTATCTGCGCCGTACACATCGACAGGCACAAAATGCTGTATACGTCGACGCGGCCATGTACCCCGATTCAACAAACGCGGTGGCGGTCGTCTTGGACGCCAATTTCAAGGAAATCGCCAGCGCCTCCCTACGAAACTGCTCTCCCACAGAAGCAGAAACTGCTGCAATTGCCTTAGCAATCCAGCACGACGAAGCTACGGGAAATGAGTTAAAAATTATTACCGACTTCCAGTCCGCGTGTCGCCTCTTCCTCTCTGACAGATTTCCACACTCCGTCGCTCCCATTCTGACTACCCCGCAAGTTCAAAATTCCACATGCAAGCACCAAATCACTTGGACTCCTGGGCACAAGGGGCTCGATGGAAACGAGGCCGCGGACAGTCTAGCTCGAGGATATACTAACCGAGCGACTAACCTCCCGACCTCACCCATCTCCCTTCTACGTACGGCGAGCGCCTCCTCCTCTGAACACAAACAAGTCTATCCCCCATCACACCGTAAGCTAACGGCGGCAGAGGCGAGGGAATGGCGACAACTACAGACGAACACCTTTCCTAACTTACACAAGTACCACATCATCTTCCCCGACAGATATGACAGAATCTGCCCCTGATGTGGCGGAATTCCAACAACACATCATGTAACATGGGGCTGCTCCAATCCCAAGCCCCCCGAACTAGACAAACATCACTCCGAGGAACAGTGGGAGTCTGCCCTGCTCAGCTCTGACTTGGCAACCCAGCGAAAGCTGATATCACAAGCAAGAGCAACTGCGGTGGACATTGGGGTCCTGAAATAAGGACTCCACCCAAAATCTGTATTTTCGCCTCTCTATCCTACCTTTTTGGAATAAATGTTTTCTACCACTAGTACACTCAGGGATCGGATACAACATGCGTCCAGGAGCAAACGGAAGCATCTTCCCCTTCCTGTGGCACGTGTCATTAACTGAGAATATTTTTGTACTAATGAGAAACTTGAGAGAATTGAGCATAGAATTTAGAGAGAAATCCGTGCACAAATGCATTTTTAGCGATGCGATTTTTCATCAACAGCCGATTTGGTGCTTAGTGCTGAAGCCCGTCAGATTTTCAAACGATGTACAGGGGCGTGGAATGAACGTCGCTTTTGTGCCGCTACATTTGCGTTTACTCCATGGTTAGACATAGGAGAAACCCTGCAGAAGAAAGTGTTGAAGCAGCAGGCCACAAAAATTACGTAGACACTTAAGACTACTTACGTACGTTGAATGCAAATTATTTCTTTTATTTAACTCCCTTTATAGTTTTATTTATTAATAATTAATAAAAGCTTAAATTCTTTGCGAAGTAGCAGCGGAAGCAACTGCTATGCTGCGAGCAAGCGTATAGGCCGTAAGGTAAGCTGCTCCGCCCTGGAATCCATTGCGCCAGTCTCTCCATCTTTTTTCTGAGTTTCTAGTTGGGATTGTGCTCTGCCCTGGTCGTGATGTTTATCTCCATCCGAAAGCATTTTAGGCCAAAAAATTTCCGCTAGTTTCTTTTCTAATAATATAAATTCTCTGCAAACTCATCAAGTTCCCACTTTTCTTTCAGGCAAAGTTTTCCTGAAAAGAGGAAAATTTCTCAAATGCAACATCACATGGTTTGTATGCTCTTGGAATGTTTCATAGCTGTTGGCAGTATGGCTTGCGTAGCAGCTTAGCAGCTGTACGGCGCTTAGTGTAAAAGAGAGACTCTTTAAGGGCGAGAAGTTCGTCTTTCGCCGAGATGTTTCTACGGAATCCAGATTGAACGTTGGAGAGAAAGCCTATTGCTCCTAGGAACGGTTGCTGGCGATTGAGCATGACATGCTCGAATTGCTTGCCGACACAGCTCGTTAAGGAGAGAGGGCGCAATTTTTTACGCGTGAGGGGTTTTCCCGGTTTGGGTATAAATCGCATGCTGGCATGGGTCCAGGCTGACGGCAGCGTCCCAGCGTGCCAGTGGTTATTAAAGAGCTCTGTGAGTTCCTGAAGGGAGACTTCGTCCAGATTGAGTAGTGCCTTGCATGTTGTGCCATCCGGCCCCGGCGCCGTAGAGCGGTGAATACTAAAGAGCGCTCGGCGGACTTCGCGTAAGCTAATGTTATCATCAAGTTCCGGGTTAGGTGGAGGTAGATTGGGTGGATCTGCTGACTGAAGGGATATGGGTATATAAGTGTGCCGTAGTTGGACAATTACGTGTGTGCCCTTTTGGAGCTCTAGTTGTATTAGACTTTGTGTGCTTACTTGTGTCTGACATTTAATGGGTTTTTGTATCTAAGAGAGCGCGTAGGATGGACCACGTGTGTTTAGTGCTTAATGTATCCTTTAGGTTTTACAAAAGGTTGTCCAGTTTGCGCGGGCTAGCGTGTTCGTGTTGTCTTCTGCCTCACGAGTGAGAGCGGCTGTGCGGAGTCTCAACTTACGATTGGGCCGCTGGTGACGCCAGTGCTTGAGAAGACCCTGTCGGGCCTCCCATAGATGAGCCATAAGCGGATCAACTTGCGGTGCCGTAGGGGTGTATTTAATGTGTTTGCTGTTCGCCTGTATAGCCTCCACGGGATAGTCTGTCCAGGCGGTGAATGTACGCGGTTCGGTAGAATTATCTGCCAAGTATGAGCGCAATTTATCCCAGTCAGTGAGCAGCAATGAAAGAGGGCTGAAAATCTTGAATTGATAAGCAATAGTAGTGGAGACTGGAAAGTGGTCACTCCCAAGGCTGTCGTGGAGCACCGTGTGATATTTAACGATTATTTTGTGTGTGGCCCATGTGAGATCGGGTTTGGGGTCGTGGGTGACAATTGTGCCAATGCGAGTAGGTACGGTGGGGTTTGTGATGAGGCTAAAGTTGTAATCAGCCATTGCGGTGGAAATTAGGTTGCCTTTGGGGGTATCCAAGGTGTATCCTCAGTGCTTGTGGCGTGCATTCAAATCCCCTACGAAAAGGAACTTCGAGGAAATAAAGAACCCCAGGAGGGCCGGAATAACTCTGCCTTTATGTTTGTGATTGCTGTATGGTTAAGAATAGTGAGGCCATATGTGTGCCCTGGAGAGCTGAGCTCTATCACGCTATACTGAGTGCCCTTGCTGTCGGGCGTGTTTGACGGTGTGTGTTCTAGCACCGGCATGGACGAGAGTGTCATGATTGCCGCCCGTGGCATAAGGGCTTCCGTTGGATAACTGTGGATATGAATGCTATTTGTTTCCGTCTATTGCAGAGCGAAGACATGGGGGGATTTGGGGAGTTTTCTATATATGCTGCTAGTTGCGCTTGTTTTCGGCCTATGCTGATACAGCTCTATTGCCATATAATTGTTTCTATTGGTGTAGTGGACTGGCGTCGCCGCCGACCTTTTCGCGTACTATTGTTCTGTGCCATGTTGTTGGTCTGGAGATACTGGATGAGGACAGGCAGCGGGTTGAACATCGCGCAGCTTGCGAGAGGCAATTCCTCATGAGGTACAAGTTCTAAAAGCTTATTGTTGCCTGCTTCAAGTTTTTCGAAATGGGTGTTGATCAAAGCTTCTATCCTGTCAGCCACTGACTGTATTAGCTGGGCCTAGGCTTGTCTGAGCTGTTGCTGCATCGCTCCGAGTTGTTCAGCGGCTATTGTGTTGATTATGCTAGTTATTTCTGACCGAAATTCAGCGGAACGTATGTATTGCTTTCTCGCCTCGTGAGGTGTGATAGGGGGGTCAGGGGTTGGATAAGGGGTTTTAGTGATGGGTGCTTGGACAGAAGAGTCACCCTGTTTAGCAGGGTCAGCTCCTTTCTCGGGTGTAGCGTTCCGTAGCGACAGCGTCCCCTGAGGCTCCTGGATGCGGGCTGCGGATTCACTGGCTTTCGAGGTAGAGGCCCGCGGCTGGGTGGCGTACGTCTTAGTGCCAGTGGGCTCCAAAGCTTTATGAGCGGCGTCCACGGTGTCCACGTACAGTGCGTTTTTCCGCGTGGTTTTTGCTATCTTGTTTGTGCGACGGTTCCTGGTTCTCGGTCTCCATGGCCTGCTCCAAAGGTGTCCGGGCGGCCGTGGTGACCACTGGGATCTCCTTAGTCAGCAGTGGGAGGGGTGGCCATTCATCTGTGCTTCGGTTCCAAGGTTTCTTTGGCGTGCCGGTGAGTGCCTTGCTTCGAGCGTCGGTCTAATTCACTTTCACGAACAGTGACGTGCTATTGCTATATCGCTGCGGTTCTTTCGGCCGGTCGACTTGGGTTTGGTTCAATCTGAACCGATGCTCATTCCCGGGTCGATGATACTTGTGCTCATGCTCGGTCTTGTGCTTCAGCGCGGTCTGTTGCTTCTGCACATCTAGAAGAGTGCTCTGCACAGCAATTTCCCCTTAAGGATGGCGTCGGATTGCGGTTCATCAATTTTTCCCGTCTTTTTTCCTGTTTTGGTGTAATTTTTCTGTCCTGTGGACAGTTTGTGTCAATGGTGGAGTGGTTTAATGTGTCGCAGACGGTGCAGTGGTTTTTGCAATCTACATGTCCTGGTAGAGGATTGCGTATTCCGCAATTGTAGCACCTTTTCGCCTGCGGAGTGGGGCAAGTCTCAGCACGGTTTCCTATTTTCAGGCAGCATCCGCACGCCTGCATCACCGGTCGGAATTGCTTGCACCTGTATTCTGTGCCACTGAGGTAGACAAACCGTGGTACTGCTTTGCCTTCAAAGGTATATAGACATGCCCCCTTTGTGCCGAAAGGCCTTGCGTGAAGGACGTTTCTTCGTGGGATATATTTCCGTGCATTTAAGCAATTCCTCTTTTGTTGGTCTCGGTAAGGCGCCGGTAAAGATGCCTTTACATGAGGTGTCTGGTAATGCTCAATGAGCATTGAATGAATATTCCTTTCCTCCTGGATTGGTTGCCTGGATTTTGCATACCTGATCAGCGAGGTCCTGATCCGGGGTGCTCAGAATAGCGATGTTTAGACCCGCCGCGGTGGTTCAGTGGTTAGGGCGCTCGGCTACTGATCCGGAGTTCCCGGGTTCGAACCCGACTTCGGCGGCTGCGTTTATATGGAGGCAAAACGATAAGGCGCCCGTGTTCTGCGCGATGTCAGTGCACGTTAAAGATCCCCAGGTGGTCGAAGTGTTTCCGGAGCCCTCCACTACGGCACCTCTTCCTACCTTTATTCTTTCACTCCCTCCTTTATTCCTTCCCTTACTGCGCGGTTCAGGTGTTCAACGATATATGAGACAGGTACTGCGCTGTTTCCTTTCCCCCGAAACCAATTATTATTATTATTGCTCCAGCTTGAATCTGACCCTGGCATCGTGGGTTAATTTGCGGCTAGGTTTGAATTGTAAAGCAGCAAGTAGTGACCTACCGGAGTTATGCAGCGTCACCTCTCCGTGTACAGGTATTACGATCTTGTAATCTTCATGCTGTGGCCTCGGTAATTTCACGGGGCGTGCGGGTCGGGATATTTCCGCAGGTTTGTGTGCTTCTGCCTCCGTTACAGGTTCGAATCGTTTTTTTTCGTCCGTCGATCATCCTGAACCATGGCGTGGCCTTCGGGCCGGCATCAGTCATGTCTCGTGTCGTCCAGTTGGAATACGAGTTGGAGAACGGGTCCTCTTGCGGCGTCCCGAGCGGTATAGGCCCTCCTCAGGTGTGTGAGTTTTAGAAATTCTGGGTGTGGAGTCCCGAGTTTCTATGTCGTCAAGTTCGTGGACTCTCTCCGGTGCCATCGGCAGCGAGCTCGACCCGGCGCGGCTGGATGTTAAGGCTGCGGCATAGGCCTTATGATGGGTTGACGTTGAACAGCGCTTTGCCGTGCGCCGCCAAGGGGAACTACGCTTAGTGCGGCGACTCCGCCTCTGAGGTCTTCGTAAGCTGCTGGTGTAAAATACAGCGTACTCACGGGCAAATAAGCCCTCGTCATGGTCACTTGGGTGTTCACGAAAGCCTGATGTAGGAATTTTGGCATTATTAATGGTATTTGGCAGAATAAAACAGGGAATTCGCAGAGCCCACGTGAAGCGCGTCCGCTCTGCTCGGCGTTCTCCGCGTTCAGCGGAATATTAGGTATGATTCATGCGACGCCTGCCGTGGTTATATGCTTTTTTGGTTAAATGTTAAATGGGTTTTTGGGGAAAGGAAATGGTGCAGTATCTGTCTCACATATCAGCGGACACCTGAACCGCGCCATAAGGGAAGGGATAAAGGGCGGGACTCCGGAAAAAGAGGTGCCGTAGTGGAGGGCTCCTAGCGCATGCGCAGCACGGCTCTCCAAGAATTGCGCTAAACTGCTCAACCTCGGCCTCGGTAGCTCATGCGACAAAATAAAGGGCGATTACACCAGTGGCACTGCCGATGGACATAGCCAGCCGGAACATCTCGAGCTTTCCCTTTGCAGCATTTGTTTTAAAACTGCCGCCGCGCTCCACTCACTCTGGTGCTTTAGTTTCGGGAGAGGTGCCAAAAGATGTAATGTGGTGTAATTTGTTTCTATGCATTTTGGCATCTTACTAAAAGATGTGATGTGGTGTTATTTGTTTCCATGAATGTTGGCATCTTCCCGTGTTGCACTTTTACGGCTGTGGTGTCCAACTCATTTTGCCTTTGTTGGACCCGCTAGGCATGTATGGCTGTTGCGTTCCCCAAACGTGCCGTGTTCAGAGAAGAACGCTCGGCCATACAGAGTAATGCTGATAACCCTTATTAAATGTTCACGTTTTTTAACTCCGTGCATCATGATTATTCAGGGATGCACACTACCTTATAGTTTCAGACTTGGTGTTGTTCAAGCTATTTGGTGAACTAACGCGTTATGCATATCGGGATACGAAGTGATACGCGTAACGCTACTGATGTTGAAGTGTCCACCGTGAAGCGAAGAATTACTTCGCCACTCCTTTCTTTGAAAATAACCGGCAGCTCACTACCGTTGTGCACATGCTCCCACCCAGCAAAGTGCGAAAGAACGCGCATTTCACCTGCATCTATACGCGGCCGCAACTGTCAGGTTCGAACCAGGGTATTCCAGCTCAGTAGCCGTGCGGCTAAGTACTGAGCTTTCGCGGCAGTCGAATCCCAAAGCTACAATATTAATTCACAGGCGCCTTCCGTGAGCGGCGGGCTTCCAAAGCCTCGCGGATTTCGTCCAGGAAACGCTATATCCGGGAGCTGTTGCTTGATAGAATTTCAAAGAATGTTTGCGTGTGTGCCTCTACGTTATCTCTGAAGTTCTGTTTCCAAACAACGCATAAGCGCAACCACACTTATAACGTCAGTCAGAGTGAATCATCAATCATTCACGAGACGACTTTTCAGAGGATCCGAATGCAGTGGACTCGCTCCACATGTGCCCCTTGAATATGAACATCAGGCCAGGCTAAATACTTTTTGGACCTCTTGGAGGACTTTGCTGGCCGTCAGGGTTCCATATTTTTTGCACCATCTCCCTTTGAAGACCTCATAGGCGGCGCCAGCGCGCAATGCCCAGAGCCGCTCCGGCGGCGCACGGCGTGGCAGGGCGTCATCTCAGCGAAGCATATGGATAACAGCGCCTCTTCCGAGCCAGGTCCCAGCATGCTGCGCGCGATGCCTAAAAGCTACCGGAAGAAGTGAGGATTGACTCAGTCGAAATGAAAATCCTGGAACTTAACTCCATTTTGCGAGCAACGCTAGACAGAAGAGGGACCAACAGAGGGGAGGCCGCCAGAGGATACGCACTCCAATTGGCCGGTAAACATCTACAAGCGCACGAAACGCCACGTAACTAAAGGCGATAAAATCGGAGGGGGGGTTCCCTTCTGGCGGCTTCGCTCATCAAGCAGTAGCCGAACCCAATCTCTATAAAGACGCAAGGCTCCGCTGCATCCGAATAGTGACTTCAAGATCGTTACACGGCCGAAGAACGGCAATTTGTCAACGTTTTTCACAAACCTATAAATGTTCAAGCTGTATTTCAAGCCTGTGGAATTCAAACTGAAGATTCTTAATTTCTTGTTCTTCCATGGCTGGGCTCTAGCGTCATGATAATCAGTCTCCTTCACGAGGAGGTAGCCGAACTAAAGTAAATCACTGAAATTATGCTCGAGGGCATGGAATGCCTCCGTACGTGGCTAGAGGAGACGTCTCAAGACAAGACTTGCACTAATTCGACGCCAGCAGCCCGACAGACATGCTCATGGCCAACGTGAGAGTTGGAACCCAAGGAAGTGAAATCCTAGCAGCCCGCGTGCTCGTTACATCAAAGAGAGCGGTCAGCACACTCCGCTCGCCATCGCCTCCCCGTTACTACTAAGAGAAACGTCCTGTTACCGATACCCGAACACGATGAGATTAGAGTCCTTGGTCTCCTTATCCACAAACATCAACGGGGTGATACCACACTAGCAAAACTGCGCAAGTTAGGGGACCAGGTGGTCCGGATGGTCCGCCGGGTTTCCAACAAACGCGGGGGGTTACGATGCAGAGACGCTTTGCGGCTGGCGCATACATTCGTGACCAGTCGAGTCCTCTACTCGACTCCTTACCTCCACCTGCGCAAGTTTGATGAGAACGCCTTTGAAGTGATTCTCAGAAAGATGTACAAGCGTGCCCTCGATCTCCCGATCACCACATCCAACCAGCGTCTCATGGGCCTGGGGATGGTTAACACATTCGCGGAGCTCCGGGATGCGCACTTGACAAATCAATAGACAAGGCTTTCAAAAACGCCGTCGGGTCGCCGCCTATTAGCCCCACTACACATCCACCACCCAACACTTACGGAAGAGCGCGTACGCATTCCTAAAATCTGGAGATACGCCCTGCACGTACGCCCTCTTCCGGCCAACATGACACGTGACGACCACAGTGGCAGGCGCCTTGCGCGAGCGGAGGCACTGGCCCGTCACTATGGGAACAAACATGGCATCTTCTACGTGGACGCCTCAGGCCCTTACCATGGGGGGTGGTACACGGCCGCTGTCGTCCATCAAAAAATCGTGGTGAATGGCCTAACGTTCCGAGCTCAAGACATAACACATGCGGAAGAAGTTGCCATTGCGTTAGCTGCCGCAGACCAGGAGTCGCGAGTGATCATCAACGACTCGAGAGGGGCCTGCAGAAATAATAAACTGGGGTACATTCCTCTCTTTGCGCATCGCATCCTTCAAAACAGTAACTACCTCCGGGCCCCCGCGTCTCGAACGATTGTATGGGCTCCAGCTCATATGGGCCTCGAAGGCAATGAAACCGCAGACGCTCCGCCCGCGCGCTCACTCTCCGGGCAACGCCTTCAGACCCTTTGGATACGGATCCCGAACCCAATCCGGCCCTCACTTTTCGAGAAATTACTGAATTATTCCAATTCGGCCATGCAATTTATCACAAGCCTTGTAAGGGCCTCACAAAGGTGGAGGAACGCACACTCCTCCGCCTTTACACCAAAACGCTGCTGTGCCCGGCAGTTTTAAAACACTGATCCTGCCTGTACAGGAGAATGCTCACACTGTGCGGAGAAGTCTTCGGACATCTTTCACATGGTGTGGGCATGCCAGTCAACCCCGAACCTCGCCCTCAAACCCAACCCCAACCGGGAGGACTGGGAGGCAGCTCTGCCC
Source organism: Amblyomma americanum (assembly GCF_052857255.1). Lineage (NCBI taxonomy): Eukaryota > Metazoa > Arthropoda > Arachnida > Ixodida > Ixodidae > Amblyomma > Amblyomma americanum. The sequence continues at coordinate 89,703,415 of NC_135507.1, forward strand.
GGCTGCTCGGACCTGGCAAGCCAGAAGGCCCTGGTCCACCGAGCCCGAGTCGCGGCGGTCGCCAATGGGCTCCTGTAATGAGGAGCCCACCTAGAGATTGCGAGAGGTTGCTCCGGCTACCTCAAGCTTCCTCCCTGAAATAAAGTTTTTCACACACACACACCCCCATAAACAGACACGAACACTATGCTAGGTATGCCAAAGCACCTTACAATGATCAGAGGTGTGCTCAGCTCTAGGTGCACAGGCGCACACTATACCTGCTCTCCACGCTGCGCAGCATGCGGAGAGGCTAAAACGCGTTAAGCCCGACGCTCGCCATCGCCGAAACAGCCCCCTTCTTCTAAATGAAACAAGGAACTGCGAAAAAAAACATCGAATCTTCTGGGCCGAGTAAGCCTAAGCCATATCAACAGCTTTAAATAGCCGCCAAACCATCCAACCTACGAATCCGGTAGTACAACTCGGATCAAGAAACCTCACCGTGCTAATAATAATAATATTGATTGGTTTTGGTGAAAGGAATTGGCGCAGTATCCGTATCATATATCAAACCTCATCGTGCTCTGTGCGGAAATTTCGTTTGCATTCGTGATGCAGGGCGGAACTACACAATCCAACTGAGCGATGCTCCATCCCGACAGTTTTCATAGGGAAGCTGAAGTAGAAGAACCAACGAAGAAGACACCGCCTTGTGGGTATGTAGCATGTCGGCAGGCCAAACAACAACACCCAAAAGCGGCATGTGTCTTGGCCACTGCCCATAAATGGGTATGCGCCATCGTTATTTCATTCCAACCTACCAACAAACCAGACAACTGCGAAGATCAGGTGAGGTGTCCAGCTTTTAGCTTCTCTCACCCAATAATAATAATAATACCTGGCTTTTGGGGAAATGAAATGGCGCAGTATAAGTCATATATCGGCGGACACCTGAACCGCGCCGTAAGGGAAGGGATACAGGAGGGTGTTGGTTGGTTGGTTTTTGGGGAAAGGAAATGGCGCAGTATCTGTCTCAAATATCGTTGGACACCTGAACTGCGCCGTAAGGGAAGGGATAAAAGAGGGAGTGAAAGAAGAAAGGGAGAAAGAGGTGCCGTAGTGAAGGACTCCCGGAGGGAGTGAAAGAAAATGGTTTTTGGAGAAAGTAAATGGCACAGTATACACATATCGGCCGACACCTGAACCGCACCGTAAGGGAAGGGATAAAGGAGGAACATAAAGAAGAAATGATGAAGGAGCTGCTGTAGGGGGGGTACGGAATAATTTCGACCACTTGGGCCAGCTGCTTAACAGGACAGAGGTGTGTACTCCGCATCGCGGAAAGCGGAGTACACCGCTCTGTGCTGCGAAGAAGCTGGCCAGAGCCGTCATACACGAGGAGCTCCAGGACCATCTTCTCGTGTACACCGATGGCTCAGTGGCCCGCGACAGCTACGCTCTTATAGAGGCGACTACAGAGCCAGCAACACGCAGCCTTCCTGGGCTCCTCCACCATGGCGGAGTTGATGGGGATCCTTCTCGGGCTGGACCTGCGGCTCACCCTCTGCCCTCCGCCGCCCAGGAGTGCTCTGCTGTGCGACTAGCGCGCCGCCCTAAGCCGCCTGCAATCCAATTATCCGCTGTACCCCTCTAGGGCTGGAAATTCGCTCGCGCATCGAGCGCCTCGCGCAGAGAGGATGCGCCGTGCGTGCACAGTGGGTGCCCGGTCACTGCGGCATCGCTTGCAACGAAGAAGCTGACCTCGCGACGCCGCACATCAACTACCTGCCAGCGATCTGCTCCTCGCGCTGGAGGACATGCGTGCGGTCATCCACGACCATCTCAAAAAGCAGCACCCCGACTCACGCATCGCAGGACGTGAGCGCATCGAAGGCATCAACGGCTGTCGCGCACTTGCGCGGTCGCAACGTGTAATGATCCTCCGCGCGAGCACTGGCTGCGTGTGGCCCGGGGAACGACGGAAGCGTCATGGAATCGCGACGAATGATGTGTGTGCCGGATGCGGTGCAGTGGAAACACTAGAGCACCTGCTCCTTCACTGTGCCGTGTTCGCCGATGCTCCTTGCGGTATGTATGCGGCCTATAGGGCGCTGGGCATACTACTAGACCGCAGGGCAGTGCGCGCACTCGTGAGCGAGACTTGATGAGCCTCTGTGAATTCCGCGAACAGACGGGCTTGATGTCCCATGTGTTCCCCGCTAGGTAGTTACATGCACTGACCGAACGCTCCGTGAGTTATATCTTGGACGATTAACTGGACGCACCACTCCAGTTTTAGTGAACAAACTGTTGTGCACGGGTATTTTTATTGCTGCATCATGAACCAAGCACGCGCACAGCCTGAACACATTTCGTATTGTGTAAATAGTTTGTGTATATTACACTACACCTCCCCCTATCCTCTCTTCCTGTCCTCTCACCTCTTTGATTTCATTACCGTGCAGTATGGTTTTAGAAAAAAATCGATGCACTGAACTAGCCCTCCTTGCTCAGAAAGAACTCATCCTTGAAAATTTTGAAAAAAAAGACATGGTCCTTGGTATCTTCCCTGATTTTACAAAAGCTTTCGATTACACTAGCCACCGTATACTTCTACAAAAGTTGGAGCATTATAGTATTTGCGGTATAGCCCACAAGTTAATATTGTGTTACCTTCAATACCGATCCTAATGCGTTGTTTTTAAAGGACGCTCTTCTGTCGTTAAACCGGTTGAACTAGGTCTTCCGCAATTGAACATCCTTGGTGCTTATCTATTTATTTTATATATAAATGACATAGTTAACGTTGGCCCAAGTGCTAAGTGCATAATTTACGCTGATGACACGAGCTTATTTTTCCAGGTAGTTCTGTTCCGGATTTGGCTTTCCATGCTAATCGAAAACTTGTCCTCGTTAGTACCTGGGCAGCAAGAAATGATTTAAAATTAAATATTCCAAAAACCAAGGCTGTTATGTTCCATCCAAGAAATAAATTTTATGTATTACCGCCAATTGTCACTGACCGCGTAGAGCTACATGTTGTTAAGGGTTTGAAGCCGCTCAGTGTTTAATTTCTGAAAATTTGTCCTGGGACGCACACATAAATAACCTCCTCAAAAGACCTTCTAAAACTGTAGGTCTCATGCGCAGACATTGTTTCATGTTTCCAAGAGCAGATAATATCATGCTTTACAACTCCTTGTTTTCATCATCACTCAATTACGGCGCACTTGTCTGGGGAGCTACTACGAAGGATAATATTCATGAGCTCCTTTTGCTACAAAAACGTGCCATCCGCACAATATGCAAATCACGCTATTTAAGTCACACGCAGGAGATGTACAAGCAGCTAAATATTGTCAGCGTAGAATCTCTGTATGACTACAGACTTTCTAAGCAATACAGATTAGAAACAGCTAAAGGGAATGACACCTTGAAGTTACTGGCAAATCTTGAAAAATACACGCCTATATACCCAATGCGCAACCCAGATGAATGGCAATTGAGCAAATGCCGTACAGGATATGGAAGGCAAATGTTAAAATTACGACTACCAACACTGCTGAATGATATCGCGAGGGGCAGAAATACAGATTTTGACTCTTTTCATTGAAGAGCCTGAGGAATAAATATATATAGGACTGACATGTCACCGCGTTTTAAATTTTGAGACCGTTTGCGCATTTACTTTTTTCTTTTTATCTTTTTTGCTGCGTTCTTTATTGCTGATGTCTCTGGATCATGTTGTATGTGTGGGGTAATATATATATATATATATATATATATATATATATATATATATATATATATATATATATATATATATATATATATATATATATATATATATATATACATATATATGCTTCTCCATTTAGACTAATAATTTCACTACTATGCACTTTATTTTCATATATGCTCACGGTTTACTTGCGTTTGTATTCTCCAATCGCACCCAATTTTTTTATTCTTTATTTTTAACCACTGCAGCATGTAGCTGCACACTGCTTGCCATGTATTGGGGTCAAGCCTTCTGCTCTTTTGCCCGTGCTCCAAACATCCCTGAGCTGCTAAATAAACATTGATAAACATTGTATTGTATTTCTCCGTTCTGCCAGCTATCCTTTATTTCCGCTGCCGCAGCTCAGATGCTTCAGTATCGATGGCAGATGCCGGGGCTAGAAAAAATCTTTTCCTTCTGTTTTGTTATTATTTCAATAAAAATTACTTACTCCGATATTTAACGTGCACCGACATCGCACAGCACACGGGCGCCTTGGGGAAAGAAAATTGCTCAGTATCTGTCTCAAATATCGGCCGACACCTGAACCGCGCCATAAGGGAAGGGATAATGGAGGGAGTGAAGTAGTTTAGGGTTCCAGAATAATTTCGAACACTTGGGTATCTTTAACGTGCACTGACATCGCACAACACACGGGCGCCTTTGCGTTTCGGTAGCCACCCGCCGCGGTGGCTCAGTGGTTAGGGCGCTCGACTACTGATCCGGAGTTCCCGGGTTCGAACCCGACCGCGGCGGCTGCGTTTTTATGGAGGAAAAACGCTAAGGCGCCCGTGTGCTGTGCGATGTCAGTGCACGTTAAAGATCCCCAGGTGGTCTAAATTATTCCGGAGCCCTCCACTACGGCACCTCTTCCTTCCTTTCTTCTTTCACTCCCTCCTTTATCCGTTCCCTTACGGCGCGGTTCAGGTGTCCAACGATATATGAGACAGATACTGCGCCATTTCCTTTCCCGCCCAAAAACCAATTATAATTATAATTTCGGTAGCCACCGCGGTCGGATTCGAACACGGGTGCACTAACCACTATCCGCCGCTGAAGGTAAAGAATTACCGCAGTGTTTTCTTGGGGGGGGGGGCGCATGAAAAAACGCAATATAACTGGCCTACTTCTACTGTATACTCCTTTAGACAATTAGTGCGCTGTTGGTTTTTTTTTCAGGACATGAAAGGGCGCAATGTATCCCCCTTATATCTACAGCATACTCGGTTTCCCTTCCTGGAAACTTTTCATGCCGGCACCTTTCTTCGTTTCTTCTTTCCCTCCCCGCTTCATTCGTTCCCTTATGGCGCGGTTCGGGTGTCACCGACATATGTGAGACAATTACTGCACTATTTCTTTTCCTTAAAAGCAATTTTTATGCCGAACACGTTATCCTTGACAGTGGCTTAGTGATTAAGGCGCTCGTCTACTGAGCCGAGTAACCAGGCTCGAACCCAACCGCGGCGGACGCATTTCGATAGAGGCGAAATGAAATAGGCGCCCATGAGCTTCGCGATGTTTGTGCGCGTTAAAAAACTCCAGGGGCCGCCAGGTATTACCGGAGCACAGGGACGCGTCTCACGTCGGCTCCGTAGTTTTCTACTGTTTTGTGCGGTTTTTCGACTGTTAATGAACTGAGAGTGCTGCAAACGGTTCGTGAAGGTATTGTGCATCATTCTCGTCCAGTTTTCCGTACTTCCGAGTCCGAAATTTGTTCTTGACACAAAGTGGCAGACGCTTCGCTAGGCCTCGCAGTAGGCCTAGCTTGAACATGCCGCGCCTGGCTAGGCCTCACAGTGCGCACATAGCTTCACCAAACGCCGAGCCTGCATCCAGCAGCAGTGTATACCAAGTCGGCGGAGAAGCAATCTCGCCTGAAGAATTCGCCACGGATCCTAGATGGACCAGGGCCCTCACAGCCCGTAAACTGGCGCACTCAGCACCGCTCCACGAGCCCGCCATCTCGAGCTCGCCTCTCAAGCCACCGGATGGACCCGCCACACCGGCCAAGCCCAAGCAAGCCAAGTCTCCTCCACCAACTATAAATCATCAGGCTCCGCTACCCAAGCTACCAACCTCAGACCTTAAAATCATCTACCGCCGAAGTGGGGGCTATGATCTCCGTAAAAACAATGGGGGAAACATTCTATCCCTCGTATGCGCCGCCCTGAAACTCCCCATAGAGGCAGTTCGTCATCAAGAAGCAATACGCATAAATCCTCGAAACCACTCCGTCACCAACAGTACCTCATCAGAGAACAGAGAGGAACGCTACATTAGGCTACAGTCTCTTCGAATCTCCAACATGACCTACCCCTTAAAGGCCTACATCGCCCAACCAGACAGCGCTTTCCCAGGCGTTCTCTACAACGCTATATTCGACCAGGCGCCTGAAGAGATAGTTCAGGAACTTCAGACTTTCAACAAAAGTAGTTCGTATGACATTACGCACGCCAGAGGTTTGGGCAAGACTAAGTCCATACTCGTCACTTTTGTACACACAGCCGGTTCCAAGGCAACTACGTTTTTACGGAGCCGCATATAACTTCTATTGCTTCCTGGCAAAACCCGAGGCATGCTTCAACTGCCGGAAAGCTGGTCAGAGAAGCGACGTCTGTATCCAACCCAAACAAAATCTCTGCCAGCGCTGTAGAGAGCCTCATTCACCAGTCGAGCCGCCCACGTGCGCAGCCAAATGCATTATCTGCAATGGATCCCACTTCACTGGCTCCAAGTACTGCAAGCAGTGTTTCAACTGACCAGTTAACAAGAGGCCGACACCCAAGGAAGATACGACAAAGAACGCAACCCTCCGGGAATCCCGCCGGAGGCAGCGATCAAGCTCAAGAAGCCGGGCCAACTCCCGTAACCAGTCCCGGTCCGAGTCCTTCCCACCCCTGACCAGACAGCCCACGTCTGAGAAACAAGGAAAGACTTGAGAGTGAGCATCTGACCAACAGGTGAGCTGGGGTCCGCGATCTCCTTCCCTTGTCCGTGAGAATAATCAACTTAAAACACAGCTCGAACAGCAAAGGAAGCAAATCCAACATGAGAGCCAACAAATCGATAGTCTTAGCAAGCAACTTCAATTACTACTGCAAACAATCCCACCAACAGAGAAAATGGAATTCTCTTAAGATATCCCATCTCTCACCCCTGTAGCTGGCCCGCCGAACTCACCCACCCAAAGCACACCTGCCAAGCGCAGAGCAAAAGAAAACACTGCCACTGAGGACTTCACAACGTTTGGAACCCTCATCAATGCGATCACTATTCTTGAACAGAAAATGAAAAAGAAATTCGAAGCCATGACCAAAGACATGAGCACATGGCCGAGCAATCTCAACAACAGAATGACGATGCTCGAGCATAGATCTAGCTCCCACGACGCCATCGCCGCTCAGGTGCAGAGCAAAATAGGCCAAGTGTTTCCCCCCACATAAATCAAACTCAACCCAATCGCTTTGAGAACAGTGCATGATGGCAGCAAAGCACAATGAACTTCTAGTGTGGCAGTGGAATTGCAGAGGATATCGCTCCAAGCAAAGCAATCTACAACTCCACATTCAATCTCTTTCCGACACAGAAGTCTCCGCAGTCGTCACACTACAGGAAACTCAAGCTCCTGTCAGACTAGTCAACTACACTCCCCACACGCCAATGAACAAACCCATTCAAAGGGTAGCAACCCTAGTTCACAGAGCATACAGCGCTAAAGATCACCCCATAGATGTTGAAGACAGATTGTCACCTAATAGAGCTCCTGCCCAAAACTAGAAATAGCACTAGCCTATACATCCTGAACACATACAGCAGCCCGAAAGGCAAAGCCGCCCCCCTCCTTGCAGCCATACGCAAAGTGCTCCATATCAGAGCGCTAAACGCCCGCTTATAGTGCTTGGTGACTTTAATGCCAGACACGTCAGCTGGGGGTACAAATTCAACTGCAGGAAAAGAGCACAGCTCTGGACACTAATTCAGAACGAGGGACTCACCCTCGTCAATAATCCGCAACAACATACGCGCATCGGTAACAGTGTGCAACACAACACCACTTCCGATCTCACACTCACAAAGAACATCACAAAATGTCAGTGGTAGAACACGCAGACCTCCCTAGGCAGCGACCACTACATAATTGAAACCTCTTTCTCGCTAAACTCACTCGTCCCCTTCATGAAAAAGAAGCTGCAGATCAGACTGGCACAAGTTTCGGAACCTCCGGAACGACGCCCCCACCCAAATCAAACACCTCAGCGCCCGTCCTTGTCGCCTCGTCTCTGTCCTCGTCTGTTCAGCGCTGCTTTTCCAGAAAACCTTGCCAGGTGGGTGGCACAACTCACAAAGGACGTCGCTACAGCGACATCTGAGATCCGGAGCAATAGCGAATCGGAAGCTGTCGACAGTAGACTATTTCACATGTGGGAGGCTCACTCCAGCCTGCAGAAACGATGGCTTCGTAACAAACACAACAGATCACTCAAGTTACGGACATCAGCCTTGATCGAGGAAATAGAGGCAGGAGTAAAACCAGTCAAAAGACGGAACATAGCGAATAGATGAGGCGCACACACGACGACTGGTTGTCGTGTGTGTGCCTCGCCTCTTGGCTGCGTTCCGTCTTTTGACTGGGTTTGCTCCTGAACATGTACCAACTAACCCGGATTTTAACACTACTGAAATAAAGGCACACGCGGCACAACTAACCTGTCAGCAATGGGGTCAGCTCTGCAACCGCATGGAGGGCAACCTGGGCCTAAGAGACACATGGAAATTTCTGCGCTGCCTGTTAAGAACCCCAGAACACGAAGAGTACGCAACAACGTAATGTAACGCGCCTCATTCACAGAATAGGTATGGATGATAATGCCCTGATCCAGAATCTCAAAGACAGGAACCTCACAACTCCCAAATTACCCCTCCCTTCCTTCTTGGGCGTAGAAAACCCCGAGCTCGACGCGGACATAACAACGTGGGAGATTAGAGCAGCAATGTTCAAACTTTGCACCACGTTTACACCAGGAGCAGACAGGGTCACAAACAAAACAAAACGAAATTTGGACGAGAACTCCATCCAAGCCCTAACAGAGCTTTTCAGCAAGCAGTGGAAGGAAGGTAATCTTCCCTCCGAGTGGACCCACGTGAGGGTCACTTTCATTCCCAAGACCGGAACACCGCTGGACCTGTAAAATCTCAGGCCAATCTCCCTCACCTCATGCTTGGAAAAGCTATTTCGGCACGTAATCCTAAACAGACTGCAAAATTACACGCAAACAAAAGAACTCTTTCCCCACACAATGCTAGAATTCCGAAGCCATGTATCAACACAAGATTTAATGCTTCAAATCTCAGAACAAATCCTACATCCCACACTCTTAGAAAAAAAGGTAGTAAAAAGGTAGTAACTGCTGCAGTTACTACCCTTTTTTCACTGTTACTACGTTTGTACTACCTTTTCACTACCTAGTTACTACCTCAAAGAAGAAAGAGGTAGTAAATAGGTAGTAACTGCTGCCGTTACTACCTTTTTCGTTTGTTACTACCTTTCTACTACTTCAGAAGAAGCGTAGGTAGTAAATGCGGGTGCAACTAACATGGCTTAGGTAGTAAACGTTACTACTTTGAACAGAAAATGCCCAATATCATGCACGACCACGGAATGATAGTATATATAACACTCCTGATGGCTTTGCTGCCGATTCCATATGTTGAATGATACACAGGCCTCTCTAAAGTACATAGATGCAGCAAGATAAAAAAAAACACTATATAGTGCTTGTGGGGCATTCCATTCCAAATGTCCCAGGTTTTACGCTCGGCAATTTCTAATTTGTTCAAAAAAATTAATGGAAACTAATCCCAATGTGCGTAATCAAAGCCTAAAATATTATGCTGAAAAAAAAATTATTCTTGAGGTGAGCGCAGTTTGAACATTTTGAGTAGGTGAGAAACAAGGCTCTGCTCGGTAATTATTAAAAATTCAGAATTTTTAGAAATCATTCCAGAAAATTTTAAATGACATTTGTACAGATTATGGCTTTATATATTATATATTACATCTAAGGCACTCTCCGTACCTTGCACCCTTTGATGCAGCCTTAGCTTTGTTTCCCCACTGATTAAACTGCTCGCATATATGACACTTTCTGTCCTAGAGCATGTTGTCATCATATGGTTCCCATATGAAAAGAAAACTCAAGCTATTAAAAGCGTGCAACGAAAGGTGTTGACATTTATTTACAATAAGTACAGTCGCAATGACTTACTGAAAGAGCTCTTAATAAAGTCGGTCTCCCAATAATGAGCAAAAGAGCACAATTCTAGCACACTAAGTTTCTTTTCCTTTTGCTGAGTTGTAGTTTTCCAATTGACACCAGTAAGTATCTATTCCCTTTTAAAATGCACCCACAAAAATGAAATCCACTAGACACTTAACAGAATATCAGTTTAAGAAAAACACATTTAGGTTCCCTTTCTTTCCCTAACCTATTAGAGGTGAATGCGCTGCCTGATGATTTTGTAAAATGCCATGCTCTTAGAGAATATTTGTCTGACTTGGTAGCTTTTCTTTAGGACTGTATTTTGCATTGGCACTGATATTGCTTCTTGAATAACCTGAATGGAATTTATTTGTGTATACCGCATGTTCAAGAAATGTGCTTGTTATTATATTTATTGCACTTTTTTACCGACTTCAAGCTATTGCGCCTGACTTCTACTCATCTTGTGCTTCTGGCGTTACTGAAGATGCATCTGTGCACAATTTTTTCCTTATGTGGTATTTTTTTGCACATACTATTGTAGTTTTTTGCAAATCCATCTTGTGGTTATTATGGTTTACAGACTTTAACATCCCAAAGCGACTCGGGCTATGACAGGAGCCGTAGTGGAGGGCTCCGGATAATCTGTGAGTGGTCGTTTTGACTGCTGTGCATTGTGTCCCAATGCCTGCCACAGCCTCTTCAGAGGCTACCGCAGTATGCTTGAATAAAAAAAAATGTGGTTAAGAAAATGCAATATGCAGGCAACATTAATCTTTATTTCAGAAGTCAGAAAGACTACACATTTCCAACCAAAAAATACAGCCAGCCTGCAAATGATGCTGCAAGTTCAATCTGTGATCATTATTTCTGGCCTCAGTACTAGCTCACTTCCAAAATACATGTCTAGAACTTGGGATGACTGCAGTTCTGCAGGCTGTACAACTCTCTCTTGTGCCGTCCTGGAAACAGCATAAGACCAGCGGTGTCGCTGAAATGACACAGTCCTAAGAACATTCGCATAAATGAAGAGAGATCCACAGTACACATACAGACCCACAATCTGTCCAAAAACGGGCAGCAGGGCTTTCTCCAAGACCACTACATCTAACACTTTGTATTTACACTTTCCAACAATAGCAGAAGAAACTCCCCAGACAGGAACACCTTCACAGAAGGCTTCATGAGTGCATGGGGCTAAGTCCTCCTGTCTGAGAGGCTTGGCCTTTGTTGTCTGTATGCCCACGTCTAATTCATCTCCAAACAGCTGGAAGCTCTGAAGCAATTGGTGCCGTTCTGCAATTGACTTCGAAATATTTCTGAAATTTCTGTTGCGAGACGCTATCATTTTCACATACTGATGTTTTGCTTCGTAACGCATGCACCAGTATTGCTTCAGTGGGCCTAGCTGGTTGATCAGTCTTGGGTAATGCAACAAGAAATGAAGCTTTGGGGTCATTTTTCCAGGATAAAGGGCCACAAAATTAGTCAAGAAAAACCGAATTTCATCTTGAAGGAATGCAAGGTGGTCATGTGGTATTTCGTCGGCAAATATTATGTCAACGACCCTCTTTAGCTGAAGGTACACTTCCCAGTGCTCATTGGAGTCCGGAACAATGTCCCCAAATATAAGTGAAAAGAAACGGAACAAGCACCACTTCTGTGACGCAGTGCCCTTATAAGCCGCTTCCCCCTTCACAATGCATTTTTCGAGTGCTTCAGGTTTGTTTTTCCTGTCTTGTGGCCCAAACTCAAACAAAGTAACTCTATCAAGATCTGAGTAGCTAATTACGTTAGAACTGATGAGGCCTTGCAAGACCTGTCTTAGAACATGAGTCATGGATCCTTCAAGCAAATCATGCATGATGTCTGGCGGCAGTTGCTGTGCCACATCAAAGTAACTGATACCTGACAATGTTGACATACTTTTCACCCCATGAAGTGCCGTACTTAGTGGTTGATTTACAGCTGCAAGTTCAACATGCCTTTTGTGCAAACTGGCATCTCGTATCTGTACATCTTTTTCGTGGAAAACTGTATCCATCTCCGAGAATGCCACGGTGCAAAAACGGCATGGGTGCCCTCTATTGAAACAACAAGTAAAACCACCTAACCTGTTCATGGACAGGTTATCGCCACAGAAGGCCACAAGGAAAGCTCTGACTCTCACAGTGGTAGTAGACAGCTGCACAGTAAAACCAGATGTGCTTAAAGCTGACAACTCAGTGAGAAGTGGGCCCAAAATCGCATCAATTCCATGCTTACCAACAAGTTTGTACTGTGCAATAATTGCTACATATATAGCACTAAGCTGGGACCTGTATCGCGCATGAATATTCAACACACTGAAGTACACAACAAGCATCTTGTGCACACCGCGCTTTGGCCCTATCGGGTTCACAACCTCAACCTCATCTGAATAAAAAACAAGGAAAAGTGTGAACTGAGATCCATCTTGTATGAGGGCCGACAACTTTTCCTTGTACATCAGGCCATCACAAAAGCTGCGCAATATTTTAGATGATTGTGCAGTTAATGAGTCTGGATTTAAATGACTGCGAAAGGATTCGGAAAGCATAAGGTTACGCAAAACACCAGTGACAGGTACGTACTGGAACGTGTCTCCAGCAGTCAAGACATGCTCTTCAGGTTTTGTATACGGAAGGCATTCTTTGGCGAACTGCTCTCGCTTGTGCTTGCTCAGCACATGTTCAAAAATCTCGTCTAGGAAGTCACAGGTAAGCAACGAGTGCATGTCCTTTCCGAACTGCAGAGGATGGATGTCTTCCTGAATCTTAGCAGCAAACAGGTGAAACATATCGCGGAAACCCACTTTGATATGACCAATGATGCTTTCCATTGTGGAGTGTGGCAACTTGTGCACTTCTGTCATACGGAAGAAAAGTAAGCACAGGTGCTTCTTCATTTGCGCCTTGAAGTCGAGAGCTGCACTACCAACTGGAAAAGCACTACTGGAAACGACCTCTTGTTCGCCATCGGTATCGTCCATGAGAAGGCTAGAGCTCAGCAGTTCACTTTCACTCAAAACATCGACTTCCGCCATGTCAACACTCGCCGAAGCGTCCGGCCGCAACTCACTTGCCGAAGCATCCGACCGCAGCACAACAGGACTGTTTTGTTGAGTGACAGCGGCATCGCCAGATGTGTCGAGGTCCATATAACTTCGGTGCTGACGATAGAGGTGCCTCCGGTAAGACTCAAACTGCCGGTACGTATTCGCGCAGCCTTCCACACCGCACATCACAGAAAAATTGTTATCGTAGCGGTGGTCCCTGATGTGCCATACCACTTTGCAAAACCTCTTTGATGAAAAGGGACAACGCGGACACCTATGAATCATCTTGAAGCATGTACTTGCGGATGGCCTACGTCGCCGTCACACTAAGAGGCCAGCCATTTGAGTCTCGGACCATTCGCAAACGCTCGTCTCGCGAGAGCTTGCAAGAGGCGGCCTTGTTTTCACACAAGAATTACATGGGGTCGGAGTGCGCGGCGCCGGCGCGACCCGCCGTCCACCGCGCCGCGCGCGCCGACAGATCGCGGCTGGTGTCGAGAATAAGAGCGCGCCCGCAGCCTGCGTGCGATGATAAAAAGGCTTCGCTGTGTGCTTTGACTCGTTTTTGCTGTTGAGTACCACTGTTTACCTCAGCCGTCATTTCGAACTGCCTACTGTCCTTTACCCTGCGATACGCAATGTCATCGGCGCCCATTGAATGCCTTGTGACCTGGGAAGGCAGAAAACAGGTTCTCTTCGTCGGTGGAGACCGCAAGAAGTCAGATGTAATCAATGCTGCCATGCTAGCAGATTCATGGGCTTCGTTGCAGTGCGACCGAATAGAGGTACGTGCATTTTATTTTCATACGATATAATGCTGCTTACAAGGCAGCAATGTGGGCTAGTTGGTTGTACATTTTATTGGGATAACGCGCTACACACAGAAGCGGACACGTTTCAGTTGTCTTTTTTCTTGTGTAGCGCGTTATTCCCATCAAATATTGCTGCTATTTTAATCGCTCGGTGCTTTCGGGGCTCTTCCTCGCGCGCACGCGGTCGCGGCCGTAGTTGGTTATGCGCGCAAGGGCAACATAATATCGTGACTGGTTCACATGCAGGCGACTGAGCGGCGCGTCGCAGCGAAAATTTACAACTTGTTGGAACCTCGCCGCTCTTCGCCTCGACGACTCGCAACAGGTTTTTCCGCCGCGGCGGCAGGATTGGCTAGCATTTTCGCTCGCATGTGAAACAGGCTTTAGGCTGTGTCGAAAATTTGCTTTCTAACCTTGAGACACAGGCGCCAAATGTATTTGGGTCATTCCACGCCAAACGTCCCAGATGTTGCGCTCGACCATCTCCTATTTGTTCGGAAAAATCCATAGAAACTAATTCCAGTGTGCGCAAGCAAAGCTTACATTATTTTTGTCAAAAAAAATTTATTGAGCGCAGTTTCAACATTCGAAAAGGTGAGAAGCCAGGCCCTGCTCAATAATTATTAAAAAATCCAGATTTTTAGAAACCACTGCAGTAATTTTTAAATGACATTTGCACAGATTCTGGCTTTCAATAAGATTCGGAACATACAGTTTTGTATGGCATAAATGCTCCGAATCTGATAAAAGCCGGAATCTGCAAATGTCGCTTAAAAATTTCTGGAGTGACGACTAAAATTTGGACTGTTTGTTAACTATTGAGCAGTGTCTGGTTTCTTATCTTTCTGCGCTCACCTACAAATAAATTTTTTTGGCAAAAATAATTTCGTCTTCAATTATGCACATTCGGATGAGTTTCCATGAATTCTTTTGAACAAATCAGATATTGTAGAGCACAGCATCTGAGACGTTTTGCCTAGAATTACCCAATTATTAGAGCATGTATCTTAGTTGTGAGGAAAAGATGAGCCTGCAACAACGATGTCTGTCATGCTGTTAACTGCAGTGTATATGATGCTCATCTGGGGTCAGGCATTGTTCAACCTTCAGAATTTGGGCATCTGCAGCCTTTCACTCGTTAGTGTTACTTCTGGAAAAGTTCTGTTAACATGGGTTTTGCCTGTGTTACAAAAGATAATTCATTTTATGCCCAGGACAGTCTTCCAAACAGATGGTAAACTAAAAGTTTTCAGCGTGCCTGCAGTGAAATAATTTGTGTAATTAGTTGTCTTCACTTTCATGTGTTTGTGGCTTCTGATTCACAAGGTAATTTTTGTTGTAGGTCTACAAGTCACGTTTCGACACATATGTCGATGTTCCAGAGGGGCACACATTTTCTGATGGAGATAAAATAAACCTCGTTGGCAGTAGCAGCAGTGATGAACAAAACTTGCCACTCGAAACTGGGTGAGTAGGCCAGCTTTAAATGCTAGAACTATTACGTGGTACATTGTAGTAATGCACTTATGTTGCACCAAATTCTGTCCCCTGTCTTCTTTTTTTTTAGTACTGATGATGGACCATTGGTCTTGGCTCCCAGTTGTAGTGAGCCAGACAAGCGCCTGTTCACTGTTCAGCAACCGCTGTATGAACTGCCTCCTATTCCACTGGATATCAAGGCAGACATTGAGGGTACAGCATTAGGAGAAGTGTCGAGTCGTACGAAAAACCGTATAGTGTCTTGGATCACGGCACATTTGCTGACAATTGACTGGTAAGTATTGCCTAGTATTGTTGCGTGCGCAATTTCTGATGCTACGCCTGCAATGTGCTCACAGGTACCCTGGAAAATTCTACGAGCCTGCGGCCAAGGCTCTTGTTCTGAAGTATCCTGTCCTCAGGGATACGATTGGGACAGGTTATGTAAGTACATGAATCGCCATGCTTGCTTGCTAGTCACTCTAAATGAGGAATTGGTAATATTGGCACACAAAAACACTTTGGAAAATGATGCCTACTATAAATTTATAAAGTGAACCATCTTCTCAAACAAAAAAAAATTAGTAAATGCTTTGTGGTTCGTAGATTACAATTTTTTTTTCTGAAAAGCAGAGAGAAATATTCATTTGCGATAAAATGACCGGCGGAGCACAATGCATGCAATGCACAGGTTTGCGTTCATTTCTTCGTCATGTCAGCATTTGTTTTTTCTGCTTTTGCTACATATTTTTCATGCATTTCATGGATTATCTAGCAAGATATATTTCCCTTGCTGCTTTCTTTCTTGTCAGGTGGCTCATTTTCTTGAGGTAACCTTTTCTTGGATGGTTTTGTTCTCGTGTGCAACGTCACTGCTGTGCATGCTCATGGACAAATTGGCATACCAAAGTGTTCTCTGTAAGTGTATTGTGAGGTGTCAGGTTGCTGCACTTATTCATGAACAAAATTTTCTTGGCCATTGATGGGAAATGCACTACCATAGTTAAAGGGGCTCTGAAACACCTCCCGAGGACAGCACACAAACTCACCCAACCACTGCATTGTGTTTTTATTAGCAATAAAACCTGACCAAAATAATTCACTTCTACATGCAGCAGAGAATCCACAATCACGCACGAAAGCTGGTAAGCCCTTTCCAGCGAATTTTCCATGCCCGCACCGTACTCTGTCACTTGCACCTGCGTATAGCAGTTGGGAGATGGTTATTGGTTAGATTATTTCAGACGTTGGGCAGCTATGGCCACGGCCAATAAGCCGCGTTGCTCTGGGTAAGGAATCGGAGGAGCGCCTTCCTTCCAGCGTGCAAAAAGGGCTGAGAGGAGAGGGAAATGCGCGAAGATGCTGAAATTAAAATTTTGACTACAGGTAACTCAGCTTTCGTGAAATGCATTAAAAAAATTCTTGCTGGGCATTATTCGTGGTGTGGGGTGCTTTAACATTCCAGGCATATCTCAACTTTATTAGAGCCCCTTTCAGAGCCTCTTAAAAGTGCGGAAGTAAACTTTCTTGTGCCCGTACAGGCGTGCTTGAGGGCCCCTCATGCACAAGCATCAATCAAGAGCACTGCGTATTGTTCACAAACATCCTTGAGTCAGGCATTAAGTACAGTGCTAATAATGCACTGGGCAGCAGGTGCGTTCGGATTGCTCATGCATATCTGCTTTGGCTAGAACAAGGCAGTGCTGCTTTTAACTTTTCCTACAGTAAGCACAAGTGGCCACTGCACAGGCATATGTGAAACCTATGCCCTCTTGCATCCCTTTCTCCAAGGCAAATCTGTATTTGTGACTGATGGCTGCTAGGTGGCCATTTCGGTCAGTTTGAATTTATAATGCAGTGGCACTGTTTTACAGGATTCATGGAGGGTTGCATTTAAGTACAAAATGGGCAATATCCGAAAATCCGTGGACAATGATCCTAATGTTGAAGAGGCGAGGAAGAAGTTTGGAAGGAAGGGGAACTTCCAAGACAAAAGTGGTCTGAAGAAGCAATGCCGCGTGGTAAGTGAAACTACAGCTAAACATTAGTATTTAAAACACTCTGAAAAGTAAAGTATTCTGTTGCGCTGAGTTTGCGAAGGGGAGTTGCATGTTAAAATTTACTGTGATCATTGCACACAAGTGAGCAAGAAAATTATAATAATTGGGCTTTGTAATGAAGTAACAATATTGGCCCCCGTAAAGATCTTTTATAACAAGAAAAAATTTCTACCACCTTATTTTACTAACGAAACAAAAAAAACAGCCATGAAAGTAATTGGAGGGCTTCAAATCAGTGCAGACCACTAGTTGGGCATGCATCTCTAAATGAAATGAGTAAAGAAAATATAACGAGCAGACCTGACTTAGACTTAAAGTACAATAACGTCAAAGCTGTAAAACAGCTGCAGTTGATGCAAGTTGGTGTTTCATGCCTAATTTGAAACCTTGCACAGAAGATAGCAAAAAATAAGAGCCAAACGATGACTGTTATTACAACTACTGAGGTTATACACTCGTGGCCATGTGAACCATGTCATGGAGTACCTTTGCTAGGCTTGAAACACCACCACAATCCTGGCAATGTGTACCTAGGTGGTCACTTGACGTGCTAGTAGGTGTTTCGCCTGTTCCACATATATTTTGCCACCGGTTTGTGGGGCCTGGTATGCCACCTTCCTTACATAGCCTGTATAGGAGGGATTCATTAGCAGTGCAACTGTCCCATTGGCTGTGCTGAGTCTGTTTTAGCAAAAATGTACATGAAATAGAGTTAACAGAACCATTCAGTTTTTAAATGAGCTTTGTGGATTAGAGGTATGCTGGAACATCAGATAAAACAAACGCATTCTTCCATCATAGTTAATTGCATTTTTGATCAGTTTTGGGCATGCGCATATTGGTTTTTTTGTCAAGATTCACCACGTTGCAGCTGTATATAATGCGCTACCTTAAGTGGGAAACCGCTTCACTGGCCACCTAGCACCCAGCAAATCGAACAGAGCGTGAATGCTGTTGCGAGCTTGCAACACTTACATGCAGCCTGAGTGCACAGAATGCAAGGTGAACAATTCAGTGCTCGTGTTCGCATCTAGCCAAGTACAGGACTCTTCATATTCTTGCCTATGCCCGCTATGCTGCTTTCCTCTTATTTTGATGGTGATCGCACTTCAAGAGAGCGATATAGCATTCCTTAAGAAAGCTTGTACTGACATCACCCATGGCAGCTGGTCTTGCTTAGTAGTGGCACCAAGGGTGCTTTGCTTTTGCACAATATTGTGGGTTATAAAATATTTTTGTGTGTGTGGTAAAAATAACACTTTCTATAAGGTAACGCTAGCTTATCTGTATAGCTTAACTTAGTATTCCCCGTTAGCGTTCTTTGAAGGAGGACCCTTCATTTATATAAGGGCCCCATTAGCCTTTGCACTGGAGTCTATTTAAGAAGTACTTGCTGTTGGGCTAGCTTGTTCATACTATATTTAAATGGCACAAAGGAACAAAGACAGGAAAACAAGGGGATGCTCTTCCTGTTCCATTGTCTTCCTGTGTGTGTTCCTTTGCACCATTCAAATGTAGCAAATAGTTTCTCAAAATTAGTTCTATCGAGCCCAGTGGTTGCTCAGTGATCTGTAGGTAATCACTTTTTTGGCACAAATCATACTGCAGCAATGTAACTGCTGATATTCAACAGTCATCGATCTATTTCTGGATTTCTTGAAGGGACCTGCATATGCATGGTTCTGTACTTTGCACACATCAAGCAAAATAAGACAGAAACAAAAACACAAGGTCTTGCAGCACCTTTCAAAAACTCTGGGCGGTTCCCCAAAGCTATCAAGGTCGCAAACTGTGGACTAGGCAGTTAATTACAATAGCTACAAAGGCATGCATTGGAGGTACTCTAGGGAATTAGGCTTTGACTAAAGAAAGAGCACTTCATAAAGCTCAATACAAAAGCTGCTCAGTGCTGACAAGACAGACTGATATCCAGTTGTCAAGTTTTGCCGAGGTCATAGATCATAATCAGGATTTTAGAAGAGCAGGTCTGTGTTAACTAAATTATGCTAGGCCTTACTCCTGATATTGTGCTCAACCGTAATGATGTTTTCAATATTTTCGTTGCAAGCCAAGAGACACCTTGGAAACTACAGTAGAAGAAGTTGATGGAGTCGTAGCTGCTCATGTAGACTTCATGGCAAAGGAAATGAAGCGGTGCAATCCAGATATACAAAAATTGAAAGTTTCCATGCAGACAACTCTCCCCTCAAGGAGAAAATGGATAAAAATAAACAGTCCCTCAACGGAAGAATTGCTGGACAAGTATCCAGCCCTGACACTTCGGGAAATGGTAAGCTTCAAAAAAGTTGAGCATCAGGCTGGTTTACTGAAAAGGTTTTCAACAAGCAGTAATACTCATTCCATCCTTCAGGTTTCAGAGACGTGAAAAATACAACCAGCTGCTGTAAGAGGCTAAATAAATTGAGAAAGCATTAGATTCAGTTGAAACATAAGCAGTGCTTGCACTAACCAGGATGTGGAGATAAATTGTAGAAGGTTGCATTTTTGAAAACAAAACAAAATGAGCAGGGAGGGGGAGTGTACAGTGCACTGTACACAGGTGTCTTGCATATCAGGGGAGGCGAAACAAGACGCATGTGTACTGCGTGTTGTCTGTGCATGTTAACGAATCCCAGTTGGTTGAAATTATCCAGAGCCTTCCACTATGGCGCGCCCCTTATACCCGAGTTGCTTCTGGACATTAAACTCTCATAAACCAGTCACCATATTTAGCACTTCTGCTGAATGGTGGAGCAGTGGAAATGCATTGTCATATGAACTTTAATGGTCATCTTGCTACGACACTTCCCCCACGCCTGTTTTCACACACTTAAAGAGCACGTATCGTACACACTGGGGGCAGAAGCAAAAAATCACAGGCACTGCATGGTTATTTCACTGAAATTTGTCACACAAAGCAATCGGTGTTTATAGAGTTTTTCATTACATAAAAGCATGTTGATGGAGACACTGCATTACAATTTTCATTGATTATCCCTGCCATTAATTCTGACACATAATTATGATGGGCATTTCCTCCAATCTCGTGAAATCTAAATTAACGAGGTGTTACTGTGTTTGGTTATGGGGTGTCCACTGTTGGCAAAGGACAATGGTCACACAGTCAGTGGGAGACTCCTTTGTTCTGCAGTGGGCATAGTTTGATGATTATAACGCTGTGTTAGTGTTGTGATGGTGATGTATTATTACAGTGACTAAATATCCCAGTGTTGAATTTTGTAGCACCGGGGTTTTATTTGATTAGGTTCTCTCTCTGCTTGCATTGAATTGTCAATCCGTTGAGACTGTACTGTTAACTTGTGGCTACGTTTTCATTCATAATTTTCAGATTCACCAGGAGTTCATGGAAATCTGCAAGGTTGACTTTGAACGAAAGTTACTTGGCTTCATAAATGGTCATGGACAAAGATTGTTCAGCATCCTTAAAACATCACGCACAGCACAAAAAATTTTCAGCGAGGTACAAAAGGCAATTGCTGACAGTGAAGGTGACGCAAAGAAATGTACGTTTTGAGAAATTGTTTATTCATTCTAATTTCATGCATTTTATTTTCTTGTTTCTGTAATTGTCCGCTTCTACGAATTTCCTTTTCCTTGCGCACAGATTGCTTTGCTGTTGGCGTACTTCAACTGCTACCACACTTGGTGAAAGAGGAGGCATTCTACCTAAGAGGACCGGTAAGATTTTACTTGATTTCCTGTTTGGTTTTTGGCTTGCTTGAAAGTGCCTTGTTTTCTATAAATTCCATTTGATTACAGGACAGCTACCCTTGCATTGTCATGAATGACAAGCCGCATACTGCAACAAATGTGTGTGCAACATTCGAAAACATGAAAGTGGAAGCAATAGATGTGATAAGTGGATTCGCCACAGTCATGGAAATATATTGGGTCATGAACATCGAATACTCCAAAAAAAACAAGAACACCTTTGCTGTTTTAGAGCATTTCTGTGGCCTAAAATCAAAGCCCCTGAAGCCAGTCACGCTGCGGGCGATTGCTTTGCTGGAAAAAACCAATTAAGCCATTCCAGCAAGAAATAAACATTGCATCGTTTCAAGACAATTTGTTTGTCTGGTTCTTTTTGGAGCAGCCATATAAGCCCACTGCTTCATATTGCTTGTAACTTTTGTTAGCCAACATTCAGGCTGGTGGTTGCCTCATCAACAACAAAGCAGAGCTGCTTGCAAAAAGTGGTTGCGATCACTACTATCCAGGGTATAGTAAGTATTCCTAAAATTAGTTCCCGATACTACCTCCAGAGGTAGTAAATGCCACTATAGGTAGTTGCCGTTACTACATTAAAGGTAGCTCTACTTACTACCTCCAGAGGTAGTAAATGCCACTATGGGTAGTTGCCGTTACTACATTAAAGGTAGCTCTACTTACTACCCCAAGGGTAGTACCTGTTACTTAAGGTAGTACCTGTTACTACCTCCAGAGGTAGTAAATGCCACTATAGGTAGTTGTGGTTACTACATTAAAGGTAGCTATACTTGCTACCCCAAGGGTAGTAACTGTTACATAGGGTAGTTCCTGTTACTACCTCTCTGGAGGTAGTAACAACCACTACCTTGCAGTTACTACCTACAGTTACTACCTAGGTAGTAACATATGTGACAAGCAGTTACTACCCTAAAAGTTAGTAACTGCAACTACCTTTTTTTTAGAGTGCAGGCATTGCAAACGCACACGAACACTGCTAGCCTTGGACCTCACTAAGGCATTTGACAATGTCAAACACAAAACCATACTGGACGGCTTATCCAATCTAGGAGTCGGGACTCGAACAGAGGCCTACATAGCAGCTTTCCTACGAGACCGCACAGCGTATATCAAACTAGGCCCTATTGAGTTACCCTCATTTCCTCTGGGCAGCAGGGAGACACCCCAGGGGTCAGTCTTATTTCCCCTACTTTTCAACATCACTCTCATTCCCATGGCTCGCAAGCTAGAGCGCATCCCAAACATCTCCCACTCCCTCTATGCAGACGGCATTGACTTATTGACCACCATGGGCAATGCTGGGACCATGGAAGAAACCCTTCAAGCAGGTGCGGACGCGGTAGTGGAGTGCGCAGCCTCTATAGACCTCGCATGCTCCTCAGCTGAGTCTGAACTCTTGCTACTCCACCCGACCCCAAACAGCAAAGTAAGGAAAACCCCTCCATACACGTCGAGGTCAATGGTCTACCAGTGCCAGAGGTTGATAAGGTACGCATCCTAGGCATGTTCTTACAAAACAATGGACGCAACACGGAGACCATCTCCAAACTAACAATCACGACATATAAAATCATCTTGGCAACCATCGTTCTTTTGTGTTCTTCTGCCGACGAGTTTGAGGAGACTGAGGAGTTTACTTCCGTTGTTGTCGGTCGACCTCCACCTTCTAAAGCAAGTTTCAAACGCTTCGCTTCAGTATTCCGTTTCTGATGCTCCTTCGCACGCTTTCGCTTCACATGTGGTCTGGACGTTGAAGCTGCACTATGCGATGACACAGACGGCTTAAACATGATCTCACACGCCCACACAAGGCGAAGTTAATCACCACGGCATCATCGAGCGAACACGACCTGCACGCAGCAACGGCGGGAGAGCGACTGGCGTAGGCGTACAAGCGGCGCGCCGAAGCGGAATAGGCCGTATACTCATTTCATGTTGCTCTTTTGGTGCGCAGTCGTCCGCGTGTGTCACGTGATCGTGACGTCACTTCAGCAAACCGCCAATGGTGTAGGAGCGAAGCGTCGTAGCGGATGGGGCTGTATACTCATTTCACGTTTGGAGTGGCATCGCTCCGCGCCGCACCGCTACACCATTAATTCACCTTAATTTCCCTTTATTCGCGCTTAACACTATTGATTAATCGTTAATTAATTGATTGGATTTCGACTAACTGCGCATTTTCTCTCGTTTCACCTCAGTATCCATTTCGGGTGTGCAGATTTGGCGCCACGCATTTGGCGCCACGCACGTAATCCCACAATTACGGCGTCATCAAGTTTGGCGCCACTTTTGCTCTGGACACGCCGACTTTTCGGACATTTCTGGCTCTAATTAATTAACCATTCATCTGATTTCGAAAACTTTTCCTTGCACCGCATCCTCACATGAACCTCTTTCGATTAAAACCACTCGTTTGACGTTACCTCTTCTCAGATCCCCACAAATGCTGCGGAGATGTTTTCGCGGACACTACCTTGTCAACATAGCCTAGTAAAGCTTTCGCCTTGATACTCACGACACGGAAACGATCCGCCGGCAACGAGTCACGGCGCACCAGGTAGGCGTGGTCGTGAGGCCCATCAGCCACCCGCCGCAGGGGCATGACAAGAACCACCCAATAGCATCATTAGAACAGCATACGAGGCTGCCCTTGGCCTGCCGGCATACGCTAACTCAGATCGACTGCTGCAGTTGGGAATTTTTAACACGCTCGATGAGCTAATCGATGCCCATAAGACGGCAGAAGTGACCCGCTTGTCGCGCACTGTTGCGGGACGACTATTTTTTAATAAACTCCCCATCCACCCCGTTGAAGAGTTGTGTGCAACATCACATTTATCAGTCGACATTTCCAGTAGACTAGTCGTAGAACCAGTAGCCAAGAACATGTTGCCGGGCAGACACGACGCCCGCAGGAAAGAAAGGGTGCAGGCCCCTGAGAAACATTACGAGAACGAACCACATGTGTACGTGGATGCCATTTAACTCATCAAGCGCCGAACATACGTGGCATGTATGGCCACTTCAAAATCAGCCCTCGTTAACTTCACAGCCTTTCACGCTATCTCTATACGCGAGGCAGAGGAAGTAGCTGCCGCTCTGGCCGTCGCGGATCCTGGCTCCAAAACTATTCTAAGCGAATCTAGCAGCGCCATTCAATATTTCGCCCAAAACTCGGTAAACGCGCTCGCAATGTGAATTCTGCGCAGCCAGACTCTCGGCCACAAAATCAATCACGTATGGGTTCCGGCTCACGCGGGTAACTCCGGGAACGAGGGGGTCGACCGTTCATCCCGAGGTTTAACCAACCTCGACCTCTGGAGACGTCTCGGAAATGGACGCCTCCGCCGAGGCGCCTCGCTCGCAAGGGGAGATTACAAAATTTTATTGCGAGCTAAGATGAACGTATACCACCCCTCAGCCCGATTTGTACAGGACGCATGCACAACACTCTGACGCCTACAAACAAAGGCAATTCTTAGTCTCTGCGATTATGTAAGATCAGAAATGGTGAATATGACCCTGCATGCCCGAACTGCGGTGACTGGGCGTATGCCACGCAAGACCATATATTATGCGCATGCACTAGCACACCCCATGCGACGACTCTTGCCAGCTCCCCAGGCGGAAGAATTGGACAAGCTCTTCGACAGTTCAAGAAAAACAACCCAGTTGGCCTTCACCCCGTGAGCTTAACAGGTCGCCCCCGACTGGGGCGCCCCTAAGCTCGCTTCAGCCCCAACTAATACCTTTCATTTTGTGACAACAAAGTTGTAACCACCACCCTACCCCATCCCCGCCGCGGCCTCTAGGCTGTTGTTGGGACTGCGGGAAGAAAGAAAAGTAAAGTGCATGGGCCTGCCCAGTGCCTCAATCTGAGCCACAATCGCTGCCACGTGCAGACAGTGGCAGAGGTAAAAGAAATGTGAGAGCTCAGAAGAACCAGTGCAAAATAGTATAACGGACAAGAAAGAAAGAGGACGACTAGTTTGCGCTGGTTCTGAGATCATGGCTAATCAACCAGCCCGACAACAAGTTTTTCTGATATGTGAGAGAAAAGATTGAAAGAAACGACGGGCGTCGCAACAACCGCGTCATCTGAAGCGACGACGACGGTTTAGCAACAGATACCCCCGGTGAAAAGGAGACGTTGCCACATGGGAGTAGCTTCCTGGTCTTAAGGGGCTGGGAGCTAGGAGCTCTCTCGGTGCATAGCTGTCGTTGTATTGCGACTGAAGGAAGAATGGAAAGGAATGTGCACGGGACTCACCATTGGCTCAAGCTGAGCCACAATCGCTTCCACGTGCAGACAGTAGGAGAGTTGAAAGATATAGGAGAGGAAAGATTGAAAGACGAGACGCGCGATAACTTAGCTGCGGTTCAATACGGCTGAACCCAGTAGGACGAGCGAAAGCTCTGCTAAAGACATAAATTTTGGGTGCGTGTTTTCTTGTTTGTAATAATGCGTAAGGCATTATTATAAATGGATTAGCACCTGGCACTCTCCTAGTGCCGATAAATAATTTTTTACCACTTTTATTTCTCGTGCTGTTTCGGTTTCAACAGCCGCCTAAGGACTGGGACGTTAACGTGTAGTTAAGGTCAATTGGAGAGGAAAAAACTGCAATATAAACGCCGCTTCCTCAATCATTGGTATTTCAGCTCTTGAGGAAGGCTTGCTTGAGCATTGCAGTAAATTAAATAGACGAAGCAGCGATTATGTGGACATTTTCGCTTGCCTCAGGTGACACAGAAGTACTATTTGACGTCACAGCCATCGTTCGGTTGTTGAAACCGACACCGAAACCGCACTAGAGAAAAAATCGATTATAAATTATTTAGCGGTCGTAGGCAAATATCACATGGCGATTCATGTGTCTTCCGCATCATTTTAGGGAAGAAAATCTGCCACCAAAATAAGGTGTCTATGCTCCTTTAAATTAATCACACGAAGGAAAGCACACGCCACACGTTTTTATATCGCGAATGGTGTGTCGCGCGATTTGTCACGTGATTCGATAGTTTAGAGGCGAGCGGGTGCCGTCGTCTTAATGCCCACATCTGCGGCGAGGCGTTGATAGTCGCGTGGCATAACCTCCGAGGGAACGTTTTAAGGTGAAAGAAAGCCTTTCTTGGCTCATGAGGGGCGTGGATGAAGTTGTAGACGGAAGCTGCATACGGATGTTCTCCGCACGAACTATCCACCAGAAGTTGTGAGCTAAAAAAAGCAAAAATGTAAAAGTTGATTAAGCAGCAGTTCTTAAGCAACGTATACGTAATGAAATAAACCAGAATTTAAAAATAAAAACAAAAGTAAAACTATATCAAAATGAAAACAAAAATAAAATAGAAATCAGCTATACTAAAAACAAAAAGAGGAAAACAAGAAAAGATTACAGAAATAACAGAAAATGAAAAATTAAGGCAGAATGAGAACAGCAAAAGGCTTTCTCATTTGCGCTCTTAGGCAGACTTATTTTTTCTTGCGGGTAGTCGCGGAGCCTGAACCTACCAGCGGCTGCGTCCTCGTTCCGCATCTCACGGGAAAATAAGCATTGCTCCATTTTGTTTGGGGCAGCATCCTAGAGAGCAATGGCGTCCTATCTTGCGCATGTCAGGGTGAAACAAGCGGTTTATGTTATTTAGCCATCCGACACACGATAACCATCCGCGCAGATATTTGACACCTTGAGGAGCCCGCGGCTCAAGTTTGCTGGCCATCTGGCGGCGGAACGTGAACTACTGGGAAGAGAAGCAGCCGGTGCGCGCCGTTGCGCGGCGGCAGACAAAAAAGCGTACAGGCGCTAAAAGACGAAGACAAGCACACTCCAGACAGGACAGGCCTGTCCTGTCTTGAGTGTGCTTGTCTTCGTCTTTTAGCGCCTGTACGCTTTTTTGCGTAAACCATGTCAAGCTGCAACCAACTAGCTCAAATGAAAGTCTTGCGGCAGACAAGTGCGTGTGCACGCGTTCCGAGGCCGTCCTGGACGCAGCAGGGCGCCGCGGCGCCGCCAGTTTTGTGCAGTTGTTCGGCGAGCGTGTTGTGGAATTTGCACAATGGCAGAAGCGGCCCTACCTAAGCGGAAGCGGTGCCCGAAGTATTGCTGTGTTGTCGGCTGCCACAACAGTGCGGAAAACACCAAGGGACTTGATCCACCTGTAAAACTGTACCGATTTCCGGGGAAATGGTATGAAAAAGAAAGACTTCAAGCGTGGATCAACGCAGTGAGGAGGGTTAGGTAAGTTTCTACAGACATGCCGTGCTTTCGGCTGTGGCGGTTTGTATTTTGTGTTCGTTCGTTTTGGTTACAAGCCGGTACTCAACGCTGAGCATGCACGCGACGACTGCACTGATGATTACGGGTACTTGTTGTGTTCTCGAAAGCACAAATGTAAAAGTTGGATTGTGATTGCGTAGTGGCTTTTGATTTCCTGTATTGTTTTTTTTAGGTGTGGCCGTTGTTGTTACAAGTTCGCACATGAATATGCTAGCGCGTTTAAATAAACACTGCGCTGTTAAGTGATTACAGTTAGGCGCTGCCAGAGCAGCTTTATCACATCGGAATGAACTGCTGCAATAAAGGATTGGTTTGTGAATTTTACGCCCGAAGCCATCTCAGACAATATGATAGACGCCGTAGTTTGCTTTGTTTTGTTGTGAATTTATATGCTGTTTTAACCTGTGAATCACACTTGCACTTATTATTATGCTATATTCGAGGAGCTCGTGAATTATTTGAGTTGCTCCCTTCGGAACTTGTGCGATTTCGTTTGTGTCTGTGCGTGTGTTTATGTTTGCCTTGGCGATTGATAATAGACAATACTATTACTTTTTATGTAGCCCTGATGGAACTGTTTGGTTGCCTAAGGAGCACACAAGAATTTGCAGCAGACATTTTGTAGGCAACTGCAAGAGTGACATTAGCCAACATCCAGCCGACATCCCTACCATTTTCCCTCCGATCTACAGAAAAAAAGCACCTGACAGGGAAAGAGCACAAAGGTATGAAAGCAAAAAATGTGAAACTGCCAGTGTAAAATGCAGCCTTTTGTTTTTTAATGAGTTCTGCTTTTTTATTTCATACTTTAAATCCTGTCACTGATTGTAACAGGGAGGGCATTCAAAAGGGCAATGAGATAAAAATATAGCAGTTAATTGCACGATGAGCTTGGCTGCACCATTTTTAAGGTTGGCAGTAATATGTTACTTTTACTGGTTCAATGCAGGTGGCAAAGGCGTCTCAGCAATATCTTCTAGACAGCTCGGTGCCGGAAGTGAAAATCCATCACGAGGTACAGACGATGAAGCGACAATGCATAAACCTGGAACCTCCATTACAGACTGTCGACATCAGGACATTCACATGATGGATCTCAGTGATGCACCTCTGGAGATGAGCGCAGCTGTGGCTTCGACAATCAGCACAAGTGATTCGCATCCTTCAATGAGTGTGTGTGGCACAGGAGAAAGTCATTTCATTGCAAAGAGAGATGCTGTAAGAAAACCTTTTAATTATGGGATCATAATTCTGTCTATAGAAAAAGCTTGACACAAATCCAACATTAATTTGCTATTAATACTGCCCTTTCAAAACTGTTCTCCTCTAGCACTGAGAACATACCTGTGCAATACAACATAGTCATTTATACATATTTTTTTTCAGGCATCCCAAACCAAAGAGAAGGTGGCTCAAGGAAAGCTAACTATACTTCTTTCTGCGACAAATGGAACTGATGCATCTACTCAAGTTGTGCACTAAGAAATGAGTGACAAGGTTGGACTATGCTGTGGTTTCCCCTTATCAGTTGTGCTTAACTCTAGCTAACATTTTATTAAGGCTATCAGAGGATTTCTTTTTTTAGTGCAATTACATTTGTTGTGAATTTGTCTTCCTGTGCAACATTTTGTTATTTTATAGTAGTGGTGCTTATTTTCTTTTGCGAATGAATGAGCATAGTTGCAGGGGGATGCAAATAGCATTTTTCATTGGTTATTCCTCTTGCTAAAGTATATTTGCCTGTAAATTGCACCATGTTCTCTGTTTATTCTGCTGCAGGTTGCAAGTACGGATGGCAACTGGAAGAAAAACTGTGGATTTCAAGGCTTTCAGTCTCTATAAAAAGCGCTGCAAGATTTATGTGGAGTGACACTGCAAGTCTTCTGCCTCTTTTTGAACCTGCTGCCTCCTCCGAAGTACAGGCGCAATACTATGTCAAATGAAGATAGGCTGTGCTTGTTTCTCGCCAAGCTACGTTTTGGGATAACATATAGTGCACTAGGAGTAATTTTCAGTGTCGCACCCTCAACAGCATCTACAGTCTTTATGAAAACACTTGGTGTAGGGGTGTGTTTATTCGGTGAACCCAGATGATTCCAGCCGCTCAGGGGAGACTCGCAGCGAAGCGTCAGGCGTGGCGAAAGAGCAAGGCAGCGAACAACTTCTTCGTCCTTGAGAGCGGCAGCACGCGACGCATGTCAGTGGTTATATCGATGAAGATTACCACATGTAGGGGTGTGTTTATTCGGTGAACCCAGATGATTCCAGCCGCTCAGGGGAGACTCGCAGCGAAGCGTCAGGCGTGGCGAAAGAGCAAGGCAGCGAACAACTTCTTCGTCCTTGAGAGCGGCAGCACGCGACGCATGTCAGTGGTTATATCGATGAAGATTACCACACTACATTGGTATTTTAAGCATTGCTCTCAAGGATTGGGTCTTCATGCCTTCCCGGAGAGCAATCAAACTTTCTTTGCCTGCCCCATTTAAAGAAAACTACCCGAAATGCACCTTAATAATAGATTGTACCGAGATCCGCACTGAAGCGCCCTCAAACCCTGACTGTCAACATATTTTGTATTCACATTACAAGAGAGGATACACGCTGAAATTCTTAATTGGTATAATTCCTAATGGTATGATAAGCTTTGTATCAAAGGTTTATGGAGGGCGACATACTGACTCATTCCTTACCCAAGACTCTGGCTTTCTGGAGCTTGTTAGACCAGGCGATTTAATTTTATGTGATAAAAGATTTCCAAGCATCCGCACAACGGTAGAAGGGAAAGGTGCGGTGCTACTCATGCCGCCTTTTAATTCAACAGGTCGTCAAATGTCTGATGATGACATGGACATGACTTACAAGATTGCCTCTGTACGTATCCATGTTGAGAGAGTAATCCAAAGATTGAAAATTTTTCATATTCTAAGGAACAGAGTACCACTTAGCCTGATACCACACATGAAGAAAATATTTTCAGTGTGTCCTGCCTTAGTAAATTTGCAACCTCCCATAATTAAGCAGTAGGCCTGCTTTGCTTGATGTAGTCCATACCTTAGTTTGCATGAATTACATTCATAAGAGTTCATGTTAGCACTCAAGTGAGTTCACAACTCTTAATTGTATGCATCCCAGCCAATAAATGGGTATTGTAATCACAGCACTGAGGACTTTTGTTTTACTTACTTTTGTTGTGAAAGGTTCTGTGTTGGTCACCATGTGTTTCGCACAGCAGATCTGTGCTTTTAACTTTTTATTCTCCCATAGATGGCAGCGAAATAGTGAAAGCAATGGATGCAAGCCAGTACGTGGCACTGAAATGGTATCACAGAAATATGGTTTATTGAACATCACTTGATATCACCTCATCATAGGTGTAATCTTAAGAGATAGGAAGCGTGCACAGTGGGTCACAGGACAAACTTCCGTTAATGACATTCTTGTCGAAATCAAGAATAGGCATGGGCAGAACATGTAATGCGTAGAAAGGATAACCGGTGGTCACTGAGGGTAACAACATGAATTCCAAGAGAACTAATGTGTAGCGGGGGGCGGCAGATAATTAGATGAGATAAAGAAGCAAATTAGGAGTCAAGTTGGTGCAAGCTAGCACAGGACCAGGTTAATTGGAGGAATATAGAAGAGGCCTTTGCCCTGCTTTGGGTATAGCCAGGCTAATGACGATGACTTCATATCACAGAACTCTGATTTATTGCACATGAGCTACACCCGACTACACTTAAATGAGATCACTTAGACATCTGACTAGCATAAACAATGCTACACATCTTGGTTGTCAGCCCAGATGTGTGTACAATAAAAATGCAGTACAATGCACCAAAATTTAATGTAGTAAAAGCTTGAGACTGTTGTCCTTGGGACATAAAACTCTTGCAAACCAACGCTTGACGCTTCCCCTAATTAGTCTTGTGGTCTTTGCATGCTACTTTTAGCGCTATATTATTGATAACTTACATTTTTCAGTTTTACTTGTGCTTTACTAAAAAAATTTAATGCATTTCACTGTATTTTACTGAAATGTAATTTTATTATGGATGAAATATGTTAATGCTTTATCTGGCAAATTTTCCTACGTCATGACTAGGGGACACTTGGACTAAAAAATGAAAAAGCTACCATTAGAACAAAAATTCATGCTCAAACACCTAAAATCTCCAGGTGTATTAAATTAACATGGCACGTCCTTTCAAAAGGCACCTGTTATAGCCATAGTTGGTTCATGGCAGTAAATATCACATAACATAACACATTTTCATTACATAACTTCTGAATACAAAATTCTTAAGTATGTTTAATAATTGGATATTCCTGGAATTTAAAAAAAATGGATAGGGGTTCGAAATTAATAAGGAATTCAGTGCGTACATGATAAAAAAGGTGGTTATGCAATGTAAAGTAACTTGAGCAAAGCATCTTGAATCAGCTGAGGAAATAAAGTATTGAGACCTAGAACAACAACTGAATTAAAGACTTAAAATAAAAATACTCCATCTTTGAAATCAGATTCCACAGAAAGGCCTCATCCCAGTTTACTTTTACTATCACTGTGTGTTTAGGACTGTAAATATAGAGAATGGCCCTGTAAAGGTTCATTATATGCATTTGCACTAGGATTTGAGTGTAGTAGCTATGTGTTGTTTTCAATACAATTTCATCCCCACTGAAAACTAAGTAAGGCAACAGGCTGCAGCTTTCTTCATACAAGATGAAAGGTTCATCTCTGAACTTAAATGTGCACTTAATCTCAATGAGCACAGTTTCATTGTCAATTTTTGCGATACCGTCTGGGCTGCAGCAAAGCCACGGTTGCTCTGGAAGCACGAGTCCTGTCTGAAAATAACGAATGGGATTAATTAGTACTTTATTTGAAAGATCTAAGGGATAAAAGACTTGACGTTTAAGGAGGAACTCATGCAAGGTAATACAACAAGCAAACTTACTTGTACAAGGCAAATACCAAGCTTTTGTTGCAGCTCATCTCGTGCAATTGCTTCTGTTTTGATACCTGAAAAAACAATTTGACGTCCTAGATTTTATTATTATAAACATTGGACAGAATTCAATCCTGCTGTGGCACAGGGAGCACAGTGATGTGATTTGATGACAAAGCACAACATGTTTTCCTTTTAAATGAAGTTATATGCTGCTGGAAAGCATACCGTATTGCATTGCAGCACTTGTGTAGGATGATCTCTTGCATAATTGTTCAGCTGCTCTCTGCAATCCGTCCTCATTCTTTTTTGTCCTGATGGCATGTGCTTTTGTACTGCTTATTCGCACGTGACGCTCTTCGCGCCATCTGCAAATTATAAGCATTATAAACATGATTTCATTCATTATGTGTGTTGTGCTTGCTATCATTTGCCGAATTTCCATTACATACCGTGAGCAGTTTGCCTGGCCCCTTGTGTGAAGGCATAGGTCACATGGATTCTCTTTAAGCACTACTTTTTCATCGTAGCTCGCAGCGCTTTTCTCATTCAATTCGCTGGCAAAATTTCTGATTTGGGTTTTTTCAGTTTCAAGAACCTCAAGGTATCTGTAGACTGGTCAGTGCTTCATTGGCTGCAGCAATTCCACTAGAGTTTCTTTCTCCAATTTTGCCGTCACTTGTTCAACAATTTCATTGACTATTTCCTCACAAATCATATCCACAGCACTTGTCTTTTCTATTTCCAATATTTGTCGTTGGGAACATGCTATGCCCGCATAGCTAAATATGATGTTTGGGTCATGAGGCTTTCCTTCTGGAGTGCTAGTGTCCTGGCCTGTTAAGAAGGACGAAAAAAAACTAAACAAGTTAATGGCATACTTAACAAATGGAAGCAGCAGCTATGAATGGCGGCATGCTGAATGCACAGAAATAAAAAAAGATCAGCTAAACTAGTTGGCCAGCATATTTTCAGGCTGCAGTGTTGAAGCATTTAATAAAGCAGCGAATTCTACTCACAGGAGAAGAGGTCCGAAACATCTTGTTCTAAGCGCCTCTTTGGTTTGTCACTCGGCTTTCCCCATTCCTGGGGCTGGCTGGTGCATGATTCCTCCTCGTAGCTGTTTACATAGAGGCACATTGCAGCTGCATGCTTGCAATGAGCTGTGATGCCAGCTTTGCATGGGCATCTCCCTCCTTGAACGAGGAGGTTCCGCCTCTCCTGGCTTGACCACGCCAACTATGAGAGAAAGAAATTGTCTGGGTATTTCTCAAACCAGCCAGACATGCTAGACCATCGAACTAATTGTAAATGTAAGGCAACGTCAGATTTTGGGTGGCCTGGCTTATAGTTGGATGCGCCAAGACATTGCTTTTGGCTACAACCACGTCTCCATCTCGTCATGCATGTTTCGCTGCATTACTGTTCGCAATTGCTCTGTTACCGCATTCACTGTCTCATTATCTTAGATCACTTTCAATCACCATCTGATCGGCCGTCCTATCACACGCATTGGCTTTCCGTGAAAAATCTTTCGGTTATAATCGAGCCCGATTCTTCACACGCGCGCGCGCACTCACGCACACAGATTGAGCTTTGTTTTTTGCTTAACGGCTTCCTCGTGGATAAATCTAACGGCACTGTACATTTACGCGCTTGCGTCGCACGCACGACACTCGTGGCTGGGTATCACTCGCAGCTAACTAAGCGTTCACGCCGCAGGTTTAACGCCTGTAATGCAGATTAGCCCACAAAACTCGTAGGCAGACGTGAGAACCGAATAAAAAAAAATTAGGCGGCAGTAAGCCGAGTTTCGCAGTGCTTTAATTCAGCCAAACTCGCAAGCGTCAGTGAATTTTCCAACCCGCAACTAAAGCATCTGCCTCGTATTCGCCAGCAGAGATGGATCGAGTGCCCCTAATCATTGCGAGTCATTTATCGGTAGTTCGAGCATATAACAAAATGACCGACTTACCTCGACGTACACGTCGTACACGATGTGGTCGCTCACTTGCGATGTGCATTTGCCACATAGCCGGGCTCCATCGTGGTCAATGCTCTGCTCCACAGAGTATACATGTGAAATTAGCTTTTGACCTTTATTCAAGTTTGTTTTTCGGAAGCAGCAGTCAAGCTGAGTGACCTTTTTGTAGCTGCACTTCAGACGATACATATTGACGTGGCGTGAGCTCGGCGCGTGCACGGAAGCGAGCGGGAGCGACGCGGCTCAAAGGGCGCGCGCCACCGCGGATGCCCCCAGTTTCTCTTTTTCTGTCGGAGATGGCGCTTTCTCTCAGGAGCAGTAGCGCCACTCTGCGACGCTGCGGTTCCCTTATCATTACCGGAGTACCGCGAGTACGCGCCTCCTTACTGCGACAGCGCAGATCGCTTGGAGGGCGCCAGATGGCGCCGCGTACCCGGCAGCCGCGTGCATCTGCCGCTGCATCGGGACCAATCAGCGCGGCCGCACTGGCGATGGGCGTGCTTCCGAACACGGTATGCTAATGACGTCTAATAGTTTGTGAGTTCGACTCTCGCTCGAACCGCTGCATAGAAGCCGGGTACGAAAGACACGATTCCCGCGTCTCACGGCCGCGGGGAATTTAAAGTTGGCAGAGAAACTTCGATTGAACCCGGAAGGTAACTGCGCAATCTCGAGCAATGTAGATGTTTCTGAACGTGGCTGGGATCATTCTGGATAAAATTAGCCACCTCTCATGTCAAAAGTTACCAAAAACCGCTTACCGGCTGCATTGAGCAAGAACTAGGAAACAATAGGAAGCGTCGCAGTATTGCATCGTTTTCAAGAAAGGATCACAGGGTTATCTAGAGAGGTTGGCAGAAAAGTTTCTCAGAGCCACCTCATTCTTCTCACGTGTATGAACTAGAATGCTCTGAAATCCCGCGGTTTAAATGGTGTACCTGGACCTCCTGTTCGTGCCTCTGCAGCATTGCTTCCGCTTCACGCTGTAGCAACTGCGGATCGTTTTCACGACGTTGCCTGATTGAATCCTTTTCACGTTCCCGCAACTCGACTGCCGCACGCTTCTGTTG
This sequence comes from Amblyomma americanum, assembly GCF_052857255.1. Taxonomy (NCBI): domain Eukaryota; kingdom Metazoa; phylum Arthropoda; class Arachnida; order Ixodida; family Ixodidae; genus Amblyomma; species Amblyomma americanum. The sequence goes on from NC_135507.1 coordinate 89,738,893, forward strand.
CTTCATGTCCGCTTCTCGCTTGCGTAGTTATACGACTCAACCGTTCGAAACCAGCTTTCCGCGGTCGTACCATGGCGGGGATCGTCTGTGTTGCCGCACGCCTCTGCAGCTGTCGCGCAGCACTTCTCGGCTACTGTGCCTCTGAACCGGTGACGTACAGACCTTCGTGGGCGCCCTCGTCTTCCTGTTGCCGTATAGACGCGGTCGCCTCGCAGGTCGCATACGTTGATGCCGTCGCCGTTCCATTGCACCGCACATACACCATCAACAAGGCAGTCTGAAGAGACAGTGACGCACGCGCAGCCACGAAACCCTTCTAAAATACACTTATTACTTCAATCGCGTGAGCGCTGGCGCGGCTAAGAAATGCAGCAAGTAGTCTGATGCTGGCATCTGCTGCCTGCGACGTTCCGCCCCCTTCCGGTACTTTACCACTCGACGGATGCTGTGCGATAAGTATTTCTCTTACGACGCCTCCTGCAGTCCTATTTCCTTGTATTGCTCAAGAGCCTTTCTACTGCGACGCCCTCTCCGATAATATTTCCTCGCTGCGAAGCTGCTCGAGTCGCCTCACACTCCACATCTGGCCAGGTGCACTACATAGCCGCCTCGTTGTCAAACCGCTACCCAAGAACGTTCGCGCTCCCTGGCCAACACGAAGCGCGCTGTCAACACAAAGCCCGATCACTCAGTGATTTCTACCATGCCTACGAAAACGCAACACACGGCGACGCAACAAGGCAAAATGTCACAACCTACGTGGTGCCAGCAAACATGCTACAATCTACCCTTATCTCCGCCGCCACGGTGCGCTACCCTCCCCCAGCGCAGCCGAAGAGAGAGAATAGCGCTGGCCATCGCTTACCACCATACGCGCAGAGCCCTCAGTGACACAGTACCAGCAATCCTAAATTACACGGCAGGTTGCATCTGCATTTCAGCCGCACGCATCCTGCGCGGCTGCTCTCCCGACCGTAAACTTAACCTCATCCGTGTACCCACCCGCACTGGATACTCTCGAAAAGAAAGGGCTGAGCGACTTGCCCAGGGATTAACAATCCGGGCAGCTAGCTCCACGGATCCAGGCGCCCTTATTGAAGACCCCTGACTTGCCGGCATCACCAATTTTCGTAAAGAGACGAGACGCCGTTTTCCAACTCGACCGAGCACATACCACCCTGCTCCGCATATTGCAGACGCTCTCAATTCTTATACACTCAAGACTATCACTACTCACTGATGGGGAATATAAGCCCACATCCCCAAATTGCAACCGCGGATAGCCCGCCGCTCAGGTGCACATCTTTTGGGGATGGGAAAATATCCTGCCCCCACGGCACGGGCCCTCCTGGCAGCATCCTGTCCGGAAAGCTGGGACCAACTCCTCACCCAGCCCGGCAAGATCAATCAACTTGCACTCATTTCGTGGGCACAGGACATCGCCTCCACCTGGGGGCCACACAGGACCCACGTGTCCCAATTCCCGACACCTGTGGCAACTAAAGTTGTTTCTCTTTCTCTCTTTCTCCCCTTCTTGCCAACTCCATGGCTTTCCGATTATTTGTGCATCGATGCACACTACTGGCTTTTGATTAATGGGATTCATAAAGCTTTCGCCTTGGAATAAAATAGATGAATACAAACGCATGGTTATATTAGCGCTCATAAAATGACTTTCGGCTGACGACATGCACTACCTCTCTTCGGGGCTGATGTCGCTCGTACCTTATCACTCCTTCACGAAAAACTTCAGAGTCCTGTTGACATAGTAGGCGAGTGATATTGTACGATGCGAAGTTGCGGCGACAACGTTTTCACTTAGTCCACAGTGCCGAATGGGTGTCCAAACACAGACGCGGTGTAGCTGGCTCGTATTCTGCGTGGCGTCGATGTCGATTGTGGTGTCAATCGTCGGTGAGCTACTCGTCTGGAATGCGCAGGCGGGCATGACACCGAGTTTCTTCTGCGCACTGCACTCTAAACCAACGTTTTTAGTTATGGACAGTGTGAAAACTGGCCTCCGGGAATAGGCCCCGATTCCGTTGTCCCTTTCATCTCACAGAGACGCGATCGCCATCTCTAGGGTTTTGACAGTACCATAATATTTTTCATGGTTTTATCTGCGCCGCCGCCAGGCAGATTGGCTGCGCTTGGGCATTGGAGAATTTGGGGCAACTGATCTACCCTGGTTGGCGCATTGCGTCGTCTGCGCCCAGATCGGCTGCTTCAAGGCGCGCACGTACACGTAATACAAAGCTCGCGTGCGCTCCACGCCTGCGGTACGAGAGGCCAGGATACTTGAGCTTTCGGCTATAGATCTCGGCCAAAACTCAAAGCCCTTCTTTCCGCGGTTCCACGCGGCTAAATCAGACACAACGATGTACCGCTTACCCCCTCGTAGTTTGGGTTCCTCGCGTGTGTAATATGCGGTATATAAAGTAGACCGTAAACTTTTCTTTATTGATTAGGTCACTTAAAGTTCAGTGTCTATGAAGAAAACCTGGCAAAAAGCTTAAAGACACTAAATGTTTTTTTATATTTTTTCTTGCGGCATAAGCACTTTTTAGTTTTTGTTTTCAGCCACTTTCCCTATTTTGATGAGTCGAGATCAAAATATGATCATCCCGGTTGTTGGGTCACATTGTATAAGTTAAGTGATCAATAAGGGAACACCGTAGCTTTACTTCTTGAATGCGTATCTAATACGCATGTGATAAGCTGCTTGGAAACGCTTCTTCCAAGTGCCCGGCTAACGTTATCGTTGTAAATGCCACTAAGCCGTCTTGTTTGAATAATACAAAAGAGACGAAGGCTCAACTTACGTTTGTATTCATTATGAATACTTTTCTGTAGCACGCGAGTCACCCAACGTCTGCTGACGCTCCTCGAGCTGGAAGTAGCAGGCGACGCGCCCATCCCAAAGCAACCGCAGCGCCACCGCCAAGGAGGCAACCACACTGATCTCCACTAGGGGGCTGGATGCAACATCGGGCGCTCGAAAGTGAAGCCACCGGAAGTTGGGCTGCATGTCCCTGAAGTCAGCCTTTGGCAGTGCACGAAATTCGGACCTCAGCACGGTTTTTCCGTTTTAGTTTTCGTTTTCCGCTTAGCATTTTGTCGTTTCGACGTCTTCGTCTTTTTTCGTGACAATGCCTACCTGTTGCGCCGTCAACTGCCTGAGGAGAGCAGCAAAGTCCCCGGGAAAGACTTTTCAAAAACAACTGTCCATTGCATCGCTATGTGACGACACTAGCAGACGACAGAACGTCGTTGCACGCAGTACGTACGGAGTCTCGTCTGCTCAACTGTGTCGTCCTGTTGCGCTAGCGTCTCCAGCTCTGCTGTTTGTTGTGATGAATGTTTTCGCGCTTTAAGCCCAAGTTATACCACCAATTGGGGATAAATTTAAGAAAGAATAGGTAGAAACCTTCACCAGGCAGCTGACTTTGCAGTGAAGGTACATTTTACCGAATTATGTTTAGACCGAACCGGAGCGAGCTAGGGCGAGGCCACAATCTGGCGAGGCGCCGTCGGTGTACTGCTGGTTCACATTAGTGCGTCCAAAATATATATGGTACTGGTTTTTCAACGGAGCGTATCAAGTACTGTTTCGTACTTTCGCAAATTATGCCTAAATGGGCTTTTATTTGTGATCCTTGGTGCAGTTAACTTCTAACAGCGCTTGTCACATGCATTCGTATTTCTCGTCAGTCGTTTCACTCGTGCTGTGTAGATGAAACGTGGCTGTGCTATAGAGTTAGATTAAAAGTACGTCTGGAAGGTAACCCGAAATTGAAACAGCGGCAGCAGTATAACGAGTGGCTCTTCGAGTGTCAGGATTTCCGCGCCATAGCATGTTCTTTGGTACGCGAAAGTTTGTTTTCAAGATGACCTAGGCTCATCGTCATTCCACTACTTCTTCTAATTACGCTCGCAAGACAAGAACCAGGTCAGAAAACAGTGTTTATAGCAACAACCCCTTTGCCGCGGCATGGTGAGACATGCCTGCCTGTTTACTTCGGTTTCTCTGAAATTACAGTGTTCCCCGAACAATGCTCACATTTATCACGTTCAGCTTGCTTATTCCTTTGATATTACAGCAATCGTTACACAAAAACAACGCGAAAAACTGACAACGGAAGGACGAAAGAGGCGACTTTTTGCATTGAAATACACAGCAGACACCGAACTTCCGGGACATGCAATCCAACTTCTCGTGGCTTCACTTGCGCCCACTTCAGAAAGCGGGAATGCGGCATCCAGTCACCTAGTGGAGATCAGTGGGCAACCATTTTGGGTTCGCCGTTTTGCAACTGCCCTTATATAAAAACGTTCAGCAACGTTTCTAGATACGTTGGATAAAACAAAGAAAAATAGCGTGGCACTGCAAAACACTAGGGATGGCGCTTTACTGTACAGAAAAGCGTATCTGAACTGTTCAAATCAAGTCCAATTGTCAAAAAAGGCACCTTTCATATTATCCTTTTACAATGGAATCCGATGGGCAACTAAACTTATGGGTGAATGTTTCATCTATCGCATTGGTTTCGTTCCATTTCTCTGTAAAGAGCTACACTGAAGCTCGACGTTTCGCTGCGGCAACCGCAACGCACTGGCATACTGCCGCCGCTCACAGTCGCAACCGAACCGACATCCACTTCCGGCGTTTCGATCAATCAGGTGCGGCCGCTGTGGCAGATTATGACGCTTTTTATTATGACACAAACTCAGAATACGGCCCCAGGTAGGCGACGACGTCGAGCTTTTCCCCGTCGGTGAGGTCCTGCAACATTGCGTCGAGCGTTGTCATCATGGCCTCCCTGCAGTGTACGAGGGGAAAGGGTTTCACAGGGTTGCTTCTCCTTAACTGTGGTTTGTAGGCGAAGGCAAAGTAGGGCAAGATCGCTTCCGATGCTCTGTGTTCGGTGTCAACGTAGATGGAGTCTACTTACATGCAGTTCTTTTTATTTTACCCTCGTCAGGGTGCCATTGCAATGTATACGGCCAATGCGAGGCGCAGCCGTCTAAATGTGTTTTATAGACCCAGCGTAAGTTATCTCACAAAAGTGGATTGCAAACGGTGCTACTTGTTACTAGTAGCAAGCAGCATTAAGAAAATAAATTAAATACATTCGCGCCTGCCAACTTCCATGAAATATGAACGATGTCAATCCTTGAATTGAGAAGACATCAAGGCGCTGACTAGCATCGCATTACCTATTCCTCACGTTCCATGACATCACCCTTCATCACCACAACTCCCGTCTATCCCTCCACGCCCCCCCCCCCCCCCAAGTCCCTCTCTAAGCTCTAACAGAGCACGTGGTGCCATTTACAGGCGCTTACACTTTCCTCTCCCCTGCCCGCCTTGCCCTTATTCGCCCCGGCGCCAATTCTCCCACCATCCCCGCGCTGCGACTGCACAGCCAGCAACACGCAGCCTTCTTGGGCTCCTCCACCACTGCGGAGTTGATGGGGATCCGGCTCGGGCTGGACCTGCTGCTCACCCTCGGCCCTCGCCCGCCCAGGAGTGCTCTGCTGTGCGACTCCCGCGCCGCCCTCAGCCGCCTGCAATCTAACGGCCGCGGTACCCCACTGGTGCGGGAAATTCGCTCGCGCAGAGAGGTTGTGCCGTGCGTGCACAGTGGGTGCCCGGTCACTGCGGCATCGCCGGCAACGAAGAAGCTGACGACCTCGCGACCGCTGCACACCAACTACCTGCCAGCGATCTGCGCCTTGCGCTGGAGGACGTGTGTGCGGCCATCCACGACCATCTCCGAAAGCAGCAACCCGACCCACGCATCGCGGGAGGTGAGCGCATCGACAGTATCACTGGCTGTCGCGTACTTACACGGTTACAACGTGCAATGATTCTCCGCGCGCGCATTGGCTGCGTGTGGCCCGGGGAACGACGGGTGCGTCACGGAATCGCGACGAGTGATGTGTGTGACGGATGCGGTGCAGTGGAAACACTAGAACACCTGCTCCTTCACTGTGCCGCGCTCGCCGATTCTCGTCGCGATATTCTCGCGGCCTATAGGGCGCAGGGCATACTACCAGACTCCATCAAGACGCTATTGTGGCCGCAGGGCAGTCCGCGCACTTGTGAGCGAACTTTGGTTAGCCTCTGTGCATTCCTCGAACACCCGGGCTTGACGTCCCGTCTTTACTCCGTCAGGTAGTTACACGCAGTGACAGAACGCTCCGCGAGTTCTACCTTGAACGATCAATAACTAGACGCCCCACTCCAGTTGTAACCGACACAGTGCTGTGCGCGTGTGTGATTTAATTCCTCTGAAACGAACTAATCACGCGCACAACCTGAACACATTTCTTATTGTGTAAATAGTTTGTACATATTACTTCTCCCCCTATCCTCTCTTCCTGTCCGCTCACCTTTTTCATTTCATTTCTCCATTCTGCCTGCTATCCTTTATTTCCGCTGCCCAGCTCAGGTGCTTCAATATCGATGGCAGATGCCGGGGCTAGCAAAAATCTTTTCCCTCCTTTTTACTATTATTTTTAATAAAACCACCAACACCACCACCCCGGAATGCCCGCTCTGCCGCCACCCCCTAGCAGGCTATGCTCACATTCTTTATTCATGTCCGGCACTCTCGGCCCCCGCATACTAGCACCTAAACAGTCCGCTGCTGTGGCAGGCGTTTTTGGCAAGTTCGGCGCCGAATATTCAACTACGGCTGACGACCTGAGCAGCGGAAGTCGCCGCCAGGCAAGACGTGGAGGCCACGACCGGCAGCCGGAAGGCCACCCACGGAGCTTCATCATAATATTCTTTTCTTTTTTTTGCCTTCGCTAAATAAAGTTTTTCACAACCACCTATTCAAGCAAAAGTGGTTCGGAGGAAAACCCCGCATCGTCGCAACTCGGAAATAAACATTCGTGGAATGGGTGTCCTGACGTAGCAAAAGCAGGTTCGCTGCAAAGAAAAAGAATTTGCTGAGCCTTAGCTCAGCTAACCCTAGTTATGCAAGCGAAAGCAAGGATTACACGTGAAGTCCCTTCCTAAGGTTTTCGTGGCCGAAGCACAGTCTGACAGACAGACGTACCACGTGGGTAGTTGTGTATTCCGCACTATGAGAACTGCAGCGGCTCGCCAGTCTCCGCCGCCATAGAGTTTCTTACTATTAACTAGAGGGAAAGCTGGCGGCACTCCACTTGACCCTCCATGGGCGCGCAGAGCATCATGGGGCGATGAGCTACTTGGTGCGGAACAGTAGGGTTTTTACAGAAACACAGAGTGGCTTTACTAAGATGTCCCATTCAGTATCCACGGAGCTTTCCGCGCGCAGACGACTTCGGCGTGAAAGTAGTGTGCAAAAGCTCTAGTAGCGAAAACGCTACAGCACACGACGCCAATAAAAAGGTTTTGTTTTCCGAAATACTGTGAAAAAATCTTTTAAGTTGCTGAAGCGACAAATTTTTTTTCAAAAAACTATTTCTTTTTAAAAGTGGGGCTGTTAACACAAAATGTTGGCTTTTGTGGTCTGAAATGCTTGGCCAAAGGGAGAGCAAGCCATCGCTTATTTTGAGCAAGCTTTGCATTTACATGCTTTTCTGCTTGTTTGTTACAATTTATAGACAGGATATTGAATGATAGGACATTCTTGATTATCGAACAACGTTTGTTTTTTATTATTTTTGGCCAAAATTGTAGTTCTGCAGTCTGTCTGTCTGTCTGTCTGTCTGTCTGTCGGTCTGTCTGTCTGTCGGTCTGTCTGTCTGTCTGTCTGTCTGTCTGTCTGTCTGTCTGTCTGTCTGTCTGTCTGTCTGTCTGTCTGTCTGTCTGTCTGTCTGTCTGTCTGTCATTCAGTCAGTCAGTCAGTCAGTCAGTCAGTCAGTCAGTCAGTCAGTCAGTCAGTCAGTCAGTCAGTCAGTCAGTCAGTCAGTCAGTCAGTCAGTCAGTCAGTCAGTCTGTCTGTCTGTCTGTCTGTCTGTCTGTCTGTCTGTCTGTCTGTCTGTCTGTCTGTCTGTCTGTTGCTGTCAGGAAGAAAGAAAAGGAAAGTGCACAGGCTTGCCCACTGGCTCAAGCCGAGCCACAATCGCTACCACGTGCTGATAGTAGGAGGGTTCAAAGATGGGATAGAAGGACAGGATAGAAAAGACGCGCGGTATAATGACCCAGGCCGATCCCGGAGGCAGTGCAATACCGGGCCTACCGGTGGCGGAAGTAAAGCAACCTTCAAGCACTCCGCCATATTTCCAAAAATGTCCAATATGTTGTGTTCAAATGGGACCCGTATCAGATATTCTTGCGTTTAGTGCGTTTAGTTCTGCAGTCGGTAGCTCTCGGCCCCATGATGCTTAGAGCGCCCATGGTGGTAAATGTGGACTCGAGGAAGCTCCATGCAAACTCCAGTAGGTGGGGCGCCAGCTTTCCCTCTAGTTAATAGTAAGAAACTCTATGTCCGCTGCGGCTGCTAACAAGGCTCGTCGCTGTATTCCTTCGGCATCTTTCGCTCGACGTCAAGCCTGCCGAAGCTCACGCTCTTCGTCGCCTTCGGCTGGCCGTTTAGCGCGTTTACGCTCGCTATCGATTGCAAAATTCATCGCACGGTTAGCAACGGCTACCGGGTGATCCGACTCGGCCCGACGTCTGCGAGCACGCACTCTCGATGACGTCGGCTCCGGCTGACTTGGTGTGCGTCACGTGGTTACTTACGCAACTCCGCTCTTCGTGTTGAAAGTCATTTGTGCAGACGCAGAGAAATCTGCGCCGCTACGCTAGTAAAGCTTTTGCTTCGAAAGGTTGTCAAGCGTAAGTGAACCAGAGTCCCTTCGGTCGGGAGCCGGGCCCTCTACTTCTTCACAAATGAGGATGTTCGTCCAGGAGGATGACCAAAGGATTTGTACAAACATGTCGCAGACCAGTTTGCGCAAAAGTCATTACAGGAAAACTTAGTTTAAGGGCCACCAATCGGCGTCACGGATTATTATGTGCGATGAAATGACGTCACGTGAAAAGCGCGCCGATATCTGCGTAATGGTGCGCCAATCAATCCCTAACCTACAGCACGGACACTTTAAAACGCGCTCCATATTTGCAAGCTGAACTGAAGTGATCCCATGCTTCGGAAGAGTTCATAAAGATAAAGAAGTTTATGAAGACAGGCTGGCTAGCCATAGCTACATGCGTTTATTGAATAAAAAATGTAAGTTTAACCGCTGGACCAGCAATCATTTTATACAAAAAGGGTAAATGGAAGCCGATAATATACCTGGCCGAGAAAATTAATTACAAAACCAACTGGCGCCGAGCATATACGAGCTTTTAAGCCACGTTGGAAAAATGGCCGGAGTACTGAACTCAACAGCATCGACTGCAGTTGAAACAGGTGCTTTCTTGATTAGGTACCACTAGCCAATGCATTCAACGCATAAAATATTAGTGGTTCAGTAGGAGGCTTCTGCTCAACCAATTAAACGCATAAGTGGAACACTTGCTTGCTTTCAACGCTGAATGTGTACTGGCGGCTCTGCATCGAAGTTTTAATCAATGTCAAATTATAACCTGAGATTTAGGTGAAGCGGAGATATTATTGTTACTCTTCATTTTGCTTTGCCCTCTTGACGACCCACAGCAAAAAAAAAAAAAAAAATCAGCCATGCGCTGTACAATGCACATTGGCCTTTGAAAAATAGGCTGTTTGGGTAATGGAAACGGTGGGGAGCCCTCCACTACGGCACCTCTTTATTTTTTTCTTTCACTCCCTCGTTCAACCTTTACCTTACACGCGCGGTTCAGGTGTCCGCCGAGATGTGACAGATACTGCGCCATTTCCCTTCCGCAAAACATAATAATAATAAAAATAATTGTTTTTTTGGGGAAAGGAAATGGCGCAGTATCTGTCTCATATATCGTTGGACACCTGAACCGCGCCGTTAAGGGAAGGAATAAAGGAGGGAGTGAAAGAAGAAAGGAATAGGTGCCGTAGTGGAGGGCTCCGGAGTAATTTAGACCACCTGGGGATCTTTAACGTGCACTGGCACCCGCCGCGGTGGCTCAGTGGTTAGGGCGCTCGACTACTGATCCGGAGTTCCCGGGTTCGAACCCGACCGCGGCGGCTGCGTTTTTATGGAGGGAAACGCGAAGGCGCCCGTGTGCTGTGCGATGTCAGTGCACATTAAAGATCCCCAGGTGGTCGAAATTATTCCGGAGCCCTCCACTACGGCACCTCTTCCTTCTTTCACTCCCTCCTTTACCCCTTCCCTTACGGCGCGGTTCAGGTGTCCAACAATATATGAGACGGATACTGCGCCATTTCCTTTCCACCAAAAACCAATTATTATTAAACGTGCACTGACATCGCACAGCACACGGGCGCCTTAGCGTTTTTCTTTCATAAAAACGCAGGAGCCAAGGTCGGGTTCCGCAAAAAAAAAACAATTCCAATTCCAGTAAAGAAAACAGTGCAGTAATTGTCTCATATCGGTGGACACCTCTACCGCACCGTAAGGTAAAGGAGGAAATTGGTATTGAAACAAGAAATAAACAGTTGCCGTAGTGGAGGACTCTACAATAATTTATAGCACCTGTGGATCTTTAACGTGCACTGACATCGCACAGCACATGAGCGCCCTTCGAGTTCCGGCTCCATCGAAACGCTCCCTCAGCCGACTGGCTTGATTCCGGGTATAATTCGGCGCCGCAGTCGAGTGCCCTTGTCACTAAGGGGCCATTCCTTCGTGGACTTGATGGACTGCGAATTTCTTCGCCACCCTCACCTCAAATTCACATTTTAAAACATTGTGTCTGCCGCTAACATCCTCACATTAACTTTAAGTTTTTGAGACATGTGGATTCCTGCTTAATACCATTTGAATTAAGGATCAAGAGACTTATAGCGAAAATCCTAAGCCGCTACGTGAGTGAAATAATCCTCAGCTTATCATGCGAAGGTTGCATTCATTTACTAAAACCTGTATTCTTGCAGATCGGTGAACCTGAACGTCTACAATGCATGTAGCGAAGCTGGGTGGTTCACCACGAGTGAACAAAAAATTTCTTTAATGGAAAATTTTGCGGCCGAGTACAAGACGCGAGATGCCATCTGCTCTTGCGTGACTTGTGCTCGTCCAACAAAATCAGCTCGAAACCTAATTTCTTTAGGCATGGCATATTCAATAGTTTAGTGTCTGTATTCAGCTGTTTGGAGTGTTACTCCGCTGAGGCTGGCAGTTAGGCGATTCTAGAAATTGGTGTATAGTTTGGTTTATGAGGATTTAACGTCCCAAAGCGACGCAGGCTATGAGGGACGCAGTAGTAAGGGGTTCCAGAAATTTCGACCACCTGGGGTTCTTTAACGTGCACTGACGGGCCTCTAGAATTTGGCCTCCATTGAAATTCGACCGCTGTGGCCGGGATCGAAACCGCGTCTTTCGGGTCAGCAGCCAAGCACCATAACCACTGAGCCACCGCGGCTGCCGATTCTGGAAATTACACTGAAAACAATGCACCTCTTTCACTCTTCGTGCTTCAGAAATCAGCCTGATCACGATACAAATTCGATAAGAAAAAAATGCGCTTTTCTGCCGGATTTTTAGCCGAGCAAAAACACTGAACAAAGGGCAGACAAAGGAAATAGAGATGCACACGGCACACGAAATGAAATTTTGCGTTTACGTATGGCCAAATGATCAAATTATCCCACACGTGAAACAAATTATTTTTAACCGGGTTCTGGTTCTAATAAACTGAAGCATTTCAACACGCTGAATATTTAAACAATTCCGACTGCATCGAGGTTGCAAACTCTATTCCGTCCGTAATAATGCTCTTTGTTTTGGCGCTTGTAGTCATCATCAGTTTTTTTTTTGTTCAAATATTGACTGCAACGCCTTCCAATGGGCGCGAAATTAGCGCTGAGCGCTGAAAATACTCTACAGATAATAAAACAGTTCAAGATAGATTTCTTTTACCACAGACAGCGGGATAAGCTGAAAAAAAAATTTCTCGATACAAGAGCAGCACAGCTTGCATCAGCACATCAGCAAACATACCATGCTAGACATTCACTAAGGTAATCGTTGAAAAGTTTGAAGAATCTTAGACTTTCATTGACCAAAGAAGGTTGCTGGCCTTCCTAACGACGACTGGCTGTGACCCATGTTCCCACCTTGAACCAGGTGATGAAGATGTACGCGAATATATGCAACCGCGATTTTGTCCGGCGTGTAGTAGAAGAAAACGTTTAACTTATTTGAATACACAGCATTCCCGTGGGCATTGGCTTTCCAGTGTTTAAGAGATAAGTATGCAAAGCTGCTGAAAGCTACAACTATAGCGGCCTTATAGGTACAATATACATCCGTAAAAAAGTGATAAATTAAAGTCAGAAAGGATGTCAGTCCCTGCAGGGCGACAGTGCCTATTTAGTACTATTCAGCGCGCGTTAAAATTATGTCTTCAGCACCGTGGACTTAGAAAAGTTAGCGGTAGAAGCTGATCGGTAATAGCCGGGCAATTCCCGATTGGTTGATCACACTGTCTTGATAAGTATTGCATAGGGGACTGATAGCAAAGCAATATCGAGTCACCAGTCAGGCGAAGTATAATAGTGACCCTTGAAAATACTGCAAAGATGTGCAAAGTTTTTGCACTAGTCTCGGGGACGCGCTACTTATTCGCGAGAGCGTCCTCGCGATCATTATTCAGCGCGTCAGACAACCTTATAGTTTCAGAGCGAAAGCTGTGTGAGCGTCGTGCAAGCTATTTAGGGCAGCCGTAACGCGTTATGCATATCGGGCTACGAAGTGATACGCGCAATGCTATTGATGTTGAAGTGTCCACCGTGAAGCGAAAAAGTTACTGCGCCACACCTTTCCTCGAAATTAAGCGGCAACTCACTTCCGTCGTTCAGACCTTTGGCCGTCGATTAGACGGGTAGCCCTCTGGCTACTTTCTTTCTGTTTGACAATAAAATTTTCTATCCTATGCGTCGTTAACTCTCTCCCTCCAAGTAAAGCGTGTGAAAACACACGGCTTTCCCGATTATCTAAACGCAGGCACTACGATGAAGTTCGAACCCGGACAGTCCAGCTGAGTAGACATGCGCTAACTACTGAGACCTGGCGGCGGTCGCAGCAGAAAATAAGAGACTGCTGCGGGCTATGAAGGGTAGAGCAAAACAAAAAGGTTATCAGTACGCTTGGCAAAGAGGCGGCAAGCAGCTTGTGCGCAAGGCGTTAGGCGCACGGGTCACACGCATTCAGTGCGACTGGGACCTTGATCTGATAGTATGAGCTGCTGGCGTTTTGAAACGTGCCATCTGTTTATCTTCAGTTTACACTCTGATGACCAGCTTTTGCAATGACGTGTACCACGATAGCGTGTCCTTCAACTCTGTCCCGCGCAGTCCTCCTTTTAACTCTATTTATATTGTGTCCATATTTCATGTCAACATTAGAAGTTTGAAGAAAACGCAATTTGACATTGTTACAGCTCTTGGTTCACTGGATCATAGTTTTTATATGCTTGCTTTTACGGAGACGTGGTTCTGGAGTGTACATGAAACAATAAACATCAAAGGTTAGCAGTCTGAATGTGTTTACCAAAAGGACCGGAGCAATCTGCAGTAGGATGTTATACCAGAATTCTCACAAATAACCCCCATCATGAGTCGCTGACTGTCAAATGTTCGGGTAGTGACATGGGTTGGGGCATTTTATTTTTCAAGATTTTTTCCTGCCCCACCATAATTTTTGTCAAATGTTCGGGGTCCATAATTGCCACAGCTTATCACTCACATTCGGGCAATCTTGATGAATTGGTTCAATTCATTAGCAGTCTTTTTGCATACGCGTCTGTATTATGTATGCAAATTGACCTGGCTTGAGACTAACATCAATCTGGCAGTAGGAAGTTCGCAAACAGAACGATTCCTTGATGTGCTTGAATCATTTAAGTGTACTAATATCCATTTATGAACGAGAATAACACCACGAAGTGAAACGCTGAATGACTTGCGTGTCACCAGCCATGTCCCGGCATATGCTTTTTCGGGAATTCTTACCTTTGAATTGAGCGATCATTTGCCAATATTTTGCTTTTTTCTATGTGTAGGAAAGAGAAATAAACGCAGTCATGCGCCTCCTATGGCTTTCAAGAAATTTTATCGAGGCACCATTTCTGATTTTCTGGCCTTGATTGAAGCAGTGCAATGGAATTGCGTGTATAATGAAAAAAATCAAAGCTTGCCTTACGACATTTTTTTATGGAGAATAAAAGACTGCTACGATAAAGCATTTCCGCCAGTACAGCTCAGAGAACACAAAAAATCTAGAAAGCCATGGGTCACTCACGAGTTATACATAAGTATTAGAGATAGAGATAAATTGTATAACACGTTTATTCGCTCGAGACCTAGACAATATATCGAAGTACAATAAATGTTGAAACAAGTTGAACTGCGACCTTAAGAAAGCCAAGACTAATTAATACAAAAAGAAAATTCACTTCAATATCTGATAATCCTAAAAAATATGGGAAGAAGTCAGAATCCTTATGGGAAGGCCCAATAATACGATCCCGGCACACAATTAATGGTACTGAATATTGTCATACTTCGCTAGCGCAAAAATTTAATGACCATTTTGTGAACGCTCTAGTGGCACTGAAGAGGAAATAGAAAGGTATATGTGTGCTGAAATAATAATAATAATAATATTAATAATAATATTAATAATAATTGGATTTTGGGGAAACGAAATGGCGCAGTATCTGCCTCATATATCTTTGGACACCTGAACCGCGCCGTAAGGGAAGGGATATAGGAAGAAGTGAAAGAAGAAAGGAAGAATAGGTGCCGTAGTGGAGGGCTCCGGAATTATTTTGACCACCTGGGGATCTTAACGTGCACTGACATCGCACAGCACACGGGCGCCTTAGCGTTTTTCCTCCATAAAAACGCAGCCGCCGCGGTCGGGTTCGAACTCGGGAACTCCGGATCAGTAGTCGAGCGCCCTAACCACTGAGCCACCGCGGCGGGGCTGTGCCGAAAGCCCAAATTGTATTTTTGTGAACCCCTGCACGGAAACTGAAATTTTCTCCTTCCTTGCGTCCTTAAAAAGAAGCACCGCAGTTGGGATTGGTGACATCAAAGTTGAGTCAGTCATAGCTGTTGCTGATATTTTGCAGCGAGAGCTACACTGGGCTACGAGTCGAGCATTTTGCGGTACAGGTGAGAGGCCAGTTGTGGGCATGCGCCGTTACCATGGCAACTGAAGAGGAGCAAAGTGCGGGGTGCGTTTCGCGGTCGCCGCGCACCCGCTCCACTGTCAAAGCCGAGCGTGACGTCACGCGGATGAGCAGTTGTGCGCATGTGCCGATACCATGGTAATCAGAGAAAAACCACAGCTGCGCCGCGTTTTTCGTCGCCGCCTAGCCGCACACCGCTCTATCACCCTAACCCCGCGTCGCATGCGCAGGGTTGCGTATAACAGGTGGAGATGTAGTGGGCGTCTGTATCACAACGTTTGACATGCACGCAGAGGAGAGTCCAGCCGCTGCTAAACGGCGGTATAGACAAGAGAAGATTATCTATTACGATCCTGAGGTTGTCGTCTGGCAGTTGGCTTGAACCAAATAAGAACGCTGGAGTCTGTGTGTACGTGAAACACGGTATCACCGCTGTCCGACATCTCCCTTTGATCGCGGTGAATAATGGTGAAGTCTGCTGTGTTCGGCTTCTGGAAAGCGGCATTATCATCCAAGGTGTCTACGTGGCACCGGGAACACCTGTCAAGCAGACGATTGATGTGGTTGCCACGTGTATACTAGCCTACGGCACGGTTTCATAGTTGTGTGTGGCTTTTTGTGATTTCAACAGGAAACAGGACTGTCTTAGTCATTCTATGAAAGAAAAGCTTGACATTAATTTAGCTTCGGGCCCTCATGTCCAGTCTACACAATGGGAAACTTCTATAGAGCTTGTATACTAAATGGGCTCTACCAAATCGAAATACTGTGTTGGCAAAATTGAGACCGCTGCATGCTACTTCCCAGATCATCGGGCAGTCTTCGTCTCTGTCAAGCAAAATGAATAAAAGATGTGTATACCCAATGCCTCTCATTGTTAAACATACAGCGACCACAAGCTCAGCCTGGGAAACGTACCTATCGGTACGTATATCCTGGCGTAGCCGAGCTAAGCCACTGACAATTTTTTGTGCGCTCCTTTACGTCATGTTTTTTAATAAAACTTTAACTGGCGGTTAATTCCCTGTTAGCATGAAAATAGCCAAAGTGATTGTCATACATAAACGAGGTCGGCGTGATGATATAAACAATTACCGACCCATCTCAGTCCTGCCTGGGTTCTCATAAACTATAGAGCCGCTCTTGAAAAAGCGATTAACTAGCTCCCTTGAAGGGAAGACAGTCTTCAGTGAACAGCATTACGGTTTTCGTGAAAACGTGTCTACAGAAATGGCATTACTGAATGCTAAAGAAAAACTGTTGAGTAATTTCGAGATTAAACTATTTACCATGTTATTGTTCTCAGATTTCAGGAAGGCTTTAGACTCAAGCATAATATTCTTTACCGAAAACTCCCGTTCTATTGCATTCGAGGCGAAGCGCCCGGATTGATTCGCACGTATTTATCTGGCAGATTACAATACTCCCACCTTAATGCCTTTCGTTCCGAGTTAAAAGAGATAACATATGGTTTTCCGCAGTGCTCTACACTGAGACTCTTGTTGTTTATTATCTAGGTGAGTGACTTTACACGCATTCCATATACCCTCGCACAATTATCAGCGATGATGACACAAGCTTGTTCTCCTTTAGCATTAAGTTGGGCCATCTTGCATGCTGAACTAACACATGGTTAAACGAATTATACAATTGGCTGAGGGTAAATCAGCTGCAATATATGTTAGTAAAACAAAATACGTCATATTCAAACCACGAAATAAACCTGATGGCAAAAGCATCATTGTTAAATATAATGACTCTGTAATAGACAGGGTTTCTAGTTTTAAATTTTTGGGCATTTACTTTGAAGAGCACTTGAGCTGGACGCCTGTACTTCACAAGATACATGCGAGTGCATGGTGCTCTGTTGTTATGCTGTACAAAATTATGCACCTGCTTCCTGCCTGGCTAAAGTGCCGGTTACACTGCGCCATTGTTCAATCACATTCAATCACTGATTACTAATGCGGGGCTCCACTAAAAATCCAACCTTGAAAAATTAATCATTTTTCAAAAACGAGCTATGCGATGCATCGAAAACCTTGAGCGGCTGGAACACACGGCCCCGGTGTTTTTACGAAATAATGTGTTAAATATAAAGAAGTTGTTTTAGCTGAAACTTGCTACTCATATTAGAAACGAAATTATGCGAAATCCTTCTGTGTTAAGCAACTTGCGCCAGCCCAGTACTACACGGTATAGCTTTCGAAAGAACTTTAGACTACCCGCCATGAGAAGGAGCTATGGTATACAAATACTGTCGTATTTAATCCCTAATTTTCTATATACACACCCACCATTTCTTGACATATCGCAGTAATGTAGATCATTAAGAAAGTTCAGAAATTCCTTCAGAATGTAAATACTGTCCAATTCAAAGCATTAAGCATACATGTTTTGAAAACCGACTAAACTTTTCATTGAACGTTATTTTTTTGTTATTGCATTCGCACTTGTATAATGTTTTAATACTTTGTACATTTCTGAGCACTGTATGGGTGACAGGGTCCTCGTCAAGCACAGCACATCTGCATTTTGCTCTGTTATCCTAGACCGTCTGTGTCTGAAAGAATGTTACAAATAAAAAGCAACCATTTTAATTTCCACGCACTTTCTAAGAGCGGCAGGCTTCCAAAGCCTCGGGGCTTTCCTCTGGAACTGCCTTATCCGGGGGCTGTTGCCTGAACAAGTTTTAAAAAATGTTTCTGCGTGTGAGTTGACGTTATCACAGAAGTTTTGTTTCTGAGAGCGTATAATCTCAGTCTCACTTATAACGTCAGTCAGAGTCATCCATGAAGCTTGCAAAAGACGCTTCTTCGAATGATCCGAGCTGAGTGGACAAGCTCCACATGGGCTCCATGAATCTGAACTTCAGACATGGCTAAACGGCTCCTGGGCCTCTTGGAGAACTTCGCTGGCCGTGAGCATTCCTAATTTTAGCAGAAGCTGCCTTTGAGGACCTCCGAGGTGGCGCCAACGCGCAATCCGCTCCGGCGGCGCACGGAGAGGCAGGGAGTCACGTCAGCGTATCAGACGGATAAGAGCGCCACTTCCCAGCCTGGCGCCAGCAAGCTGAACTCGACGTCCAAAGCTCCCGGAAGAAATGAAGACTCAAGCGAAATGGAAATGCAGGACATTCCACCCAGCCTCTCCCAGCAATTCTCGATGGAGGAGGGACCAAAGCAGGTGACGCCGCCAGAGGATAATTACTAAATGATCGTTAAACCTCGACAAGCTCACGAAACGCCACGTCACTAATGGTGACCATGTTCCAGCTGCGGCTAACCCTCTGGCGGCTACCAACACACTATCATCAACATCTTTTATTAAATAGAAGCCCAACCCACCCCCTATAAAATGACGCAAGCTTCCGAAGCTTCCGAAGAATGACTTTAAAATCGTAGTACGGTCGAAGGAAGGCCTCCTTGTCGAAACTTTTACCTACCATCAAGCACCCCAAGCTGCATATCAAGCCTGTGGAATTAAAACTGATGATTCTAAATTCCTTCTTCGTCTGTGACCTGGCCCTAGCATCTTCATAATCAGATTCCCTCACTAGAAAGTAGCTGAACTATTAAGGAAAATCACTCAAATTATGCCCGACGGCGTGAAATGACTCCGTACCTGGCGAGACGAGACGGAGTCTCCCGAAGAGTCATACACCATTACATCGCAACAGCCCGACAGACAAGCTCATGGCCCACCTCAAATTTTGAACCCAAGGAGGTGCAAACCTGCAAGGACGCATGCTCAGTAAATCAATGACAGTGTTTATCACGCTCAGCTAGGTGACACCTACCCGTTGTGTATATTACTGCTGGGTAGAAACGGCTTGCTACACCTACAAACTCATACGACCAGTCTGCTAGGTATCCCACACCATCGGACACTGGTAAGCAAGCTTCAAGCCTCCGCCACATTTCCAAAAATAAGTTAGTTATCTTGGGTTCAAATGGGACCCGTAGCAGGTAATAAATCAGGAGCCCGTACGCTGTGCGCGGTCAGTTCACAATAAAGATACCCAAGTGGTCGAAATTATTCCGCAGGGCTCCACTACGGCGCCTGTTCCTTCCCTCTTTCTTTCACGCTCTCCTTTATCCCTTCCCTTACGGCGCAGTTCGGGTGTTGGCCAACATGTGAGACAGATACTGCGCCATTTCCTTTCCCCGAAAACCAATTATTATTATTATTATTCAAGATGCAAAGGAAGCCGGCCAGTACAGAACTAGGCCTGTCCGTAGGCAAGCTCCAACGCTGCGTGCGCGTCTTGGAACACTGTCCATTTCAAGAGAGGGGACTAGACAAAGAAACCAAGAACCAAGGTATTCATGCTCATCAGCAACATATATGACCTCACTGACGCATAAAGATGCTCGATATCAATCGGAGATACGTCCGTAAAGCTGTCAGTCGTTCCATCAAAACCCCGCCTATCCCACTCCCAACAAATCCTCTGGAGGCGACCCGAGACCCGAACTCTTCCCACCCCTCAGGTCCTATCTGACTTCCGCCCTGTATCCGAAGATTGGACTCTCTGCGGAGAATCCCATGCTATCCTGGACCACATCCCCTTCGGCTGCCCTGCCGATCCTCCCCCGCAGGGACAGCCCGCCATCGAAGCATGGGAAGAATCGGAGGCCGTCCTTGCGTCGCAGGACCCGGACAACGAACTTCTCTGCGTGAACCGGAGGGCCAGTGCCCTAACCCTACGTGTCCTGGACACATGCGCGTAATGTGAGGGCTGTGCGGGTTCCCTGAGTCCTTAAAGAGTCCAAACTCTCTTGCTAATAAGTTTTTCATTCCAATCATCCATAGCCTTGTCGTTGCAACTTTTTTTTTTATTCTGAGCTCGCCTGCTACACCCCACAAGAAACAGGAGCGCTATCGGCCACCCTAACAGGCTACTACGAAATTTTTACTCCGGATATATCACGAGTCGCGGTGTATGTATCAAAATACATAGCCTGAGTGGCCCACGCCGCCCTAGCTATTGGGATTAAAAACATATTATTGGAAGTCCTCCTTTAATATTGGGCGAAACACAGCACCTTTATATGAAACTCATATAGACGCCTCTTGCGCAACAGAGACATCAGACACACCACATCTGACCCATTGTTTAAGTAGAAGGCTGTTAACGTCACATGGCCGCACCTCCAGCAGACCGTAAAGAGTGGCCTTTACATTCTGAGTACACCGGTCACCACTCCTAAGCTCAGAGCTATCGTTGGGGATACGAAAATTACTAGTTGGGAAGCATTCCATAAATGCTTCCCCCCCCCCCCCCCGAAGGAGGGATCGCGAACATAGAGTGGACAACACATACGAGCTACTCATTCTTCCGCTGCTATAACCACACAACGCACGGCCACCACTCCGAAAGTCGATCGACATCTACTGTTCCGGGAGGCGCGAGAAAAACTCATAAAGCGTTGCAAACAGCACAGACACCATAAACAATTCCGCCTGCACATTGCCTTCATCACAGAAGCAGCTCAGAAATATTCCACCCAACTCGCCCAACAGAATTGGGTACAGTTCTAAGCCTCTTTGAACGGAACCCTCGCTACTGCTCATAAGTAGTGCATCTTCCGCAGTCTCGTTGAACCCGACAAAGTCAAATCGACCTCATATCGTGCACTCAAATTAATAGCTCAACAATTCTATGAGTCCCACAAGGAACACGCAGGTGCCTTGTGGAAGCGTTACGTTGGCGACATTCCATTACCACATTGTCCAAATACCCACAACAATTTTCCAACTCCACACTTGACGGCCCAAAACCAACAGCAGCGGTGCGAGCTCCAGGGTATGCATCGGAACACAACACCGCTTCTGGAGCGGATTAAATCACAAAGTTAATCGCAACTTCTGCCATGCGCATATAAAATACATTATTGACTACTTCAATAATCAACTCTGGGAAAAGGGTATTCCTCCTAATGAATGACGACTTAATAAAATTATCATCCTTCGCAAGACCGGTAAAGGTTCGTCACTTGATTCCCTGCGACCCATCTTCCTAAAAAAATATTTGGGAAAACTCTCTGAACGGTCATACACACCCGCGTCAAAAACTATATTGAAGGTAATGACCTCTTCCATCCTACTATGGTTTGCTTCGGGCCAAGCCTATAGCCCAAGACACCCTCCTGCATTAGGGAAAAGTTCTCCCTAAGGTCAAGAACAGACCTTAGGAAGAGATGGTAACATCCAGGCCTTAGATTTAACTGCGCCTTCCACAGCTTGCACGAGGTGATCCCTCAAACATAAATGGCCTTAAGGATGTCGAAAAGATCTTTGCTTATGTGCGTGCGTTCCTGGCTATTTGCACTGCCACGATAGGCATCGATAAAATCGCTCCCACAACAAAGACAGGGCACAGAAAGGCGCATCGCACACAGAAAATTCGATGGAGGCAAAACACAAAGGCGCACGTGTGCTGTGCGATGTCAGGTGGCCGAAATTATCCCGCAGCCTTCCACTACAGCAGGCCGTTCTTCCTTTCTTCTCTCAGTTCTTGCCTTATCCATTCTTATGGTCTGGTTTAGGTGCCCACTGAGATATGATACAGATACTGTGCCATTTATTTCCTCAAAAACCAATTTTCATTGTTCACAGATAATTATTGTGCTGCTTTTTTTCAGGACATGAAAGGGCACAATTGTAACTGCCTTACTTCTACTGGATACTCCTTTTCCCTTCCAGAAAACAAGTTTTCATGCCGAACACGTTACCCGCTACGGTCGCTCAGTGGTTAAGGCGCTCGTATACTGAGCCAGAGTACCCGGGATCGATTCCGACTGCGGCGGCCACATTTCGATGGAGGCGAAACGCAAAAGGTTCCCATGTGCTGAGTGATATGTGTGCAATTTGAAGATCTCTATGTGGTAATTTTTCCGGGGACCTCCACTACATCACCGCTTTATTTTAATGCCACAGCGCCCGTGTTGCGTTGGCCTTTGGCATGGCGTTGGCACGGCCAAAATCCCAGAAGCAATAATAAATAAATCCGAGAAGGAAATATGCAGAGTTGTTGAATCGAACCAGGCCGTACGGAGTGCGATGTGAGATCGCTAACCACTCCGCCACGACAGCTTTTTTATTGCATGGAAATAGTGCCGAAAACAAAAGTGTAAGCATACATCCACAACAAAATCCTGGTCACCTTACGCCTGTATGAACCCTCCTTTAAAAACGTCGAGTCGGGGAGGCACGCACGTGCATCCAGATAGGGGAGCCAGCTAGGCAGCACTTGCAGGGCAGCATATACTCCCTGCACCAAAGAGTATTCTTCACGAAACAAACATTTCGACGACCGTGGTGATTCAATGTAGCAGTCTATCATGCAGCTCTTCCAGAGACTAAATAGTCCTAGCAACATAAATAATCATATGGCAGAGCACTGTTTTTCTCCGCGGGAAAAAAAACGAATACTGCAGGGTGTGATGTGAATGTCCTTCTTAAATCTTCGTTGTAAATGATCCTAGAAGACGATAGCGTCAATGCACACAACAAAACAATGGTCAATGCTCTCTGGTGTATTGCACAGGCGACAATTCACCGTCCATGGCGCAAGTATCTCCTTAGCGTAAAGCCGTGTCTTCACAGGCAACATTGACGTGTGCAGCTTAAAAAAGAATGTTTTCGCGGCAGAATAAATGCACATTCGCCTAACGCGTTTAAAGCAGTGGTGCCAAGGAATAATAATAATAATAATTGGTATTTGGGGGAAAGGAAATGGCGCAGTATCTGTCTCATATATCGTTGGACAAATGAACCGCGCCGTAAGAGAAGGGGTAAAGGAGGGAGTGAAAGAAGAAAGGAAGAAGGGGTGCTGTAGTGGAGGGCTCCGGAATAATTTCGACCACCTGGGGATCTTTAACGTGCACTGACATCGCACAGCACACGGGCGCCTTAGCGTTTTTCCTCCATAAAAACGCAGACGCCGCGGTCGGGTTCGAACCCGGGAACTCCGGATCAGTAGTCGAGCGTCCTAACCACTGAGCCACCGCGGCGTGGTGCCAAGGAACTCCAGAACAGGTTTCCGATAGAACGGTGCAGGGAACAAATACAATGTAAGTGTCTGAGTCATCTGCCTTCTGGAGGGCTATACAGGTAGTCTAAAGGAAAGTGCACAGTGAGGAAATTGAAGCTGTTAGCAACTACCTTAAAGAAACCCCGTAAAGGCCCCTCCCGAGTGTGTAACGTCGGTGCGAATAGGAAAGGCAAATGAGTACTGAGATGACTTATAAGCACCGCTAAAAGGGTGGTTTGAAGATTTGAGAAAGAAAAAACGCGAGACAAGCTGACGCACGAATAAGTGAACAAGGCCGATTCCGCCAGACTCTAGCGAAAGAAATAGGTTATCGCGACGCATGGGTTCACATTAGGAACGCCGTACGAATGTAACAAATACTATGTGCATCGCCTGCACTTCTTTGCACAGTGAAGAACCTGCAACACATAGGCAAGTTTTGCAAACAAAAAAATGTTGCAGACTTGAGCCCGAGCAAACCTTGATAGTTGCCTACCCGTCCAAGCCTGGGTTGTCACCTCAAGGAGACTCTCAGAGAATCCCAGTAGGCGCCACTGGTGCGAATTTGCTGAAGGGTAACCCCAAGGTTGCGAAGGGGCCCGCAGTCCCAGCTTATGCCACCATAATGACTTGGCGTTGTACCCCTATGGCCCAGCCAAAACCCCTTGAATTTATCTAGAATAAGAGCCCCACCTTATACCTTTCAAAATCGTTCAGTCAAATGCGACGCCTCAAACATGCTCTTTTTGTCACAAAAAAAGTGGGCGACACCATCTGCATAGGCCCAGATCTTAATTTCACACTGCGGCAAGGCGAAACGGCGGATAGATGTGCAGTTAATAATACTGTCGCAAAGGGGTTCAAGATATAGGACAAACAACAACGGCGATAAGGGACAGCCTTGGCGAACAGATAATTTTAATGGAATAGGTTTGGTTAGTCCTTGGTTAACAAGTGGCCTTGTATAGGACTCCTTATAGCACAGTCTTATGCCCCTAAGCAATACATCTCCAATATTTGCATGCTCTATGGCCGCAAACAAAGTCGTGACGAACTTTATCAAAGGCCTTAGTAAGGTCAAGCTGAATTACAGTTACTTGTCTGATCTCATCCTGTACTGTCTGCACTGCTGAACGTGCAATATGAATATGGGTTTGGATGCTGCGGCCTCTGATACCGCAGACCTGATGCGTGCGTATTAAGTTAGCGACAACTAGCTGCAGACGATTGCAAAGAACCTTTGCAACAAAGTTGTAATCTACATTACAGAGGGTACCCTCAGCTGTTTTCAACTGATTTGAATCTGTACTTTTTGGAATTAATATAGAATGCCTTGAATTAATAAAGTATGACATCGTAAGAAGCCCCGATAACCTCTATCAAGACAGGTGCTAGGCGAGTGGGAAAAGTTTTATAGAACTCGCTAGTAATGTCATGTGACCCAGGAAATTTATGAGCCATAAGGTCAGAAATGGCAGATTTAATTTCGTCCTAAGTGATAGGCCCCTCCACGTTGCTCATCGACACAAGCTGCTCATCGAAAAGTCGGGGTAAGGCTTTGAATAAGTGACTGCAATCTGATGTCACGTTGGTGCCCCCCCCAACCACCAAACAGCTTCCAATAATAGTCAAATAAAGCCTCAATATCAGGACCATCGCTGTGTGCAGCCACCGTACTGAATTTTCAATGTTTCTTCAGCTAGAGCAGTCAGCCTTTCATCACTCAGGGCTCGACGGAAGGTTGCTCATCCTGAAATCTACGAGTCCTAGTTCTTACCAAGGCCCCTTTGTATCTTTCGGTTTCAGGCTGCTGAAGCTCTGCTTTTACGCCAGCGACATCTTCTACACAGGCACCTGGACCAATCATCTCTAACTCATGTAGCTCAACTAAAGTCCAGCCGAGCTCTCGAAGGTAATGTCTCTTCAAAAACGCGATTCTTGCTGAGGCTTTGTTTTTGGTTCTTGTTTGAATAAGTGCCATTTTTGCAAAACTGAGAGGTCACCGCTTGACCACGTGTTCTTCAAACAATTAGATACAGCACGTTCGAAGATTTCATCTGAGAGCAGGCAGCTATTCAGCTTCCACAGCTCCTATGGAGGCTGGAGTATGCGCCGACTGTACCTCCCTATCTGAAGAGGCTCAATGCAGTGATCACTGAAGAATATGGGCCGCACCGAGTAACCAAATACGCTAAATAACAGGTCTGCTGAAACGCAAATCTTGTCAGGCCGACCACTAGAGGACCACTGAAAATGAGTGAAGTGTATGTTATATTCCTTATCTTTCCTAACATCCACGAAGTTGTATTCGCATGCCAAATTAGTGAGTAAACCAGCACTAAGGTCATATCGCTTACTTTACACTGCTCGGTCTTCATCCCTACAAAACAATTGAAATCATCCAACAGCATAAATTTACGATCCTTGGACAAATGTTTTACTAAATGACAGGAAAAATAGCCTTCTATCACTCTGCTTTACAGGGGCATAAACACAAACAATTCGCCACTGTGAACCCGGAAATGTGAGGTCACAGCAGATAAGTCGCCCGTCATCATCTGTGCTATACGACATGGCAGTAATTCCCAGTGTGTTGGCCAGAAATAGCATGCTCCCACCTGATGAGCCCCTCAAGTGGCTAACGATTACATTGAATTCTGACAAAAAAGGCTCGACAGCAGTTTCAGTTTCCTCATCAGAGGACAGCTTGGTTTCCTAGATGGCTGCCACCCTCATACCCCATTTGTTTGAAAGATGCCATAACTGATGTTGTCTTGGACGATTACGCAAATCTTTAATGTTAAGGGTAGCGACCTGAAATGCTGTGACACCCGCCATTTTTGGTGCTAGTCTTATTGAAGGCCATCCCCTGTACTGGAGCGCCGGCCTGCAAATCGGCCTGCGTTTTGACGTGAAACTTCCCAATGCCACCACACCAGGTGCCTTCTGCACATCGCCATCGACACACACCTCATCATCTGCAGGACACTTCAAACGTGCGCTGTTGTCGATCGCCTCTTGTGAGACAGCCAAGGCATCCGCCCATGCAGCCGAGTGGGCCACGTCACTCGCAACCACGCTGACAGCCAACGGGGCGCCGAATACATTGGAAGCTGACACTTCAGGCGACACAGTGCTGCACTCCGGCGACAAAGGGGCATCGCCGGAACAGAAGGCATGTGGCACATTCACTGGCTGAAGCGCCACCACTGACTCTACAGCAGGGGCGTTCAGCTCTCATGATCGTTGGGTGACAGGTGGCTCCTGAGCAGCAAGCACAGGACTCAAAGTAGCATACCCGGGCAGACCCGGGACCGGTGGCTTTGGGTCTGGAGACGGGGATTCCTGCTTGTGCGTACTTGTAGGCGAACCCCTGCCGTTATTCGCTGCAGGCGCCTTTGGGCCACCTTCTGTTTGGAGCTCATGACTCAGTTCGCCCGAAGCTTCCATATCTGACACATCCATAATTTGCTCTGACACCACTTGATCCTCATGTCCCCTGTTGCCTTGGCGTAACCTGTCAGCATAACTCATAACACAATTGCCTTACGTGTGCCCAAAGCGTTGGCACTGGGTGCATCGAGGCGTACGACACTAACACCGTATATGGCCAAAACGGTTACAACGAAGACATAGCGGAGGCCTGCCTGGCATCACAACTAAAGCTTGTACCCCGAAAACGTTGAGCGTGTGAGGTGCTGTACTTGATGACACTCCGTCCTTCAGCGTGAGTGAGATTTCACGGTTTGCTGTTTCCATGTTCTACAATCCTGGGCCCCGCCACTTCTCACGCTCGTTAGTTTGTACAGCTCCAAAAGGCTCCAAAGCTTCCACAATCCTCCGGTGCTCCATTTAGCGCGGCAGCCAAAGAAGCTTTTGGTGTCCGGGTAAAACACGATACATTTTAGACCTTTGACATGGAAGTCTGCTTTGTCAATATGCTTGTGTTTCGAGGAACTGCTCTTGCAGGTAACCATCCAAACGTGGCTCATTTGGTACTGGCCAATGCACAGAATCTTACGGAGGTCCACAATCTGCGCAAGCGCGTCTCGGAAGTCGGGAGCACGGCACGGGCGACCCTTGAGATCAGCATGCAGAAAGACGGCGTTGAGTACAACATAACCGGTATATAGTCGAGAAAGGACAACTTTGTACGAGACCGTCGTGTACGAGTCCGCTCTCAGTCGTGAGGCAGAAGAAAACGCGAATAAGCTAGGCCGCGCAAACTGTCAACCTTTTGTAACGACCTCAAGTGCAAGTTAAGTACTAAACGCACGTGGTCCATACTACACGCTCTTTTAGATCCAAAAACCACTAAATCTCAGACACAAGCAGGCACACAACGACTAATACTACTAGAGCGCCAAAAGGACACAGACGTAATTGGCCAACTACGGGACACATACCCGTCTCCCTTCAGTCAGCAGAACCACCCACTCTACCTCCACCTAACCCGGAACTGGATGCCGACATTACCTTAAGCGATGTCCGCCAAGCGCACTTCAGTATTCACCGCTCTACGGCGCCGGGGGCGGATGGCACAACATACAAGCCACTACTCAATCTGCAGGAAGTCCCCCTTCAGGAACTCCCGGAACTCTTTAATAACTACTGGCACGCTGGGACGCTTCCGTCAGCCCGGACAGATGCCTGCATGCGATTTATTACCAAAATCGGGAAACCCCTCACCCTTCAAAATTTTTGCCCCCTCTCTTTAACGAGCTGTGTCGGTGAGCTCTTCGAGCTTGTCATTCTCAATCGCCTGCAACCATTCCTAGAAACAATAGGGTTTCTCTCCAACGTTCAATTTGGCTTCCGTTCGAACATCTCGGCGCAAGACGAACTTCTCGTGCCCGAGTTTCTCTTTTACGCTAAATGCCGGACCCTCTGGACAACGGGAGTATCCCTTGGAACAGCCCAGGATATTCTGCAATCTGCCATAGACATCAGCACCACATAATTAGCAAACACAGGGCTCAATTGCGCTCCAAATTAATCGTAACTCTTAAAGCTGAAACTGCTGCCCAGTGACCCCCCGCTCCCCCCCCCCTCCCTCAAACGCACATGTACGGGAATCCAGTGCCCAGTGTCTCTCTGGTGACGATTATCGGCCTTCTCAATAACAACCACCTCGATGCAACCGCCGCCCTTCAGCTCTTGTAAAGACATACCAAACAGGTGGCTGCACTAATCAAGCGGGTGGCAGCACGCAATCATAGACCCTCTGAACGCGAGACCGTCAATATGACAAATACATTAATTATTAGCCCCATTACATACCACCTCCCATATCACATACTAATTCAGCACCAAACATAACAGGCAGACATCCTAATATGCATGGCTGTCACCTCCGCTTTACGTCTTCCGCGGACGATTAGCACGAAAAGCCTCCTGGCCACTGGTACCCACCATACCGTGATCTAATTAATAGAGGCGCAATGCACCAACAAATTAGTCCGCCTGAGTCACACGGGAACAGGACAATGCTTACTGCGGCAGTTCCGTCTCAATCCACCCATTCCCACCCCAACAAGTCCTGCACCTTATATGATTTCTCTGCGCACGTAGGAACACATACATCGGAAGCCCGTACCGCCATTGCACTTGCGCTGGCCCACTCCACCATCGAGAGAAACAACCGAAATTTGCACAGATTCCCAGGCCGCATACCTCCAATACATAAAGGGCGGGGCGACGCCGGCCACACACCGTATTCTTGCCGCTGACACCTCTGTCGCAGGAACGGTTACTCTGTCGTGGATCCTTGGGTATGCGTCGATCTCCGGTAATGAGCGCGTTCATGCAATGGCCCGAGAACTCTCCTCCCAGACCCCGGACGATCAGGCACCCAACCCTGCGCAAGAGGCTCCATCGGTCCTTTATACATATCAAATGACCACATTCTACAAATTCAGCCGCATGACGTTAGCACAACACAGTATCTTGTCGCCCTTATCTATCCAGCGCCACATAGGGGCAATTACAGACGGGCTGTTTTATTTCACCCTACCGTCTCTCATGCTTTCACCCCACCTTTCCTCCTCATGTAACACCAGTGGCGTGCCCAGATCCACACTTTTCCACTACCTTTGGGAAGGTTGTTCCCCACAGGCAGTACCCCCATCCCCAATCGCACTCATTCTTCCTGGGAGGCTGCTTTACGGACCGCACAGTCCGCCAGCCAGAAATGGCTGGTGGATCGGGCTCTAAGTGAAGCACAACCCAGTAGACTCCTGGACCAGTAGGCGACAACCCTGGAAGGTTGTTTTTGTCTAATAAAAGTTGTTTCCATCCATCCATCCGCTGAACGCATCAAAGTGCAACGGCGTTTCATGAAAATTTGGTTTTGGGGGAAAGGAAAAGGCGCAGTATCACTGGCTGTATCGGCGTACACCTGAACCGCGCCGTAAAAGAAGGGATAAAGGATGGACTGAAAGAAGAAAGAGAGAAAGAAAGGTGCCGTATTGGAGGGCTCCGGAATAATTTCATATCTTGCGACCACTGCACATCAACTACCTGCCAGCGATCTGCCCCTTGCGCTGGAGGACGTTCGTGCGGTCATCCACGACCATCTCCGAAAGCACAACCCCGACCCACGCATCGCAGGAGGCGAGCGCATCCACAGTATCACCGGCTGTCGCGCACTTACACGGTTACAACGTGCAATGATTCTCCGCGCGCGCATTGGCTGCGTGTGGCCCGGGGAACGACGGGTGCGTCACGGAATCGCGACGAGTGATGTGTGTGACGGATGCGGTGCAGTGGAAACACTAGAACACCTGCTCCTTCACTGTGCCGCGTTCGCCGACGTTCGTCGCGATATGCTTGCCGCCTATAGGGCGCTGGGCATGCTACCAGACTCCCTCAATACGCTATTGTTGCCGGAGGGCGGTGCGCGCACTCGTGAGCGAAGAGGAGGAAAAACATTTATTCAGATCATAAAAACTGAGTGGGTTCAGTAAGAATACCTATTGGTCACAATCATAATCTGGCACCTCTCAACCAGCGATTTCTGGTCAGTTGTGGCTCTTCAGCCAGCGATTGTGCCACATGCCTTCTGTGCAGGCGATGCCCCTTTGTCGCCGGGGTGCAGCAGTGTGTCGCCTGAAGTGTCAGCTTCTAATGTGTTCGGTGCCCCGTCGGTTGTCAGCGTGGTTGCAAGTGACGTGGCCCACTCGGCTTCAAGGGCCGAAGCCTTGGCTGTCTCACAAGAGGCGATGGACAACTGCGCATCTTTGAAGATTCCTCCAGATGATGAGGTGTGTGTCGATGGCGATGTGCGTAAGGCACCTGGTGTGGTGGCATTGGGAAGGGTCACCTCAAAACGCAGGGCGATGTCTACCCTACAGGCCGCCGATTTGCAGGCCAGCCTTCAATAAGACAAGCATCAAAAATGGCGGGTGTCACAACATTTCAGGTCGCTGCCCTTAACGTTACGAATTTGCGTAATCGTCGAAGACAACATCAGTTACGGCATCTTTTAAACAAATGAGGTGTGAGGGTGGCAGCCATCCAGGAAACCAAGCTGTCCTCTGATGAGGAAACTGAAACTGCTGTCGAGCCTTTTTTGTGAGAATTCAATGTTATCGTTAGTCACTCGAAGGGCTCATCAGGTGGGAGCATGCTATTCCTGGCCAACACACTGGCGATTACTGCCATGTCGTATAGTATAGATGATGACGGGCGACTTATCTGCTGTGACCTCACAATTTCGGGTGTACAGTGGCGAACTGTTTGTGTTTATGCCCCTGTAAAGCAGAGTGATAGAAGGCTATTTTTCCTGTCATTAGTAAACCATTTGTCCAAGGATCGTAAAATTATGCTGTTGGGTGATTTCAATTGTGTTTGTAGGGATGAAGACCAAGCAGTGTTAATAAGCGGTATGACCGTAGTGCTGCTTTACTCACTGATTTGGCATGCGAATACAACCTGGTGGTTGTTGGGCAAGATAAGGAATATAACATATATTTCACTAATTTTCAGTGCTCCTCTAGTGCTCGGCTTGAAAGGATTTACGTTTCAGCAGACATGTTATTCAGCGTTTTTGGTTACTGGGTGCGGCCCATATTCGTCAGCGAACACTACATGGAGTCTTTTCAGATAGGGAGGTACAGTCGGCGCATACTCCGTCTTCGATGGGAGCTGTGAAAGCTGAATTTCTGCCGGCTCAGATGATATCTTCAAACGTGTTGTATTTACTTGCTTGAAGGACACGTGGTCATGCGGTGACCTCTCAGTCTTGCAAAAATGGGACTTACTGAAAGAAAAAACTTGTGCATTGAAGCCTCAGCAAGAATCGCGTTTTTGAAGAGACGTCACCTTCGAGAGCTCGGCTGCACTTTAGTTGAGCTACATAAGTTAGAGAGGTGCCTATGTAGAAGATATCACTGCAGTAAAAGCAGAGCTTCAGCAGCCTGAAACCGAAAGATGCAAAAGGGCCTTGGTAAGATCTAGGACCCGTGGATTTCTGGATGAGCAACCATCTCGTCGAGCCCTGAGTGATGAAAGGCAGACTGTTCTAGCTAAAAAAATATTGAAAATTCGGTATGGTGGTTGCACATACAGCGATGGTCCTGGTATTATTGAGGCTTTCTTTGACTATTATCGGAAGCTGGCGGTTGTGCGGACTCAAACGTGACATGAGATTACAGTCACTAATTCGAAGCGTTGAACCAACTTTTCGATGAACAGCGTGCTGTAGAGAATGGGCGTATCACTTTGGTCGAAATTAAATCTGCCATGTCTGACCTGAGGGCTCAGCAAACTCCTGGACCAGATGGCATTACTAGAGAGTTCTATAAAACATTTTCCACTTGCCTATAACCTGTCTTGATGGAAATTTTCCAGGCTTCTTACGATGTTGGCTTTTTCCCCACTTTCTGTTCTAGGCGTACTATATCAATTCCAAAAAGCACAGACTCAAATCGGTTGAAAACAGCTGAGGGATATCGTCCCATTTCTTTCTGTAATGTAGATTACAAACTTTTGGCAAAAGTTCTTTGCAATCGTCTGCAGCTAGTTGTCGCTCACTTAGCAAGCACGCATCAGGTCTGCGGTATCAGAGGCCGCAGCATCTGAACCCATTATCATATTGCACGTTCAGTAGTAAAGACAGTATCGGTTGTTAAAGGACAAGTACCTTTAATTAAATTGACATTGCCAACGCCTTTGATAAAAATTGTCCCGATTTCTTGTTTGCGGCCTTAGAGCATGCAAATATTGGAGATGTTTTGCTTAGTGGCATAAGACTCTGCTATAAAAGGCTAATTGTTAACCAAGAGCTAACCAAACCTATTCCATTGCAATTATCTGTTCGCCAAGGCAGTCCATTATCGCCTTTGTTGTTTGCCCTAGGGATAATCCGGGCCAACAACATTTCCCGGCCACGAGTGAAGGACAACACGCCAGTCGAAGGCATGCCACGCACTGACTAGCCCAGTCATGCGTGCCTTTTTATTTACCGACACGGTGGCGCCCTCCGGTGATCAATAACGTCACATCCCTCAGATTCTAAGTTAATAAGACAGTGCTATAACGAGTCCTATAGAAGTCTAATTGTTAACCAAGGCCTAACCAAACCTATTCCATTGAAATTATCTGTTCGCCAAGGCTGCTTCTTATTGTTTTTGTTGTTTGCTCTTTATATTTAACCCCTTTACCTCAGTATTATTAACTGCACATATATCCGTGGTTTTTCCTTGGCGCTGTGTGAAATTAAGATTTGAGCGCTTGCAGTTGATGTCACCCTGTTTTGTTCTGACAAAAAGAGTGTGCTTGAGACATTGCATTTGACTGGACAATTTTGCAAGGTATCAGGTGCGGCTCTTAATCTAGATAAATCCAACGGGTTTGCTGGGCCATTGGGTGCGACGCCAAGTCATTATGGTGGCATAAGCTGAGAGTGCGGGCCCCTTGACTACCTAGGGGTTACTCTTCACCAAATTCGAAACAGTGGCGCCTACTGGGATTCTCTGATAGTCTCCATGAGGCGACAACCCCAGGCTTGGATGGGTAGGGAACTGCCAGTGTTTGCTCGGCTCAAGGCTGCAACATTTTTTATTTGCAAAACTTGCCTATGTGCTGCAGGTTCTGCACTGTGCGAGGAAGAAATTGCAGGCGATGCACAGATTATTCGCTACATTCTTTTGGCGTTCCCAATGGAATGCGTCGCGTTAACCTATTTTTTTCTCTAGAGTCTGGTGGAATCGGCCTTGTTCACTTATTCGTGCATAAGCTTGTCTCGCGCTTTTTTCTTTTTCAGATCTTCAAACCGCCCTTTTTATTAGCCGTGCTTATAAGGCGTCTCAGTGCTCATTTGCCGTTCCTATTCGCACCGACGGGACACACGCGTCAGGGGCCTTTATGGGGATTCCTAAAGGAAGTTGCTAACACCTTCAATTTCCTCACTGTGCGCTTCTCTTTAGACTACCTGTATATCCTCTCCAGAAGGCAGATTACTTTGGCAGTTAGAGTATTTATTCCCTGTACCTTTGTATCGGCAATCTTTTCTGGAGTTCCTTGACACCACTGTTTCAAAACGTGTTAGGCGAATGTGCATTTCTTCTGCCACGAAAACATTCTTTTTTAGACTCCACACGTCAATGCTGCCTGTGAAGGCACGGCTTCACGCTAAGAATATGCTTGCACCATGGACGGTGAATTGTAGCCTGTGGAATACACCAGAGACAATACACAATTTTTTTTATCTTTGCATTGATGCTATCTTCTTCTGGGACCTTTCTGTTACAACAAACAATTAAGAAGGACATTGACATCACACCCTGCAGTATTCGTTTTTTGCCCACGGAGAAAAACAGTGCTGTGCCATAAAATTATTTATGTTGCTAGGACTAATTAGTCTCTGGAAGAGCCGCATGATGGAGCGCCACGCCGAATCACCACGGTCGTCGAAATCTTTGCGTCGTGAACAGTGCGTTTGGGTGCAGGGAGTTTATGCTGCCCTGCCAGGCGGTGGTGGTGAAAACATTTATTCAGAACGGACAGGAGGTGTTTGGATCAGCCCATAAGGGACCGATCCTTACAAACACTAGGTGGAGGTCCCTAGTTTGGGGCCCCAGTTTCGGTGGCCGCCGCCCGGGCGCGCCCGACTAAGGCTTGTTCGGCCTGTAAGTCGTGGCAGCCGAGCAGGGTTGCCTCCCAGTCCTCCCGGGTTGGGTTGGGGATGGGGGGAATGGCCGGGTTGGAGGGGCAGGCCCACACCATGTGATAGGTATCCGAAGACACCGCGCTACAGTGCGGGCAGTTGCCGCTAAAGGAGTGGTCGAAATGTTTTAGGGCTGCCGGGCACAGCAATGTATTGGTGAAGAGGCGGAGAAGGAGCCGCTCATCCGCCTTCTTGAGACCTTTACATGGGCTAGGGTAAAGGCGATGGCAATTTTGATAGTAGGTTGCGATATTTTTGAACGTATAGACCGGATTAACATCGGGTTCCTGATCAGGTGGGGAGGAGAAAACAGCCCGGTGAGAGAGCGCGCGGGAGGCTGCGTCTGCTGTCTCTTTTCCTGCCAATCCCTGATGAGCAGGGGCCCATATGAGGTGACGGTGTGCGGGGTCCGTATCCCGTATGCAACTTTGGTATATTAGATAGGCTAGGAAGGGAGTGCAGCCTTGTTCGACGTTCCGACAGGCCCCCCGCCAGTCGGTGATTATGTATTTTGAATTGGAATGTGAGGCCGCAAGAGCAATCGCGACCTCTTCTGCTTGTGTTGCTCTGCGGGCTCTGAAAGTGAGGCCGTTAACTGTGTTGCTGTTGTGAACTACCGCGGCCGTGTACCATCCCCCGTGGTGAGGGCCGGAGGCGTCCACGTAGTATACACCTGTTTTGTTGCCATAATATCGGGCTAGTGCTTCCGCTCGTGCCAGGCGCCGACCATTATGGTCTTCATGTGACATGTTTGCTGGAAGAGGCCGCACGTGGAGGGCACGTCTCCACAGTTCCGGGTTGTGAAACCTGTCTTCCATTGGAGGGGTGTGTTGGATATGGAGTCGAGCAAGAAGGCAGTGACCCGACTCTGTTTGCGACAAGCGCGTGTACTGGTTTGTAAGGTGCGCCTCCCGGAGCTCCCGGAAAGTATTCACCACCCCAAGGGCCATAAGCCGGCTGTTTGAAGTAGTGATGGGGAGGTCAAGCGCACGTTTAATAATTTTGCGAAGGATGACCTCAAGGGCGTCCTCCTCTTGTTTCCGTAGGTGGAGATAAGGAGTCGAATAGAGAATTCGACTAGTTACGAAGGCGTTTGCCAGCCGCAAGGCATCCTTACTTCGTAACCCTCCGCGTTTGTTGGAAACCCGGCGGACCATGCGGCCCACCTGGTCTCCCACCTTACGGAGTTTGGCCAATGTAGAGTCTGGCCGCCTGTGTTTGTGGATGTAGAGTCCAAGTACCCGTTTCTCATCACTTTCGCGTAGGGGACCACTCTCGAGAGAAAGAGATATTTTAGTTGTGCACTTCTGTGAGGGGCGGAGGTGCACAAATTCCGATTTTTGAGGGGAACATTGAAGACCGCAGCGGCGGGCGTAGCGGTCTACTATCGTCGCCGTTGTTTGCAGGCTGGTTTCAATGTCCCCTGTGCGACCCTGTGTGGCCCACAGAGTGATGTCAGCAGCACGCCGGCAACACCACCAAGCTGGGCCGACAGGTGCATCATGGCCAGATTGAAGAGCAGCGGGGAAAGTACCGCGCCTTGAGGGGTTCCCCGCGTACCGAGTAGGTAAGGACCATGCTCTCTATCTTGAATTCGAATGTGGGAATGACGATCCATTAAAAATTGGCTTATGTATCGGAATGTGTTGAGGCCACAGTCGGTGTGACTTAGGTTAGTGAGTATGATCTCATGTGTTACATTGTCAAATGCCCCT
Source organism: Amblyomma americanum (assembly GCF_052857255.1). Classification (NCBI taxonomy): domain Eukaryota; kingdom Metazoa; phylum Arthropoda; class Arachnida; order Ixodida; family Ixodidae; genus Amblyomma; species Amblyomma americanum. The sequence goes on from NC_135507.1 coordinate 89,775,030, forward strand.
TTGAGATCCAAGGCGAGTACAACCCGGTCATTATGGGGGCATTCGAGGGTGTCAAGGACTTCCCGATTGAGTTGCAGGAGGATATCCTGTGCGGATCTGTGTGGGCGGAATCCGTTTTTCATCCGATTGGCAGGGGGGTGTCCTCGCGCAAAATTGCATTGACGTATTCCAGGAGGGACTGGTATGCCAAGTCGGGCAGTTTCCTCAAAAGCTTGACGGTGACCTTACCCCGTCCTGGCGCAGTGCCCCGTTTCATTTTGGCGAGAGCCGCCCGCAGATCATGGAGCTGGATAGGTTGATCCAGCTCCGTGTTTTCTCTGCCTGCATAAGAGTACGCAGATCCACGGGGGTCTTGGGCTGTACACAGATACTGGTCCCGAAGTTTCTGTGCCAGTTGAGTCGTGTTGCCGGGAAAAGCATGCATGGCTTGCTGCAAATGTTTTTGTGTTTCGGTTCGTGTTTGGGTTGGGTCGATTAGGGCTCGAAAGAGACGCCACGTGTTTCGGCTGGACATTTGTCGCGCGGCCGTGTTGCATCTATCTACCCAGTTGGAGTCGGCGAGTTGGGCCGCGTACTCTGCCGCTTTCTGGGTAAGCTCGGCAATTCGAGCTTTAAGCTTGCTATTGTGTTTTTGGCGTCGCCAATGGCGGAAGAGGCTGCGACGGGCTTCCCAGAGGTGTAGAAGGTGGTTATCCACGTCCGTGACCGCCTCTGAGAGCTGGATGTGTGTTTCATGCGAGGAAAGGTGTGCCAGCAGCTGTTGGGACCATGCTGTGTAGCCTTGCGCGGAAATGGGTGTATTATGAAGTGAGTTAAAGTTTTTCCTGAATTTCGTCCAATCTGGGATACGGGCTTGTGTTCTGGGTTGCTTGAGGGGGCGTGTGCGTAGTGTAGTGTTAACGATTCAGTGGTCGCTACCGAGGGTCTCCTCGGTGTTGAGCCAGTCTGCGTGTCGTATGTTGCGAGTGAAGGTTAAGTCCGGGCACGTATCCCGTGTCACGGAGTTTCCTAGCCGTGTTGAGTGCCCTGCCAGAGCCGCCTAGCTGGCTTTCCTATATGGATGCATGTGTGTGCCTCCCAGAATTTTGATGTTTTGGAAGGAGGGTTCATGCAGGGGTAAGGTGGTCTGGTTTTGTGGTGTAAGCGTCCTTACACTTTTATTTTCGGCACTATTTCTGTGCAATAAAAAAGAGCTGTCGTGGCGGAGTGGTTAGCGTACTCACCTCATACTCCGGACGCCCTGGTTCTATTCAACAACTCTGCCTATTTTCTACTCAGAATAATTTATTATTGCTTCTGGCATTTTTCGCTCGCGGCCAACGCCGCCGTGCCAACGCAATGCCAGAGGCCAACGCGACACGGGCGCTGTCGCGTTAAAAGAAAGCGGCGCCGTAGTGGAGGTCTCTGGAATAATATCGACCACATGGAGATCTTTAACGTGCACACGCATCGCTCAGTACATGGGTGCCTTTTGCGTTTCGCCTCCATCGAAACGTGGCCGCCACCGTCGAGTTCGAACCGGGGTACTCTGGCTGAGTAGACGAGCGCCTTAACCACTGAGTCACTAAGGCGGGTAACGTGTTCGGCATGAAAACTTGTTTTTAGGAAGAGAAAGTGAGTATCCACTAGAAGTAAGCAAGTTATATTGAGCCCTTTCATGTCCTGAAAAAAAAAAACAGCGCAGTAATTGTCTGTGAACAAAGAAAGTTGGTTTTTGTTACCCGCCGCGGTGGCTCAGTAGTTAGAGCGCTCGACTACTGATCCGGAGTTCCCGGGTTCGAACCCGACCGCGGGGGCTGCGTTTTTTTGGAGGAAAAAACGCTAAGGCGCCCGTGTTCTGTGCGATGTCAGTGCACGTTAAAGATCCCCAGGTGGTCGAAATTATTCCGGAGCCCTCCACTACGGGTACCTCTTTCTTTCTTCTTTCACTCCTTCCTTTATCAATTCCCTTACGGCGCGGTTCAGGTGTCCAACGATATATGAGACAGATACTGCGCCATTTACTTTCCCCCAAAAAAACAATTATTACCAACTATTGGGGAAAGGAAATGGCGCAGTATCTGTATCACATCTCCGTGGGCACCTGAACCCCGCCGTGAGAAGGGATAATGAACCGAGAGAATAAAGGAAGAAAGGGGTGCCGTAGTGGAAGGCTCCGGGATAATTTCGGCCATCTGACAACGCACAGCACACGTGCGCCCTTGCGTTCTGCCTCCATCGAATTGTCTGTGTGCGATGCGCCTTTATGTGCCCTGTGTTTGATGTCGGAGCTGTTTGATCGATGCCTATCGTGGAAGTCGGATAGCCAGGAACGCACGCACGTAAGCAAAGATCTTTTCGCCATCCTTAAGGTCATTTATGCCTTGAGAGATCATCTCGTGTACGCTGTCCAAGGCGCCCTTCAAATCTAAGGCCAGGATCTTGACCTCTGTCCCCGAGGTCTGTTCTTGACCTTAGGGAGAACTTTTCCCTAATGCAGAACGGTGTCTTGGGCTGATAGGCTTGGCCTGAAGCAAACCATAGTGAGATGGACGAGGTCATTACCTTAAATATAATTTCTGACGTGGGTGTGGATGACCCGTTCAAAGTTAGTAATAATAATAATAATTGGTTTTTGGGGAAAGGAAATGGCGCAGTATCTGTCTCATATATCGTTGGACACCTGAACCGCGCCGTAAGGGAAGGGTAAAGGAGGGTGTGAAAGAAGAAAGGAAGAACGAGGTGCCGTAGTGGAGGGCTCCGGAATAATTTCGACCACCTGGGGATCTTTGACGTGCACTGACATCGCACAGCACACGGGCGCGTTAGCGTTTTTGCTCCATAAAAACGCAGCCGCCGCGGTCGGGTTCGAACCCGGGAACTCCGGATCAGTAGTCGAGCGTCAGACTTTTCCCAAATACGTTTTGGGGAGATGGGTCGCAGGGCATCACTTGACGATCCTTTCCGGTCTTGAGAATGATGATCGTTTGATTATGTCGTCAATCCTTAGGTGGAATACCCTTTTCACCGAGTTCAATATTGAAGTTGTCAATAGTGGATTTTATATCTGCATGGCAGAGGTTGCGAATAACAGGGTTTGTGATTTCATCCTCTCCAGAAGCGGTGTAGTGTTGCGATGCATGCCCTTGAGCTCGCACCGCTGCTGTTGGTAGGGGGCCATCAAGTGTGGAGTTAGAAGGTTGTGGGTATTTGGACAAGGTGGTATTGGAGTGTCGTCAATGTAACGCGTCCACAAGACGTCTGCGTGTTCCTTCGTGTTCCTTGTGGGACCCATGGAATTGTTGGGCTATTATTTTGACTGCACGATATGTGGTCGATATGGCTTTGTCGGGTTCAACAAGACTGCGGATGATGGACCAGGTTAAAGTAGTACCGAGGGTTCCTTTCAAGGAGGCTTAGAACTGTACTCAATTCTGTTTGACGAGTTGGGTGGATTAGTGCTGGGCTGCTTCTGTGATGGAGGAAATATGCAGGCGAAGTTTTTAATGGTGTCTGTGCTGTTTGCAACGCTTTATGAGTTTTTCTTGCGCCTCCAAGAACTGTACAAGATGTCGACCGACCTCCGGTGTGGTGGCCGTGCGTTGTATGGTTTGAGTAGCGGAAGCATGAGTATCTCGTAGGTGTTCACACTGTTATGTTCGCGATCCCTTCTTCGGATGTCGGGGGTGGGGGGGGGGGGGGGTGGCATTTACGGAATTCTTCCCAATTAGTGATTTTCGTATCCCCAACGATAGCTCTGAGCTTAGGATTGGAGACCGGTGCACTAGGAATGTAATGGCCACTCTCTAGGGTCTGCCGGAAGTGCGGTCGTGTGACGTTAACAGCTTTCTGCTTTAAATATGAACTAGGTGTGGTGTGTCTGGTGTCTCTGTTGCGCAAGAGGTGGCTATATGAGTTTAAATAAAGGTGCTGTGTTTCGCCCAATATTGAAGGAGGACTTCCAGTAACATGTTAATCCCAGAAGCTGGGGCGGCGTGGGCCACTGATACTATGGATTTCGATACATACACCGCGACTCGTAATAAATCCGGTGTGAAAATTTCGTAGTAGCCTGTTAGGGTCGTCCATTACGCTCCTGCTTCTTAGAGACAGATCACGTCGGGTGTAGCAGGCGAGGTCTGAATAAAAAAAGTTGCAACAACAAGGCTATGGATCGTAGGATTGAAAACTTTATTAGCAAGCGAGTTTGGACCCTTTAAGGTCTCAGGGACACCACACAGCCACCACATTACGCGCGTGTGTCCAGGCCACGTAGGGTCATGGCACTGGCCCTCCGGTTCACACAGAGAAGTTGGGTGTCCGGGTCCTGCGACGCAAGGAGGTCCTCGCATTCCTCCCATTTTTCCAAGACGAGCTGTGCCAGCGGAGGAGGGTCGGCGGGGCAGCCGATGAGGATGTGGTTCAGGGTGGCGAGTGATTCTCCGCAGAGTACACTCGGGAAACAGGGCGGAAGTGGGATAGGAGCCGAGGGGTGGGAAAAGTAACAATAATAATAATTTTCGGGGGAAACAAAATGGCGCAGTATCTGTCTCATATATCGTTGGACAGCTGAACCGCGCCGTAAGGGAAGGGATAAAGGAGGGAGGGAAAGAAGAAAGGAAGAAAGAGGTGCCGTAGTGGAGGGCTCCGGAATAATTTCGACCAACTGGGCATCTTTAACTTGCACTGAAATCACACAGCTCATGGGCGCCGCACCGTTTTTCCTCCATAAAAACGCAGCCGCCACGGTCGAGTCTCTAGTCGCCTCCAGAGGATTTTTTGGGAGTGGGATAGGTAGGGTTTTGATGGAACGACTGACAATCCTACGGACGTTTCTCCGATTGATATCGAGCGTCTTTCTGCGTCAGTGACGTTATATAAGTTGCTGATGCGTATGAATACCATGGCTCTTGGTTTTTTGGCTAGTCCCCTTACACGGGACTGTCTTGTTCCCCAGAGAAGTCCGAACTGCTCCTCATCTGGCCTAGGAACCAACGCTCCCCCGCTCCCCCATTGCCATCGAACTGAATGGGGACCCGGTACCGGAGGTTGACACCCTCCGCCTATAGGGCCTGCATATCCAGAACGATGGCAAAAACACCACCACCCTCAAGAAACTCAATCAGGTTGCAGGCGCGATATCGCATCTCATCCGAAGAGTTTCGGGCCATTATAGAGGCATGAAGGAGCGCGACCTCTGTCGCCTCATTCATGCCTTTGTCCTCAGCCGTGCGCTCTACACTACCCTATACCTATAACTACCCAAACACGACATAAATACTTTGGATGCCTTGATCCACAAGGCATTCAAAGTCGCACTTCATCTTCCCCTCAACACCCCCACAGACAGATTACTAGGCCTGGGCCTCCACAACACGATCGGGGAACTCGTGGAGACCCATCGACAGGCCCAATACATAGGGCTTACACAAACCTCCACAGGCCGGTATATCCTGGACTCCCTCGGAATCAGAATACCGGCCAACGACCCAACCCTCCTCCCCATTCCTCGATCCCTTCACCGAGAGCTGGTCATCAAGCCACTGCCAGAAAATATGCACCCCTCCCACCATGAGCAGCGCCGCAGAGCCCGTGCCAAGGCACTCCACTGAGTGTACGGCTCCGATCCGGCCGCCGTATGGGTGGACGCCGCCTGCACGGGTGACGAAGCAACCGCAGCCGTGGTGGACTGCTCTTCATCCGCCCTTCTCACACAACCTCTCCCCCCTGACACCACCCCAGAGGCTGCAGAGGAAGCCGCCATCGTATTTGCCATCACCCGCACGGAAGCCCAGTACATTTTAACAGACTATAAAACTGCAATTATTAATTTTGCGCGAGGCCGAGTCCACGTCCCTGCTTTCGGCATACTGGGCTCGCCCGATGCACCCCTCCCCCCCCCCCGCCATGTAGAGCTTATATGGGTGCCTGCGCACTCCGGGAATCCCGGAAACGAGGCCGCCAACCTTTTAGCCCGAGGTTCTTTAAACCGGGTTCAGGTGGCCTCGGATCGGGGATTCGCGAGGGAGCGAATGCACTCGTTCAGCGACATGACACAGGCCTACAGAGCCTCGCGCCAGCTCAAGCCCCCGCCCCACCCCTCCCTAGATAACAAACAAGCAACACTCTGGCGCAAACTACAGACACACACACTCCAATCACCCCTGACCCTAGCCCACTATCGCCCCTCCTTCCCCACTCCTGCCTGCACCTTGTGTCCGGAACCATTCGCCTCTTCCCTCCACATCCTCTCCCTCCGCCCGGCGGACCCTCCCCCGCGCGGCCTAGAGGACCTCAAGACATGAGAGGACTGGGAGACCGTGCTGCGCTCTGAGGACCCGGCCTTGCAGACAATCCCCACCGGCCGGGCAGCCAGTGTTATGGACCTTAGGGACATAAACACTTAAGTGCGGTGGGGTCGTGCGGAGACCCAGGGGCATGCCCAGACTTCCTCTCCGACAATAAAGTTTTTCTCTCTCTCTCCCTCTCTCTCCCCTTTCTTGCATAGACACTGTTCCAAGACGTGCACGTAGCGTTGGAGGTTGGCTACTGCCTTACCTAGTTCCGTACCGGTCTACTTCTTTGCATCTTGATGTCAGTGCACGTTAAAGATCCCCAGGTGGTCGAAATTATTCCGGAGCCCTCCACTACGGCACCTCTCTCTTTCTTTCTTCTTTTTCTCCCTCCTTTATCCCTTCACTTACGGCGCGGTTCAGGTGTCCGACAATATATGAGACAGATACTGCGCCATTTCCTTCCCCAAAAAATCAAATAATATTTAAAAAATAAAAATTCGTTTTTGGGGAAAAGAAATGGAGCAGTATCTCTTTCACATATCGGCCGGCTCGCGAACCGCACCGTAAGGGAAGGGATAAAGGAGGGAGTGAACAAGGAGGGAAGAAACAGGCGCTGTATTGGAGGGCTCCGGAATAATTTCGACCACTTGGGTATCTTTAACGTGAACTGACAGCGCACAGCACACGGGCACCTTAGCGTATACTCCTGATTTATTATCTGGTACGGGTCGCATTTGGACCCAAGATAATAAACTTATATCTGGAAATGTGGCGGTGTGCTTGAAGCTTGCTTACCAGTTTCCGATGCTGTGGGATACATAGCAGACGAGTCATATGGGTTTGAAGGGGTAGCAGGCCGTTTCTACCCACTAGTAATAGACGCAACTGGGAGGTGTCGTCGAGCTGAGCGTTATAATCACTGTCATTGATTTATTGAGCATGCGGGCTTGCAGGTTTTCACCTCCTTGGGTTCAAGATTTGAGGTGGGGCATGAGTTCTTCTGTCGGGTCCTTGTGGTGCAGTCCGTGTATTTTTCCTCGGGAGACTCCGTCTCGTCTCGCCAGGTACGGAGTCATTTCACGCCTTCGGGCATGATTTGAGTGATTTTCCTTACTAGTTCGGCTACCTCCTAGTGGTGGATTCTGATTATGAAGATGCTAGAGCCCGGCCGCAGACGAAGCAGGTATTTAGAATCTTCAGTTTGAATTCCACATGCTTGAGCTACAGCTTGGGGTACTTGCTGGCTTGTAAAAGCCTTGACAAGGAGGCCTTTTCCGGCCGAATCACGATTTTGATGTCGCTATTTGGAAGCGGTGGAAGCTTGGATCGTTTTAAAGACGTTGCGTTGGGCTTCTATTTAATGAACGATGTTGATAGTATTTTGTTGGTAGCCGCCAGAGGGATGCCCGCACCTGGAAATTGGTCACCATTAGCGATGTGCCGTTTCGTGCGCGTGTCGAGGTTTGACGACCAATTGAAGCAATGATCCTCTGGCGGCATCCCCTGTGTTGGTCCCTCCTCCGTCGAGCATCGCTGGGAGAGACCGGGTGGAATATCCTGCATTTCCATTCCGTTTGAGTGTTCACTTCTTCCGGCAGCTTTGCGCGTCGAGTGCTGCGGGCTGGTACCAGACTGAGAAGTGGCGCTCTTATCCATCTGCTAGCTGACGTGACGCCCTGCCTCTCCGTCCGCCGCCGGATAGGCTTGCGCGTTGGCACCGCCTCGGATGTCGTCAAAGGCAGCGTGTGTTAAAAAGGAACCTTGACGACCAGCGAAGCTGTCCAAGAGGTTCAGGAACCGTTTAGTCATGTTTGAAGTCAAGATTCACGGAGCCCATGTGGAGCTGGTCGACTCAGTTCGGATCCTTCGAACAGGCGTCTTTTGAAAGCGTCATGGATCACTCTCACTGACTTTATAAGTGAGACTGAGATTATACGTTCTGGGAAGCATAACCTCTGTGATAACGTCAACTCACAAGCAGAAAGTCTCTCGAAGACATCGTCCGGTCGCCACCTCCTAGCCTTACTACACATCCAACACACCACTATCATGGAAGAGCGCGTATGTATTCTATCCCAATGAAGATGCGCCCTCCATGTGTGCACTCTTCCCGCAAACATGAACTGTGAAGACCATAATGGCCGGCGTCTGGTGCGGGAGGAAACCCTGTCCCGCCACTATGGATCGAAACCCGGCGTATTCTACGTGGATGCCTGGAGAGCGGGTGGGGCCAGTGCGAAAAAGATTCGTCGTCTGAAGAAGGCATTCGTAAACGTGCTTGAATATAGCCAAGCTTTTATGCGTTGCATATTGCAATCACTCACTTCAGCCCTTGGGCGCGGCCGGGCAGCCACCAAACCACGTGACGTGACGTCACGACAGCAGGAGGAAAAGCTGGGCCCCAACTCGCGCGGTCGCGCGCAGCCGCAGCCACCACCTGACTCCCGCTCCTCCCGCTAGGGGCGCTGCGCCGGCGCGTGACGTCACGGAGGAAAAGCTGGGCCCCAACTCGCGCGGTCGCGCGCGGCCGCTGCCACCACCTGACTCCCGCTCCTCCCGCTAGGGGCGCTGCGCCGGCGCGTGACTTCACGGAGGAAAAGCTGGGCCCCAACTGGCGCGGTCGCGCGTGGCCGCAGCCACCACCTGACTCCCGCTCCTCCCGCTAGGGGCGCTGCGCTATGATTGACGTCACGGCATATGTATAAAAGAGCTGCGCTCCTTTGCCGGGACAGTCTTATACCCCTGTCACACGGACATTTCAAGGGCCCTCGAACCGATAGTCTATCGACTCAAAGGCGATCGAGCGCTGCTACACGGGCAGTTTCAATGGCGATCGAGTCAATAGCCTATCGAGTCAACGGAGCAGCACGGAAATCCATCGAGATATGCAACGCATTCTTGGCTTAACCAAGCTAAGCCTGGCCATTTTTTTACCATTGCTCAAAGTTTTGTCCCCGTGCGATTTCTCCGCTATTATAGCTAACGTTAAGTTGTAGTAAACTCGTTCAATTCGAAATCTACTACAAGGTAATTTGTATAGAAAGGGAAAAATGTTGCAGCTTTCATCGCCTTCCATCATTCTCACTTCTTCGGCCTCTGCTTCTTTAAAACAGAATGAAAATGCTGTTTGCTTTCTTTTACGCAGCCTTAGACACTTGGCTGCTTCGGCAACGCTCAGCCAGCAGCATGCATTTTCTGCGTCTTGCGATAAGAGCCGCATGCCCAGATACCTACATCAGGCATAACGCCCTGTCGCGGGCAACAGTCTTGCTGCAGCCGACGTTATTCATCCATTTGGTGAACCACATAGCTTCGCTACATGCATTGTAGACGTTCAGGTTCACCGATCGGCAAGAATACATGTTTCAGTGAATGAATGCAACCTTCGCATGATAAGCTCATGATTATTTCACTCACGTAGCGGTTGAGGATTTTCGTTAAAAGTCTTTTGCTCCTTAATTCAAATGGTATTAAGCAGCAATCCACATGTCTCAAAAACTGAATGTTAATGTGAGGATGGTAGCGGCAGACACAATATTTTACAATGTGAATATGAGGCGAGGGTGGCGAAGAATTTTGCAGTCCATCAAGTTCACGAAGCTTCGGCCCCTCAGTGATAAAGGCACTCGACTGCTGCGCCAGATTACGCGGGATTCATGCAGTCGGCTGAAGCAGGGTTTTTATGGAGCCGAAACTCGAAAGGCGCTCATGTGTTGTGCGATGTCATTGCACGCTATAGATACACAGGTGTTATAAATTATTTCAGAGCCCTCCACTACGGCAACTATTTATTTCTTTTTTCACTACCACTTTCCTCCTTTTTCTTACGGTGCGGTTGCGGTGTCCACCGATATGAGACACAGCACCGTTTCGTTTCCTCAAACAGCCTATTTTGCAAAGGCCAATTTTCAGTGCACAGTGCACGGCTGTTTTCTTTCTTGCTGTTCGTCGGCAACAGGGTAAAGCACAATGAAGGGTAAAAATAAGATCTCCACTTCGCCTAAACCTCAGGTTTTAATTTGGCATTGTTTAAAACTTCGATGCAACGCCGCCAGTACACAATCAGCGTTGAAAGCAAGCAAGGGTTTCACTTATACGTTGAATTTGTTGAGCAGAAGCCTCCTACTGAACCAGTACTTTTTTGTGCGCTGATTGCATTGGCTGGCGGTACCTAATGAACTAAGCTCCGGCTCTATTTGCGGTGAGAGTCTGGTGTGCTTAATTCGGCTATTCTTCAACGCGGCTTAAAAGCACGTGTTGATGTTCGCCACTAGTTGGTTTTGTAATTGTCTCGGCCGGATATGTTATGGGGTTCTATTTACCCTTTTTTGTACACATTCATTGCTTGTCCGCCGGTCAAATAAACTTCCATTTTTGTTTTCAATAAGCGTATGTAGCTATGGCTAGTCAGCCTGTCTTCATAAACTACTTTATTTTTTATGAACTCTTCCGAAACTTGGGATCACTTACGTTCACCTTGCAAATATGGAGCGATAGTTTAAGGTGTCCGTGCGGTCGGTTGGGGATTCCTTGGAGCACTATTACGCCGATATCGGCGCGCTTTTCACGAGACATCACTTCATCGCACATTATAATCCGTGACGCTGTTTAGTGGCCCTTAAAAGTACGTTTTCCTTTAATGTCTTTTGCGAAGACAGCTGTGCGACATGCTTGCACAAATCCTCTGTTAGTCCTCCTGAACAAACATCGTCATTTGTGAAGAAGTAGAGGGCCCGGCTGCCGACCGAAAGGTCTCCGGTCCACTTCCGCTTAACAAATTTTGAAGCAAGAGCTTCACTAGCCTAGCGGCACCGATTTCGTTGCGCCTGCACGAATGACTTTCAACACGAAGAGGAGTTCCGTAAGTAACCACGTGACGCACCACGTGACCCGCAGCTGCTGCTGTCGTGCGCTCCGCCGTCGTCGCGGCGGCTGCGCGCTGCCTATCCAGTGTCTCGCTATGGACGAAGCAGGTCAGCCGGAGCCGACGTCCTCGAGATTGCGTACTCGCAGACGTCGGGCCGAGTCTGATCACCCGGTCGACATGGCCAACCGTGCGAGGGAAATAGAAATTGATAGCGAGCGTAAACGCGCTAAACGGCCTGACATAAGCAAGGCAGGGCGGGAGCGTCGCCTGGCTCGACGTCGAGATAAAAGATGCCGAATGAAGACAGCGACGAGCCTTGTTAGCAGCCGAAGCGGAGGCTGGCGAGCCGCTGAAAGTGAGTTCTCGTAGTGCGGAATCCACAACGACCCACGTGGTCCATCTGTAAGACTCTGCTTGCGCCACGAAAGCCTTAAGAGGGGACTTTTCGTGTAATCCTTGCTTTTCCTTGCATTACTAGGGTTAGCTGAGCTAAGCTGCAGCAATTTTTTTTTCTTTTCAGCGAACCTAGTTTTCTATTCCAATACACCCATTCCACGATTTTAGATTTCCCAGTCGCGTGGGTGCGTGGTTTTCCTCCGAATGGGACCATAAGCGCTTTTGTTTGGTGAAAAACGTAATTTAGCGAAGACCAAAGACGAAAAGAAAACTATGATGCTGCCCGCTCCGTGGGTGGCCTTCCGGCTGCCGGCCGTGGCCTCCATGTCATGCCTGGCGGCGACTTCCGCTCCCCAGGTCGTAAGCCGTAGTTGAATATACGGCTCCGAGCTGGCCAAAGCAGCCTGCCACAGCAGCGGACTGTTTAAGTGCCAGGAGGCGGGGGCCGAGAGTGCCGGACATGCATAAAGAATATGAGCATAGTCTGCTCGGGGGTGGCTGCAGAGCGTGCATTCCGGAAATAAGCACCGGGGTGAATAAGGGCAAGGCGCGCAGGAGAGAGGAAAGTGTGGCCCTGTAAATGGCGCCACCTGCTCTGTTGGAGCTTAGAGAGGGACTTGTGAGAGAGGGAGGGATAGGCGGGAGTACCGGTGATGAAGGGTGATGTCATGGAATGTCAGGAATAGGTAATGCAATGTTATTCACCGCCATGATGTCTTTTCAAATCGAGGATTTACATCGGTCATATTTCATGGAAGTTGACAGAGATAAATGTATTTCTTTTATTTTCTTAATGCTGCTTACTAGTAGTAACAAGTAACACCGTTTGCAATCCACTCTTGTGAAATAACTTACGCTGGCTCTATAAAACACAATTAGGCGGCTGCACCTCGAACTTGCCGTATGCATTGCAATGACAACCTGACGAGGGTAAAATAAAAAAGAACTCCATGTAAGTAGACTCCATCTACGTTGACACCTAACACAAATCATAAAAAGCAATCTTGCACTACTTTGCTTTCGCCTAGAAACATCAATTAAAGACGCAACCTTGTGAAACCCTTTCTCCTCGTACACTGCCGGGAGGCCATGATAACAACGCTTTTCGCAATGCTGCAGGACGTCACTCTCGGGGACAACCTCGACGGCGTCGCCTACCTGGGGCCATTTTCCGATTTTGTGTCATAATAAAAAGCGTCATAATTTGCGAGAGCGGCCGCACCTGATTGGTCCAAACGCCGGGAGCGGAGGTCGGTTTGGTTGCGACTGTGGGCGGCGGCAGTATGTCAGTGCGTTGCGGTTGCCGCAGTGAAACAAATGCCGACAAATGGAACGAGACCAATACGAGAGAAGAAAAATTCACCCGCAAGTTTAGTTGCCCATCGGATTCTATTGTAAAAGGGTAATATGAAAGGTGCCATTTTTGCCTATTGGACTTGATTTGTATAGTTCAGATACCTTTTTCTGTTTTGTAAAGCTGCATCCCTAGGGTCTTGGCAGTGCCACGTCAGTTTTCTTTGTTTTATCCAACGTTTTTTAGAAACGTTGCTGATCGTTTTTAGATAAGGGCAGTTGAATAACTGCGAACCCAAAACGGCTGCCGCCTTGGCGGTGGAGCTGCGGTCGCTTTGGGATGGGCGCGTCGTCTGCTACTTCCAGCTTGAGGACCGTCAGGAGACGTTGGGTGACTGGCGTGCTACAGAAACGTATTGGTAATGAATATCAACGTAAGTTGCGCCTTCGTCCCTTTCGTATCATGAAAACAGGACGGCTTAGTGACATTTATAACGATAACGTTAGCTGGGCACTTGGAAGGCGCGTTGGCAGACAGCTTATCACATGCGTATTAGATACGCATTCAAGAAGTAAAGCTGCCGTGCTCCCAGTATAGGTCACTAAACTTATAGAAAATTCCTCAACAACCGGGATGGCCATATTTTCATCTCGACTCATTAAAATAGGGAAAAAGGCTGAAGAAAAAAGTTAAAAGTGCGTCTCCCGCAAGAAAGAATAGAAAAAGCATTTAGTATCTTTTTAAGCTTTTTTCCAGGTTTTGTTTATAGACACTCAACTTTTAGTGATCTAATCAATAGAGAAATGTTTGCCCTCTACTTTAATGACAATAATAATATTTGGTTTTTTGGGGAAAGGAAATGGCGCAGTATCTGTCTCATATATCGTTGGACAAATGAACCGCGCCGTAAGGGAAGGGGTAAAGGAGGGAGTGAAAGAAGAAAGGAAGAAGGGGTGCCGTAGTGGAGAACTCCGGAGTAATTTCGACCCCCCGGGGATCTTTAACGTGCACTGACATCGCACAGCACACGGGCGCCTTAGCGTTTTTCCTCCATAAAGACGCAGCCGCCGGGGTCGGGATCGAACCCGGGTACTCCCGATCAGTAGTCGAGCGCCCTAACCACTGAGCCAACGCTGCGGGGCCCGTCTACTTTGCACAACCGAATATTACACAAGCGAGGAACCCAAACTACGAGGGGGTAAGTGGTATATCGTTGTGTCGCTGATTTTGCCGCGTGGAACCGCAGAAAGAAAGGCTTTCAGTGTCGGCCGAGATCTATAGCCAAAATCTAAAGCCCGAGCATCCTGGCCTCTCGTACTGCAGGCGTGGAGCGCACGCGATGTTCGCAATCCGTGTACGTACGCGGTTTGAAGCAGCCACGCTGGGCGCAGCCGACGCGATGGCCGAGCCACAGTAGACCAGTTGCAGCAAAACTCTCCAATAACCAAGCGTAGCCAATCTGCCTAGCAGCGGCGAAGATAAAACCAAAACTAACGTGGTACTGTAAAAACACTACAGATGGCGCTCGCGTCTCTCTGAGATGAAAGTGGCCACGGAAGTGGGGCCGATTCCCAGGGGCAAGTTTTCCACCTGTCCTTAACTAAAAAAGTTGGTTTAGAGTGCAGTGCGGAGAAGAAACTCGATGTCATGCCCGGCTGCGCATTCGAGACGAGTAGCTCACCGACGATTGACACCTCAATCGACGTCGACGCCACGCAGAATACGAGGCAGCTACACCGAGTCTGTGTTTGGACACCCATTCGCCACTGTGGAGTGAGTGAAAACGTTGTCGCTGCAACTTCGCGTACGGACAACATCATTCGCCTACTATGTCAACAGGACTGTGACGTTTTTCGTGAAGGAATGACAAGATAGCAGCGACGTCAGCCCCGAAGAGAAGAAGTGCATGTCGTCAGTCGAAAGCCATTTTATGAGCGCTAATATAACCATGCGTTTGTATTTATGCATTGTATTCCAAGCCGAAAGCTTTATATATATCCTGTTGATTAAAAGCCAGTAGTGTGCATCGCAGCACAAACAATCCGAAAGCCATGGGGATGGCAAGAAGTGGAGAAAGAGAGACAGCTTTAGTTGCCACAGGTGTTGGGAATTAGGGCAGGTGGGTCCTTTGCGGCCGCCATGTGGAGGCGACGTCCTGGGCCCACGAAATGAGTCAAAGCTGATTGATCTTGTCGGGCTGGGTGAGGTGTTGGTCCCAGCTTTCCGCAGATGATGCTGGCAGGAGGGCCCGAGGGGGCAGGATATTTTCCCATCCCCAAAAATGTGCACCTGAGCGGCGGGCTATACGTGGTTGCAATTTGGGGAAGTGGGCTTGTATTCCCAATCGGTGAGTAGTGATAACCTTGAGTGTATAAGAATTGAGAGCTTCTGCAATCTGCGGAGTGGGGTGGTCTGTGCTCGGTCGAGTTGGAAAACGGCGTCTCGTCTCTTTCCGAAAATTGGTGATGCCGGCAAAAGTCAGGGGGATTCAGTGAGGGCGACTGGGTCCGTGGGGCTAGCTGCCTGGATTGTTAATCCCTGGACAAGTCTCTCGGCCCCTTCGTTTCCAGAGTTTCCCGCGTGGGTGGGTAGATAGATTGGGTTAATTTGCCTGTCGGGAGTTCAGCCGTGCAGGATGCGTGCGGGAGGAATGCAGATGCAACCTCCCGTGTAATTTAGGATTGCTCGTACTCACTCACTGAGGGCTGGGCGCGTATGGCGTTCAGCGATGGCCAGCGCTATCGCTCTCCCTTCTGCTGCGATGGAGGAGGGGCGCGCACCGTGGCAGCGGAGATAAGGGTAGACTGCGCATGGTTGCACGGACCACGTAGGTTGTGTCATCTTGCCTTGCCGCGTCGACGTATGTTAGGTGTTCGTCGGCACGATAGAGATCACTGAGTGATCGGGCTTTGTTTCGACTGCGCGGGTCGTGTCAGCCACAGAGCGCGAACGTTCTTAGGTAGCGCTTTGGCAGCGAGGCGTCTATGTAGTGCACCTGGGAAGAAATGGAGAGGGAAGGGACTGGAGCAGCTTAGCAACAAGGAAAATTACCGGAGAAGGCGTCGCAGTCGAAACTCTCTTGAGCACTACTGGGAAAAGGGACTGCAGGTGGCGTCGGAAGAGAAATACTTAGCGCACAGCATGCTTCGAGTGGAAAAGTACCGGAAGGGGGCGGAGCGTCGGAGGCAGCAGGTGCCAGTATCAGACCACTCGCCACATGATTTAGTCTCGCCTGCGCTCACGCGATCGCAGTCATAAGTGTCGTTGCGAAGGGTTTCGTGACTGCGCGTGCGTCATTTTCTCTTCAGGCTCCCTTGTCGATGGTGTGTGTGTGCGGTGCAGTGTAATGGAACGGAGACGACATCATCGTCTGCGACCTGCGAGGGGACCGCGTCTATGGGAACAGGAAGACTAGGGCGCCCACGAAGGTCTTACGTCACCGGCTCCAAGGCACGGGCGACGAGAAGTGCTGCGCAACTGCTGCAGAGGCGGGCTGCACCACAGACGATTCCGGCCACGGTACGAGCGCGGAAAGCTAGTTTCGAACGATTGAGGCTTTGAAATACGCAAGCGAGAATCGGACGTGAAGAAACAGAAGCGTGCGGCCAACGTCGAGTTGTGAGAACGTAAAGCGGCGGCCATCCTGCAACGTCGTGAAAACGACCGGCAGTCGCTACAACAGCGTGAACCGGAACCAATGCTGCAGAGGCACGAACAGGAGGCCCCGGTAAAACATATAATCTGCGGGACAATAAAGCTTTCTAACTCATACACGTAACAAGAATTAAGTGGCTCTGGCGAATTTTCTTGCCCCCCTCTTTTTCCGTTGATAAGCATGTGATGTATACATGAATAGGATGCAATACCGCGTCTGTTCTTATTATTTGCTCGTTCTTGTTCAAAACCGCCTGTAAGCGGTTTTTGGTATTTTCGGACCCAAGAGGTGGCTAGTTCTATCTATATTGACCGCAGCCACGTTGAAAGAATTTTGCATAGCTCGAGATTGCGCAGTTAAATTCCAGGGTCAATCGGAGTTCCTTTGCCAACTTTAAGTTCCCCGCGGCCGAGACACGCGGGAATGCGGTCTATCGTACTCTGCGTCTCCGCAGCGGCAAGAGCGACAGTCGAACTCGCAAACTATTGGACACCTTTAGCACACCGTGTTGTTGTTCGGGAGCCCGCCCATCACGAGTGTGGCCACGCTGATTGGTCCCGATGTGGCGGCAGGCACACACGCGGCTGTCTAGGGTGCTTCGATGCCAGCGCCGGGTGCAAACTTAAACGACGCCGCCATATTGAATCACAACTGCCCTCCGCCATGTACCGCGAATTGCTCGACTGGTAGACCAGTGCAGCTCTCGCTGCAAAAGGCCGCTCAAGTTAAAGCAAATTGAAGCACGCCGAGAGCATGAATGGCACCTTTACAAACGCTAGCGCCGCTGATTCCGTGTGATTCAATATGGCGCCACCGCTGAAGTTGTTTCCACCCCGGCGGCGCTGGCATCGAGGCATCCTACGGCTTCCGGGTACGTGGCGCCATCTGGCGCCCTCCAAGCTATCTGCGCATTCGCACTCAGGACACGCGGACTCAAGGACCTCCGGTAATGGTAGCACGGTAGGCGGTATTGTAAAGGCGTCTAATATCTGCGCGGATGGTTATCGTGTCTCAGATGGCTGAATAACATAAACAGCTTCTTTCATCCTGACATGCGAAAGAAAGCACGCCATTGCTCTAATAGATGCTTTCCCATACAAAATGGAGCGATTCTTATTTTCCCGTGATATGCGGTAAGAGGGCGCAGCCGCTGGTTGGTTCAGGCCGCCGCAATTCCCGCAGGAAAAAAAATAAAAAATAAGTCGGCTTAAGATCGCAAATGCGAAACCCTTTCCCTGCCCTCATTCTACCCTAATTTTTCGATTTTTGTTATTTCTGTATTATTTCTGTTTTCCTGTTTAGTTTTATTTATTGCTTGTGTCGATTTTTTCTTTTTTCTTTTCGTTATTCACTTTTTCTTTTTATTTTTCAATTTTTGGCTTATTTCATTACATGCACGTTGCTTAAGTGCTGCTTAGTCAACTTTTACATTTTTGCTCTATTTACTAGACAACTTATCATTCGCAGTTCGTGCGGACAACTTCCGTCTACAACGTCCGTCTACAGCTTCCCTCCAGCCACTCTTGAGCCAAGGAAGGCTTTCGCCTTAAAATGTTCTCTGGGACGTTATGCCACGCGACTATCCACGCCTCACCGCAGCTGCTTGGGTTGAGCCGACGGCGCTCGCTCGCCTCGCAACTATCGAATCACGTGACGCGCCATTCGCTGTATCAAAACGAGTGGCGATTGCTTACATTCGTGGTGGTGATAACTGATACCTGATTCAATATATGCTGAGGGTCCTTGGACCTAAGATAATAAACTTATTTTTTTAATATGGCGGAGTGCTTGGCTTGAAGCACTGTGGGACGGGTCGGCCCGGTATCGCACTGCCTCCGGGATTGGCCCTGGGCATATTAGCGCGGCGCGTCTTTTTCACTGTTTGCTCTCCTATCCTTTACCTATCCTACTTTGAGCATGTGGCAGCGAGCGTCGCTCGCCTTGAGTCAGTAGGCAGGCCCGTGCTCTTTCTTTTTGCTTCTTTCAGCAACAGCACCAGCAGCAGCTTACCTCCGCGTGATTTCCTTAACAGAGCTTTTGCTCGTGTGACTGACTGGGTTCAGCCGGATTGAACCACAGCTAACTTTTTGGAGCAAAAAAAATCCACTTCTCGAATGCAAAGCTGAAGGTGAAATGACACATGGATTTGAGTTCTGGCTCGCCGCACGTAAGTTTTTGCTCGAGGGTTGTCAGAGCTGGTAACACGTTTTCTGCTCGGGGCTTTGGTGTTTATCAGTGCTTGTAGGGTAAAAATTGGGCGTCATGTGCGTCCAGGCGCGCGCCTATTTGTGCGATTTGGGCCGAGAGCTGGGAGGTGAATGTTGTGAGAAGGGGGTTTATGTTGTTCATAATGTTATTCAAGAGACGTCCCTCTATTTCTTCATATGTGTTGGGGAGGGGGGTGGTTGTCGGTTGGCGAGGTAGCTCCACTCCCGAAGAACATGCACTCGGACTCACAAAAGGGACGACGAAAGGCGCGAGTGGACTATCGGCGCCGCACACATCGACAGGCACAAAATGCTGTATACGTCGACGCAGCCATGTACCCCGATTCAATAAACGCGGTGGCGGTCGTCTTGGACACCAATTTCAAGGAAATCGTCAGCGCTTCCCTACGAAACTGCTCTCCCACAGTAGCAGAAACTGCTGCAATTGCCCCCGCAATCCAGCACGGCGATGCCACGGGAAATGAGTTAAAAATTATTACCGACTCCCAGTCCGCGTGTCGCCTCTTCCTCTCTGGCAGACTTCCACACTCCGTCGCTCCCATTCTGACTACCCCACAAGTTCAAAATTCCACATGCAAGCACCAAATCACTTGGACTCCTGGGCACGAGGGGCTCGAGGGAAACGAGGCCGCGGGCAGTCTAGCTCGAGGATATACTAACCGAGCGACTAACCTCCCCGACCTCTCCCCTCTACGTACGGCGAGCGCCTCCTCCTTCTCCGAACACAAAGACAAGTCTATCCCCCACCACGCCGAAGCTAACGGCGGCAGAGGCGAGGGAATGGCGACAACTACAGACGAACACCTTTCCTAACCTACACAAGTACCACATAATCTTCCCCGACAGATATGACAGCATCTGCCCCTGGTGTGGCGGAATTCCAACATATCATGTAACATGGGGCTGCTCCGGTCCCAAGCCCCCTGAACTAGACAAACATCACTCCGAGGAACAGTGGGAGTCTGCCCTGCTCAGCTCTGACTTGGCGACGCAGCGAAAGCTGATATCTCAAGCAAGAGCAACTGCGGTGGACATTGGGGTCCTGAAATAAGGATTCCACCCAAAATCTGTATTTTCGCCTCTCTATCCTACCTTTTTGAAATAAATGTTTTCTACTACTACTCGCCGCACGTGTGGCTGAGACGTCATAGCACGTGACCTGTCGCACTGATACCGCTCGTTCCGCAGCTGCGCTGACCGCCGTTCTGACCACTCGCTCTCGCAAGTTGCGTCATGGCGGCTGCAGTCGGAGGCGACTTGTTGAGCTCGCGTGATGTGGGCCAAGTGTGTTGTTCTTCTTGAACTGGCCAAGACCTTGTCCCATTCTTCTGCGGAGGGAGCTGGCAAGAGTCGTCGGAGGGGTTTGCTAGCGCTTTCGCATAGCATAGAGTCTTGGGGGCATGCGCCCCGTCACCGTAGTGCGGGCATGCTGGGTCGTATTCACCGTTTGTCAATAAACAATACCTCAGGGCTACGAATTGCCTTTGTTAGAAGGCGTAGGATTGTCGTGGCTTGCACCCTGTCCAGGTCGGGGTTAGGGGCGGGATACGTGGATCTTAGCTCGCCGTAAAGTTTTGTAATCTACGCTTAGGACCGAGCTGTCTCGGCGGGGGCGTCGGTTCTCTAGAGGTCTCCTGTCCCCCGAATGGTTAAAAATTGGTCTATGTGGTCGACCCCTCGTTTCCACAGTCACCTGCGTGAGCCGGAACCCATACCAGATTGATGTTGTGATCGAACGTTCGGTTGCGCAGAATTCGCATTGCGAGCGCGTTTACCTAGTTTTTGGCGAAAGTTTGAATGGCGTTGTTAGAGTCGCTTTGAATTGTTTTAATGTGGGGATCCGCAATGGCCCCAGAGCGACAGCTACTTCCTGTGCCTCGCGTATAGAGCTACCGTGAAACATTGTGGCGTTAACGAGGGCTGATTTTGGAGTCGCATACATGCGACGTATGTTCCGCCTTTGATGTGCTAAGTTGCGCCTACGTACACTGCTGGTGGTTCGTTCTCGTACTGTTTTTCAAGGGACTGCGCCATTGCGGTCCTGCGGGCGTCGTGTCTGCCTGGCAACATGTTCTTGGCTACTAGTTCTACGACTAGTCTACTGGTAATGTCCGTTGATGAATATGAGTTTGCACACACCTCCTGAACGGGGTGGATGTGGAGTTTGTCGAGAATTACGCTTTCCGCAACAGTGCGCGACATGCCAGTCACTTGTGCCGTGTTATGGGCTTCGATTAGCTCATCGAGCGTGTTGAGAATTCCCGACTGCAGCAGTCGATCTGATTTGGCGTATTCTGTCAGACGAAGGGCCGCCTTGTATGCTGTTTTAATGATGCTTTTAAGTGGCTCTTTGTTATGCCCCTGCGAGGGGTGGCAATGCGCCTCATTAGCCAGCCTATCTGGTGCGCCATGAGGCGTAGCCGGCGAATCGCGTCCTTGTTTTGATTATTTTCTCAACGAACACGTCGAGAAACCCGAATGCGGCTACGGGGGCATTGGATGGTTGTCAGTGTGCAATTCGATGGGTTTTCGAGGTTACGGGGGCTGTCTTTGAGACTTGTTTGTTCCCTATAACTAACCGTTTCGATTTAGCCGGTGAACACGAGAGGACGTTCCCCTGCACAAAAGAGTGTAACGTGTCGATAACTCATTGTAATGATTGTGCAAACCCTCCATCGGATCCGGAGTTGTACCATGTCTTCGGCGTGTATAGAATGATGTATATGCGGAATAGCATCTAACAGACGCCGGAGGTCACTCATAGTAATGTTAATAAGAAAATACGAACCCTTTGCAGGGTTCCTCTAATGCCCAGTGTAAGGTTGTTGCTATTTATGTCCACGAAATGTAGCGCAGCCTTGCGCAGGTTCAGAAAGGTGGTCGTGTAGTCGTATGCCGTTTGCCTACGCTCATCAATGACAGGTTATGGAGGTTAGCAGCGTATGACACACTGTCAAAGGCCTTACTCACATTGAGTCTCAGGATAGCACGCGCGGCTCTTACGCGCTTTGGATCTAGAATGTCTTGCTGTATCTGTCACAGGATGTCCAGAGTCGAGAGAACTGCTCGAAACGCAGTAATGGACGTGGGGAACGTGTTTCCACGTCGGCATTCATTTCGAGCCTGTTTAAGACAACGTGCTCCATTACCTTTCCTAGACATGACGTGAACGCAGTTGGGCGGAGGTTCCAAATCTCGTGTCGTTTTCCCGGTTTAGGAATTGTATCTGGAACAGAAAAATTGAAATTGAAAATTGTTTCTTTTTTACCTGCCGCGGTAGCGCAATGGTTAGAGCCCTCGGCTACTGATCCGGAGTTCCCGGGTTCGAACCTGCCCGCAGCGGCCGCGTTTCGTTAGAGGCGACACGCTAAGGCGCCCGTGTGCTGTGCGATGCCAGAGAAAATCAAAGATCCCCATGTGGTCGAAATTATTCCGAAGACCTCCACTGCGGCACGTCTTTCTGCCTTTCTTCTTTCACTCCTTCCTTTACCGCTTCTCTTACGGCAAGGTTCAGGTGTCCGCCGATATGCGAGACAGATACGGTGCCATTTCCTTTCCCCAAAAACGAATTTTCGTTTTTAAATTGGTTTTGAGGCTGGTTCTCTGCTAATTGGAGAATTTTGTTGGCTGCCCTCGTCCCATTTGCGCTTTACGTGGGCGCGTTCTGCCGCTTAGTGACGCGAGACCGTTACAAGCCCCGCCTCCCAGAAAATGCGATGTAATTAGCTTCATACTTGATATCTGATTTAATATTTTCAGCGGGTCCTTGGACCTAAGATATTAAAATTATTTTTGGAACATGGAGCAGTGCTTGGCTTGAAGCACTGTGGCACAGGTCGGCCAGGTATTGCAGTCTCCGAGATCGGCCTGGGGCATATTAGCGCAGTGCGTCTTTTCTTTCACTCTTTGCTCTCCTATCCTTAAAATCTCCTACTTTCAGCACGTGGCATCGAGCGTGGCTCGGCTTGAGCCAGTAGGCAGGCCCGTGCTCTTTCCGTTTCCTTCTCGATCTCAGCAACAACAGTCACTCACTCAGTCAAAATCTGGTGTTCGCGTTCTCAGGGAATGACTAGAATGCCTAAGGCAGGTGGCCCTCAGTGAGCAATCTAGGAGGCAGATGGGCCACCTATGTCCCGTTGCCTTGCGGCGTCATCCAAGCCTGCTCACCGGCACATGAGGAGGCTGTCCACCGCCGCTGGTGGTAGTTAAATGAACGATTTGTGCTCGTGAAGAGCAATCTATCTAACCAAATGCCTACCGCTGGGAGCACCAGCCATCGCAGGGCAGTGGCGCATTGCTTAACCGCTGCACCACTGCGCCAGGGGTGGCATGAGGACTCCCAAGGATCCATGAGTGTGAAGTAGTGAGTGACCTTCTGGTTTGGTTTGGTTTATGGGGGTTTAACGTCCCTGAGCGACTCGGGCCATGAGGGACGCCGTAGTGAGGGCTCCGCTATTTTCGACCTCTTGCGGTTCTTTGTGGACTGCCACCGCACAGTACACACACACCGCACAGTACACCGCACAGTATTTCGCCTCCATCGAAATTCGACCGCCGCGGCCGAGATAGAATCCACTTCTTTCGGGTCAGCAGACCAGCGCCATAACCACTGAAACACTGCGGCGGCTGAGAGCGAACATCTGTACATATGCGAAATAAACCACTACGCTATCGTGTTATGCCCTTGAGGCTGAGCCTAATTGTCCCCTCCCGTATTTTTGAAATATATCATCATTTCCATTCAGGAAATTCATTTGCTTTGTATACTTACATGTCCTGGCGACATTTGAGTCAAGTTGCGAGCATCTGATTACCGAATTTATTTTGTTTATTGACTTTTCATTGAACAGATCCACGTACAAAGACGAGACCCTCTTTGAGCACACACCACGGCGGACTCTCTTGCCAGCTCCCTCGGAAGAGGAATGGGACAAGGTCTTGGCCAGTTCAAGAAAAACAAAACAGTTGACCCTCATCATGCGAGCTCGACAGGTCGCCTCCGACTGCAGCAGCCATCGAATGGCCCGAGTCCAAACTAATCACTTTCATTTTGTGGCAACAAAGTTCTAACAACCACAATCCCCTGTTGTTCCGACTGCTAGAAGAATGAATAGTACATGGGCCTGCCCAGTGCCTCAAGCTGAACCACAATCCCTGTCACGTGCAGCCATTAGGAGATGCAAAGAAATGTGAGCGTTCAGAAGAACTAGCGCAAAAAAGGATAGCGGACAAGAAAGAATGAGGACGCTGTTGTTGCATTGCGACTGAAGTAAGTATGGATAGGAAGGTGCACGGGCCTGCCCACTGGCTCAAGTTCAGCCACAATCGCTGCCACGTGCAGACAGTAGGAGTGTTGAAAGACAGGAGAGGAGAGACTGAAAGACAAGACGCGCGTCGCAACAACCGCGACATCTGAAGCAACGACCATGTTTTAACAACAGATACACTCGGTGACAAGGAGCCCTCGCCAGATTGGTGAGAGCTCCTAGATCCCATTCCCGTATTGCCAGGGAGCCACCTCGCCTTCTGCGGTGTCTCTTGTTGCGACTGAAGGAAGATTATAAATGAAACTGCTGGCTTCCGGGGCTAGGATCTAGGGGCTCTCACACGTGTGGTTGGGGCGGTGTCCAGGCGCTGAGCGCTGGCCTTTACTAAGCAAGAGCGAATCACGTGGTTAGTCCCATGACGCAACTTGCGACAGCGAGCGGTCGGAACGGCGGTCAGTGGAGCGGCGGAACGAGCGGTAGCAGTGTGACAATTCACGTGTTGGACATCTGAGCCACACGTGCGGCGAGCCGGAGGTAAAAATCATGCGTGATTTGACCTTCAGCTTTGCATTCGAGAAGTGGAGCTTTTCGCTCCATATAGTTGGGTGTGGTTCAACCCGGTTGACCCCAGTAAGACGGGCGAAAGATCGGTTAAGGTAATCGCACGAAGGTGAGCACGTGCCACAAGTTTTGATATAGTGAATGGCGCGTCACGCGATTTCCGGCAGTTGCGAGAGTGCCGTCGGCTCTGCAATGCAGCGTCACGTGACTCGATAGTTGCTTGTGGGCGAGTGCCGTCGGCTCAACCAACGCAGCTGCGGCAGGCGTGGATAGTCGCGTGGCGTAACGTCCGAGAGAGCATTTTAAGGGGAAAGCCATTCTTGGCTCATGAGTGGCATGGACGAAGTTGTAAACGGAAGTCCTAGACGGGAGTCGTCCGCACGAACTGTCAATCATGCGTGGCAAATAAAACAAAAATGTAAAAGTTGATTAAGCAGCAGTTCTAAGCAACGTATATGTAAAGAAATAAACCAGAAAACTAAAAATAGAAACTGTAAAAATAAAAAACAATTGAAATAAAATCGCAAGGATAGAATAAAGCAATAAATAAAAATAAAAATAGGAAAACAAAAAGGTTGCATAAATAACAGAAAATGAAAAATTAAGGCAGAATGAGAACAGGGAAAGGCATTCGCATTTGTGCTCTTAAGCAGACTTATTTTTTCTTGCGGGGAGTCGCGGACGCCTGAACCAACAAGCGCCGGCGTCCTCGTTCCACATCTCACGAGAAAATAAGCATTGCCCCATTTTGTTTGGGGCAGCTTCCAAGAGAGCAGTGGCGTGCTTTCTTTCGCATGTCATGATGAAACAAGCTGTTTAGGTTATTCAGCCATCTGAGACACGCTAACCGTCCGCGAAGATATTAGACATCTTTATCACACCGCGCGCAGTGCTACCTTTACCGGAGTACCGTGAGTCCGCGCGCACTAGGTGCACATGCACACATCGCCTTGACGGCGTACCCGGCAGCTGTACGCGCGCCTACCGCCGCATCGGGACCAATCAGCTTGGGCGCGCTGCCGGTGGGCGGGCTCCCGAACATCAACACGGTGTGTTAAAGGTGTCCAATAGTTTGCGAGTTCTACTCTCGCTCGAGCCGCTGAGGAGGCGCCAACCTCCTTTATTACGCCGATTGCGCGGAGAGGACAGTGTCCAGAATTTGTCAGCCTAGTTGGCGTTTTCTGAAGTCGTTCTTTGAAGGACTCTTAATTGGGCTGGCTTTCGGCTACGGATACCTGCGGCGAAAATAGCGAGAAATGTTTTCGGCGGTCAACGTAAGACAGGATCCCTGCGTCTCTCGGCCGCGGTGATTTTAATGCTTGCAAAGAACCTCCGATTGACTCCCAAAGGTAAGTACGCAATCTCGAGCAGTGTAGGTGTCTTTGATCGTGGCTGCAGTCATTCTAGATAAAGCTAGCCGCCTTTTGCGTCAGAAAATGTTGCAGCCGCGTACCAAAGGTTTTGTGCAAGAACGAACAAACATGAGGAACTTTCGCGGGACTGCGTCCTATTCAAGAAGAGCCGATCACATATTTTTGAACGAAAAGAGAGCTAGGGTAAGCAAAAACTCGACAGAAACAACTTAAGATTGCTTTCGTGCATGATTTAGAGAGTTGCATAGTCCCGCGGGGGAAATGTTTTCCTGGGCCTCCTGTTCGCGCCTCTGCCGCATTGCTTCCGCTTCACGTTGTCGCAACTCAGGATCGTTTTCACGACGTTGCCTAATTGCCTTCGCTTCAGGTTTCCGCAAATCGACGTTGGCCGCGCGCTTCTGTCGCTTCGTGTCCGCTTCACGCTTGCGTATTTGAACGTCTTAACCGTCAGAGATTCGCTTTAGGCGCTCGTACCGTGGCGGTAATCGTGTGTCTTGCAGCCCGCCTCTGCAGCTGTCACGCAGCATTTCTCGGCTACCTTGGAGCCGGTAGAGAACCTTCATGGGCGCCCTAGTCCTCCTGTTGACGCAGACGCGGTTGCCTCGCAAGTCGCATACCTTGATGTCGCCGTTCCATCGCACTGCATCGCACACACACCATCGACAAGGGAGCTAAATAGAGAGTGACGCACGCGCGGCCGCGAAACCCTCGATGGCGCGACTATGTCATGCAGCAAGTGGTCTGATGCTGGCACCTGCTGGGCGGCCGGCCCGACGGATCCAGACACCCTCGCTGAAGCCTGCGAGACTTTTGCCGGCATCAACAATTTTCATAAAGAAACAAGACGCTGTTTCCTGCTTCCCCACCTGACCACGACCGAGCGCAAGTCAACCTGCTTTGCAGATTGCAGACGCACTCAATTCTTAGGCACTCCAGGCTGTCACTAATCACCGACGGGGAATACGGACCCACATGCCAAAATTGCAACGGTGAACTCGCCACTCAGCTAGGCGCACATCCTCTGTCAATGCGAAAATAACCGGGCACTGTGGGCTCTCCTGCCAGGCTCCTCTGCGAAAAGCTGGGACCAACTCGTCACCCAGCCAGACGAGACCACTCAACCTGCACTCATTCCGTGGGCCCAAAACGTTGCCCTCCCCCCCCCCCCCCCCTGGGGGCCACACAGGACCCGCCTACCCTAATTCCCGGTACCTGTGGCAATTAAAGTTGACTCGGTCAACTTCTTGCCATCTCCATAGCACTCCGATTTTTTTGTGCCGCGATGCCAACTACAAGCTTTGAAGTAATGCGACATATAAAGCTTTCGCCTTGAAGTAAAGTACATGAATACAAACACATGACTATATTAGTGCTCATAGAAGGGTTTCTACCCATGACATCTAACACTTCTCTTCGAGGTCGACGTCGCTCGTTTCTTGTCAATCCATCATGAACAAATTCACAGTCCTGTCGACATAGTCGGTGAAATTATCTTGTACGACCGGAAGTAGCGGCGAAACCGTTTCACTCTGTCCACCGATGCCGAATAGGTGCCCAAACGCGGACTCGGTGTAGTTGGCTTGTATTCTGCGCGGCGTCGACGTCGATTGTTGTGTCAATCGTCTGTGCGCTACTCGTCTTGAATGCATAGTCGGGCATGTCGTCAAGATACTTCTGCGTGTTGCGCACTCTAAAGAGGTGGGTGTGAAATAGAATAAAGTGTCATCTAGTGCATAAAAACGAGTCAACCAGACGACAGTTTACTCCCTTTCTACTCTTATGTAGTAGAATTCGTTCTTTAGACCACACGTATGTGACGACGTGAAGGTTGTCATCATCGGTCACGTGCTGCAACACTGCGTTGAGCGTTGTCATGGCCTCCCTGCCATGTACGTGGTGAAAGGGTTTCACGGGCTTGCCCTTTTAACGGCGATATTTAGGTGAAGGCAACATACAGCAAAATCACTTCCGATGGTCTGTGTTCGGTGTCAACGTAGATGGAGTGTATGTACTGACATGCAGTTCTTTTCTACTTTACCAACTTCACGGTGCCATTTGTGATGCCTACGGCAAGCGAGAGGTGCAGTTCGATGTCAGTGCAGGTTAAAGATGCCCAGGTGGTCGAAATAAGTCCGGAGGCCTCCACTAATGCACCGCGTTCTGCTCTTCTTCTTTCACTCCCTCCTTTATCTGTTCCCTTACGGCGCTTTGCAGGTCTCCCCCGATATGTGAGACAGATACTCTGCCATTTCCTTTCCCCCAAAACCAAGTTTCATTTTACAATACATTCCAGAATTTTTGACCAAGAGACAATCTTGCATTCTGATCAGAATAAAGAACATGGTCCTTTTTATTTAGGACACAGGGGTACACCACAGGGCACGGTGCTCTCTCTTGTGTTGTTCAATCTGGCTATGGTGCACCTACCGGCCCAGCTGAGCGTCGTCGCCGGTGTGCAGCTTGCTCTGTATGCCGATGACATCACGCATTAGGCCACGCAGGGCTCCCTCAGAGACACTGAGGCCAACTTACAGGAGGCGGCGACCATAGCGGACCATTATGCTAGCCACCACGGCATCGAATGCTCTCCCAAAAAAGTCTAAATTTGTGCAAATATGCCCCTCACCAAAGTGCACAGCCAAAATTACTTTGTCTCTTGAGACAGGTCCAATCCCTGAAAATATCGAACACATGGTACTGGGCTCTTTATACATCAACACAGACAATCAGAAACGACATTGACCAAACTTCATAACGTGGGGGACCAGGCAGGACGCATGGTCCGCCGGATTTCTAACAAGCGCGGGGGTTATGATGCAAGGACGGCTTGCGGCTGGCGCATGCCTTTGTAACCAGACGAATACTGTATTCGTCTCCGTACCTGCACTCTAAGTCATCCTCCGCAAAATTATTAAGCGGACTCTGGACCTCCCCGCGAACACCTCCAACCAGCGCCTCCTGGGGCTGGGCATGAACACATTTCGGGAGCTCCGGGAAGACTACTTGACCAGCCAATTTACACGTCTCTCGAAGAGATTGTCGGGTCACCGCCTCTTTGCCCGACTGCACATCCAACACACCACTGTAATTGGAAGAGCCAGTACGTATTCCATCCCAGTGGAGATGCCCCCTCTACGTGTGCCCTCTTGCCGCGAACATGAACTGTGAGGACCATAATAGCCGGCGCCTGGCGGGGGCGAAGCCCTGGCCTGACACTATAGATTGAAACCCGGCGTAACCTACGTTGATGCCTGGAGAGCGGGCGGGGCCAGTGCGAAAACGGTTCGTTGTCTGAGAAAGGCATTCCTTAACGTGCTTGAATAGAGCCAAGCTTTTTTTTACACTTACTCAAAGTTTTGTCCCCGTGCAATTTCTCCGCTGTTAGTCGAAAGCGAGCGTTAAGTTGCTCTATACTTGTCCAATTCGAAAACTACTACAAGGTAATTTGTATACAAAAGAAAAATTGTTGCAGCCTTCATCGCCTTCCATCGTTCTCACGTGCTTCGGCCTTTGCTTCTTTGAAACAGATTCAATATGCTGTTTTCTTTCTTTTTCGCAGCCTTGGACGCTTGGTCGCTTCGGCAAAGCTCGGCCAGCAGCATGAATTTCGGCGCCATGCGATAAGAGCCCCATGCCCAGGTACCTACATCAGGCATAACGCCCCAGTTGCGGGAAACCGTCTTGCAGCAGCCGATCATGTTCATACATCGCACGCTTGAGAGAAGCACAGTAACTGAGCGCAAGCGCCCTGTCACGTGGTATTTTTCAAATTGGCGGGCTTTCTTTGGAACGCTGAAAAAAGGACCACGTGAGACATATCGTGTAGCAAACAATTTTTTTATAGGTTTCTGAAGGTTCTTTACAACTTTGCGTATCACACTTGGGGCATGCAGCGAATGCGTAAAAAGTTGAGGAACTAAACAAAGCAAATGAACTAGTTAAGGGGGAAATAAAAAAAAAGCCTGAGTAGCTCTAGGCTAGTGCCAACATTATGCACTCGGTTTCATTCGCGTCCGAAGTTCCTTCTATTTTTAAAACCTTGGCTCAATTTATGCAGGACACCCTCTATAATGGATATTGCCGAAACATGGCAATTTATAATTCTTCATTTTTTTTCGATGCGTGGCTACTGTGAACGTTGTTTAGTACAGTAATCGCAGGCTTAAGCTAATGTCCCTTTGGTTTAATTAATAGTTGTGTCCAACCAATCGGGTAAGATATTCCAAAACTATTTCGTTGCTTCGAAGTTCAGATATGGAGATGGCTAGTCGTCGTTCGCCGGAGACGGATTTGTTAAGAACAGCATGGAAGTGTTGCCGACGTCATTCTGACGCTGTTGTCGTTTTAAAATGTCACAATTATTGCGTGTTGTGACACCGAATGCATTCCAACAGGCCTTCTAACCTCTGCAGTTTTCCTCAATGGCAGAAGCTTCTCTTGGAGTCCCATATGATTCCGCGTCCTCTATAATATCTCACTAACCATAACCCTCTCGTAAATCAGCCCGATTAATCCCAGTTAAGGACAATGGCTTCTCCCATATCCCTGAAACTAATCGTGTCCTTTGACATGTTCAGCCACCTTATCTCCGTAAACTACTTAATCTTATCTGTCCATCTGATTTTCTGCCACCGTCTGTTTCGATTGCTTCCTCCTACGATCCGTTGCTACAACTCATGGCTATCGGTTATCTGCATTCACACCATATGTATTTGCAATTACGTTTCTTCTTGATTTCAAATACGCTATCATTTACCCGAGTGTGTTCTCTGGCCAAGTCTCCTCTCTTCCTGTGTCTTATCGGTGCTTCTATTCTGTTGATCTAAAGACCGGGTGTGCTGTCCGCAACCTAACTACAAAGCTTTCCGTAATTATAGGCAATGTTTCTGCTTTGTATGGAAGTGCGGGAAAGTTATAAATGTTTAAAGCGTGCGTAGTGGAGGATACTGGAAATGAGGTATTCATGACCTGAGAGTTGCCGCTAAATACATGACAAAAAATTAAATTTTTTTATTTCCCTGGTTATTCCCATCGCGTGGTCTTAATGAGCGGCTATCTGCCCTTACTAGATGCATTCATGCTTCGCATACAAAAGTAAACCACTGTGCCCTTACGAGACCAGTGAAAAAGCTTTGTACATCTCTGAAATATGTTGGAGGGCCACTTTTATACTTTGCCTGTCTGGGTACTCGATTTTTGTTTACTATCAGTCCCCTAAGCTACTTTTCTAGGCAGTGTGATCAGCCAATTGAGAATTGCTTGGCTATTACCGATCAGCTCTTACCGATAACTCTTCTGAGTCCACGGTGCTGAATACATATTTTTAACGCGCGGTGAAAAGTACTGAATAGACACTGCCGGCCTGCTGGGACGTCCTTTATCACTTTCCTTACGGATGTTTATTGTACCTATAAGACCGCTATAGTTGTATTTTTCAGCAACTTTGCATACTTATCTCTTAAACAATGTAAGGCAATGCCCACGGGACTGCTTTGTGTTCAAATAAGTGAAACGTTTTCTCCTACTACACGCAGGACAATATCGCGGTTGCTTATATTCTGTCTATATCTTTATCACCTGGTTCAAGGTGTGAACATGGGCCACAGCCACTCGCCGTTAGGAAGGCCAGCCACCTTCTTTTTTCAACGAAAGTCTACGATTCCTCAAACGTTTCAACGATTACCTTAGTGAATGTCTAGCATGATCTTGGTACGTTTGCTTATGCAAGCTGTGCTGCTCTTGTATCGAGAAATTCTTTTGTTCAGCTTATCCCGCTGTCTGTGGTATAGGAAATCGATCTTGAACTTTTTTATTACCTTAGAGCGTTTTCAGCGCTCAGCAATAATTTCGCGCTTTTTAATGCACGCGAAGCGTTGCAGTGAATATTTGAACAATAAAAACTGATGATGATGACTGCCAGCGCCAAAACAAAGAGCATTATTACGGACGGAATGGTGTTCGCTGCCTCGTGGTAGTGGGAATTGTTTTACGATTCGACATGGTTAAATCTTTCAGCTTAGTAGAACCAGAACCCGGTTAAAAATAATTTGATTTGCATGTGGAATAATTTGAACATTTGACCATACTTAAACGCAAAATTTTATTTCGTGTGCCGTGCGCATTTTTATTTCCTTTGTTTTCCTTTTGTTCAGGGCTTTTGCTCGGCTAAAAATCCGGCAAAGAAAACGCATTATTTTTCTTATCGAATTTCTATCGTGATCAGACTGATTTCTGAAGCATGAAGAGTTAAAGAGATGAAATATCTTCACTGTAATCTCTAGAATCGCCTAACTGCCAGCCTCAGCGGAGTAGGACTCCGAACAGCCGAATACAGTCTCTAAACCATTGAATATGTCATGCTTAAAGCAAATAAGTTTTGAGCTATTTTTGTTGGATGAACACAAGTCACGCAGGGGCCGATGGCATCTCGCGTCTGTGCTAGGCAGCAAAATTTGCAATTAAGGAAATTTTCTTTTCATTCGTGGTAAACCACCTATAGCTTCGCTACATGCATTGTAGACGTTCAGGTTCACCGATCTGCAAGAGAACAGGTTTCAATGAATTAATGGAACCTTCGCATGATAAGCTGAGGATTATTTCACTCACGTAGCGGTTGGGTATTTTCGCTATAAGACTTTTGCCCCTTAATTCAAATGGTATTAAGCAGCAATCTACATGTCTCAACATCTGAAAGTTAATGTGGGGATGTTAGAGGCAGACACAATATTTTAGAATGTGAATATGAGGCGAGGGTGGCGAAGAATTTTGCAGTCCTTCAAGTCCACGAAGCATCGGCCCCTCAGTGATAAGGGCACTCGACTGCTGCGCCAATATTAATATTAATAATAATACTTGGTTTTGGGGAAAAGGAAATGGCGCAGTATCTGTCTCAAATATCGTTGGGCTCCTGAACTGCGCCGTAATGGAAGGGATAAAGCAGGGAGTGAAAGAAGAAAGGAAGTAATATGTGCCATAGTGGAGGGCTTCAGAATAATTTCGACCACCTGGGGATCTTTAACCTGCACTGACATCGCACAGTACACGGGCGCCTTAGCGTTTTCCCTCCATAAAAACGCAGCCGCCGCGGTCCGGTTTGAACCCGGGAACTCCGGATCAGTAGCCGAGCCCCATAGCCACTGAGCCACCGCGGCGGTACTGCTGTGCCAGAGTACCCGGGATCAATCCAGTCGGCTGAGGCAACGTTTCGTTGGAGCCAAAACTCAAACGGCGCTCGTGTGCTGTGCGATGTCATTGCAGGTTAAAGATCCACAGGTGGTCTCATTTATTGTGAAGCCCTCCACTACGGCAACACACTATTTCTTCTTTCACTGCCACTTTCCTTCTTTCGCTTACGGTGCGGTTGCGGTGTCCACCAATATGAGGCGATTACTGCATCATAATAATAATTGGTTTTTTGGGGAAAGGAAATGGCGCACTATCTGTCTCAAATATCGTTGGACACCTGAACCGCGCCGTAAGGGAAGGGATAAAGGAGGGAGTACCGTTTCCTTTTCTCAAACAGCCTACTTTTCAATGGCCCATTTTCATTTTACAGCACACGGCAGTTTTTTTTTGAGGTTCGTCGTCAACAGGGTAAAACACAATGAAGAGTAAAAATAAGATCTCATCTTCGCCTAAACCTCAGGTTCTAATTTGACATTGATTAAAACTTCGTTGCAACGCCACCAGTACGCAATCAGCGTTGAAAGCAAGCAAGAGTTCCACTTCTACGCTGAATTTGTTGAGCAGAAGCCTCCTACTGAACCACTGATTTTTTGTGCGCTGAATGCATTGGCTAGCGGTACCTATCCGCTTGCGGTCGACCTATCTTGAACATTATTTACACGGGCAGCCCTGACCGTGGTTAAGCTTAACTGCAGTTAGAGTCAACTGCAGAACGCCACGCTTACACAATTGAGCCATCTCGGTTAGTGCGACGTACTGAGCGCGCATTATTAAACAGCCCAGTCAAAACGCACTACAGGATTCTAAGACAGAAAATTTCTGTAGTCTGTAGTCTTGTCGTATTTTGGGCATGTCTTGTGTAGTCTGTCTTGTCTTTTATAGTCTGTCTTCTGTAGTTTGTCCTCTTTTGTAGTCTGTCTTGACTTCTGTAGTCTGTCTTGTCTTCTGTAGTCTGTCTTGTCTTCTGTAGTTTGCCTTGTCTTCTGTAGTGTGTCTTGTGTAGTGCTCGTACACTGTGTAACAGTCGTTACTGTCACCTGTCAACACAGGATTTGTGTTCTGGAGTAAGCTATGCACAAAAATGCTCAGCTTGTTAATGGTCGCCTGTCAATTAACACAAGCTTTGTGCATTCCAGAGTAATTCGTGCACAAAACCACTAGAATTGAAATGAAAATGATCAATATTTATTTACTGTTTGGTGCTTTTTTTTCGAGCTTACTGTCCAGCGTTGTCCTGGCCACAGGTTCCTAGATACATCGCACATGAGCCAAGAAAAATGGTTTTTGTCTTGGCTGAAAAAAACAAAAAATAGAGATCACCGCTGCTACCTGCACAAAAAAAATGTGAAAGCATTGATGCTTCCGCGACACTGCTCGCCTTTCAAATTTGGCGCCATGGTTGTTTTCTCGTTGACTTGATTGGTTATCAATTAACTCTTATTTTACCCTCATTTCATTCCAGCAACGATTTCGAGTTTTCAAATTTCCCTCCACGGATCGTTCCTGCCCACTCACTGAATACCCGCCCAGTCTAATCACGCGTTCATTGCCTTTCGCTTCTCAATAATTACCTAATTGCCTCTAATTTATCATTCTTTGTCCTATCTCCTGGTTAAGTAAAGGACACTTATCACTGGTCACGTGATTGCTCATTTCGAGTTTTCAAACTTGGCGCCAAGCTTTGGCTTTGTCCATACTTCCAATTTTTCAAACTTGGCACTACGCTGTAGCGCCAACTACTTTCAGCGTTTTCAAATTTCGCGGCACTTTTTCTCTGGCCCAGCCACTTTTTGGACATTTTAGGCTGTAAATAATTATCCGATTATGAAATTTTCTTTTCGAGCAGCATCCTCACATCATCCTCTGCCAATTACACAACCAATCGTATGACGCTTTCTCTTCTGAGTTGCCCACAACTGCTGCGGACACGATCCCCGGCAACATAGCCTAGTAAACTTCTCACTTTATTCAAAATGTTGTAATACTGAACAAGGCTTATGACTGGCCGAGTTGGTACTGACTCACCTTAAAACCAGCCAGAACACACAAGAAGACATGAGCTCAAGAGGCGGGACTAACAAAAATTTAATTGAAGATTTTGATTATTTGATTTGTGATGGTTTAACGTCCCAAAGCGACTCGGGCTATGAGGGACGCCGTAGTGGAGGGCTCCAGAAATTTCGACCACCTGGGGTTCATTAGCGTGCACTGACAACGCACAGTACACGGGCCTCTAAAATTTTGCCTCCATTGAAATTTGACTGGTGCGGCCAGGATCGAACCTGCGTCTTTTGGGACAGCAGCCGAGCGTCATAACCACTGAGCCACTGCGGCGGCATCATTGAAGGAAAGCCGCAAAAGGAGACCCGCGAAGAGATACAAGCGCACAATAACCCAAAGCAGTGAAAGGGCGAAGTGCAATCAAAGGTCACTGGCATACTAATGAATCATCTAAAAAAGCAAATTCCTTACAGTGAAGGTTTTCCGATGGCTTAGCCACACGTGTCCTTAGCCTTACCAATGTAGTAAGCCTCAACTATCTACCAACAGATTTATCCCTTCCATAAACCACTGATAAATCGTGGAAATTAGGCATGCAAAGAGACATGTCATCCTCAGATTTGCATTCACAAGATTGAGCATACAGTGTTAGATTAGAATTTGCCTTCCCCCTATAGAATGAAAGTGCTCAGTCAAGTGCAAATTCAGATATCTGCCTGTCTGCCCATATTAGTTGCAGCCATAAGGCAGTGGAACGCAATAAACTTCATTACTTTTGCAAGTGGTGAACCTTTTTTGTGACACTGTTCATTGTGGACAAGTACCCAGTTTTATCAAGCCTTTTTAATGGCGGCGCAAAGGCCTCCTGTCTTGCACTTCGTTGTTAAGACAACAGCAGCATTACGCTTTCCCGCGACATTCTTGAGACTGTGAAATACTGTGGAGGTAAGGTGTATCAGCATCATCGGAGTATGTGCTCCTTACCCTCGAGCGAGTGAAAACATACGACAGGTTGTTGAGATAGGCAAGTGGGAACCCAGCTGCTTGGAAACCTGCTACAAGAATGCATCCTCAGCAGTGATGGCATGACTTATCTAAAGCTGATGTCATGCACACGATTGCACACCCATCAAGTGTTTCCATCTTTACTGACCTTAACCAGCGACAAATACACCTCTTCACCATCCTTCCCCAACAACGAGTGGTCCGACCCGTAGCTAAAAAGAGCCTTCCCCGATCTTTAGCTGTAGCCCCGACAAAACTATTCATCCAACAAGCGCAAGTCTGCATCAAGAAACTGCTAACGGTTCTGCTTAGGCAATTCTGATGTAAATAACAGGCCTTGACCGCATGCCTTAAAGACTCCTAAAACATCTTGTGCCAACTTATCTGAGCCTTCTATGTCCAGAAAATTTAGTCATGAACATAACAAAATACTACTATGCCAAGGTCTTCCAAACAGGGCTCTAATGCCTTATTGACTTTAGACAAAAAAATGTTGCTGAGCGAACG
This sequence comes from Amblyomma americanum, assembly GCF_052857255.1. Lineage (NCBI taxonomy): Eukaryota > Metazoa > Arthropoda > Arachnida > Ixodida > Ixodidae > Amblyomma > Amblyomma americanum. Next base: position 89,811,644 of record NC_135507.1, read on the forward strand.
TACAACCTGCATGTAAATACCGCCCTGCCAACTGACAAATGCGGATTTGCAGTAAAAGGACAACAGCCCCAAGAAGCCAGCAACCGAAATCACGCAATCATCTGTAAAAGCATGTCCATTGTTCACCCTGATGCCGTTTGCACATACCTCAGAGGTCTATCATGTGACAATGAATAGTGCAGGCCCTCCATGTCAATGCTCACTGCAGAGCACCTGCCCAGGTTGCTGTCCACAAGAAACTAGAACTCCACAGAACTCCACTTTTGTAAGTTGGCAAGGCGGTATTTACATCAGAAATCAGGCATATGCAGAGGGTCCCAGGTTGCACTGTTCCTCCGTGACATTCTTCTGTCCAGAGTCGATACCGCATCAAAGCCATTTGAAAGGCCTCAGCATAGTAGCATTTCGTTATGTTGATAGCTACCTAATTTTCTTGCACAAGGAGGGCTCAGATAAGTTGGCACAAGACATTTTAAAAATCTTTAGGCATGTGGTCAAATCCTCTCTTTTAGGTCTTAATTTCACTAAGCATAACCGTTTGTAGCTTCTTGACTTAGACCTGCGCTTTGCGGACGACCACATATGTTAGCGCCAAAGCCCAAGATCAGGAAGCCTCTTAGCTACGAGTTGAACCACTCGAGGCTGATGAAGGACAGGTTGGCAATCACATGCATCACGACTGCTTTATGGATGTCATGCCATCACAGTGTTTAGAATGCATTCTCGGAGCAGGTTTCCAAGCCAATGGCACCTGGGTTCCCACTTGCCCATCTTGTGCACCTGTCAGAGTGTGTTTTTACTCTCTCGAGGGAACGGAACACCGTTCACATGATGCTGACGTAGTTGAGCAGCCCAAAAAGACGGGCTCTATACCTTACCTCCACGCCATTTCGCACCATCCCAAGAAAGTTGCACCAAAGTATGATGTTGCTGTTGTCTTGACCGCTAAAAGTAAGGTATGAGCCCTTAGCTTCGTCGTTCATACTAGGCTTGATACAACTACGGGTAATCATCTGCTATGCACAGTGGCAGATAACAATGTTCACCACTTGCAAAAGTAAACCGGTTTTTTGCATTCCACTGCCTCATAGCTGAAACTACTATGGGCTGACAAGCAGATATCTGAATGTGCGCCTGGCTGAGAGCACTTTCACTGTATAGAGAGGAAGGCGAATTTTCACCTGACACTGCACGTTCAATCTCGTGAATGCAATCGGAGAACGACCTTTCTCTTTGCACGCCTGATTTCTGCGGCACATCAGTGGTTTAGGGAAGTGATAAATCTGTCCTGATATAGTTGAGGCTTACTACATCAGTAAGGCTAAAAACAAGTGCCTGGCTAAACCGTCGGTGAACCTTCACTGTAAGGAATTAGTTTCTTAGATGGTTTACTAGTACGTCAGTGCCTTTCGGTTATTTTTTGCCCTCTCACTGCTTTGGGGTCTTGCGTGCTTGAATCTCTTTGCAGGTCTTCTTTTGCCACTTTCCTTCAATAAAATTTCAGTTGTTAGACCAGCCTCATCTTGTGCTCATCTCTTCTCCTGTTTTGTGTCTTCCGGCTGGTTTTAAGATGTAATACTGAATGCCGAAAGAAAGCCATTTTAGAGTCAAGTGCACTTATAATGGCCACAGCTATAATGAATGTTTATTTATTACAAAAAATAGTGCTTACTTCATTAATTTATGCATGAAGTATATGACAATGCATCAAAATAAAAAAAGAACTAAGCCTCTAACCCTCATGCCAAACTACAGTTACAGCAAACAAAAAGAACACCATAAACCTGCCCCACATGCAAAAGCTTGCACTACAGGCCAATGCAGAAATAAGATGATTACTTCCCAAACTGCATGACACTGCCACGCAAAGTAAAGATTGTGAAAGGCAATAAAGGAGCAACAAAAAAGCAAACTGTAGGTAGCAGCCAATCTCATGCAGACAAGCTACAAGGTCAGGCCAACATAGACGTGGAAGAAATTTGAAAAAAAAGCCACAACAAACACATAATTTTTAAGGTTTTCACAGCCCTTTAAATGGCAAATACTTTCCTGGAAAAACATAACAGAAGCGGCAATTTGTTTTAGGCAATCAATTTTTTTCATGTACTTCATTATTCTTGAAGCATGGGCGGGCATAAAATAGTCAGATTAGTGCATGCGTTCCTAAGCAATGCCATGCCAAAAACTGTACTTACAGAAAAAGCTTGCCTTACTGAGTGAATACCACTGGCCATCCACTAATTTCCAAGCCTGCTCCAGGTCCCTGGCAAAACTCACACGCAGCTTGGTGGCTTGCACAACTTCCATGCAACTCTTGGTCTTTAGCTGGAAAAAAATTGAGGGATCAGTGAGATATAAAATTTTACATGCATTGTTTTGTTTCAATGACCGACTAAGAAAGAAACAGCGGTTTCTGCGAGCGCAACTATTTTTTCACACTAGCTTTCTACAGTAAACCATGTTTACCGCGATCTAATTCACACTGACTTGCTGCACGGCCCCAGCACTACTGTGTATAGCTCTATGGTTTCAAATGCTTGTTAGCTCTGAGCCCTTGGGCTTGCACTCCCTAAAGCAGAAAACCTCGGAAAGGGCAACCAGCGCTTCTAGCTTTAAGCCATAGGTATTCAGAAGCTCAGTGGTCTGTGGGAGAACTTTTGGCTGGGTGACACAGTAGCAAATGCTGCTCCAGCTACTTTCACTCCATTGCAAAAAACTCGCACAGCAGAGACCTGTCTTCCATTTTGCATTGCAGAAACAATAACTGAAATTCAAAGCACGCATACTAAATGCACACCTACCTTCCAACACAGCTTCATAATAATGGGTATAATTATTGGAATGAAATACCAGTCAGTACATGTAGCTTTCAGTTTATCCAAAAATTATAAGCAACCGACAAAAAATAAACATTAAAAGAGAAATAAAATAACCAGAATTGTTTAAAAAATATGTCAGAAGAATTATGTGACATCCATAACACTCCAGCAGTTCTTTGGCTTTGTGCACCTTCAAACCACACTTTTTTACAGGCACATTTGCACAGAAATTGTGTTGAACCTGATCTTTAAGAATCTTTTTTGGTGCAACAGTAGGAAGAAACCAGGTTTTACCCAAAAACGAAGCACCCTACACATTGCATCACAAGCCCAGATGGTGCACTTGAGTAGCCTCTTATGCTTATACAAGAAACAGGAACAGAGATATCTTGACTAAATCAAAAAAAGAGGAAGTGCAGTGCATGTGTAATGCAGAGAAGATATAAGCAATACCACACTAAAACACTGGGAGGATTCCAAGAGTAGGTGAATGCATGAATGGGTGGCAATCAGGTGGCTAAATGAGATTAGGAAATTTGAGGAAAAAGGGTGGTAGCATGTGGCACAGGAGAGTTACCTAAAATGAACTATAGAACCATTGTTCTGCACTAATTTTAACCGCACATTCATACGACAGACAAAATCACTAACTCCAGGAACAGACTGAGCATCATGCAACTCAATGTCAATCACCATTGCAAATGGCACCAGCACACAGACTGCACATGAGGAAAAGTAGACATATTTTTGCTCTCAACTTTGAGCAGCATTCAGCTGCGCTTTTAGGAGCAAAGCTCTAAAGTACGGCAACATTGGCACTTTGTTTTACTGACATGAGGGTGCTTGTGAGCGTGTAAGTCCCATGTTTGTTTTGCACCAAATGTGTTAATTGCGAGGTATGTTTAACTATAGAGGGGCATCTAACATGGGCATCAGCTCTTCATTACTTCCCTTCTATATCTCTCTCTTATATCATGGTTCAAGTGTCCACCAAAATGTGAGACAGTTACTGTTACATTTCCTTGAATTTTGCTTCAACTAATTTTAAATTTTTCAAGTATACAGCTTTAAGAAGGTAGAGGTACAAACTGTGCAGTATAACCATATGCTATGGCAATAAACCAGCAATAAATCTGTGCTGACAGCAGCTTGCCCAGTGCATTGCAAGGATGCTATACCATACAAGGATCTCATCGTGCAATGTTACATTACTGACTGACAATTTGGTCTCTGTGTCAGAAATACTGGTAAACCATCATTGTAGAGCACAATGTTTTTAAAGGGATAAATGAACATATAGGTCCTTTTCGAGGACACATATGCATACCAGGCAACAGGTGGGCAATGTCAAAGCACGTTTATGTTAACAGCAGCTGCATCAAGAGCTACATCAGCGACTATATTTTGTACATGTCTACAGTTCCGGTAATTATAAGCTGAGGTACTGCTGTGAAGTGCATGTAGAGTTTCATGCATTTCTAAACCTAGCTGCAAGCCTATATTGAAAATATTTTTCTAAATAGGCAGCTAAGATATGCATCACTGAAAAAGAATAACTACCATGAACGGATCAGGACGGATGACACAGCCGAAGACAGGAAGCACACATGGCCCAATAGATGCTGGCCGCTGGCAACTGCAAATAAATACATCCAGAGCAACAGCTGTCAGTGGCTGTGGCCATGTCATGAATGACAAGAGAGGAAATCGTCTACTGCTTTAAAAACTAAACTTAGACGTTATATAAGTAAATAAAAAACCAATGAGCTAGCCCATGACAAAACAAATGAACAGATTTTATGTAATGCACCCATATACATTCTTTGAGAAGAGTCACAATGACTGTTATAACCACATTGAAAGATGAGCTGGCTGAAATACCGCACACCAATTTGAATATAGGATGTGCAGGTTTTCATTAATTCCTATCATGGTGCCTTGCACCAATGTCTAGGTATTAAATTGAAAGTTGCAACCAGTCTGCCTTGGTTAAATGAGAAGAGAGAATGGAAAAAAGCATGCCTTCACTAGCAAGAAGCTTGATATCTCACAGCACAGCTTGGCATCATAGAAAAATTGCTAGCGCATTTAACAAATCTGCATACAATTAAAAGCTGCACAAATTTGTCGACTGGCAATGCAAGTAAAGGCAAGAGAAACAAAAAAATACCGAAGAACACTCGTGAGTGCGGCGAAGGGAGGTCTGTGGGTAAGATCCCGTGCCTGGGAAGAGTTCCGAGCTCGGAGAATCGCCGGCACCACAGCTGATGGCACGCAACCAAGAATAAATAACAAAGCGAAAATAAGTAACAAAAAACCATCGACAATGGCGAACGACTTGAATGCGGGCCACAAAAGCGAGGGATATAGCAAAAAGGTAGAAATCCTAAATAATTGTGCAGTTGCATATCCGACAGCTCGCAGTGCTCAGAAGGAGAGGAAGCATCAACGTTTACAGCTCAGGAGACGCAAGATTGATCTTTGACATAACACTGCCTCAAATCCTGTTCCACTGGGGAAGCACGGACAAGTTTACAAATGAAAAGGCGATGAATATGAACTAGCCTTTCGCATGCGATCACTGTCTCAAAATTTAGTATGACGCATATTAAGGCACAAGCACTAATCCGATGAGTACTAACCCTGAGCAAAATAGTGCGGTGTCTGATCGCAGCTGGCCTAGCGCGAGCGCTCCGCCGCGCGGCACTTCTCGCTCATCGTCTTCTACGCAGTGCAAATCCATGCTTTTGCACCGAGTGTCGAAGCGCTAGCAAGCGAAAGCGTAACTCTGTTGTGATATCTGGTGCCATTTTTATTTACCACGGCACGCGAGTAATAAATGCACATAAAGACAATGAGAACAACACTTGTCATGCAGGATATAGGCCCTGCTTTTTTGGCGCCGCATTATAGCTGCGGCAACCGCAGGCGGACTGCCTCCACTCACATCCCTATATAGCCGCATACAAATAGCGCGTGTGAATACAGATCATTAGCAAAGAAACGCAGAGCGGGACTCACCGGCCATGCGATTCATCCAGGCTTAGTAAAACGGCGCAGGAGTCTTCGTTCCCCTAACAGATGAAAAGACGTCGCAGCACTCTTCATGGCTTACCCTTTGAAACTCGCCAATGTTGACAGGCCGAAATCCTGGTCGTTGGCTTCCAATACACACTCCTGCTCACCTTCCTGTTGAATGAGTTCTTCACACGTGTCCAACGTACAAGTACTCAAGCAATGCCTCAAAGAGGCAAATAATACAAAACACGCGTTGTCGGTTGCGCTGCAATGGCGCCGACAGCTGCGCTTTCGTGTCGGTGAAAAATTACAACCGTCAAAAAAATTTGTTTTTTAAACCTTGAATACTTATATTATCTTCACAACAAAGACACTGCATTTATTTTAAATTATTTTTAGATTATTTAAGAATACTAAAGCGCTTTCAGTTACTTTTTCTGGCATGTCGTTTGTAGAAGCTGCGATCCTGTGATCCCCTGAAGTGACCCGGATGCACTAGCAGACGACGGAGCAGACGACGGTGTTGACAGAATGCAATTTCGTTTGATGCCAGATAAAATCACTAAGTTGCGACAAAAACAGCGAAGAAAAGCGCCGTATCTCAAGCTGCCGAATATCGTGGATAAGTTGAACGCAATTGGCACGATGGAGAGTAGCTGCGATGCATTAATTTGCGCGACACTGGCACGCTCACCGGAGATCATGAAACTTAACAGCTTAATCGGTGACCAGTACAAGCGGAGTGCTTTGATATCAACTGCGTTACGAAACTACGTCGATACTTGCGTCTCACTTTAGCTAATATGCAACAGTGGCTAGCACTCGCCGCATCCTGATCGCGTGTAGTTTAACAAGCAAGAGCCCACTAGCGCATCGAAGCAGGCGTGTTTTCGAGCTCGTATCGTTGCGAAAAATACGAGTTGTTTCGGCACGTACTGGAATTGAAGTTCTCAGCCTGTGCGTCACGGACGGTGACGATGGCGTCGCGGACGATCTTAACTAAGACTCGCCGCAAAGCAGCCGATAACCCAAGCATGTGTGCGTTAAAGGTTGTTCACCAGTAGTGCAAGCGTGGGCATAAAGTATTGCTCAGTCGCAGCGCCAGTCGCTTGCTTCTCAATTTTCCAGCCTTCCGAGTGAAGGTCGCAAGCTGTTGAGCCAATCAGTGAGCCAGCGGGAGTGAGCGAGGCGAGCTTTCGGGAACGACGCCGCCCGCGTGCGCGCCGGGCAATGAACTACGCGCTACCCCCTGGCTGCCCTAGTCGTCGCTAAGCCTAGCCGGTTTCGCATCGATGCAGCAGCTGAGTGCACTTCGAAACTGGCTAGCGCTGAGGTGCTGCTCTCGTCATCGTTTTACTGTTAACCTCGTCTCATAGTAAAACAAAGATATGCTCGGTTTCCGCGACACCTTTAGGAGCGGAGCCAGCTGAGGCCAGGACCGCCGCGATTGAGCAGCAGCAATTAAAGGCGCCGTAGGGAGACATTTGTTTGTATTCCTGTTATCGCTTCTACCAACGACTCGATATTGGCCAACGATACTCCATCCGACGGCTTAGTATGAACTTGAACAAACATTACTGTCGCATTTTTCTGACGCTGGCGGCCGGTATTCAGGCTGGCATGCCGCGCCCGTACGTTATCATGTCGCTCAACTGTATGGCCGTGGTGCACATCAAAACCCCCAGACATCCTCCTTTTCGCTCAGATTGTCATAGCACACAGTCACACTGGGACCAGAGTAGTTTAGAGGACCGAGCGCGGGTGCACAGGAGCTAGACTGTGTCAAAGCAGGCGAAACTCTTTAAAGCGCGCGGTTGATGTCAGTCCCAAGACTTTATTCTCATTTCGACCGAGAATCAAATCGGTTCAAACTCGCCGGCCGCCGCATTTCACCTTCGGCTGCATACGCTGCTGTCTATATTTAGCGACATTTTCGTGTCACCGTCATGAAATTTTCAGTGAAGGCAATGAACGACATCGTAAAGTATTTTTTTGATATTTTATGATAAGCACCACGTCACTGCCGCTAAAAAAATTCTCCGCCAACACTGCATCAGCGTTGGACTTAAGAGCGTTAGCTACGAGAGCTTCAAGTGTTTAGATCGGGGTGCTAGATCGGGGTGCTCAGCAAACGTGGAGAAGACAAACTACAAACATCTGAGGGCATTTCGTTTCGGAAACATTCGTTCTAAGATACAAGCAGCGTCATCTACTTCAAAGATTTTGCACTATTATTGCGATTTATAGCCACCTTCGCTATATCCGGTATGTTTCCTCCTTATATATCAGTTAACGAATTTTATAAACGTGTGCATTACAACAAGATGAATTGTTTGACTGCATCCGGAACTCTCTGCGACAAACGATTAGGCCTTATGGCTGTCTGGAAGTCCCCGGAATGCACGGTTTGGGGGCGAAAAGGTCGTCGGTGCGAATCCCACACATATTTTGGGCTTCATCTAAATATTTATTTTATCCTCAGGAACATGACAAGTCAAATGACACCACTTCGATCGTTATGCGTCAAACGGGCGGCCCCCAAATTTGATGCAAATGGGGGTCCCCGGGGTTCCACTTCGATAGCCGCTATACTGGCATATGTAAAACGGATCGAAGGTATCTGTGACAACTGAGGCTCTACGCGCCCGCTGTTGCTATGTGATATAGTGTGGTAACTGTCTTGGCTAATTCGACCTTCCCTGCAGACAGACGTGTCCTTGACAAACGTAAGTAGTAAGAGCTGACGCTCTTAAAACTGAAACGCGCGGAAAAAAGATATCGGGGTTGCTTTGAACATTTATACAGAGAACTGCGTGCATGCACACATATGCTGCCTTTGTGTAGCCGGATGGTTATGGCGAGTAAATTTCCCTGATTGACGATTAACGACATTCTTTTCCGCGACGCATAGAAGTGTCCTTGGTTTTTTCTGCGAATATAGTAGTAGCGGCACATTATGTTACATAGCTTGAACATGTCACAGAAGCCAAGAGGACACTGACTTTCAGACGCGCCATTCGACTTGCGCACACCGACTGGTGTGCAGGCGCTGTCGTGGCTGCAGCTACATGCCGCCACCGCAAGAGCGTGCGGATACGCAGGCACCGCTGGCTTCGCCGCTTGTGCATACAGCTTTTTGGGCTTTCAAAGCCGCATTATACTCTTGAGCATGCACTACTTTCGTCACATTGTCATGTGGGAACAGAAGGGAATTAGGTGAGTGCTCGAGCAGTGCCCCTCCTCTAAGCCAATTCTCGTTCGGTGAGAGAGCCAGGTCGCGGGAAGCGAGTTGAAAACTCGATTCGCCAATGTGAATGAGCACTTCATTTCGCTCGGTGCCCGTCACCAACCGACCAGAGCACCTCGCATCCTCTTCGCGACTCGCCACACTGAACGCGCCTTGAAGCATCTTTGGTCAATTTGATCCTATCGCTGTCACACGACCGCGCGACAGTATTTCTAGAATTCTGCAGTAAAATAATTACCCTCACCAGGAATCTGTCGTATGACACATCCCACGATAGGTATCTATCGCGCGGCACAATCCACAACAGGTATCTGTCGCGTGACTCATCCCACGACAGGTATCTGTCGCGCGGCATATCCCACGACAAGCTGTTGTGTCGCGCGACAGGCCGCACTACAGGTACTTTTGTCGCGTGAAAAGAGGCGCGCTAGAAGTCTGTCGCGCGACTGAACCCACGACAGGAAACTTTGCTGACGCACGCAATCTCTGTCGCGCGGCACGACTCCTACTGTCGCGCGACAGTACCTGCGACAGAAACCTGTCGCGCGAAAAATGTTGCGACAGGGACCTTCTTCGCACGACAAAATGCAGGAAAGATGTCTGTCGTGCGGCAGAACCTACTACAAACAACTTTGTCGCGCGAAAGAACCCACGACACGAAGCTTGTCGCACGACACAAGGCACGACAAGACAGCTTGTCTTGCGACACAAAATTGTGTCGCGCGACAGATGCGCGACAAAAAATTCTGTCGTGCGTTTTGATCGGGAGGGCTACGTTGAAAGGAACACATAAGAGAAACAACGTTGTTTATTGGGCTAAAGCCTGCTTAAAAACTTTTTGCTTTGTGCTTGTGGCTGTCTAGCCGAAATCTAGAAAGAAGTTCTAAAAATTGATCACAGTCGACTTCATAGTCGAGCGCGCGTTCTACTTTGGCTACTTTAGCCTCTTTTTCCCTGACTGCTCACTGCGACGCATCACTGCTCACTGCTATCGTTGTTTATTTTCGTGGCTTTTCTTTCACAGTGAGTGCTGTGCTTGTGTTTGTGTAGTTAAGATCGTTCGGACGTCGTGTGTCAAGCCTATGTTGGCCCTTAGCAGGCCTGTCGCGAACGAGGGCGACGCTCAATATTGGGCTGCGTTCGTGGCGCAACAGATTCTGGCGCTGAGCGCTGAAAATGTCATGCCTGAAGAGGCGAGGAAGTGACACCGAAGCGGCCGAAGCTATTTTTGTTGGCGGCGGTGCACCTGTCCGTCCGTGAGCGAAATCTGTCGGCGTACTAGCGCCCTGACTCGTGGCACGACACCACGCTTCCACACCTTCCGGACAGCGGACTCCAAGAAAACTTTCGGATCAATCGCGCCAAATTTCATTCCGGTACATGATGGCTGTTAGTAAAAGCATGAGCCGACAAAACACCAACATGTGGAATGCGATTCCGCTGGAGAAACGCGTGGCGATCGGCTTGTACCGCTTCGCAACATCAGCAGAAGAGCGGACTGCTGCCAACTTGTTTGGCGTGAGCACTGCGGCAGTTACTTTAATATTACAAGAATTTTGCGACGCGGTAGTGGAGTAGTTTGAAGCACGATTTGTGCATTTCCCAACACTAGCTGAGCTTTACGAGCACATGTGTAAATTCACAGCAGTCTGTGGTTTCTCTCAAGGTGTCGGTGCAGTGGATGGCTGTCATATCGAGGTGTGCCCCCCCCCCTCCCCCCACAGCAAGAAGCTGCTGACTATTACAATTATAAGGGGTGGTACAGTGTCATCTTACTTGCTCTCGTCGACCACACATACAGGTTCCTATGCACGAATGTTAGAAGCCCTGGTGGGAAAAATCACGCGGCAGTGTTTCAGAAGTCTCGACTGCCAGCTACTCTGGCTAGTGAGCTGTTCCGGCAAGCAACAAAAGTCATTTAAGGTGTGGAAAATGGCACAATTCTTCTTGGTGATCAAGCTTTTCCTTGCAGACGCACCTGATGAAGCTGTTCCTCATCCAGGTTCCTCTGGGTACCCCTCACAGACCTTTAACTACCGGCTGCCGAGTGCCAGATGTGTTGTCGAAAATGCTTTTGCACGTGTCAAGGCACGCTTTAGCTTTTGCACGTGTCAAGGCACGCTTTAGAATGGTGCTGAAGGGCCTTGAGTGGGACATCTACATTGTCAGTTATGTGATCCGTGCTGCTTGCGTGCTGCACAACATTTGTGAGCAGCTCAGTGACCACTGTGACTCAAGCTAGTGGTTCAGAACGCTGATGAAAGGTGGTCTCAGCCGGTGTGCACAAGCAACCAGGAAGAGACATCAGGTGTGGCAATCGGGAACGCCCTGGCTAAGGACCCTGCCTTGAGCTAGAACCCAGTCTATGGGGAACTCAAGCGCAGCTAAGAAGGACACCTATACCAAGAGGGAACAGCACTGAACAGAGCTAAACACACATTATTGAAGGAGCAGAGTCTGGGTTCGGCTCAGCCTAAATGGCTACGATTGCATGCACATGATGCATACTCTCTACCGGGGTGGAGGTTATGAGGGTTACAACTAGTGTAATTTTCGTAACCTGCATGTGCTTCATAAAATAGGTTTGGTTTGGATTATGGGGTTTAACGTTCCAAAGCGGCTTGGGCTATGAGTGATGTCGTAGTGGAGGGCTGCAGAATTTTTGACCACCTGGGGTTCCTTAACCTGCACTGATATTGCACAGTACACGAGTGTCTTGCTTTACACTTCAATCGAAAAGCCGCCGTCGTGGCCAGGCTTTCAGAAAATAGTATTTGCATTATGTTGCTAACGTTAATAATTGGTTCTTGTTAAGGTACAACATGAAGTGGTTCGTACCAACTACTAGTACTCCTTATGACAAACAAACGTTCACCTACATGCAACCGCCTCTAATCAACTAATAATGAAGATTTCATTACTTCCCTTAAACAAATCTCTTTCTTCAAACAGTTTTGCTCGCAGACAATAGTAAAACGCCAGCATCAGCCTTCCATTTTTATATGATTCATTCTTGTTGAGCACTGCTGTTTATGTAGATGAATCATTGGCATTGTACTACCTTTTTCATTGTTGTGTTTGTGTCATATGGTCTGCGTATTGGCAGCTATTCTATCACTTGCTGTTTGCTTATAATTTTCGTGTATAACTGGACATCTTCTTGCCACAATGCCAATCAGCAACTTGTTGGTACCTTGTCAAGCAGTACAAGCTTTTAGTCTTGCACTACTTCTGAAATCAAAAGTACTTGCTGTTGGGCTAGTTAGGTCATCATAAAGTTGATTGGCACAAAGGAACAAACACAGGAAGACACAGCATTGGCGCTTTTTCTGTCTCTGTGTCTTCTTGTGTCTGTTTCTTTGCTCCATTCAAATTTATTCGAAATGCAGTATAGTGAATTAAATGCATTCACTATATAGACGTTTCTAATAAGGGCCGTTTGGGTATCACCATATTTTTCGCTAGGCTGTTGCATGCACCTCATGTAATCCAGTGGAAGCACATGCCTCTGACCAAAAAATGTGTTGGTACTCACAATCATATTACAGTAAACATTTATATCTTGTCGAAGATTAAGCAATAGTTGCGAAAATTTCTCCTTCTGCTCATGAAGGTCACGAAATCATGTAGGTCACAGGTGGAAGGTTTATTTTTGCACAAATCATCCACACAAAAAGCAAACGCAAAAATGTGATGTAAATGTGACCCAATGGTGAGGACTTTGACAGACTCACAGTGTGATAAATTTCATTACATTCCCATCCCAACTCATTAAACCAAAGTTTACTCTTTCTGTCAGCAATTTCATGCCATTACTAATTTGCTGTTGTCAAAATTCCCCACTGTTCTATCACCTGACCCCCCCCCCCCCGACCCCAAAAGAACCAGGTATGTTGCAATAAATATATAAGCCTTGTAGCAAACAGTTCCTGGTGAACATGCAACAGTCAGTGGTTCTGAGTGAAGAACCACGTGGAGTGTTACTGCGAAAGCAGCAGCAATGTACTTGCAACACACTTGTATGATTATTGCACTTCCACCTATGTACCTCTGTAGTGCATGCATGTGCTCTGTTAATAGCTAATACTGCATGCTGCCACGGTAGTCAGCCCGCACAACACAATTCACTTTTTAAAATATAATACAAAACTTTGAGTAGTGAAAGATCCGGGTTAATCTCATCACATGCTGTAATATCATGAAAAATCAAATACCTTCCAGCTCTTCTTTTCATCAATCTTTATTGAGCGATTCAATATTTTCTTTGTTTAGAAATTTTCCAGGCAGTGGCATCATGCTTGCATTTATGGCATTCGCTTCCTTCAGAAGGCGTACTATTTTCTTTCGTATTTTGTGTACCTTGTGGTCGGCCCTTGCTGCTGCCTTGCTTTCTCCTTTATGGAGGGCAACTAGCTGCTCTATAGCAGATCCTTGTCGCTTGTGACGGCTCTTTTGGGGTTCCCTACTTTTGGCGCTTGCGCCTAGGGTGCCTCAATGCCAGCGCCGCCGTTCAGGGTGGAGACAATCCGCCATATTGAATCACAAGTGGCCTCTCCCATGTACAGCGAAATGCTCGGCTGGTAGCCCAGTGTAGCTCTCGCTGCAAAAGGCCGTTCAAGTTAAAGCACATTGAAGCGCGCCGACAGCATGAACGAGCATGAACAAATGCTAGCGCCGCTGATCCCGTGTGATTCAATATGGCGGCGACGCTGAAGTTCTCTCCACCCGGTCGCTGGCATTGAGGCACCATACTTGCGCTAGCACCGGCACTGCTGCTTGCCCCTGCAGTGGCACTGTTGCTTGTGCCAGCACTGGCTCTGCTTGTGTCGCTGCTGCTGTTGCCTGTGCTTTGCAGTACAGGTACTGCAGCACTGGCACTGCAAAGGGGGGAGCTGGCCGCAATTTGTGAGAGGTCGTCTCTGCTGCTTCCTTCAGGCAGGCGGTCTTCCGATGACAGGAGCACTTCTGAGCCGTCTGGTGCCTAATTGACAACTAGCATATGCACATGATGAAACATACAAGACAGCATGTTATCTCAGAAAAGAGGTTTAATGTGTCCTAATATAATGCAATCATCCGCTTCCACAATATATTACAAAAACAGAAACTTGTGATGGCCAAACTGGAAAGAAGGCAGCGGTTGAAATTTTTGTTTTCCTGAACTTAACTAAATAGATATATGAAGATCCCGACATTTACATCAGCATTTCCAAAGCCCAAACTTTCACTTGAACCAATGGATACAGTTCAGTTTTTTTCCTGAATACTGTTGCGGAGTGCAATCACCTTCATTTAGGTTTATGTGACTCGAAATATTTTTTCCGAGTTGTAGGCGTTACCGAAAAAAGTAACCAAATACGTTACATTAGGTTAAAAAAACGAAAGCGCTACCGCCTTACGTTACCTACAAAAAGGTAACGCGTAATCGTTACCGTTAGCGAAAAAAAAGTACCGCACGTTACTTCGCCGTTACTTCATGGCCATAATATTTTAAGTTTTCGTCACCTTAAGAACTTACGATAACAATTTTATAAAGCTCACATTTCACATATAACATCTTGCCCAAACAACGATTTTACGCGATATACTGATTTAACGAGAATACTTTGCACAAATGTACAGGAGCTTAGCAATGTTATAGTGGCCTAAAGTTGCCTGTAGAGTTACATGTGTTGGATTCTAACTTTGTGGCACATGATGAAGCCATCTTCTGTATGTGGCATTAAACACAAATGACACTCCATTATCAATTCTAACTTCACAAAGAAAACATCGCTGAACTCTCATCAAATTTATAGTAATTCTGAAAAATGTGATGCCCCAAAATGCTCGGCATGCTTCCAATCTGTAGAGAGTTGTGTGTGTGAGTGGTTTGGGAAGGGAAGGTAGGTGAAGGCAAATATGTGAATGCATGTTCGTGCAGGTGTTTCGTGCTTTATGGCTATTCTGTCTTATTTTTAATTGGGTGCGTTGTCAAGGGCAGCTGTTTTCTGGCATGCATGCGAGCGCCAACGAGGTGGTCGGGAGCACCTGTACATTTTGTTTATTTACATCACTTTAGGTGCTTTGCGCTTTTTTTTCTAATAAAAGGGGGCGGAGTGGGTCACAACTGGAACAAAAAGTAACTAGTAACGTGACACCTCACGTTACCGAAAAATGTTAACGTAAGTACGTTACCCGCCACATTTCCGAATTGGTAACGAGTACGTTACTAAGTTACCGGAAAAAGTAACGCGTTACGGGTAGCGCCGTTACTTGTAACGCGTTACCGACAAAACTATATTTTTTGAAGGAGTTGGATGATTTTTGTACGACTCCTAATGATGGTGTTCTGATGAATGTTGGATTTTATGTCTTTTAAATGACTTGTGGCTGTTGCGGCTAATGGGTTTATGGCTTTTATAATTGTCTGCCCCTCATGCTTGGGCTAGTATTATGGCTTTCAGTAAGTACAAATAAATAAGTGAGTGAAAATCTGAACAAGACAGTATACCAAGCTCATCAAAGTCAATAACAAGCAATATTTTAAACATGTGCAACAATGTGGGGCAGGGTTGGCCAAGAGTAAACCCAGCTGATGTGATGAGGCTGAGTTGAATAAAAGTAAATGGGAGGTAAGGTGCGAACTATGGCACGACAAGGCGCTGCGATTTGAAGACGCAAGTGCCATTTCCTCTCCTCATTGCCAATAATGTTTATAGTTGTAGGAGTTGCTTACGCTACATACCCCCCCCCCCCTCCCCTAGTCTGTCCCTCGTCAACGTCAACATGTTTCCAAAGGAAAGATTGCTGGGTAAGTTGGTTTTGGTTCGTCATTAAAGGCTTAAAAACAGCACGAAAAATGGGATTATACAAAAAAAGCAATAGACAGCACTGAACCTGCAAATGAGTGTATTTTATGTGAAATGGCAATAAATACAGAAAGCATACACAAAGAGCTTTCAGAAAAAAACGCAATACAATACAGATATTACTTGTATACTTCGAACGAAGACAGCGAAGAAAAGAACCACAGAAGAGGACAGTACACTACGAACGCTTATTTTCTGTGGTTGTCCTTTTTTGCGCTGTTTTTCGTTCCAAGTATGAATAACCAACTAGCCCGCCGCTATGTTTTATTGAATTACTTGGAGATTACAGATATTACATAGAAATATATTATCTACTTTGCTACTTCCCTTCAGTGTCCCTGTATATAAACAACAGTTAACACTAATAGCTTATGATCCACGTATTACTCCACTGTATTCAAGCGTAGTTGCTAATAGAATCAATGGTGTTGATATGTATCTGCAAGAGAGAAGGATGAAGGTGAAGCTGCATGTGCACAGGTGTGCAAGACGAATGGTCATACAGCACTACCAATATTGATATACCACGCAAATAAAGGCACCAAAATTCTGGTGCATACCATAACTTCATCTTACTAGAGACTTAAGTCGTATCCATCCGCAGTGTGTGCCTTGTGACATATGAATCCCACCCGAAAAAAAGGACGTGACCTAAACCAGCAATGCACATTGAATCCTGGTACAACAAAGCGGTCTTTACTCGGACATACTAACATTAAGTATATAGAGAAACAACCACCTTATTACCGATATGTAGAATAACTAGAAAAAAAAGACAAGGATTTAAGGACGAGCAGTGGGAGTTGCTTGGCTAGTTGGTTCACGCTTCATGAAAAAGAACAACAGCACAAGGCAAAAATGCAGACGTGGAGGCCCATGCTCAAATTTGTGGGAGTGGTTTGCAGAACTGCTTGAGTCTTTTCTTTATTATCTATTGTTGGCCAGCAATTTATAATGACTTAATGTTCACACTGAGAAATGAACAGCAATAGAATTCTGAAGTGGTCTGAACAACAGATGACAAGCAATGTTCTGAATGAATAATTACATCTAAACTTTCCTTGACTCACCCATCACCGTTGATGGGAAGGCAACCGAGAAAACTGTGGAGCTGCCGGTAGAAGATCCATAGGACAACAGGCGACCCAGTTGAAGTGCCTGTCCGTCTCAGCTACCTGGACAAATAAAAATGATGTGAGCGATCAAATGTGTTGTTAAAATACAAACATTTGAAGGTTGTGATCACAGCAATTCTCTAAGTGGATTAAGCTTCACTGTACACATTTTCAATGCAAGACGAAAATTTGTTAGAGAAGTGTCTAATGCATATGCACAGGTATTGGTGAAATTAATGAGTGCAATTTACATTTGCAAAGTGGCGAAACTAAATCCTGCCTGTTGCAGCTTTGCAATTGAAGTCACGACTGTGCATTATGGTTCAACTATTGTAATTCTAGCAATAGCTTACTTATTGAATTTCTGGATTTATTTTTTTCTTTCATATATCTTTCACAGGCTGCGCTGTGTATACTATTTCACAAATGCTGCTAGTACACAGTGAAGCCTGGTAAAGAAATATGAAATAAATCTAGAAATTCAGTTAACTGCGCTCTTGCTCTAGCAGGTGGTCAGAAATTGCGACGCGTACAGCAATGCTGTCAGCGCTGCAGCTCGTAATTTGCGAATAAAAGCGATTAACAACACGTGTGTAACGAGGAAGACGAAGTTTGCCCGCAGCGCCATGCACGCGTGCACGAGCGAAGATTCTAAGTGTTGCGTACGCTGATCCTGCCTGGGGTTATTACTCTCGAGTCCTTACTACGTCAACAATGCATTATCAAGATCGTCTTCGACACTCCAGAACTGTGCGACGACTGCGATGAGAATCGACGCGTTGCTCCAGCAAGAATACATGCTACTGTCGCACATGCGAGGCTGACTTAAGCAGTTCAGCTGCACTATGAAAACAGCGCCAAGAACCCGATGGCACGAGCATCGTTCGGTAAAGGTCGCACTTACCGGTATTTCTTGTTAAGGTTTTCTTTTTTCAGCTTCACTTGATTGCTGGTATATGGGCCTTCTCCCGGCGGCAGCCCGGCGTTTATTTCCGCTACAATCGCAGCATATATCCGAGCGTTGCGCGTGTTACCGTATCAGATCCGTATCAGATGCGTATCAGGGCCGCGGTTGTTGAATCAAGCCAGATGACACAACTATAGGAGGACGAGTCTGTCGATGTTGCTGTTGCCATGGGCGCAGCCATCTTGTCGGTTAAGGTAGCAAACGAAGGTCGGCAAGGTCGATTTGGGTAACTGTGGTTAGGTGGCGTAACTGGAGTTCCGTCTGCCGTGTGACCGCGGCTAACTACTATAGTTACGGGGAACCGAAGTTACCTTAACTTAAGGTCGCCCGTGTAAATGCTGTATTAGCCTGCTATAGGCAGCAGAGACGCCCTATGGTTTGATTATTTAAATGACATTGTTCTCCTAGGCAAAAGTGTCATCCATCTTCTCAGCACTCTCACTGCACATTCCCTATATATGTAATGAACTTTGCCATTCCATTTCCCACACCCCTCTCATTTCATTTTTCTCTCTCCGAATAACTTCAGAATCTGTCTCCAGTGCCCCGTTTTTGTTAAAACGTTGTCAACGCAGAAGAAAGCCAGTTATGCGCGTGTGCATCCCTTTCGTCGCTTGTGCGCACAGATGGAAATTGATAAAGACGACGACGTTAAGTGCACAGCGCGGGAGTGTGGCAGTTTAACACGAGTTGTGGTCGGCTGCGGCGGTAGCATACCAATGGAGTAGCTTTTGTCATCTGTTCGACAAGGCTGTCCATTATCGACTTTTCTGTTTGCCCTGTATCTTGAAGCCTTTTGCCTCAGTATTATTAAGAGCGCAACTATCCGTGGTTTCTCCCGGTCGCAATGTGAAATGAAGATTTTAGCCTATGCAGATGATGTCGCGATCTTTTGTTATGACAAAAGAGTGCATGAGACATTACATTTCGATGAACAGTTTTGTTAGGTGTCAGGTGCGGCTCTTACCTTAGATAAATTTAACGGGTTTTGGTTCGGCCAATGGAGTACAACGCCAAGTCATTATGGTGGCATAAGCTGGGACAGCAGGACCCTTCACTACCTAGCAGTTCCTCTTCACGAAATTTGCAACAGTGGCGCCTACTGGGATTTTCAGATAGTCACCATTCAGCGACCGACCCAGGTTTGAATGGGTAGGGAACTATCAGTGTTTTCTCGGGCTCAAGTCTGCAACATTTTTTTATTTGCTAAAATTGCCTATGTTCTGCAGGTTATCCAATGTGCTAGGAAGAAAGTGCAGGTGATGCAGAGAATATTTGCAGGACTCGTATCGCGTTCCCCATGGGAACGCATGCATCGCGATAACCTATTTCTTTCTCTAGAGTCTGGTGGAATCCGCCTTGTTTACTGAATCATGCAGCAGTTTGTATCGAGTTTCTTTTTTCGTTTTAAAATCGGTAAACCACCCTTTTTTTAGTAGCTGTGCTTATAAGGAGGTTTCTCAGCCCTCATTTGCTTTTCCTATTCGCACCGAATGGACACACTCGTGACGGGCCTTTATGGGGACTCTTTATGTAAGCTGATGACACCTTTAAATTCCTCACGGCTCGCTTTTCTTTGGACGACCTGTATAGCCTCTCCAGAAGGCAGATGACTCAGGCACTTATAATATTTCTTTCCTGTACCGTTATGTTGGTAACCGTTTCTGGAGTTCCTTGACAAGATTGTTTTAAAACGTCTTAGGCGAATGTGCATTTCGTCTACTGCAAAAACATTCTTCTTTAAACTGCACACATCCACGCTGCCTCTGAAGGCATGGCTTCATGCTATGGAGATGCTTGCGCCATGGACGGTGAATTGCCTCCTGTGCAAAACCCCAGAGACAATTGACCATTGTTTTATTCTGTGCATTGATGCTATGCTCTTCTGGGACGCATTATAACAAACAATTAAGAAGGACATTGACATCATACCCTACAGTATCCGTTTTTTTGCCTGTGGAGAGAAGTGTGTTGTGCCACATGATCTACTTATGTTGCTCGGACTACTTGGTCTCTGGAAGAGCCGCATGAAGGACCGCCACGCCGAATCACCACGCTCGTCGAAATCATGGTTTCGTGAGCAGTCCGCTTTGGTGCGGAGAGTATATGCTGCCATGGAAGTACCGCCCAGCTGGTTGCCCCACCTGCATGCATGTGTTTGCCTCCCAGACTTCTGATGTTTTGGAAGGTGGGGTCGTGCAGGGATATGATGGCTTGGCGTTTTTGTCGTAATCGTGCTTAGGTTTTTCTTTTCGGCACTATTTTCATGCAATAAAGAAAAACAACCGAGGCGATAGCATACTGCTTTCGTGCACTGGTCAGCGAAGCTTATCTGTTCGCGCCGCTACGGTTTCGAAACCCAACCCCCTCAATATTTATTTTATTTCTTCAGATATTTGAGAGGCTTCAGACGAACTTCGCCTTTTTCAGGATTTCTAGTGAAATACTGCATTGGATTCAAACAAATTTTAACAAGAATTCACTGAACGGGCTCTATGTGTATATTGCGTAGATGTTCGCGTCCATACAGCGCCTGGAGTGAGTATCTGTTGGTCCTATTGATTCTGCATACTAACTACTTTATAAAAAATGTGTGTTTTCCTTTATTTGTGCCAATTTTGTCCATTAGTTATCTAGTCTCATTTAACTAGGTGCTCATGCAAAGACCGAGCCATGGCAACACATTCTGAATGAAAATATGGCAGTCTTAGGCCACAGTGAGCCCTTCCAATTCATTACATAGATGAATCGCCACTAAGTTCCACTTCATAAAATTCAGTGGGTAAGTACTCATCCTACTCTACTAACACAATTCCGGTGATCATGAAGTTCATGGCCATTGAGATCGATTGCTTCGAAATTTGAACAGGAAAATAAAATCAGTGCCAGAAGTAACGCTTGCAATCCGGAATGCGTTCTGCTTAGCAGTTCAGAAAGTGGAGGGGGGGGGGTTGGCAGGGTGAGCTAGGTAAACATGAGGTTGCTCTAAAGCTGGAGCCCAAGACAATAACTATATGTCAAATGATTTACAAAGTGTAATATATACACACAGAAGCAAACGCCCCATTATTATTGACACGAGGATTGGGAGTACAAGAAGAAAGAGATCGCAGCCTCTAGAAGTAGACGACGCTGAAGTGTAGGTCCGTTTTTCTGGTGCCCTCGTTCAGCCGCTGATTCAGTACGCTGATTCCTCACCGGGGCAGGGTAGCGACAGCATCCGACGCGCTACTTCTGATTTGCGTGTGACGATTGACGGAACTGACACCATCGCTTTACTTGATACCGGGGCTGACTATTCCGTGATGAGCCACACCCTCGCCCAGAAATTGAGCAAAGTTTTGACACCATGGTTGGGCCCTAGCATTCGCACGGCTGGAGGTCACCTCATTAGCCCGACCGGCAGGTGCACAGCCCGAGTCGGCATCCGCGGTTTCGTCTACGTGGGTGAATTCGTCGTGTTGAGCGACTGTTCGAGAGATTTGATCCTGGGCCTCGACGTTCTACAGGCAAACGGTGCTGTGATCGATCTACACGAGGCACGAGTCACATTTTCGACGAAGCAAGCCGTGGCGCACAGTAACACAGAAGGCCCAGGAGTCAACGCTCTGCGTATAGTCGAAGACGACGTAATGCTGCCACCACGGTCCAGTGTGCTGGGGTTAGTGAGGAAGGACTCGTTTCACGACTACGAAGGTATTGCGGACAGTCACCCTTCGCTGTTGCTCGAGAAGGGTGTGGCTATCGCGCGCGGTCTTATTGAACTGAATGACGGCTGTGCGACCGTTTTTCTGACGAATTTCACGAACGAAATTCAGCACCTCGCCAAGGGAACGGACGTCGCCTTCCTCGACGACGTGGATAGGTTGCCGAATGTGTGCCCCGTACAGGTGAATCTTCACGACGATGCCGCACCAAGTAACGCCCTTCAGAAGGTTAAAATCAACCCGGAGTTGTCACCTCATCAGAAGAACCTTCTGTCGTCGCTGCTACTTGATTTTAAAGATTGCTTCGCGGCGAGCTCAAAGGTCGGACGTACGCCGGTAGCCAAGCATCGCACGGTCACCGATTCGGCCACGCCACCTGTTTGTCAGCGTCCATACCGCGTTTCGCCTAAAGAGCGCGAAGCTATTAGGACGCAAGTCGATGAAATGCTTGCAGACGACGTTATACAGCCGTCAACAAGTCCGTGGGCGTCGCCGGTGGTCCTGGTGAAAAAGAAAGACAACACGTTGCGATTCTGTGTTTATTACAGGAAATTGAATAATGTTACCAAAAAGGACGTATACCGACTCCCGAGGATCGATGATGCCCTTGACCGACTCCGGGACGCCAGGTTCTTCTCTTCCTTAGATCTGAAAAGCGGATATTGGCAGATCGAGGTGGACGATCGAGACCGCGAGAAAACGGCTTTCGTGACACCCGACGGTCTGTACGAATTTAAGGTGCTCCCGTTTGGACTTTGCTCCGCTCCGGCCACATTTCAACGCATGATGGACACTGTTTTAGCTGGTTTGAAGTGGCAGACGTGCCTTGTGTACCTGGACGACGTAGTCATCTTTTCGTCTAGCTTCGAACAACACTTCCAGAGATTGCGCATTGTCCTTCAATCTCTTCAGTCTGCACAGCTAACGATCAAGCCAGAGAAATGCCATTTCGCATTCGAGGAGCTCCGTTTCTTAGGATATGTTGTCAGCGCACAAGGTGTTCTTCCAGACCCCGACAAGACTTCCGCCGTCTCCAGTTTCCCACGCCCAACCGACAAGAAGGCCCTCCGACGTTATTTGGGCCTCCGCTCGTATTACCACCGCTTTGTTAAAGTTTTTTCTCGCCTAGCTGAGCCATTGACTGCCTTGACTCGAGATGACACACCCTTCGTATGGGGAAGTGCCCAAGACGCAGCCTTCTAGGAACTCCGCTACCGCCTTCAAAGTCCACCAATACTAGCTCATTTTGACGAGAATGCAGAGACTGATGTCCACACTGACGCCAGCAATGTCGGCCTCGGAGCGATCCTCGTACAGTGGCAGGACGGCGCAGAGCGAGTAATCGCCTACATGAGCCGCACACTTTCTCGATCGGAACGGAACTATTCGACGACCGAAAAAGAGTGCCTTACCGTCATCTGGGCTCTGAGTAAGTTTCGACCTTACATCTACGGCCGACCGTTTCGTGTTGTCAGCGATCATCACTCGCTATGCTGGCTGGCCAGCATTCAAGACCCTTCTGGACGGTTGGCCAGATGGAGCCTCTGTTTACAGGAGTACGACGTTACGGTCGTCTATAAATCTGGTCGGCAGCACCAGGACGCGGACTGTTTATCACGAGCGCCCGTGGAACCGGCTACGCAAGACATCCCCGAAGATTGCCCTGTTCTTTGTGCCATTAGCATCTCCCGTATGGCGCAGCTTCAACGAGCAGATTCTGAGTTGGCGCCACTCATTAAGTATCTGGAGGGTTTGAATTCTCATGTACTCGTGTGTTTCGCCGTGGACTACAGACCTTCATTCTGCGGCGTGGAGTCCTCTACAAGCGCAAATTTGACACAACAAAGAGACGATTCTGCTTGTTGTGCCATCCCAGTTACGCTCCGAAATCTTAAGCGCTTGTCATGATGAACCATCCGCCGGCCACTTGGGGGTTACTCGCACACTTGCAAAGATTCGGCTTAAGTATTACTGGCCCAATTTACTCCCATCCGTGCGTAGATACGTAACAACAGGCCGGGATTGCCAACGGCGCAAATCTCCTCCTCTGAAGCCAGCCGGCTTTCTGCAGCCCATAGCACCACCAAAGACCCCTTTTCAGCAAATTGGCATAGACCTCCTCGGCCCTTTTCCGAAGTCGACCAGAGGAAACCGGTGGATTGCGGTCGCGACAGATAATTTGACCCGATACGCTGAGACCACGTCACTTGCAAACGGTACTGCTGCTGAAGTCGCCGACTTCTTCGTCCACAACATCGTCCTGCGTCATGGCGCTCCTGCAGCTATCATTACTGACCGTGGAGCTGCATTTACGGCCCACTTCACTCAGGCTGTACTCAAGCTCACGCACACCAGCCATAGACGTACAACAGCCTGCCACCCGCAGACAAATGGCTTGGTAGAACGCCTCAACAGGACCCTGACCGACATGCTTTCCATGTATATTGATATCGAGCACAAGACATGGGACGAAATTCTCCCATACGCAACATTCGCGTATAATACCGCGCAGCAAGAGACGACGCAGTTCACTCCGTTCGAATTAGTCTTCGGTCGACAGGTTACCACCCCCCTCGATGCTATGCTACCCGTGGACCCCCCTGACAGTGAGAGTGAACTTGTTGTCGACGTCGCCACCTATGTTCAGCGCGCGGAAGAAGCACGGCGACTGGCCAGACACCGCATTCACCGTCAGCAGCAGATCGATGCTGACCGCTACAACCTTGGACGCCGCTACGTTACCTACCGCCCAGGCGACTATGTGTGGGTTTGGACGTCCGTTCGTCGTCGCGGGCTTTCCGAAAAGTTACTGCGCCGCTACTTCAGCCCTTACCTTGTTGTCCGCCGCCTCAGCGACGTAACGTACGAAGTTGCACCAGCCTCGCCAGCTCGTTCATCGCACAACGGCAAGCGCAGCGACGTTGTGCATGTGGTGCGAATGAAGCCGTACTACGAGCGACCCCCCGAGTGACTTTCCGGCTGCATGTAGTCATATTCCGTGGTCTCAGACTCGTGGTGTACCACTTGAACACTTTTCCTCACCGCTATTCGGTCTGACGGTAACACCGCATCGGGGCGATGCTCGTGAAGAGGGGGCAGTGACACGAGAATTGGAAGTAGAAGAAGAAAGAGATCGCAGCCTCTAGAAGTAGACGACGCTGAAGTGTAGGTCCGTTTTTCTGGTGCCCTCGTTCTGCCGCTGCGGTTCCTTTTCAGTGTAACAACTGTTACAATATTAACGATGCTCCGGCAGTCCGAACAAACATATTCTACAACCATGGGATATGTTTTCTGCCACGGGGAAGGTGATGCGCACTGGGCAAAATAATTCTCCGCCAACACTGCCTCACTGTTCGACTTAAGAGCGTTAACAATGACAACTTCAAGTCTTTACATCGGTGTGCTCAGGAAACGTCGACAAGACCAAATCCAAGCATCTGTGTATGTATGTATGTATGTATGTATGTATGTATGTATGTATGTATGTATGTATGTATGTATGTATGTATGTATGTATGTATGTATGTATGTATGTATGTATGTATGTATGTATGTATGTATGTATGTATGTATGTATGTATGTATGTATGTATGTATGTATGTATGTATGTATGTATGTATGTATGTATGTATGCATGTATGTATGCATGCATGCATGCATGCATGCATGTATGTATGTATGTATGTATGTATGGATGGATGGGTGGATGGATGGATGGATGGATGGATGGATGGATGGATGGATGGATGGATGGATGGATGGATGGATGGATGGATGGATGGATGGATGGATGGGTGGGTGGGTGGGTGAGTGGGTGGTTGGATGGATGGATGGGTGGGTGGGTGGGTGGATGGAATGTTGGATGAATGGATAAGGCTGAACCCTTTAAATCAGGTGGGGGCTCAAGCCACCTAGCCATGACATGAAAATTTTACTCTTGTCTCGGTTTTAGCCACCAATCAGATAACCATCGCTTGGTTACTTCTGCCCCCTTAAAATCTACTTTCCCTTCACTGTCCTTGACCCCAATGCTTTGGATAAATCAGCCCCGCTGCTTCCCAATGGAAGGTGAAGCCCTCTACAGAAAAGTATCAAGCGTTCAGCCTTTTCCTCCTCCTCTCCGCACGCAACGCACAACGTGTCTATCTCGTGGTACCTGACTCTATTTGTCTTAGTCCGAAAAACTCCTGTCCTGGCCTCAAACAACAAAGAGCTTCCCCTACAATTGTCATAGATATTTTCTTTGGCAATTTTCTGCTTAAAGATCTGGTATGTTCCCAGTGCCGATTTCGTCAGCATTCCTGTTTCCACAGAGCTCTCTTGGTTTATTTAACCTTTTTCTTAAACGATAATTGTTGATTTGCCCACCTACTGCTGTCCAGATGTTTGCTTGTCAATTTCCTAGGTCACTTTCTCCGTTTCGTGTCAATATTCCTTATGTACAGGTATCTGAAAACTTTACTAGCCCACTGCTTTTCCCCTATTTTTCTCAATCGCTCCTCAAATGCTATCTTAATGCTAGCTTCTCTGCTCTCGAACGACGCCCATCCCCTATCACCCTGTACCCCCTGATTTGGTGTATTGCCATGGGCTTCCAAAGCTAGCCTCCCTACGCCGCATTGTTTGATTTCTAACTTCTCTTTAACATCTGGTCTCATGCACAGGACCAGATTACCGAAAGTCAGGCTATGAACCATCACCCCTTTCCAGATCTTCATTACCACTTCATACCTATTGTAATTCCACAGTGCCCTATTTTCATGACAGCTGCATTCCTACTAGCTCTATTTATTACATATTTTTCATGCTCTGTCAGATTCACAGCATCGCCATCTGTCTCATAGATTTTGCACTTCTATTGCAATTTACAGCCACCTTCGTAATATCCTGTATATTTCTTCGTTATATCAGTTACTGAATTTCATAAACGTCTGCATCCCAACACCACGAATCGTTTGACACCATTCAGAAGCCCCTGCGACAAACGGTTCGGCCGTAATGGACGTCTGAGGGTCCTCGGAATGCACGGGTTTTAGGCGTGAATGTCGTCAGTGTGGACCCCACACATATTTCGGCCTTCATCTCAATATGTAATTTTATCTGCAGGAACATGCCAAGTCATTTCGCACCACTTCGAATATTCTGCGTCAAACGGGTGGTCCACAGATTTTACGGAAATAATGGTCCCGGGTGGGGGGGGGGAGGACGTTTTCTGTATTATCGTTGTTTGTTTTCATTTAGTTGGCAGTGTAGCACCAGCCCTGCCCTCGCCTTTTTTTTCGCCGTCGAAATGCTAAGTTTTCGTTGACCATAATGTTGGACCAACCGACCCTTCAGCATACTTGTTCAAACTCACATCTTTATACGAACCATTATTGGTTCTTTCAAAGCACGAAAATGGCAAGTTCACGATGATGAAGTGACGCACGTCACAGTGTGTTGGCATTTATGAAAACATACATGCAGGTTATTTTGGCTACTAGTAGCATTGATCAAAGTACATTATACAGCACTCCAGGCGATAAAGTCTAATATCAAGTGGCTTCATGCGTCTAGGTAGAAGCATTACACAGCAAAAACGATTTCTCCATAAGGAAACCTTCAAGTGCTGCTCTGGCGAAATTCAGGGGACACTGAAGTTCCTTTCTAAGGGTGTGATGTGATAGCGCGAATGTCTCTCTTCAGAGGCCTTGGGTCCACATGCTTATCACTTCGCAGGCATGGTCAGTGTCGGACAAGACACACAAGAGAAGCATCAGCGGCCAATAGGTGCAGCGTGCGTGACTCGTGGTCCGAGGGGCAGAGGCGCGGTTCCCTTCTCACTGCTATTTTATTTTCAGTGCTAACAACTTACTCTCTATTCTTAATGTAATAATGAAGCTTGAGTCATTGTTCATATTCAGAATTTGTATGATGTTTTATTCACTTCTCAAATGCGCCGCTACAACTTGTGGCTGCAACTTCTTTTCAGTCTAATCCGCGTTTTCTAAACCCCCGCCGGCGCCACTGCGTCGCCCGCTGAACGGGAGCCTTAACAATATGACGATAGTAACGTTGCATATTACGGCCACCTTAATTGCAAGCGCTTTGAAGTCAGGTCTTTGGTTTCCTATGAGTTGAGACTCTGCGTTTTAAAATCTAATCAGGATATAGCTTACGATGGGCAACACGTTTCTCAATAATTAAGGAATTTAACAGTAATATAAAAAGTTCATTATTCAAAATTACTTAACCAGCCTACTAGTTAGCGCGTCTTAGTTGCATTCAGTTGTACTAAACTGCTGACAATGCGATGTTGGAAAAAGTGCGATTCACCCGCCGCGGTGGCTCAGTAGTTAGGGCGCTCGACTACTGATCCGGAGTTCCCGGGTTCGAACCCGACCGCGGCGGCTGCGTCTTTATGGAGGAAAAACGCTAAGGCGCCCGTGTGCTGTGCGATGTCAGTGCACGTTAAAGATCCCCAGGTGGTCGAAATTATTCCGGCGCCCTCCACTACGGCACCTCCTTCTTCCTTTCTTCTTTCACTCCCTACTTTATCCCTTCCCTTACGGCGCGGTTCAGGTGTCCAGCGATATATGAGACAGATACTGCGCCATTTCCTTTCCCCCAGAACCAATTAAAAAAAATTAAAAAAGAAAAAGTGCGACTTTGAATTTTTAAAAAAATTGGTGGTTGTTTAGCTTTGGTTAAAGCTGGAGTGACGCGCTAGCTACAGCTGGCCGAGTGTAACTTGGTCACGTGACGAACTACGTGGTCAGCCACGGCGCCGCGCCGCCGGCAGCTGCTCCGCACCACGTGAACAACCACGTGACAGCGTGGCGGCGCCGCCACGCTGAAGGCTCGAAATGCTACCGTAATGTAGCTATATGTACAAAAGCTTGCTTTAAAGATTGTGTAAATTCTTTGGTGACGCACCCTGTATATATTATATCTTGGTTTTATACTCAGCATCTTGGGTATGGCCCAATGCACCTCGCTTGACAGGTGAGCTGCTCTTTCAGTGTCGATTGCTTTTCACGCTTTGTAGCCACCACGTCGGCAATCACTAATGTCGTTCACAAATGCCACTTGTAGTTTTAGACTCCGGAAATTAAAATATTAAAAAATTAAAAAAATCCATTGGAGACGAAATGTCGAGCGACTTATATTAGCTAAGCAGCAACTGCTCATTTTTTTCTGCATTATTTTCGTACAACGGACTTATATTTAACTTTTGTGCATCACATTCATTGTGTTCGTTTTGACAGCGACGATTAAGTAGCAAACATTTATTTGTAATTTCATTAAGGAGATCGTGTTACAGCGCCAAAATGAGTGCACTTGGATGAATGTAATTTAGTGCGGTATTATCCAATAAAAAATATTTAGCAGCGCCCAACCTTTCTATTGTCACTTGATATTAATCAGCATCTCTTGAGTCAAAGCACAGGTCTGTCGGGCGAGTGCGACCGATCATAAGCTTTCAAATTAATTTAAATTTTATTTTCATCTGGAATAAAATTCCGCGCAAGTGTGTTCCGCTCACAGCGGTATAATGAAACGATTGATGCATGCGTGATCATGTTCAAAGAAGGGGACAGAGCGACAGAAGCTCAGCAAAAATACATTTATTACGACCCTTAACACGACTATGCATTATTGCGCAGCCCATAAGGATTGCGTGCCTAGTGAATCTTTATCAATATACTGGTCATTAAACCAAGTTAAGTTGTGTCTTATAAAAACAGCATATGTCTTCGCGCAGCGAATAGAACACCCCCGCTGTAAGAAGCCAACCATGGCGCTGCTGACACCGTTCGATTTTCGACTAAGCGCCTATATAGCGACATAAAGCAAGTGCACTGGAGACGCGACACTCCTTCAAGCACCAACTGCTACACCAGCGTTGGCTGCCGCTCACTGCTCTTAGGCCGGCGGTGGTGCCTCTATAGCAAGATTTTATCCGCCAACAAACCATCGGCGGGCTTTCATGAGCATTATGAGTGTCGAAGGGTTCTGGTTGCACCTGTAGGCTACCCTGTGTGAACCAATGCACGACAGGTGTTCGCCCTGTGCTCGGTGTATGTTGACACGTAATATGACGACGGCTTAAGTCAGTCCTCAGACATGTACTTATGACCACGGTAGGCTGTACACATGACGTTACATCCTATCTGAGCTCCGTGGGAAGCATCCCACAACTCACGGTGGGACACACGAAGCTACAGCTTCCCGCATTCACTGTTTGTGAAAGGTTGAGGGAAACAGTGGTTTGTGGACAAGCTGTGTAGTGGGGCCCTCTTGGCATCAGTTCGAGTCACTACTCTAGCGGGTAGTGGCAGGAGGAGGACGAGAGTTATTTCCCACTCGAACGCATTAGAACCGCTGGTGGCGCATAAGGATACACCCACTATGACCAGGAACAAAACGTCGGGGGTTTCTTACTGTTGCTAAATGCTGTGCTTCGCCCACACTTCGCCCAATCAGGGCTGTGGTAGACCGCTGAAGGTGGAAGCGGCCGCTTTCAGCTGCTGCCATTGGGTCTTAGGCATAGTAGCAGCGCAAAATAACACACAGAATAGAAGAACTAGACACCGAGAGACACGCACAGACGCTGCACTGACAGCCAGTCCTGGTAAATTCACACTTGCCGCCATAGCACCGCACGCAGAATTTTGCCAACGCGTTCCACATGTCCCCACGAAAGGAAAACAGGGCCAAAAATGGCACTAACTTCTTCGGGAATCCGGCCTTTCCTCAGACAGATGGCGATGTACCTTGATCGGAAAATGGTGCAGGCAATGGTGACGAATAAAGCATTGACAGAAGGAAGTTGTTGGTTAACACAGAGAGAAGGGCACACTGTAGAATAAATATGCTTCAGTAAAACGAGCTCTTGGGCGAGTTATTTATTTGTCTTCGCCAAAGAGCTACGGTTAATTTATAGTCAGCCTCCACCCGAGCGCACTCATATTCTAGCAAAAAAAGCTACATAGCTTAATTGGTGCCTTTGTAGTGATGAGAAAAGTCGTAAACGTCTTGGAAACGGACATGGGATCAACTCTTGGCTGGGAAAGCCGCAGTACCAACTAAGTTATCGAGTACATTCAGCAGGTGGCATGACGAGTCGACTTGCTGAGGAACTCTAAGTGCATGGGCGCGAAGTTTTCCAATGCATTTAGTGAATTCCACTAAGGTGCCGCACACCAAAGGCTATATTGCAATAAATTTCTGCTCGTTCTCTGTAAAGGGCACCGCACAGCCTGCACGTCCCTTTGAGGGCTGCAAAACCCTGCCAGAACATGCGGTGTCTCGTTTGCTCGTGTCAACATGGAAAGTACCGAGGAGACGAAAAACACCCTAGTTAAACTTGATGGGCTGCTGATGACAGGGTGCCTATTTATTTATAGCATTGTGAAAAAGAATAGTAGCACTATTACCGATGTGGCGCTGGATGAAATCTACAATGGCGCTTCCTTTAACCTTTTGACATGCGCAAATATATCGATGTGCACGCCGCACAACAAATTAAAAGGGCGGGTTGTTAAATTTATTTCTGACAACTGAAGTGGATTCAATCAGTTCAGCCATTTAACTTCACTTTTATTGGACTCACTGCTTTCATTGGAATCAGCAAAATTTCAACATCTGAATTGGTTTTCAGTTCATTTATTTGACACAGTTGCCGTCGAGTGAAATCTGAAAAAAGAAAAAAAACTAACTCTGCACGTCAAGACTGATGCTTGTTGGGTTAGGTGGTTAAACATGAGTTCAGTGGCAGCGCAGTTAGAAAGAAGGGACGGGATAGGACACAACAGTAAAGAGCGCTGACTTCCAACTGTTTATTTCACCAAACGTGCCACGTATATTATATACATCAACAAGACTGAAATCCTAGAAAAGGGGGAAAGGGCAAAGGGGAAACAACACTCGTCATGATGCCACAGCATAGCACCAGGAACCCAATTCCAACCATCTGAAAAACCTGATTTCCTTCTGCGTCAAAACAACCTATCGCATGTTCACACACTTATCCCCCGCACGCGCAATCTCTACCGCCTCGATTATTTCCTTGACTCCCTGATCCATATGGTTACTGTCAATCGCGCATTGATTAAATGCTGGCACGCATGACTTTTTTTCGACGCTGACGTCCACAGTTTTTACCGCAGTTACGACAGTGCAGGCTGAGATGACGCTGGTTCCCTTCATTTACGTTGTTATTGTGTTCTCTCAATCTTCTGTCAACACATGCCTGTCTGTCATATATTCGCGGCCGCTCGACAAAGACACGCGATATACAACACTCTCTTGAGAATTGGCGAAGCGCTTTCAATCAATCAATCAAAGGAAGCTTTATTTCATAATTCAAAAAAAAATTGTACAAAATATTTGGACCGATAGCCTACATGGCTAGTGTCCGGTCCAATACAAATCAAGTCATTTAGGCATTTAGGCAACCACATAAATATGTAAAGTGAGAAAAAAATGAAAACAGCGAATTAACACAGCAAAAGCATCCAGTGTCCGATCGCATGCAAAAACAAGGCATTTTGGCAGACGTACAAGGAAGGTATACACCGGCATTTTAAGAAACACAGAAACACAAAAAGGAAATCACATGATTACTTGATTATGCAAGAAATATAATTTAGAGGATAGTTTAAAATTTCTGGCAAGCTTTATTTCCAATGGCAATGTATTCCAGACTTTCGTCCCAATGAACTCAATTAATCTCTCACCGTATGTGTTGTGATGGATCGGAAGATTAAAATTACCATTGGCGGCATGTCTTGTGTTGCGAACTGGCAAAGTGAATAAGCTCATCGGGAGTGGAGAGTTAGTTGTTAACATGCAGTTTACTAGAAGGGAGATTTTGTAGTCACGTAGGGCGGAAAATTTTAGTACTCGAACTTCTTCAAACAGGTTGTTACTTGGATGATGCAATGGAGAATATGTTATAATTCTTAGTGCTCGCTTCTGTAACCGTTGCAGAGGTGTGAGATAAGTTGAGTATGTGTGGCCCCATGATTCGCAGCAATAACTCATATGACAATGAACGAATGAGAAGTACAAGCTTCGTAATATGTTGCGAGGAAAGTATTGTCTAGCCTTAATAAGGACGTAGCAACCAAACGCAGCTCTATTACAAACGCTGTTCACTTGATTCTTCCAGTTAAGGTTATTGTCAAAGATAACACCAAGATATTTAAATGAAGGAACTGACTCGATTATACAATTGTTCAAGGAAATCCTAATATGGTTAAAATCAACGTTTTTTCTTCTTGTATGGAAGACGACATATTTAGTTTTCGCAGCGTTCAATGTTAATCTATTGTTACTGAACCAGTTGGAAACAGTCATTAAATCCTGCTTCATGTCGTCTTGCGTCGCAGAAACCGATTTACCTGTGAATATGAGGGCCGTGTCGTCTGCATACATGAGAAACTGCGAAAGCGAGACTGAACCTGGAAGATCATTTATATAAATGGAAAACAGTAGAGGCCCCAGGACAGATCCTTGGGGTACTCCGCATTTTATATAGTTATATGTAGATTCAAGGTTGTTAATTACCACTTTCAGTTGTCGACCTGATAAGTAACTGGTCAAAAATTGCAGTGTGTCATCAACAATCCCATAGGCGGCTAGTTTCCTCAGTAATATTGGATGTGATACAGTGTCGAACGCCTTCTTCAGGTCTAAAAATATACCAATTGCGATTTCGTTTTTATTAAGAGCTGAATTTATCAACTGGGAAAGCGCTAGAACGGCTGTAGAGGTCGACCTGTTTGGGACGAAACCGTGCTGCTGGTGACAGATGATGTTATACTGACTAAGGAATATTTTTAGTTGAATGGCAATTAGTTTCTCAAAAAGAGTATTTAGAATGCTTAGTACAGATATTGGACGATAACTACTTGGGTTGTTTTCGTCTCCAGATTTATAAATAGGCACAACTTTCGCGATTTTTAGAATGTTTGGGTAGCAACTAGTCTCTATAGCATGGTTGAATATATGGCATAGTGGGTTGGACAGAATGTCGATATTATGCTTTAAAACTGCAGTCTGAATACTGTCGTGCCCAGCCGCTTTATTAACTGGCAGTGCGCTTATTACAGATGTAATTTCCTCGACAGTGACTGCATTTAGATTAAAATCTTTGAATGATTAATACCGCAAGCGTCTCTCTAGTGTCGACTGGGTTTGTTTTCTTCCATAAAACATAATTTTAACGGTGCAGAGAAGACAACTTGAACGCTTACTCGCTTTCCGATTCTTTTCAGATTATGTGACGTCTGGTGTACACATGGGTTTACAGCTACTTTCCTGTGGTTCTTTTTCTCGTGTTCCACTCTTTTCTTCCTAAGCATACTGTAAGGCCGCGCTTCATCAACGAGCACATTTTTTTTATTCCCTTAGCTTGCGGTCACTGCGAGCCTCCGGTCTACGCTCCCCCCCCCCCCTCCCCTACTCGCGTGCCTTGCCCCCTACCCCTACTCCCGCAAGCTGTGGCAAAGGCGCAGAAGGCACTGGCTGCTTGACCGCTGTGACGGCCGAAGACACCTGGCTTTGTTCAGTGCACCAGGAAAACATGCGAGGCGCACACAACGAGTACGTGTTGCCGCTTGGTCTTAGGCAGCATTCCCACGGCGGCAGAATGCTGACCACCT
Source organism: Amblyomma americanum (assembly GCF_052857255.1). Classification (NCBI taxonomy): domain Eukaryota; kingdom Metazoa; phylum Arthropoda; class Arachnida; order Ixodida; family Ixodidae; genus Amblyomma; species Amblyomma americanum. The sequence goes on from NC_135507.1 coordinate 89,846,019, forward strand.
CGCATTCCGCGATGGGCCCCTTCTTTCTCTTCTTTTTTTTTGACATTCCTGCGGCGAGCCAGTGGATCAGTGGTCCCGCCAATTAGCTGAAAAACAACTTTTCATCCTTCGAGAGGCGACGTGCGGGTGCGGCAGGGAAGGGGAAGGCACCGAGCAGTAAGGGCGAGAACTCCGCCCCTCCGGGGAGAGGGTTTTCAGAATGTTTTGTATGGGTTTCTTTCTCTTTATAGCCAAGCCCCGGGCTCGAAGTTGGGTCCAACCTTCAGGGGCCGTGGCTGCCTCCATTGTTTATCGAAGCTTAGGGCGGGCCTCGATATATGACCGGCCTAATTTCTTTGTTGGCAAAAGCTTTAAAATTACATGTAAAATTATTGGAAGGCAGTCTTGCCTAGTTGAGCTAGAGGCTCCGTGCAGTGGCACGTAATTCTACAGACCTGGACTCTAACCTCGGGTCGATGAGTAAGGCTTTGTCGAGTTTCTCTGTGTGAGATATTTTCTTTCAACTTACAGTTCGACTGTCTGTGTGACTCAACTTTTAACGCAGTTTGCCCATGTACATCCTGTAAATATATTTTCTCTTTGTCTCGAACATCATCTGGCATCGATCATCGTCTGCTCCTTCAACACCGTCGAATTCACGTTTGGAGAGGTCGTGTGCCCCTCCGAAGAAACGCAAAGAACTATCTTGAATTTACTCATACCTTCAGCCACAGAAACAAATCATGGCTTCAGGGTTGCCAGCGTCATAAAACCGCCTAATCTGTAGCGCCAGGGCTCCACGGAGCATACGACTTCAACAGTTCAGTCCACATGCTCTACCCATCACATCTAATCATTCGAATGAAGTTCGGAGAAGTCAAATAAACACAGACTGTAGAAAAACTTGCAATCTGCACGCGCTGCGTTCCCGAAAACTTGCGCAAAAACCTCTCCCGCGCTTTCTGAGTTTCCGCTGCCTTGGTCATTCTGCTATGGGTTACAGGCAACGCAGTAATCACCCAATGATGTGAACCATCAGCGAGCCTGTGACCCGTGTGCGGACGCCGGTGATCTCCTAGCTTTCCCCATCAGTTTCGTACGGGCCGCGCTTTTAAATGGCACCAAAGGAAAGTTACGCACGCCTGCAACACTCACTGCAGCCATTACTTCCATCACAACTCGGATCACCGCCTCGCAGATTCAGAAGCTTAGAGCAATTCAAATTAACGCAGTCCATCACCTTGGCCCAGCTGTTCCTAAACCGTTTCCGCTTTGATGCCTCCTGTACGAATTGCCGCTGGCTCTACACGAGCTTTGAACATCTCCTTTTCGGCTGCCCCACAGTTATTTGTCTTCTACCCTACCCCACCTGCACACTGATGGTGTTGACTGGCCTTGCGGAATAGCAGGTCAGGGTCACCTTACTGCCGGGAGACGTGTTCATCTTTATATTCGTTAAATTACTTTCTCTCTCTCTCTCTCGTTACTGGCCCTGCGGCTCACGTCGACGTTTTGATTTATGTCCCCTTTATGGTAGAGCACATACATATTCTTGATTTGGTCTCTGATGAATTCTCTCTTGCTTTCTTGTTATCCAGTCGTAACGTTATTATCTTCGTGTCTCTCTACACAGCACTGGTATGGAACTGCGAAACATCGGAGCTCTCTGAACTGCAATATATCTCTGCAGAGCGACCGTCTACGAATGCCACAACCATTTATGAATGCAACAAGTGATTACGGGAGGTAATGTTGAATCCCGGCCATATCTACGGTCGATAGCGGCAGTGTTAAGAGCGTGTATCTTGGCGCATTTTAAAATGGCTATTACATTCTAAGGTTGAGCTAGGGCCAAATTTTAAGTACGGCTGACGAGATGTGTTAGAAAGTTACACAGCTATTACCTCTTGCCGTTGGCCAGAATACAGCAAGCACATTGTTTGAAATATCGGAATCTGCACAAAGCGTATTTCGTAAAACTTCTCGCAGGGCTAATTGGTCCATTCTTATATAAGTGAAACAGCGCGAAGAAAAGAATCCCGAAGGCTTATGTAAGCGTATTTTGTTTCTGACACCGTACTTGCAAATTTATAGAGGGCTTCCGTGGTGACCAAAAAGCATGTAATGCAGACGACTTGCAGATAACACGATGACGTCGGGTGGCCAAGGAAAACTGATCCACGTTTCGCACTGCGCAAGAGTAAAAGCTCTCCATGGCTCTGTCAGACAGTTCTTATAGTAGCGATATCCACGTCGTAAACAGTTCACGCTAACGGGGTCCAAACTGTACGCATGTCGGGCACACCTGGTGGTAGCTAGTTCCTGCCACAGCGGCACTGTACAGTGCCCCGCAGTTAGCGACCACCAACATTTCAAACTGAAGATTCCAAGGAGAGCCAACATGCAAGCTGCTGCGACAAGGGCACCATGTTGTGTCATTGGCTTGAGAGGGGCTCGTCGCTCTTCCTAGAAGAAGCGAAAGCGTCCCAAGCACACGCGTTAATCAGGCCCGCTTACTTCGGTGCTCGATAAGCGTGGTGGGAGTTCGGAACCACACTAATGTCGTCCGCCTCGGTTGTACTTTGCTTTCCGCATTGCTCCGAATGCACGACACAGTACGGGAAGGCTTAACTGAGCCTCGGCAGTCCGCTTTTCCCTGATGCTGGTCCCGAAAGGTGTGACATCATACCCACCCATTCGTACCTCAGAGGTTAAAGGTTTCGTCCGTCGCCTGCTATGAAAACCTCGAGATAAGTCATTGAAGAAGCAGACACAAAATTATTTCGGAGAGGCACAAGTTTTGATGATTTCTTTACTTTTTATACCTCCTATAAAGCACACCATCCGCGACGCATAACAGTTACAAAAAAAAGACAAAATGTGGTAGGCTTTTAACGTAGTTAAACCAAGTAGACGTCCGAAAGCATCTGTGTAGCCTTGTTTACTCATGCATGGCTTTGATTTGCTGTGTTTTGCTTTGCTTTGTTACTTTGCTGACGACGGTATGAGTTTGATTGTGGTGAAGGGCGGTTTATTGTGAGGTGGGAAGCGCCTGCGGCGAAGACTTTTGCACAAGTAATCGATTAAGCAGCAGGGCGAGAGGCAGCGCCACGTGTAAGGCGCAGTTCTTCGGCACGAGAGCCAATCGGCCGCCTGAATAGCCTCGTCGTCTTTGTCATCGCCGCGTGATCATCTCTTCATTACAGGTGTGTTAGTCGACGTTGACAGCGCAGAATGCAGAGCGCCAAAGTGTGTACATTAGCTCCGTAGCAGTATTAGTTGATAAAAGACGGCGATATGCAGTGCACAGCGCGAGAGCGTGTTGCAGTTTAACACGGGGCGTTATCGGCTCCAGCGATAGCATAGTGCTCTCGTGCAGTGGCCAGCGAAGCTGATCTCTTCGCGCTGCCATGGGTTAGAATTCCAGTAGCGGCAGTATTTATTTTATTCATTTAATAATTATGCTTTCGCCAAGGTCACCCTCGCGGTCAAGCTTCACACAAACTCGTTGAGCCGTTAAGACCTCGTGAAGTAGGGCTTCCGCACTAAAAGGATGCCGTCACATGTAAGGAATAAATTATTTACAACGAAGCACATAAGCAATGGTCCAGGTAATGGCAAGTTGTCTTTTAAACGGTCGAATATCCTTTTCTAACGCTGTTCCTTGGGTACAGGGAGTATATTTGGTCGCAATTTAGGTTACTCAAGTTATGTACTCTACCGTCAAAAGTTCCTCGTATAGTTTTGTATACCTCTATTACAAGGCGCATAGTGACAACGAAATTCAGGCACGTAAAATTAGGCGCAGATAATTGTTTTCAATCTCTGCTCTTCCTTCTTTTAAGAAGAGGCTTTTCTCTTGTGTGCGGGTGTTTTCCAATCATGAAACCTTGGAAGGGCAGAAATCTGCGGACTTCAAGCAAATTTGCTGATAAGGGGTCTTTTGAGTAAGGAAAATAATTCAAAACAAGCACAACTACTAGTTTACTGCTTTTATACGCCCCAGAACGACTCGGGCTATGAGGGCCGCCGTAGTGAAGGACTCAATTTCCGACCACCTGGGGTTCTTCAACGTGCACTGATATCACACAGTACACGAGTATTTAGAATTTCTCCTCCATCGAAATTCGACCGCCACTGCCAGGATCGAAACCGCGTATTTCGGTCCATCAGTCGATCGCCATAACCACGCAGCCACTGCGGCGGCCAAGCATAAATAATATACGGAAAGCAGTAACAGGCACAACTTATACATACATATGAGGACACAACAGAAGGCACACAGTTATCTGTCTCAAAGCTTCGGAATGTGCTGTGCACCCTGCTGACGCTCCTTGGCTTGTAAAACATAAAATTGAGAAACCTTCTTCGCAACTGATTTTAGTTCTCTGCTAAAAGCAGTTAAGAAGAGCCCGAGCGCCGGACACGCGTCTTTGGTTGTATGTGGGAGACGATCCTGGGACCGAATCCCGGAGGCAGCTGACGGATAGGGTCGAGGCACGTTCCTCTCCAACGCCGACGGACCTCCGGGAAGCACAGGCAGCAAGCCGGACAGTCCCGTGACCGCAGGAACTGATTTCACTGGTCGAGAAAAAGAGATTAGGGAATTGGCTCTTGCTTGTTTGCGAGCTCTACACAAATTTGTAACATTGGACACTCGACTGCAGGAAAACGTTCGCTTCAACATTGCAAAAGTGTATATAGGTTTGAACGGGTCAGCAAATTGGATTATGGCACATTTGGTTTGGCTTTATAGGATGGACGTCCCAAAGCGGCTCAGTCTATGAGGGATGCCGTAGTGGAGGGCTCCGGATGATATCGACCACCTGGGGTTCTTAACGGGCACTAACAATGCACAGTACACGGAATTTTCACATTTTTTCTCCATCGAAGAGCTACCGTAGTGGGCGGGTTCGAACCCACGACTTGCATGCACTGCGTGATGAAAGTGCACGGTAATTAACCACGTGTAATGGTAGTTATACGGAGCCCTCCACTAAGGAGTCACTCAAAGGCTTAATCGCTTTGGAAGCTTCATCCTATAATGTTAAACGAAATGTGCCATAATCCTTTTTGTCTCCTATTCAAACCTTTACACATTTTTCAATAGGGATTTGTCTATGAACAGTACTACATTCCGTGCAACAGCAAAGCAGAAAACTACATATGCTTTGTCTGCGACATACTGGCTGCATCAAAGCGCCTTGACAGGGGCTCCGGTGATGCCAGCAAAGGCAGATTGCACTGCAAGGCGGACGCTATTTGCGTTATAGCGTGTCAAAAAACACGGTTATAGAAGTAAAATTACTATTAAAATTTATATTTCTTGTCTTAAGGCGCAGTATTTTGATTAAGTTGAAAGTGTGGACATTTTTTTTTTAAATGAGGTACACGTTTTAAGTTTCCTTAAATAGTAATACCCTTCAAAATGTTGTAGGTGAAAAGGATGAATTCGAACGCTTTTTATTAACCTTTCCCACCTCGTACAGTGACCAAATGGCGTCTGTACAAATGGCGTCGCCACCGCGACAGCACGAACGTCATTGTCAGAAAAGGGATGAAATGTATAAGCATTTCCAGCATGAAAATATTGAGTGCCTCAAGTTGATCAATCTGCAACGAGAGAAAGCAAATCGTCGAGTTTTCAGAAGCGTCTATTTTAAGTTGATATTGAAGTTACACACCCGAAATCAACCAAAATATGTCGGTCTATTTCGGACCAACGCTTTCAAAGGGGCGCAAACGTGGAAAAATGCGGCGAAGCACGGCACATGGTCAAGGCTCTCGAGAGCGCAATGCTATGGCAGCAGTAAAACTGGCACTAACGCCTCAGAGCAGCAAAGAAAAAAAAACATACTCGGGCGTGAATGGGACGAAGCGGCAGAGACAACAGCTCGAAGTGGTGCAAGAAACCAGCCTGCTCACGTAGCAGCCACTGACGTCAAACAGCTAGTCTACCTTCAGAGATGCCGCTTCTGTTTTCATCCTTGTTAAGTTCCCCCGGTATTCTCTGCAACAACCTCCTTCTCTATAGAACGTTTCACTTCTTTTTCCTCTGGCTTTTGGATTGTTTAGGGGATCGTTTCAGAACATTCTTCAACAGATTCAGCAACCTTTCTACTACTAAGGCAAATGCCTCAGCTTCTGCCTTCGTCATGGGACCAGGATTAGGCTCAACATCACCCTTAAGAATTAAGAGTAAGTCAGATTGATTTCAATTATCAACCTGACAAACATAAAAACCGCTTGGACACATCAAGAAACTCCCCTGGAAGCAATCACAGCTATTAATACATGCTGCAGATTTCATGTAACTGAATTGGAAAACGAACAGTTGTGAGCGCATCGTCGCTGGTGCGGTGTGATGCCCCTTGCCACGGGTGGCATACTACGGAATTCAGGCACCGATTTCGCAGACCGCATGAAAATGCGGCACTGCGATCTCAATCGTGAAACTATTTCTGAAGGCACCATGAGAGGGCTGACAGCAAATTACAATACATATCTGCGCGAATCATTCACTGCACGTGCAGAACGCGAAATTGTCCTCTGTGTCGCTGGTCAGTGCTGTGGTTATTCTCTCCTTCATATCCTGAGGGCTTGTGGACGCTGTGTGCCACAGCTCATTTTTTACATGCTCCCAAAGAAAAAACGTTCACGGGGACAAAACGTGGGTTCTCGGGGCAATGCAACTGGGCCGCCGCGCCTAATTCCACTGAAAAAAAAAAGTTGTGTCAAGAAAGCGCACAGCGCCGGCAACTGAATGTGGCGGCGCTTTGTCGTGTTGGTGCCACATCTAACACACAATAATGAGAGGAAACACCTATGTGAGGTCTGCTAGCACAGCCTTCAAAATGCGCTCTGTGTGCGCGTGCCCCTCAGGCACCCTTCAAAAAGGTACGGCCCAACGATACGGCCACAAAAAAATTCAAATTTAACGTCACACATTTGCAGACCATCGCTCTTGATTATTTTGCGCTCGTAGCCAGTGCTAGTTGCCGACTGACCAGTATTGCGCTTGTGCAAGTTTATTACCGCATCTCTGTCGAACTATGCTTCGTTGCTTCATAGTACATTGTTCCAGAAGTCTTCATCGCGGTCGCTCTGGATGAGGCACCAGTTGTATAAGTATAGCCTCCGCTAAAAGTCGCTGTCGGTGCGCCATTGATGCAGACATTCTTGGAAGGGGTAAAGCTGGTGCTTTGACAGAACTCTCCAAACTGAAGGAACACTGGCTTCAGATGCGTCAGTGGCTCTTCTACCACTTTCCTGTGGCTTCCACTTGATGCACGCTAAGACGCCGGTATCGAACTCAGCGCTCAAGACACGGTCACGTGTTCTTTGTGACTGCACCGGTCCACTAGTGCAAATACGGTTAAACATCCTTTTGAAAGGAAGCGATGGCACGCGCCGGCCGGCGTGTCGTGTCGGATTCAAACCTGCTGCTAAAATGACATTTAATGCGGCGCACCGTGATAGAAATACACTCCATCTTGTATAGCGTAGTCACAAGACTTCTGGTTCCAGCTTACAACTCACTAAACAGGCGTCAAAATATTTTCTAGATCCTTCAGCGCAGAGCTGCCTGAAGAAAGAAGAAAGAAATCAATGTACACGTTCACGTAATATGCTCATTGTTGTTCGTGCACAAACATAGGTGCTGGAATGGGCCCAGTTCGAATTGGAATGGGCTCTGTTTTTGTTACTTTTATATCTACCGAATTTGCAAGTTGTCATTTTTGTTAAAGCGTATTCTGAAAGCTGATCCAGCGTTTCTAATAATGCCCCGCTGCGGTGGCTCAGTGGTTAGGGCGCTCGACTACTGATCCGGAGTTCCCGTGTTCGAACCCGACCGCGGCGGCTGCGTTTTTATGGAGGAAAAACGCTAAGGCGCCCGTGTGCTGTGCGTTGTCAGTGCACGTTAAAGATCCCCAGGTGGTCGAAATTATTCCGGAGCCCTCCACTACGGCACCTCTTCTTCCTTTCTTCTTTCACTCCCTCCTTTATCCCTTCCCTTACGGCGCGGTTTAGGTGTCCAACGATATATGAGACAGATACTGCGCCATTTCCTTTCCCCAAAACCAATTATTATTATTAGAATATTAATAATAATTGATTTTTGGGAAAGGAATTTCGAAACTCGGCCGCCGCGGTCGGGTTCGAACCCGGGTACTCCGGATCAGTAGCCGTGCGCCGTAACCACTGAGCCACCGCGGCGGGCAACCACTACATGTGTTTCGGGTTTTCGGTTATGAGCTGCGCTGAGCTGTCATGTAATTCTCTTTCACTACATCCTGCTCCACTAGAAAACAAACCTTACAAATATCACCTAGATTCGCGGTTTGATTTAAAGACTACTCGGTTTCACTTTATAAAACATAAATAAATATCCGTAATACCTCTCTGCGACAAACTTGGTGCAAAAAAATGGATCCCTGTCATCCATTGCCCTGAAATTGAACCACAGAAAGGTAATCAGCTCTATCAGTAGCGCTTGAATCTCGGAGAGTGTGACACTTTTGAGTACATTAGCGTTTAGAGAAGAGGGGAATAAATTACTGGGCTGCGATTAAAATCTATCTGGAGTGAGCGACCTCGTCTGATCTGATTGAGAAAGCGCTTCAGATATTCACACAGCACACAAACCTGCATGAATGATATAGTTTATCCAGCGTAAAGAATTTGCAATATTTGACATTTCCCGAAATATGTTCCCTCACGTGGGAGGAAGGTAACCAGACATAAAACGCGCTCTATGGCTATGTACGCTCCACACTGGCGACAAAATCAGGAAAACGGTAGGGCTGCACTATATATCCTGTCTTCTAACCCCAGCTCTACACCTACCCTTTTGGGCCGAGAGAGACGAGGCACGCCTGTAAAACATGACAGCGAGAGGTGTTTTGGAGGCACTGAAGCACAAGGGTATGGTAATTTCTGAATTACATTCATGCACCAGCATGTTAAATTGTTGCAGGCGGCGCAGAACAAATAGTGACAGCGATACGCGCAAAATGGGCACTCGAGTAATTTGACAAGCCATTCCAGTGATGTGCAGGACAACGCCAATTGGCGCGATTGGCGCATTCTACAGCGGAGACTACTGGGCTGCACAAAGCTCGTAAATACTTTGTGATCCCATGCCGTGGCTTCTGGAGTTGGGAGCAAGGTGATCTCAGATCTGTCTTCCATTGATAAACACCAATTTTTCGAACCGCCGTAGTGACTCGGTGGCTTTGATTTTCGGTTGCTCTATTTGCAGTTACTGCAAACTCATTTCGATGCTGGTGAAATGGTAAGAAAAAAATACACAAATGCTGACTGATGTGACTGCAAAGTTAAATGGCTCCAGGTGGTCTCAAATATTCCGCAGCCCTGCACTACTCCATTCTTTCGCACCCACCTGTAGCTTCGGGACGTAAGTGCTTGGATACTATACTCGAATGTTGATACACACCAGCGAAAGTTAGAGTATTTACAGGTGTATGTTAGTGCGCAAAAACTTTCCAAGCGTTTCCTCTATTTATCTTTGTTCGTTTGTGCGAACGCAAGGCCTTAGCAATCTTTGCGCCTCTGCGGAGATCTATTTATCCCGCGCCACACCAGCCCCCACTTGCGAGGCACATATGAAACCGCCAGGATATCGTTGAAGTGACGCTGCAAAAGGACTAATCCAGAGACAAGGCAAAAATCGCTGCTTGGCGGGTGGAAATGGGGAGCATGAGTGAGGAGCGTTGGAGGCGCACTTTTGACAGAATTTGTACTCGATAACGTCCGTGCTGAAAACCTGCATGACGGGTAAATGACAGAACTAGAAACACAAATGTTTGCATTTAGCACTACTGGTAAGCAAGGCGAAGCCACTGTCTTGTTACTTGCACAGAAAACAAGGCACAAACGCTCTCACTATCGCAAAACTTTTATGTAGTAAAGCTGCTCCACTTTGCGTATTTTAGTGCTCGAAAGTGTTGCTGACCCTGTGGTGCTGAACATATATTTTTAATATGTGTTCACGTGGAAAGGAAGAGCATATAGGATCGCTTTCCCCCGAGTAATATTTCCTCCAAGCAACCACGCTTTGCATTCTCTCTCTGTTCGTGAGCAATGAATGAATGTCACGTTTTGAAAGGAAGGCCACAACCATTTCATTTTTTCGCCCTACTCTATTCCATTATTACCATCTGCCCACCTGAGGGCGCGTTATTAGTCACACCGAAGGTACAGGGAATAGCGAAGTGTACGAGTTATAAGGAAATGATTTCCAGTAAGTCATCACCGCTACACTCCCTTTTTCGTACATTCCAAGTAAGCATACACGGATGCCGTAACAGGCGTGCCATCACAGACACATTCATGCGCAAAAGTCCGCGCGCTTACGTAAGTTATGTGTGCTCAGCGATGATCGTTTAGAAATCACGCCGCCTGTTTATATAGACCCACGAAAATCCTCTCATTAAAAATAAATACTCGGTGCCTGTTAAGATCAACATGTCATTGTCCTGCAAGCGCTTCACTGCAGCGTGCAAGCTACCTTTATCCATTGCCCTCTCTGCAATGCCGGCGCTAGAAACAACGCCCAGTGACACCAACCGTTCGATCTCGTCAGCATGTCTAAAGTCAAATAAAAGGACTCCGAAGACATTGAGCGTGGCCGAGAGTAGCGGGTATTCTGTTCTTCGGCGACTGAAGAGCAAGCATGTTGGCATTGCCGCCGCCGAGCTGCACAGTTATTTGTGGACACAAGACAGCCCAATAGAGAATCCATGTAGAAACCACTGCAGTGGTTTCCACTCACCCAGACGCTTCTGTACTACAGCTTTACCACCAAATCTCACGCAAATAAGGGACTGACATATTCCAGCTTGTTGGATTAAGAGACTTATTTTGATCCACACTGCTGGCGAAGGTTCGTAAACACATGAGGTTGGTCTAGTTGGTCTTACGTTTAAGTCTCCCGATTTTGTGTTCATTCCACTTCGATGATGATGAAAGGCTCATTCCAAAATTCTGCTTTCTAAAGACCGCTGAGGGATTTACCGGCCGCTGTTAATCTACTGCTGTTTTTGGAGACCCTGAGAGCCAGCAGAAACACATAACGATTTGATACAGACCACTGCTTCCCAATAATAACCTTCAACAAGCAGTTTTTTTCCCGAGATGCAAACAAATGAGCACAAAGTGCACATGTGGAAGCCCATGCTGAAGGAGAGATAGTATATGACATAGTTTTCGTAAAATCAAGTGACAGCATTTTTTCGTCGACATAACAGAAGCGGCTGAAAAGCAGAAATTAAATTTTCTAGGGGTTGGCCGCGAAGCGATGCTGAAAAGTCAATGGACTCTCCACCGCCATTTATGACAAGTTTAGGTGAGTATCATTGGCTCCAGAAAGGTGGCTTTGATTCCACGGATGCAAGAACATTCTGGAATCGTAATTGGCAGAGTTTCCTATTATCCATATTCGAAATTTTATCAAACTTTACTAAGACAAGCAAAGCGACACATCAGGTGACGTTATTCTACCAATCTTGAAATCGCTCGAAGAGACCTCCCAGATTCGCTCTAGATGTGGATCCAAAAGCCCAACAACCAGGTCATATTCTTCATTGCAGCAAGGTTGTTGTATAAATGACGGAGACTTTTCAACCTGCCGTAGAAGTGCGCGTAGCAAGAATAAAAAAACGATACGTGGTGAAAAGCAGCTTCATCCAGCGCAAAGGACGCATAGGAAGCTAGCGTGGACTATTAGTGCTAGACGCCATCACGTGATCAAAAGCAGCCAATACGCATTGCAGAAGCGGAGAAAAAGAGCGTGGCGGTTATTTTTCTGTTTCAATGACTTTATCCCCATACACGGTTTATGTGATGCATAATATATGAACCCCACTGCCAACAAAGTTCCGAAGCTCACAAAATTCTAAAAATGTATTGCAAAAGGGTATTAGTTTGGGCTAGTAGCTAGATTTCGCAGGAAGAGGAGAGTGCAAAAACACAGTACTTTAATAGCAGATAGATACAGGCGCCTGTGCCTGTCCGCTCCTTTATTACTGTCTTTTTTGGCGCTGTACCTCTTCCTCACAAAATCCTATTCCCCAAAGCTGTAGGATCCTACTCCGACATATCAGAATACCGTAGGCCGCTCAACATAAGCGTCACAAAATCTACCGTAACGCTGCTGACGGTAATTATTCCCGAACTGTTTTTAAATGTTTTACTTACTTCGCAAGGAGGATAAACAGAAATAAAAGGAAAGGCGCTGCTGCCGTCATTAGCTGAGACATGGGGTGAACGGAGCGAAACAAAGCATCAGAAACCTTGTTTTCTGGGTGGCCATTTAGCAGCATTGATATCGATTTTAATCCTCGCAAAAGTCAATCTCCATCATCATAATTACATTCAACAAAATAGCACCAAGCAAGATGGCTGTGCGTTACTCTTAGATGATTATGGTAGATGATCAATTTTTTTAAAATTCCTGCATGCATAGCACAGTGGTGATAAAATATTGTTTCCAATTTCACTAATTTCTCTCTCGATTTGTGCTCCTATATCGCAGGCCGGCATATTATTCTGCATAACAAAAATATACTACAAATGTCGTCATTTTTTTGCGAAACATGCTTTCACTAATTGCTCAGCCACCAAATCGATGACAATACGTGTTGGTGTGTAGCAAATTGAGAACTGCACACAAAAACAAGAAAACGAACGAACAAGCGCAGAATATGATCTCATGTTTTAATAAAAACCCACTGAAATCGATATCAAAATCGAGAAAACATATTCATGCCCGTGGGCCCGAAGACACCTCGGCAATATGAAACAGACTTCAAACTACAGCCGCAGGACGACTCTCTACACCCTTGAAAACAATAATAATTTCTTTTTAGTCTATCGGGTCGAGACCAAGTTCGCTTTTGCGCAGAACTCTAAATATGCTACTAAATAGTGTCATGAAGTATAACGCTGTCCACTGCGCTGATATCCATACTAAGTGGTGCTTATAAATATTATCTGAAATCTGTCATTAAATAACTGCGCATTTTAGAATATGCAGTAATATGGCGACATAGGCACGTTCTTACAGCAGGAGAATTCATTGTGTTCTAGCCAAGAATTGGATACAGTCTAGGAGTATATGCACAGCGCTAAAGCAAAAGTGGTCTCTGAAGAGAATGATCACCTGATGGGGGTGGATAGAGGTAGTTGTGCAGGAAACCGCGATAAACACATCATTGCCAATGGTGGTCTGGGATCCTAGGAACAAAACGATCGCTCATTTTCTTTACGCACGTCGTGTCGAGCTGATCGGTTTCCTCAGCCATGCCAAGCTTGTCAAACAGAATTTTTCTGGTGAACCACCGGAAACGCTTGCATGACGAAATAAATACAGTTAAACCATGTTATAACGAAGTTGAAGGGGGGGGGGCAGCGATTACTTCGTTATAGCCGTAGCTTCGTTATCATCCTTTTTGACCGAGCTTCCAAGCAGAGTCGTAATTCTTTCGTTATAACCATTATTTCGTTATAACGTGTAATTTCATTTCTTGCTTTAACTGCATGAAAGCTTTACATACGTCATGATCGCTGATTTTATGCAAGAATTTAAGCTTTTGAGTGTGAAAAATCAGTCAGAACAAACATAATTCAAGCCCTCATAGCTGTAATGAGTTTATATTTGCACTCTCGGCAGCGAGAACCTGCGGCCGGCTTGTGCTCTGCAAAGAATTTATTATGCCGTTTTTCTTTTGCGAACTCACCCCCTGTCTAGTTAGGGAATACAAGGCACCTTAAAGCAATTGAGATTCCAGGCAGATGCCTTATGTCATTACGCCGAGCCAATTTTTTTCCCCAGCCGCATCGCTTAACAACTTGATGCCGTTAGTAGATTTGACAAACAGGACTTTCGAGAAAATCCGTAATTGTTCAGCATAAAAGATAGAATTTTTTCTTTGCGATCTTATCGTGATTTATTAAAGTACTGAATATTTGAATATTCTTTTCTCAATGCGTAATAATTTCACAACAACGGGTTAAGAGCTTTCCGACGTTGTTTTGGTAGTATGTGTGCATGGTGCCTAGGACCGTGGCCCAGAGGGATCGGATGGATGGGGTCCAGGCACGTGCCACTCCAAAGCCTATTTGTCTCCGGGAAGCAGAGACAGCCAACCGGGCAGTCCATTCCCCTTAGCAGCGGATTGCACTGATCCATGAAAGAAAAGTCTCTGGTCAGAATTTGCAGGTGGAACTTTTTAAAAATTATTCCAACGTGTAATCTATAACGAAATGTTTGATTCAGCAAATGCACGACGCACAAAAATTTTTTTACACAGCTTCATGTGACCGCTGGGGAAAAGAAGAAGCATCACTAGTCGGCACCATTATTGATGCATTCATATGCTGAAATCAATAGGAATCATCCAAGTAGCTTCTGGGGCAGAGACTACGCTCACCTGTATACCATACAATCGTTCACTGCGTGAAAAGCACGAGCACTTTTGTAGGTGCTTTAGCTTTTGGTGGTTTGGCAGCAGACTCGCTAATCAGTAAAGCGACGTGACAGCTGTTCAAAAGTCATCGCATTTAACTGCGTCATTAGGTTTTGTTTTGGAATGGTGGCCTCGTTTATCGCCGATTTTCTTGAAACCGACGTCACGCTGCGGTGGCGCCGGTAACTAGTCCAAGAGGGACCACCCCACGCGGAACTGCATAATTTGCACCGAAGCATCAGTGCTTCGCTGGCACATGCAGACGTTGCTGTTACAGTTTGCTTGTAAATCTATATCTTTACTGTTGCGCGGATGTTTCCGCACTCCAGAGGTAAAAAAAAAACTCAGTGGCATTGCGACAGTTTTCTGATGCCAGTAATACAGAGAACATGGAAAGAAAAAGTTTCAGTGCTCCTGCAGAATGCTTGCAAGCCTCTCTCCCCGCTCTCAGTCAGTTCTAAATTGAAACATTACATGCGTTGTAAAGGAATCTGCACATAAAGCTATTGTTCCGGCTTCGATCTCCCAGTCGACAGTACCCCTGTCGTTGCGTAGTCCAGTATGTCAGCCTATATCCTATTATTGTTCCTTTTCCCCCTCTTAACGCTCTTTCTCCAGGAATTCGCCACCTGTGTCTTCGCCACTCCCCCTTAGCGGATGTGTGCCATCTTTATTTGAGGCAAACCAACCAACAATCCATGACACGGCCGTTCTTCTGAGGCATCAAGCCTGTATTGCTAAAGAATCTTCTTGCACCAGAAGAACCCGTGTAAATGCGCGCCGCTTTTAGCAAACATCACTGTGGACTCAAGTATATCGGAGTCATTCCAAGCGCAAATATGTTTGTGAATGGCTGTATTTCAAATTACATGCCTTGTTAAATCATCAGTGAATGGTTACACGGCGCTTTGTTATCCTTGAAAATAGGGGCACTGCATTAATATGATTCCGTTCGAATTTCAATTCTGATTCTTCTTGCAGTTTGTTATCTGCTTATGTGCCCTCCTTTCAACCTGAATCAGTAAAAGAGACCATGTGACGGCAAAGATCGAACAGAATCAATTCATCACCATCATTAGCCTGACAACGCCCACTGCAAGAAAGACCTGTCTTATGAATCCCCAATCAACCCTGCCCTTTACAAACTGCGACCACCTTACCCTATCAAAAACGCAAGCGAAAATTTTATTTTGTCACAACAGGCATTCCTGTAGTATTTTGAGACTTGACAACAGAAATTCTTGTAGTAACAACAGGATTCTTTTAGTATTGTGCAGTCTCCTGTCGTAACAATAGAGCCAGTTCTTTCACAACAGACAATTTCACCATACTACACAAAAATATGTCGTAATGACAGGAGGGCAAAAATTTCTGTTGTATGTTGGGACCGGCTCAGTTGTATTTTTCCACTCAGTATGCCCGCAAGCTTCTTAAACTCATCCGCCCACCTAACTTTCTTCCGCTCCTTGCTACGCTTGCCTTCTCTTAGAATCCACGCTGTCACCCTTAACGACCGGCGGTTATCTTGCCTTCGATTTACATGCAATGCCCAAGCCCATTTCTTTCTCTTGATTCCGAATAGGATATAATTGGCCCGCATGTGTTTCCTCACCCCCTCTGCCCGCTTCCGGTCTCTTAACGTTAGACCTATCTTTTTTTTTTCATGGCTCGCTGCGTTGTCCTGAACTTAAGCTGAACCCATATCGTTAGCCTCCACATTTCTGCCCCATAGGTGAGTGCCGGTTAAGTACTGCTGTTGTATATTCTTCTCTTGAGGAATATTGCTAAATTGCCATTCATGATTCGAGAGAACCTGCCATATGCGCACCACCCAATTCTTATTCTTTTAGTTATTTCCCTCTCATGAACCAGCAGAATCAAATAATAATACCTATATCACAGCGACCTTATATACTTTCCCATTACAAGCTTTCCATCTACTACTTAAGAATAAACTGGGAACGGCAGGGTTTTTTTCTGCGTGAAAAGATTTCGCGGAAGAGGCGACGTCAGTCTTCACGCATTCCACAACTACACACAGATACAGATATATGTTCATATCCAAAAGGGACACGGAAATGTTCAAACAGTTATGCGTCTTTTTTAACCAGCAATTTGTAGTTTTTACTACCCAAGAGCACTAAGTATTTTGAATTTTTTTTTTCAGTTGCAAAGCGAAATTGTTTTTCCTTCACGGTAGCATGACTGGAAATATTTGTCTGGTTTGTATTTTTGTTTTCAGAGGCAAGTGCTGCATAGGTGCTTGGGCATCCCACCGAGAAGCGTTCTTAGGGGGAGTGGCTCAAAACCCAGTACAAACATCTGGCGTCGATGCTGCGAAATGCGCCGTAAATAAAGATGACCCCGCATGCACTGGAATCGTCCAAGCTAAACTTTATAGTAGCAACCTCTTTATGCACCAGGGCCGGGAGAGTGCAACGATGTAGACTTGCAAAACTTTATTGATTCAAATACCACTAGTGCAAGGTACATTCTATGCGCATGCGTGGGATCAGGAATGATGTGACGTGGACTTTCCCTTCGTGCGGCTCGCACCTGAACTGTACTGTGACCCTTTTACCGCCAAAGACCGTGCCCATGCATAATGGGCTCGTCGCAGCCTGCAATGGTGAGGGTCGAAGAAAGCGGCGATGAGCGGATTAGACCAATTATACACGCACGTGGGCTTCTTTGCTGTGCGGGCCAGACGCGGGCTTCACAAAGCGGAATTAAGTCAACCATCATTTGATGACGGGCACATATGGGCCAATGGTACGTCATATTTGTGGTTTGGTTTGTGGGGGTGTAAGTTCCCGAGGCGACTTTGGCTATGAGGGACGCCGTAGTGAAGGGCTTCGGAAATTTCGACCACCTGGAGTTCTTTAACGTGCGCTGATATCGCACTGCACGCGGGCCTCTAGAATTTCGTCTCCATCGAAATTCGAACGCCGCGACCGGTACCAAACCCGCGTCTTTCGCGTCAGCAGCCGAGCGCCATAACCACTGAGGCACCGCGGCGGCCGGTACATCATGTGTATCCACCTTTAGTTGTCATTCTTGCAAAACATCATGGGTACATAAATATACGACAACTCAAAATATCAGCTCTGCAACATTACCTGATTTAGTTTTGTGGCAAGCGATTATGAAATCATGTGCACCTCTGGTATGTGTCGTACACTTCACGTAGGTCTCCGAAAACATAGATCTACATTCTCGTGCGTGTACCATCAACGTAAATCTATGATCACGTAAGCCTACGATAGCGTAGGCGTGCGATCTTGTATTATCATTGTCACTCCCACGCACTACCCGGCTCTGGAACCATCTTCCGTATTGCACCATCCTGCAGCGTAATCATGACACCTTTCGCGAACATCTACTCAAACACTACGTTGATAACGCTTAGCATTTCATTTATATGGTCATGACTCATATAACTTTGTTTTAAGCTACTTGAGACTATTGTTTTCCTGCAGTGTTCATGCGCAGCTATCCTCATGTGTGCCTGAAATGTTTTCCTTCGCTTTTGTGTAACTCTTGTTGCATTTCCCCTATTTTTGTTCCATGATGCATAGTTGTATCGTAACTGTATCACTTTTTGTAAACTATTTTTGAACTCACTTGTTTTTGTCGGTTTTGTTGCCCTTTCAGTATGCTTTTGATTACGAACCTATTTTACACTAACTTCTGTATTTGACCCCCTCTTACACGATGCCTCGAGGAGGCCTGTAAGGTGTGTGTAAATAGATAAATAAATAAATGAAGAGCAAATGAGACAACCGAGCCAAGAATAAGCAAATATGAAACTCTTAGCCAGGGGAAGCTCAATGCTTAGCGCAGGTTATTTTAAAATCGAAGGCGTGAGGACTCTTCTCGAGAAGTGTTAATCGCCCTCGCTTGCATTTCCACTCCGAGAACTAATAAGTTGGTGTCTTTGGCTTGGCACCTTAGTTTTGCTGTTCACGTTTATTTATTTATTTTTATTTATTTATTTATTTATTTATTTATTTATTTATTTATTTATTTATTTATTTATTTATTTATTTGAGTACCCTAAGGGCCAATTATGGCATTACATAGGGGGGGGGACGAAAAAGTTCAAGCATGAGTGAAATCTGTACAATGTAAATATATGAAGGCATTAGGAACCATAAAAAACATCTAGCAGAAGCAAACAAAGAAAGAAAGAAAGAAAGAAGGAAAGAAAGAAAGAAAGAAAGAAAGAAAGAAAGAAAGAAAGAAAGAAAGAAAGAAAGAAAGAAAGAAAGAAAGAAAGAAAGAAAGAAAGAAAGAAAGAAAGGAAAGAGTAACGAAGTTTATACAATGTTTAGTAGCGTGAAACACACATAAGAACCTAAAATGTGAAGCAAACAATCAGTACCCATCGGAACACGAGTTTAAGGATACAATCAAATAAACATTTAGATAAACAGCCTACACAGATACATATCAGATGAAGCGGAATGAATTTTACACAATGCCAAGCACTTGAAAACACTGTTTAGGTAAATAATCAAAGAAATGTGGTTTCGGACAGGTTGACACACTCTAAGCAGGTTAGCAGTGCTGCATGGAATGATGATGATTCCGTAAGCGAGACAATGTTTGCAGGTAGCGAGTTCCATTCGGCAACAGATAAAACTAGAGGCGAATTTTGATAAGCGTTAGTCCTGGCAAATATAGGTTTTACTTTATGAACATGGTCTGTGCGGGTAGAGATGTGGGGAGCGGGAAGAATATGGGCTCGAGCGAATGCAGTGTGGCTGTGGTAAAGGCTATGGAAGAAGGTCAACCGTGATAATTTCCTGCGCATGTCAAGTGGAGGGAGATTAAGTAATTTCTTTAAGGCGGACACACTTTGATATCGCGAGTATGAAGTTAAGATGAACCGCGCAGCTTTATTTTGAACTGATTCGAGTAGGTTCGTGAGATTAGAGTGATGGGGATGCCAAATAATGGACGCAAATTATTTCATTTATTGCTCATAGTACGCGTATGATCACGTAAGTGTACGCCGCAATAATTCCTTTCGGAACTCTCGTGCATATCCCATATTTTTTTCAATAGGGAATATGCCGTAAAAATGAATCATACCTTTCTAACGCAGTGTAGGTGAGGGTAAAATGGATCCATTGGGCCGACCGCCCTGAAATGGAAGAACAGAAACATAATAAGTGCAATTAAGCCGCTCCGAATTTTATTAGGTGGCAGAAACGCAACATTAGGACTGCAATAGCAAATCAGAGCGTTTGAATAATTTAGTCAGAGACAATCGGAGCGCCCTTATCATGTTCACCCGAAATCAATGCCGCAAGAAGCCTCCCCATTTCCCCCACTTTCATTGGAATAGGTGTTGGTTTAGGACCGTGCGGAACTTGTCGATTTTAGGAAGGCGCAGATTGGCGCCAGGACGAAGTAAAAGAAGATTAGAAGCTTTTCACTCTCTTGATGGGTGAACAACTGAGTACATCATCGTGATTCAGCCTGAGGACATCATCATCATCATCAACTGAGTACAACTGGAGGTCTACGCTTCCTGCCCTCGCATCAAGCGTCCACACACTACCACACTCGTATATATAGTGCGGTTGGCCGAGAGTCGGGATGCTCAACAGTATAGTCAGTCAGCGTGTACAGACGCAGCGCCACACTTGGCAGTGTTGCGGGCAGCGTCTAATAGCGGGCGTCTATTCCGTCTGTACACGCTAAATTTTTAACCGCCTTAAAACACAGTTCCTTCAGGCTGGTTATTTCGCAGTCGCCAAACGTATATTTCTATGCCGCAAAAATGGCTGTGGTTTAACTCTCCTAAACCGAGTTAGAGCGAAATCACTGCCTGTTAGCAAGTTCTGCCAAAGCCTTCATCTGTCGCCTTTCCTTGGCTTGCAACCGTCGCTTGGCGAGTCGTTGCTCGCATTCTTCCTCTGCTTCGGCTGCTCCTTTGGCTCGACTAGCTGCTCGCTTTCTCTGCAACCGCAGCCGAGCCACGTCTGCAGGGTGCTCCGACTCAGCCTGCTGTCTATAGACCAAGGTTCTCGCAGGCGTTACGACCGCACTGCCTGCCGCGCTCTCCTCCATGGCGAAACTGAACGTGGGCGGCTGCTTCGTCTCCCTATTAGGCGAACGGCTAGTAACGTGGTTAGTCATGTGACCACAGCTGGCGATGCGGGGTTCAGCGCGCAGCGACGGCGGCGCAGCGGCTACAGCAGCGGCGCATCACGTGGTATGACGTTCGGCGTCACTTCCGGCCGCATTCCGGTTGAAGGACATGCGGCAGCAGTCGAGGACTTTAGCGAAAGATGGATTATTGGAGCTTTCGCTCCACAATCCGAAAATGCCAGTGTGATGTGAAGAACCAAAGGACGTCACTGAACCGCAGGAGAGAGATAATTTCGCAGACCTTTAATATGTCGCTTCACCGAGACCGCATGTTGTTTTGGAATTTAAAACCTTGCATGTAAGGGTGCGGCAGATATCTGAGAACGCGCAGTAAAGGTTTCACATCCTGTATATTACAGTTACAAATCCAACGCAGTCACCCGTTGAGTAATTTACTTAAAAGTGTGAATGTTAATGTAAATATTTCGATCTAAGGCTTTTCTTGTGGCTTCTTATTCTTCTCCACCTCACGGCACTGTCATTGCTTTGGTCACCACGAGGAGGTATTTCTCCGGATTCTTGCCATTTAGAAGCAATTAAATTTTGTTACAAGATTCGCGATCGCATGCATGCAAGATTTTCTAGCCATTCGGAAGTTTTTATGGAGATACAGATAATTTTTCCAAAAATATTCCCACACTGCCGCGTCGTCGAGAGTAGATGTAATCATGAAATGCACTGTAGGAAAGATGTACAGCCGGCCAAATCTTTAGCTGGCGTGGGCGGCGGCCACTTTTTCCATGCTCCTGCAGCTCATGGCGGAGCAAACATTCGAAAATATCAAATCTAAGCACAGGCTCACTAAGCCCGTGCCTAACATCGAGATTTCTGCAAGCTTGCTTCGTCACAAAGCGCAGGAGCGCAGAAAAAGCGGCCGTCGCGCACGCCAGCTAAAGATTTGGCCGGCTGTACCGCATTCTAGGGCGGCAAATTAGATACTGATACGGGCCTTGGGGAGCGCCTCTCCTCAGCCACTTTTCTTTCTTTGGATAGAGCATGCCCCACTTTGCCACTTTTTATCTATGGTGACCTGCACAACCAGCGCCCGCCACGTCTGGTGGAAGAATGTATTGTGCAAGAATGGACTACGGAGAGCCCTCATACTTTCGCCTCAGCCTGACGCTGCCGTCGCCGCCTCCGTTGGCCGCCACCTTCAAGAACAACGAATTAAAGCTGGCCACTGACAAGGCTGATGGACGGCGCCACGGGACCTGTGCTCTAGGGTTCACGCTCACGACGTAATGACGGCAGCTCCCTCGGCGCTGTCGCCTCGCTTATCAATTGCCACCAGGTCTGTGCGTGCACCTTTCTGGCGGTAGGGCAAAACTTAGGCACCATCGCTCCGCGCGTCGGCTTTGGCCACCACGTGATCATGAACACTCATGCACTGCCCTGGAACAAAGGTTCGCTATGTTAAACTGTACAACCTACGCGAGAAAGATAGCGATGCCTGTCGGGAATACTGTGACTTTACTTATTGGCGTAAAATACATGTTCGCTAAATACATGTGTCCGCAAACCATTTACTCAGTCTTCTTAAAATCGCAAAGCATAAGGTAGGATTCGCACTTTAGAGAAAACCGCCTGTGCTGTTGTTTAGAGTTAAATTCTGGAGAGCGCTGTGCATCATTTTCGAAGTGCTCTTGTGAATGTCAGATGCAAATTGAAATTTGGAAGAACCATGCACCAAGCAATACGTTTCTTTTTAATGTGACTGTTGAATTGTTTTACAAATCAATTAAGCAAGCTCTACATCGCGACTGTGCGTTCGGTCAGCGGAGCCCGTACAAGCAAAATGTGCAACATTAAAAGCTGCTTTGCTGACGCTTCTCTTCGTGCATTTGCTTCATAATTTCTGCCTCATAGTCGCAATTAACATGAATAAGTAGTTTGTTCTGCGCACCAAAATCATCCTTATGAAATGCGAGAATGTAAAAAGTTGAGGACGGCTACGGGTTAGTTTCTAAAATATTAATTTATGATGGCGAGGCGCTGGAAGTGGTATGGTAATACGTGTACTTAGGGGAGGGAGTGAGCACAAATTCGGATGACGAGAGTGAAATAACTAGAAGAGTAAGAATGAGGTGGAACGCATTTGACGGGTTTTCTCGGGTAATGAATGACCATTTGCCAATATTCCTCTTAAAGGCATACACAGAAACAAAGAGTTGATATTAGGCTGAGGACAACGCAGCGATCCATGGAAAGGAAAATGATTGGTGCAACGTTAAGAGACCGGAAGCGGGCAGAGTGGGTGGGGGAACAAACGCGGGTTAAAGACATCCTAGATGAATTCAAGAAGAAAAGGGGTAGGGAAGGGCATGTAATGCGAGAGAAAAGTAAGCGATGGCCGTTAAGGATGACGGAGTGAATTCCAAGGGAAGGCAAGCGTAGTAGGGGGTGGAATAAAGTTATGCAGACTGATGAGATCAAGATGTTAGCGAGGATAAGATGGCCGCAGCTGGCACAGAAGAGGGTGAATGAAGAGACTTGGGAGAGGCCTTTTCTCTGCATTGGGTGTAGTCAGACTGAAGACGATTATGACTGCAGTGGGGGTAGGAAGACGTATGAAACAGACTGACTATGGTTTCGACTGTTGCCGCTAAATATCTTTCCAATGGCCTCTCCACAGGCGGCGCAAGTGGTCTACAGCATGTGCAAGCCTTTGTGAGCAATTCTGAAGCTCAAGTTTCTGGTAGGCGCTCAAGAGCGTGCATGTTTATAGTTCCAGCACACAGGAAATCCCTAAAAGGTGCTCCTTTTAGGGTTTAGGAAATCTACAAAACTAGGAACACTACGCATTAAGGCATAAAACAGTCGGCACGTTGATACTTACTCGACAACAAACGTGAAGAGCAGAAGTGAGAGAAATGGAACGCAGGTCATTTTGTTGTCAAAGGCTATGCACATAGCCATAGAAAGTGGTCGAAGCCTGTTTGCGTCACTCGCAGTGCAGCAGCATTTGCGCCGTTGGAAATACGGCTAAAGATCCGTGTAATCACCACAATGATTTTATACGCCAAACCATCCAATGATCCGCGATGCTTTTGGAAGCTGACGCGAACTTTTCTGATCCGTGCATGCATAAAACGGCGAGATATAAGGTTTAAATTACAATATTTATATTCTAAACTTCTGCCTTCTAATGAGATACAGAAGCTTAAGTGTCCATAATCAAATGTAACCAGAAAAAGACTTTCTCTAAAGAATAGAGTTTGAATAAATTGCGGATTTGTCCAGTCGATAAGTTGCCGCCGTGGAATCTGAAAGGAAAAGCCCGCCAAAGCTGAATACAGCGAGGAAGGAAAGGACATGCCCTCATTATTAAGAGAGGTGTTGTTGGAAACGCAAACATTAATGGAAATTCACAAAGAACATTCATTAACATGTGCAACAGTTTTTTAGAATAGAAATTACGCTCAGTCATTAGCACTTACGAAGAGGGGCCCTCGTCTTAACAGCATTAGCACCAATCAGTTCTGATTTTACAGCGACCGTTGTTAAGCCTCCATGTTACTGGATTTCGTGTTGGTGTAGCTGAAGTAGTCGGCATACCCATCGTGTGGTTGCCAATAGAAACAACTGCCAGACCAATTTCGTTGGAAGGAGGGAAGCATGAATTTGAGGAGAGTGGAGTTGTGCGTAACCGGGGAGTGGTTACCGTGGGAGGAAGGAGGAGTGTATGGCCAGGGAGAAGGAATGCACAGTCAGACGATGGTTAGCACCGGTTCCTGAATGATGCTAACCACCCACAGTAACAGCGGTAACCATGTGGAGGGGATCACCTTGAAAGGAGGACGGTTACCACGGTCCGCGTAAAATAGGAGTATGGCGAGAGCGGAGCGCGTAACCAGCAGGCGGTTAGTGGGAGAACCATTGGGGGGAGGGCTCGCTCAGCCATGGAGGAATCTAATCTCTACTCATTTACATTGGGCAGACTGGACGTTGCCGGTACGATAGACTACGAGAGCATAACAAAGACTTAACGGGGCCATGACAGCCTATCTGTACGCATACCCTGCTTATCGACTTTAATTCCCAACAGGTTAATTTACCATTCCCCCAATTTTCAGTTGATTCTGTGTGGTAAATATCTTTAAAACGATTTTTTTTCGTTTCTTTTGCGAACTGCTTGCTGGTCTGGCAACGTCTGGTCGCTGACGTCCTTAGCGCTTACACGGCACGCGTCATCTTCTGCGAACTGTTGACGTGCTTGCATGCACACCGTAGACAGCGGTCGCTCGAAAATTTTTTTTTCTTTTAGCCTAGCGAAATAAAATGCATTTTCCATCTTCTATTTTGGGAAGCCTTCAACTTAGTACGCAAGCTGAGTGATCCTTAGGAAAGCGGACTTGCTCGTGGCGCTCACTTTCCGATTGTTGAGGAATCGGAAACCAGCCAACCTCTGCTTTATTATTTACGCTTAGAAGCATGCTGTTTGTATGTTATGAGTGTGGTCTTTTTTGAGCAGTCAAGGGCTCCCGTATGCGAAGAGCGGCACGTGCCGTTCATGCCTTCGCCGATGTGCACCGTGAAAGCCGCAGCGTTTTGTAGCTAGCTACCAAGTTCTTGACCGCTATTCATCGGCTCGATATTTAAACTCAAATTATCAAAAGCGGGCACTAGAGTAACCTTGAGGTACGAAAGAAGCAGAGAAAAGTGCCGGGTGCGACTACTTCCGCGCTGCATGTACGCGTTTGTAAGTCGAACATACATTTCCTTCGACTCGTAGAACCTTTTTGCAGGAACCAAGCAGCTTGCAATACCCTACGTGACTCGAATCCTTTCACTGTATGCACCGATGAACAGTCGCCGCCGTCTAAATGAGTGCTTCGAAATAATAGTACCGCATTTTGCTTTGCGCGCGCATTGTGCCCCAGGAGAGCGACGATTACGAGAGCGTCCCCGCGCTGAGGTTGTTTACATGACTGTGCGCAAACAGTACTGCCCGTTTGTGTGGCATAAAATGCCAGGTGGGTTATCCTTCTCTTAAATATTACGTACTCTTGCTGACAAATTGCACTTTTACTCATTTACACACCATGATAACACTGCAATATGCCCGCTGATGCTATATCGCCTGCTTGGGAAACGCTTCGCGTAGGATACCGGCGCTTTCCGCTAATTGTATCTGCTTTCTCTGTCACCAAAATTTAATTTTAGATCGCTTTAGCTAAAAACACGTTCGGACATTACTTGAATTAATGAAAACAATCAGATTTGTTGTCCACAGTCGACGCCGACGCCTGCTGCCGGCTGTCTTCTGCACATGCTATGCAGACCGGGTCACGTATATCGGCACTTCCCCCTTATTGTACTTGCGTCCTGCGATGTAGGCAGTCATCGCTTTGGGTGCCCTGTAGCCAAAACTACGCTCGAAAGCTATTTGCAGGCGCTAAAACTTGCGAATTCGCTCTCCACAGTCGCCGAAAACCCACACACGAATCCTGCGTACTCGCTAGGCTTCGTCACGAAAGGGGCCGGCGGTGAACCGTCAACTGAAATTAAAGAATATGGCAAAAGTTTCTCACTGGTTAGTGATAAAGTGTGATGATATGTAGCCGCTTGTTTCGCTTTTTTCGGTACGCATAAGGTAATAATAATAATTGTTTTATTTTTTTTGGTGGAAAGGAAATGGCGCAGTATCTGTCTCATATATCGTTGGACACCTGAACCGCGCCGTAAGGGAAGGGATAAAGGAGGGAGTGAAATAAGAGAGGAACAAGTAGGTCCGTAGTGGAGGGCTCCGGAATAATTTCGACCACCTGGGGATCTTTAACGTGCACTGACATCGCACAGCACACGGGCGCCTTAGCGTTTTTCCTCCATAAAAACGCAGCCGCCGCGGTCGGGTTCGAACCCGGGAACTCCGGATCAGTACAAGCGCAGTTTTTCCGGCCGTCGCCTCACCGGGCGTGATGCTTTCGCTCGGCCGCACAAGCCCAGGCGACGGCGGCGAGGGGCACCGTCGTGCGGCGTTTTTTGCCCATGTCGCTTGCCTCGCCGATCGGTTCTATGCCAGGCACCGAATGAAACCACATCTTCGCTGTTGCACGCACATCGCGTATGTCGCCGTGGCTAGCATGAGATTCAATAAATTTTCAAATTCCTAAGTTTATAGAATGTCATACGAACTAGTCCCCTACCACTCTCTTCTGGTTCCCACTAAGCTGACTCTTTAACATTACTACGATACGCGATCGTAAATCTTGCTGGCGTCGTCGTCGGTTTAGCGTGACAGACCAGTGCGTCAGCAACGGCATTTGCGTACCGATCAGCCCACGGACCGTCGATCACCGTCGCGTCGGCCTGTAGTGTGACCGGACCATACCTATACCGAAGAAAAAACTGCGTTATTATCGCGTTTGCAGTACCAGTGATTCATATATGGGGGACGACTGCTACTTCGATCGCCCGCGAAAGTACAGGGGGGAATCAGACCTCGCTGCGCATATTGCAGCAACGAGAGCAGGCGAGGTTGCTCCGTGCATGTGCTAGTGACGTCACGAGAGCTTTAATATGGCGGTTGCTGCCGGTGGGAGGAGTCTCCCGGTCTCAATTTCGATCACAGTTTTTGGAAAATACAGCGCGTTCAGGGCAGCCAAATTTCGGAAATTGAATCATAAGCTCTTGCATTAGTAACTGAAGCAGTAAACTGAAATATGAAGAACGGCCATGTAATGGCCCCTTTAAAAGAAGGCGGAAGAAAAAACTTACCTGACCACGTGGTCACATGCAAGTGCACGGCAAACATTGACGAAAGCACGGTTATAAGAGAGTACCAGCATCAGCGTTAGGCGCGAAATCTATGAAGGCTATCTTATTCATTGCAGAGGGAAAACCTGTGTCAGCGCGCCCTCCATAACGCTGAAAGAAAAAGAGATTAAATACCTCGATGGCTGAGCATGCGCAGAAACTTTGTACTGTTTTTATCTTTTTATGTTTCTATACTATGGGCGTTGCCCATAGGTATATATTGCTCTTGTCGTAATAAAATTCTGTCAGTTGTTAGTAGCGCTGGCGTGTGTGTCTCCTTTAGCTTTGACCCGTCCTTAGCGCTTTGAATTTTCTTGGCATGTACCAACTGGCCCGGCTTTCTCCCCTCTTGGTTCATTTGCCAGCATCTTAATGTAGCGTCGATTGTAGACAACAGAAAAAAAACTACGGGGAGACTCTCGTACATAACTTGTAGACGTATAGCTTCGATTGGGTGCATGGCAATGAGAATTGACTTCCTCATTACAGGTAACGATAAGCAACTTGAACTACAGGGCGGCGTCTTCGCAGTGATTTAGGATGATATTGCTTGCAATCCTACCAAGTACTTGGGGAAGAGATTACGAAGATAATCAGCCTATCTCAGCTAAGGACTGCATTAAGGCGCACTTTACACCGGATACGTTGCTCGAATTTCATCAAGATGAAGGGTAGGAGCTGCCGGTATGCTTAGCGACATCCTCCGGGAAATCTCAGTGACCTAATTGGCCTGAATATGAAAAGCTTCTTAAGAATGCCTCCCTGAAACTCGCAAAAGATCGCAAAGGACATTCCACAGCGTCGAAAATGTCACGTGTAAGTTGCCAAAAATTATGAAGCGCTTTTTTTTCTTCACAGCCGAAAGCCTGGCTTGAATGCATGGCGCTCTTTGCACTTCGAAGCAAGCAAGGCGGATGTGAATTACTTATTTTTAATATGCCACCTGCGTTTTTCCACTTCGGCATGAAATAAGGCTTCTACAGCGACTTCGCGCTCGAAATGCTGAGTCAGTGACGATTAAACGTTCAGTGATTAACAACTGATATGGACCCTATTTTTCATGCCATAGTTGCGGCGTATGCGAATAATTTGACTTTTCGTGCACAAGATATTCATTTCTTAGTTTTTATAGCCCCGGGATAACGCATGTTTCATAGGGGACACAACCTGGGCCAGAGGGCGCTGCGGACGCCAGTCAATAGCGCCCTGTCCGGGCGATTCCTCCTAGTTGATCGGGCAGGACGACGAGCTTCGCCACTGACTTGTGTGCGTTGCCTCACCCGCACGTGAAGGAAACTAGTTTTGCACGCGCGCACTCGTTCGTTCTGTCTCGCGCATCGGCGCCATTGTGAGAGGAGCTCGCTACACACACGCCATGCTCTTTCCGCTTATGCATGGACGCCGGTGTGAGAGGAGAGCGCGCCCGCTCCAGGTTTGTCCTTGCACTTCGACATTGCTGCGAAAATTTTGATCACACGCTCGTGCTTTAGCGAGGCAGCAGCTCGTGTGCGCCGCGCTGAGCAAATAGTCCAAAAGGGAGCTGTTTTAGTCACACCTTACGTATGTGCAGAGAGCGCATAACAACGGGGTGTACGAAGTGAAAACTGAAATTAAAGCTCACCTTCGAACGAAACTGCGGCACAAATGCGTTTCGCGCTTTTTTTTTCCTTCGTGTCTTCAAATTGTTCTTCTCAACTCGATATGCTTGCTTCCGCCGTGCCTGCTGGTGACAGTTTCTGCTACCTTTTTCTTTTCCCTTTACGCGGTGTTTCGATGTCTTTGGCGCTAGGCTGCTCACCCCAGCTTCACAGGTCTAATCGCGGCGCGCTTAGATTTGGCGAAATTCGAAAGTGCATTTCGTGATCTCGGTGCGCATTACTGAATCCCATTCTGTCGAGCTTTGTGAGTTTTAGCATGGGCGTGCAGCTGATATGACCAATAGGGTAACGCATTGCCGTTCCTACCGGTCTCGCGCTTGCCTAGCCGCTTCTGCGGTATGGTCGTATTTACAGCAGATGGCGTATTTACCACACAGATATACAAAAATAATATCTGTTAATTCGGAGCCTTTCAAAAACGTACGGCTTCGCGCACAATCTACATTCAGCCTTAGGACGTTTAACTCACAAACCACTTGCACGAGTCAGCTGTGATGCGCATCGACGGGGCACGTAACATTATTGCGCGGCCGCCCGAGGTCTACAGTCTGTGGTCTGTAACCTGCACAGCGACACTGCTACCACGTGTGTACGACACAAGGTTAGTTCACATGTGGAATCGTGTCTGCCATCTTCGCCTTCGCAGTTGTGTGCGCTGGCAGTTCACGTGGTGTCGGCCGAGTAAGTGCACTTATGTTAAGTGCCCGCCAGCGGTCTTACCTGTTGCCACAGGTGATGGACCATTAGTACTAATGTTTAATTAATACCGCAACGCCCGATACTGCACCGGTACTTCGCATTGAACGATTCATGGCACCTGGGTAATTACTGTTGACAGCACACACGGCAGTAAGCAAAATTGTCATTTCAGGGAAGCCCACAAGTCAAGCCAGACGCTTCCCCGCCGTTAGGCAACCATGGTGCCGCGTGCCCCTTCGATCACCGCGTAAAAACTGCCCACCGATGGACATAAACAGCGCACTGTGCACTCGTCAAGCTGTGCTCTTATCCGCCGCTCCCGCGAGGAGACGGGCGCGAGCACCACGCCGAGAGAGAAAGCGCGCGCCGCACGCGAGCAAGGCCAGTCACAGCGCCCTGGCGCCGTCGCGCCCGATCGACGCTTCAGAATTCCGCCGCTACGGGAGGAGCACGGCGCTGTCGTCGCGCGGAAAACTTTAGGCTGGGATCCTTATTACGCCGACTGGAAGTGTGCGAAAATAATTTATATTATTGCAATGAACAAGGCCGCTGCTGCACGAATACACGGCGTACTACCAGGTGATTTGCTTAAGAATGTCAACATTTATCCCAATTAACATCAAGTGCCAAAACACTAATTCGAGAGGTCAAACTCGCCCACTGGGTTGTGTGATGCTTTATCTTAAGTGTGACCTTGGGTAAGCCGTGAATAAATAAAAATAAATAAATATTGCCACTACTAGAATTCTAACCTGCGGCGGCGCGGACAAGCTTCGCTGGCCTCTGAAAGAAGGAACCGTTCTATCAAAGCATCCGATCACGTTTCGTGATAAACTGCAGCACACTCTTGGGCTGTGCATTGCGCATCGTGTTCTTCATCAACTAATACTAATATCAGACTTATATTCGCGCTTTGAGCAATTTGGCGCTAGTGACAGAGAGATGTGCACTGTATACGTTGGCTTTCAAAACACTGCCGCAGAACCTGAACACTGAAGCATAAGCCGCCAGCGTCCTTTCAGCAAATTGGCGTCAGCAAAGAAAAAGACGCGCATAACTGTCTCCCTGGGTCAGTGGACACCTCAAACGCGTTAAATAGTTGCGTGGCGTTGGTGTCAACCTGTAAAAAAGCTGTGCCTTCGCAATAGCCTTTGGCTATGGGTCCAAGATGTTGTTTTGTATGTAATAACCTATATAAATTAAAAAATAAGTAAAATATTTTGTGCAAGCAATTTTAAACCACAAGCCAATATTTTTGTAGCAAAAGCTACATTGCAAGGCGGAAGCCCCATTAGACGAAACTCAATCGGCGACCGTCGTTGCTGAGGCCGAGAGGTCGTCCCAAAAAGATGGCGTCACAACAGCAGTCGTCTAGCCGCCGAGGCGGCAAATGCAACCTCGGCGTGCACAAGGGATGCACAGTGCACGCAGTCCGCATAATGTGCGAGCCTGTCTGGGCTATTCTGGAGCTCTGTATAAAGGCTGGGCACTGAATATAAAATAGAAATTCGCTCGAAAGTTTTATTTTGTAGCGACAGCTACATTACGCGAGCATTTAGAGCCTGCAGCGTGGCCACTCCGTGGCCGCCGTGGCTGGTCACGTGGTGCGGAGTAGCTGTCGGCGGCGTGGCCCACCGGCGAAACTGAGCGGGGAGAGAGTGAACCCACGTCCAGGGACGAAGATAAAGAAGTAACGCCCATCCAAACGGAGCGGCGAAAGACTGACTGTGTAATTCGACTACTCAGCCAGTTCCACTCGGCCAGCTGTAGCTATCGCGTCACTCCAGGGTTAACCAGAGCTAAACCACAGCCATTTTTCAGTTTTTTTTTTCCTAAACATCGAGTCTTCATCTGTCCCTTGATATAAAATGACAGAAAAATGTGCTGTACAAAATGACGTTTCTGAATTTGTGGTAGTCAGGAAATTGGTAGCTAATCGCGCTTCTGGGGGCTTCGGAGCATTGCAAATGCGACGGGCTTCTTAAGACGAAACACCTGAGTAATACTATAAATAGAGAGGGGTCAGAAGAATACAGCTTACGTTGCCTGCAGTGCCGTACTACTCCGACCAAATGCAAATGATACAAACCAAACGAGCTAATAAACTAAATAATAAAAGGCGATGACAATATAAAGGGTAATGAAGGTTCATTTTCTCGACTTTCACTTTTTCTGGGATTGCTTCGACTCAACCCTTCAGCATTTCGTAACGAATGGAAGCAGAATACTTGTGTTTTTTGTGTGTGAATGATTCCTGAGGCGTTGAGCAGTGTAATATAAATTCTCGAATTTGTTTAAATACATGTATAATCTTTTAAAAGTTTTTTCCCTGGATTTTAGATGTTTACGTAACTACTGCGCATCTGAAGAACGAACTAATAGTTTTATTGCACAAAACTTTGCTTTGTAAACATTCTGACAAAAAAACTTATGCACTCTCCGCTTACTTATTTAACTCTCCGGAGATGACCTTGCAACAGTGTAAATTTCAATTACTCAACCAATACGCCAGCTCGCTCAAGATAAAGTCCAATTCTGGAACTGGCCTGAAAATTCCAGTGTCTATGCTAAGCTTGGTTACATTTTATGCATAAAATATGATAAGCCTTTAAATTCTCGCGTCCCTCCCGTAATATTGCCAAGCTCCAGAACGCAGGGTACTGCATTCACGATGTTATAGAAGAAGGCAGGCGTCGCTGTTTACACTTTATAAAAAAAAAAATCTGTACAGAAATGGTAAGAATTCATTTCGCCATTACAGAGTCCAGCAAGGACATACTCGACAAAAATTGTGGAGAGAAAAACTGGAAAAAGAGCAACATAGTTCATTTCGGGGGGAAAATGCGTCACCGCGTCACCGCTCTACGTTACCTAGAAAAACGTTAACGCCTTATCGTTACCATTACCGAAAAAAAGTACCGCACGTTACTTTGCCGTTACTTCAAGGCCATTAATTTTAATCAGTCTTCGAATAAGAACTTACGATAACAACTTTGTAAAGCTCACATTTCACAAAAAACTTCTAGCCCAAACAAGACTTTATGCGAAATTCAGATTTAACGAGGATATTTTGCACAAATGTGCAGCAGCTTAGCAATGTATAGTGGCCTAAAGTTGCCTGTAGAGTTACATGTGAAGGCTTGAAACTCTGTGACACGTGGTGAAGCCGTGTTCTGAATGTGACATTAAACACAAATTGACGCTTCATCATCAATTGTAACTTCATAAAAAAACATCACTGAGCTCAACAAATTTAAGGTAATTCTGAAAAATTTGATGTTCCAACAATAATATTAATAATAATAATTGGTTTTGGGGGAAGGAAATGGCGCAGTATCTGTCTCATATATCGTTGGACACCTGAAGCGCGCCGTAAGGGAAGGGATAAAGGAGGGAGTGAAAGAAGAAAGGAAGAAGAGGTGCCGTAGTGGAGGGCTCCGGAATAATTTCGACCACCTGGGGATCTTTATGCTCGGCATGCATCCTCTCTTCAGAGAGTTGTGTGTGGGAGTGGTTTATGAAGGGGAGTTCGGTGAAGGGAAGTGTGTGAATGCGTGTTCCTGAGCCAATTTCGTGCAATGCATCTATTGTCTTTTTTGTTTAGTTTGGTGCGTCTTCAAGGGCAGGTGTTTTCTGGCATGCATGCGAGCTGCAAAAAGGGGCGTCAAGAGGACATGTACATTTTGTTTATTTACAACAACTTTTAAGGGGATCAGCGCTTTTTTTCTAAATAAAGGGGGTGGAGTGTGTTAAGTTCGGTGCGTGGGAGCCCTGTCAGTGAGGAACCTCTCAAACCGGTTGCTGGGTAGAGACTGGTTTATTTCAAGAGCAAGGAAGAGGGAGCGGGAGATGGAGACGAGCAAGAGAGAGGGGGACGTTAACGAGTCGCAGGTGGTCAGCGGGGTGAATGACCTCCTCGGTCTGCCCGATGGGGGCATGGCAGATGGAGCGGCCGTGCGACGCCCAACCATGCCGTACACAACATCCCTTCCTCCTTAGATCGGGTCACCGCAGCAGTTGGGTGGACGCCGTTCCCGATGAGGTCTTGGAGGAGTTTGGTGCTGCGTTGATCCGCTGGGTCGGTTGTCGCGAGGCTGCGTCGCGCAGTCATCCAGCCGGGCATGCCGGGAGTGGGGCGCTGCAGGCAGGCCGTGCGCAGGCGCAGTTGCCGCTGGTAGCGCGATAAGTACGGCACAGTACCTTGTTGTTTAGATGTGGGTTCGTTAGAGCGATAGTGCGTCGGGTGGAATTCTGCACCTGGCTTAATATGATCGAGGTGCCGACGAACCGTTCCAGTTCCAGACTTGATCAACCAAGATCGATGTCCAAGTCTCTCGAACACGGTTCCCTCAATCCAGACCGGGCTTCCTGTGAAGTTGCGGAAAAAGATCTTTTGCCCCACGGCTACTCCTCTCGGCGAATTCGTAACGCTGTGCTCCGAGGACGCCGTTTCAGCAGGTCGTGGCTGAATGCGGGTGAGTGCCGTTGAGAGCTCGCGACCGAACATGAGTGCGGCTGGCGTCCTACCCGTCGTTGCTGAGACGGTTGTGTGCTGCTTGAGCAGAAATCGAGCCAGCCTGCACGAGAATGCTCCATACTGATCTTTGGCCAGTGCCTGCTTCGTCTCAAAAACCATTCTTTCCGCTTGGCCATTCGTTGCCGGATGATAGGGCGCACTCGTGATGTGTGCTATCCCGTTCTTCTTTAGAAAATCTTCCATTTCCGCGGACACAAAGGACGGGCCGTTTCCGTTACCAGTCTTTCTGGAATGCCGAAAGTTGCGAACAGGTTCCGCAGTTCTTCGACCACTGTTGGTGACTGTATGTTCCGCAAGTGGCGAACTTCGAGCCACTTGCTGTACGCATCTACAACAATCAGCAGCATCCTTCCCTCCACGGGGCCAGCGAAGTCGGCGTGGACTGTTTGCCATGGTGCTGTTGCGCGCTTCCAATTGGGAGGCGGTGCCTTCGGTGGCACTCTTTGACGCCTACAGCAAGCCGCACAAC
Organism: Amblyomma americanum; assembly: GCF_052857255.1. Lineage (NCBI taxonomy): Eukaryota > Metazoa > Arthropoda > Arachnida > Ixodida > Ixodidae > Amblyomma > Amblyomma americanum. The sequence goes on from NC_135507.1 coordinate 89,880,768, forward strand.
TTTTGACCAGTCGCTCAATGTCGCTGTCGACACCGGGCCACCAAAAATAGCCACGAGCGCACGCCTTCATAGCTACCACTCCCCTGTGGCCTGCGTGTGCCAAGATGAGCACGTCTTTTCTGGCTTTTGCTGGAACTACCAGCCTGGAACCCCTCAGGAGGCAATGGTCAGATCCAACTTTTGTGAGCACAGCAAATTCCGCTTTTGGCAACCTGTGCAGCTCACCACTTGAGACAGCTCTCATTACGCGGGATAGCACTGGGTCCTCCTGGGTCATTTCCGCGAGTTGACGTGGAGACAGCTCAACGCTTGGCGTGGACGCCAGCATGAGCACATCACCAGGGGGGCATGGCTCATCTACTTGGGAGGGCAGTGGCAGCCTGCTGAGTGCGTCGGCATTTTGGTGCAGGCGTCCAGGCCTGTACACCGAATCGTAGCTGTACGTTGCCAACTTGAGGCACCATCGAGTCATTCTAGGTGAGAGTACCTGGGGCAATTGTTTCTTTTCTCCCATCATGCCCAGGAGCGGTTGGTGATCTGTTAGCACGGTCACGTGCCGGCCAGCGATATACTGGTGAAAATGGCTGACGCCATAAACTACCGCGAGACCTTCCTTGTCAAGCTGGGAGTAGTTTTTTTCTGCGGTCCCCAGGTTCGCGACGCGAATGCAATGGGAGCTTCTCTGCCGAACGCATCTTTCTGCGCAAGAAAAGGGCCTACTTCATATGGTGACGCATCTACGGACAGAAGGAGAGGCTTCCTTTCGTCATAATATGCAAGCACTGTCGATGATCGAACCATCCTCTTAAGCGCGTCGAAGGCGGCTTGGTGGTTTTTCTCCCACGTCCAGGGCATGTTTTTCTCGAGCAGCTTGTATAGCTCTGCGGCAACCGTAGCTCGGTTCTTTAAAAAACGGTCATAAAATGCCAAGAGCCTTAGGAACGCCTGAAGAGAGGTCTTTTCAGTCGGTTTAGGTGCCTGAAGGATATCTCGGACCTTTTCCTCGGTCGTATGAATACCCTTAGCGTCTATCTTGGGACCCAGAAACCCAACTGAGTCGATGCCGAAGCGGCATTTCGCTTGCTTGAGGCGCAGACCTTTCTCGCTTAGCCTCGACTGCACTTTGTATAGACGTTGTGCATGCTCGGTAGTGTCCTTCCCACTGACAATAATATCATCCAGGTAAACACTCACCCCGAGAATTCCTGCCAGTGTCGTCTCCATCATACGTTGGAAGATGTCTGGCGCAGCGGATATTCCAAAAGGAAGCCGTTTCACTTTGAACAGTCCTTTGGTGGTGTTGACGGTGAGCAGTGCAGCTGTCTCGTCATTGACCCTTAGCTTTTGATAGGCCTGGTAGAGATCCAGCGTTGAGAAGATGGTTCCACCTCGCAGCTTAGCGAATACTTCCGTTGTTGTCGGTAGCGGGTATGCGGCCTTCTTCACCACTGCGTTAACGGTGCTCCTGTAGTCGCCACAAACGCTAAAGGTTCCGTCCTTTTTGCGCACTCACACTAAAGGTGTGGCCATTTCAGCCTGTTGCGTCGGCTCCAGGATGCCTTGTTTAGCAGACGGTCGAGCTCTTCATCCATTGACTCTTGATAGGCTAGAGGCACTGGGCGCGCCCTACAGAACTTGGGTGTTGCGCCTTCTTCCATGTCCAAGTGAACCAAAGGTCCCACATAGCCGTCGATGTCTTCGTTAAACACATCAGGATGGCGAGCGAGGACCTCCCGGAGCTCTTGTCTTGGTTCGGCAACCAGGTTAATTCCATGCACGCGAATATGCAGCGCCGAAAACCAGTCCCGTCCAAGCAGGTTGCAGCCAGTCCCTTCCATCACCAGGAGCGGTACCATATAGTCCTTTGACTTAAATCGTACACGAACTCGTGCTGATCCGATGGTGCGAAGTTCCTCTCCCGACCAAGTGCGCAAGTCCAGAGGTTCCCTCGAAAGCTTCGGGGCGTTCGTTGGCCATGTTTGGTGGCACGTAGCCTCGCTGATTAGGGAACATGCGGCGCCCGTGTCGACTTCGAATTTCAGGGGCCTTCCCTCGACCTTAACGTCAACAAGGAATTTGGGGCAGGGTGTTCGCTCCCTTACGGAGTGAAGCTCGTAACATGAATCGCTGTGCGTAGTGTCGTTGCGCGTAGACTGAGCGTTCACACTGTGCGTTCCTTGCCTGTGTTGGACTTGCCTTCCTTGGTTTTCTTCCTCCGGGCGATGCAAGCGTTCTCGATGTGGCCCTTCTTGGAACAAAAACGGCACTGCGCCGTCCTGAACTTGCAGGTATCAGCCTCGTGCCAGCCATCACATCGATAACAGCGCCGTTGCTGCGATGAATGTTTGAAGTCCTTTTTCAGTTGAGAAGTTTTGTGCACCTCTGCAGAGCTAGTCACTCCCTTGAGTCCTCGTTGCTGCCTCGACGCACTTTCCTATGACAGAGCCAGGTCCAAAGCACGTTGAAAAGTCAAGTCTTTCTCCGCGAACAGTCTCTGTTGGAGGTGCTCGCCGCGGATCCCGCAGACGAATCCGTCGCGAAGCATGACGTCCTGGGGCAGCATCGTGGGGTTCGTTAGGACGGGTGTATGCCCTTCTGCCGGCGGCGGCAATGTTGCAGACGTTGTCGTAAGCACTCCAAAGTTGCAATCAGCTGTCAAACTTCTGAGGGCTGCCACGTAGCTGCTGATCGATTCTTCCGGCAGTTGGTCGCGCCGCTGGAAAATGTACCGGCTGTACAGCTCAGATGGTCTAGGATCGAAGTGCTTCTGGAGAAGTGTGACCAGGTCTTCACAGCTGACCTCTCGGAGAGTCTTCGGTGCCACCAGCGCGCAGGCAGTTTCGAAGGTGTCAGCCCCGCACAGCGTCAGGAGGAGTGCGCGCTTCTTTGCTCCATCGGAGACGTCGCTCGCCACGAAGTAGAAGGTGAGGCGCTGGATCCACTATGACCAATTCTTGCCGTTAAAAGGCTCGACGGCACCGTGCGGTACTCCGGTATCCGTCAGCGCGATCTCGAACTGCGTACGGTCTAAATCCTACTTCTCGTCGCCAGTGTTAAGTTCGGAGCGTGGGAGCCCCGTCAGTGAGGAACCTCTCAAACCGGTTGCTGGGTAGAGACTAGAGATGGGTCGCTCAGGAGTGAGCCGGATCTTCTGAGCCGCTCTTTTAAAAGAGCGGGTGAGCCGTGGCTCAGTAAATGTGAGCGGCGGTTCTTTTGGTGATCCGGCTCACTGATCCATAGGACCGTAGTCCAGCGTAGTGATCCGTGCCTAACGGCGAACTGTCTGTTCCGTCAGAGCTGTGTCGCTGGGTATTCTACCGGGTGCGATTTTCGCGCCATCTGTTTGCAGTGCGAGAAAGCTGGTTTGTCGTTCAGTTAGCCGTGTCGAACCGTCCGTCAGAGCTGCTGGGTGCGATTTGCGCGCCATCTGTTAGCAGTGCGAGAAAGCTGGTTGAGTGAACGGGTCGCCCGCTCGCTGAACGAGAGATCCGGATCTCCAAAGGAGCCATTCGGCTCACTGAGCCGAAGACCCGGCTCTTCAAAAGATCCGTATCTTTTGAAGAGCCGGGTCTTTTTCTCAGTGAGCCGTTTGGCTCCTTTGGAGATCCGGATCTTTTGAAGAGCCGGGTCTTTGGCTTAGTGAGCCGTTTGGCTCTTTTGGAGAGCCGCTCTTCTGGTGAACCGATTCTCTCGTTCAGTGAGCCGTTTGGCTCTTTTGGAGAGTCGCTCTTTTGGTGAACTGCTTCTCTCGTGCAGTGAGCCGTGCGGCTCTTTTGGAGAGGCGCTTCTCTCGTTCAGTGAGCCGTGCGGCTCTTTTGGAGATCCGCTTCTCTCTCGTTCAGTGAGCCGTGCGGCTTTTATGAAGAGGCGCTTCTCTCTCGTTCAGTGAGCCGTTCGAAGAACCGTTCAATCAGAGCCGGGTCTTCTGGCAAAGTGCGTATTTCTGGGCGAGTTGGTTGAGATACATTCCGAGCAAAAGAGCGCTCGCAGAGCTTGTCCTCGCTTTGTGTTGTCCTGCGGTGTTGTGTCTTCCTTGTTGTCGTCCGTTGTCTACGAGCGCTGTTTCGCTCAGAACGTGTCTTCTGGCAAATCATTGGCAAAGGATGGCGCCTTTCGTTTACAGCTGTTGTTCGAGCGATGTCTCACGACTCCCATCCATCTTGCATCGTGAGCTGGTGCAACATTTCGAAGGTATTAGTAAAAATACCTATAACACGGTTATTCTACTAATGCACATATCGTTTTTTTAAAGCCAAATAACTAAACTCTATAGCAGAGGTTACAGTGTACTGCTAGTTATTTGGCTTTCATGAAAACAAAACAATATATGCATCCGTAAAATAGCCGTGTAGTAAATTCAGGCATGGTCTCTTCCTTTTCTTTAGAGAGGAACAGGGCCTCTCCAGGCAGTGTTTGAAGATGGGGACGATGGTCGAATGCAGATGATGAAGAGAGGAAATATATATACATAAATGTACAAAGGCAAATTGAGTTACAGAAGCAGATCTCATAGAGACGGCCGAACTAACTGTAACAAAAAAAAGGTAATTCTCACACAGAGAACATACACTACAAGACCTTACTTATCGACCCACGTGTTAAAGCCTAGGTATAGTTGCAGAATTACAAGACACTGCACGGAGCCTCTAGCTAAACTAGGCAATACCGACTTGTGATTTGTAATGCATTTGCTTGCGCTTTTGTAAGTTTTATAAACAAAGAAGTTAGGGCGGCCGTATTTCGAGGCCCGTCCTAAGTTTCGATAACCAATGAAGGTAGCCACCTACAGCCCTGAAGTTTGGCACAACCTCGAGCCCAGGGCTTGGATAAAAGAAAAACACATAAGGAAAATTTCCGAAAAACCTATTATTACGGGAGCCCTTACCCTTATTGCGTGATGCTCTTTTCCTTCCCCGCCCCACCTGCGCGTCGCCTCTCGAAGGATGACAAGTTTTCTTTCTTTTTTTTCTCAGCTAACTGGCGGTGCCACTAACCCACTGGCTCGTCCCAGAAATATCAGATAGCGGAGGCCCGCGACGCCTCGGCGCCATCAAGAATAGAGACGCGCTTGAAGGAGCCGGTAGCATGCGGAAGGAAAAGAAAAAAAGTGATGGTCTCTGCGCCGCACTTGTGGAGAG